>NC_069657.1:184749356-185479356 GCF_027244095.1 Hemicordylus capensis | reverse complement strand
AATCACTGCCAACAATAAACAACTGAAAAGTAATTACGGCAAAATAGCCATGACCATTGTGTATGTAAAAGAACTAGTCATCTCTTTGTGTGTCTGTTAATAATATACAAGGGAAACAATTTAAATGCTCCACAGAATGCAAACTTGGAATTGTACCAGAAATACATGAACAGTTTACAGCCTTAAGGACTATTAAAATAATCTAGATATCTTATTGTTGGGCTTTGAGAAAAGCAAGCTGCTTACCAAGCTATTCTGATTTTTATTTTTATTTTTAACTCATGTTCTTCTCCAAGCAGGTCATAGAACAAGTTTTTTAAAAGCAGTAATTTCTTAAAACATGGTACACCATAATTTTGCCATTTTTCTGCAATAAGGGTAGCAAATGATTCATGGGAGGAAATGAAATATATTTCCCTGTCAGTTCAATAGATCAGAGATTTACAGCTTCTTGACTCGGACAGGAACAACTCAGCATGCATAAAAATGAATTGCAAATCAGTTAATTGTAGAAATGCAAAACTAAAAGCATCTCAGCAGTTCAGTAAAATAAATTCACCAGAACCGATCAGTGGGAAGCAAGTCTCCATTTGGAAGTTCTCTCTCTCTCTTTCCTAAAGGATGCTTCAAATCAGTTTACACTGAGTCAGTTCACTTCAGTTTGTGTCATTTTTAATGCTTGAGTTTACCGCAATTACATTCACACCACTTAGACAAACACATTAGGGAATTTTGGTAAGACAGGTTAAGAGAACAAGAATTCGATATTCCTTTCTACTGCAAGAAAAGAGGTCCAATGCATTTCTGGGCAGCTCTAACCAGAAAGCAGTAAGTGATTTTACTGTTGGCAAAAGGTTGCATTACAGCCAAGAAAGCACACTACACAAAGCATGTAGCAGTACATTCATCTAAAGAACATCTGTTCTTCAGATGATGCAGCTGTTGAATAAGTGAGCATTAGATATTTTTCAAGCTATTGCACCTTCTAAATAAACTTTTAAGAAAGGGGCAATGCGTTTAACTTAACACCTGGGGAAGGCCAAATTCAAGGCCCCAGTTATACATAGCAAAATTCCAGCAATTTCAAAAAAGAACACACATTTCCTCACTGCACACATCCAGCTCAATAATTTCATGCATATTTAGGTTCTCCAGAAAAAAAGCTGCAGGTAAAGTAAGGATGGCAAAAGACAATTAGCTCTACCGGTCAAAGAATCAGTCACTGACAATTTATGAGAAACTATAGAGCCTGGCAGAAAGACAAGGCCTGGAATTCTCCTAAATTAGTTGCACCTTACACAGATTGAGTGAAGTATTGATTCAGGGCTGAAGCCTACAGCCTTCTGATCATAGCACCTGTGCAAATATTGTGCTGCATGAACGCTCTTGTCCCTCTATATAAGTTTCATACCTCCAGTGGTTAATTGGGGGTGGGGAGGAATGAGAGTGAAAGGCGGGGGACAGGAAGCTTGAGAGGCCCTTCATTTTCAGTGGGTGAGAAATAGAACTCATTTAGTGGCAAATGCACATCACTGAAGATGCTGCTCTCTTTATAATCTTCCCCAATCAAATGCAATCAGTTCAAATTTGATGTGGGAATTCACTCTAAGCACTGCTGCTGAAATACTAACACTGCTTGGATATTTCCAAGCTCACTGCGAAGACCTGTGTGTCCTTTTCCTATATGGTTTTACACTAAAATTTTGGCCAGAGTCACACATCAGGATTCTTTAGTGTACACCTATGTGAAGAGGGTAATTATTCTTCTAAAGTGTATGCAAGAAAAATATTGATGCTGCTCAGCTAGAGGGAAGTGAAGTTTTGAGACAGGAATAGATGCAACAAATTTACTCTGGCACATTGTCTACACAATAAAGACTTTTAAAAAAATGGGGGGGGGGAATCCTTAAGATGCATCAATTCAATACATTCTTTAATGTTCTGGCCACCATTCACAGAGTAGCCCCATAATGCTAGCAACGTATATGTATAGGAAGCAGATGTAAAACTTCCACTCTACCACCCTACCCCCAAATTCCTAAAAGTCCTATTGCATGTAGAAATTAGGAACTACAAAAGAATATGACCATTATTTTTTTTAACACACATAAACAGCTTTGCTGATTTACTGACAATGGAAATACATAGCATTTCCCCCCATCAGAACATTTATCAGCACTTGGCAACTCGGGACTAACCTGACATGCAAGATGATCAAAATAGATTATGTAATCTCTTCCGTTTATTTCTATTGATTTTAGTCATGATAAAATTAATCAGTGTGGGTTGGAAACATGGTGCCTGAAGAGGTTTGGTTGACTGAAAAATAAATAAATAAAAGCCCATCCTGATAACATTTCCTTGGCTGTTGTCATTTATTTGATCCCTCAATGAACCAAAAAAAACCCCTCCACCAGGCACCTGTAGTGGCAATGAAATATATTCCACTATATTCCAACAAGAAGATCCAACTTTAAGTGCCTCATGACAAGCTTCTCTGTATTTTAACTCTTCATTTGCCCTACTGGATACAGAGTTAAGGCCAGTAATTATATTCTCCCTTAAAAAGGAGGTTTAAGGTGTCTCTATTTTAGACTTTTTACCACAGGAAAAAGGGGTAAAAAGAAAAAGGGAAAAAAGAAAGCAATTCAAGGCTAATCAACTTTATTTCTGTAACTGCTGGTAACAACAAGATGCCAACGAGTGGACCATTTTAATCAGTTTTATTGATTCATGCTTTCAGTTCTTATTCAGTTAAAAACAAGGCACATTAAATACATCCTCTTATTGCTCTATAAATGCATGCGTTCATTCTGTATATCAAAAGAAATAAATAATAGCAATAAAACACCAAGACAGTTATAAAAATGACAACCCAGCCTCAAACACAGTATTTAATAGTCCAGTCTAGAACAATAACCCAACACAATACATAAAAGTGCCAGATTACAAACATGCAGTGTGCATATATGTATGTGTATGTATACGTACACACACACAGTGCACATAGGTGTTGTTCTTACTGTTCATTCTCTTTTCTGTTTTTAAGACAGTAGTAATACAGCAAGTTAACATAATGCAAAACAGTAAAATTCTGAAAGTGCATTATATTTATCATATATTCATATGATAATCTTCCAAACATGTATAAAAATTGGAGGTTATGCAATCAAATAATTCTGAGTCTTTTATATCGCTAAATCAAGCAGGTGTAAGAAAATGCAGGTAACTTTTTGCTTCTTGTACACTTTTTTCTACTGTAAGGAAAGCAAAGGAAAGTTTGGCTAAAATTCAGAAAGTGCAAACCAGGGATGGAGAGCATGCACATAAACCATGGGGGTGGGGATTCAAGGTAATGATAAAAATGCATTGGTAGCAAAAGATGGAAACAGCAAGGACAGAGTGAGAGTAGAAATAGGCACAAGTAGGCAGGTGTTCTCATATACCAATGTAGAGAGCAAACCTATTTGAAAATATGCATACAAATATGTTAAGTATTGGTTTCCTTCCACAAAGTGTGTAGACAAATATTGGACTCTTTGTTCTTCAGCACTTCCAAGTCCACACACTCCTGTTTCATCTCTTCAAGCTAACTCTGGTGGAGGAGAAATGGTGTGCTAAATCCTGATGTATGTATGGATGAGACATATGCAGACTTCTGGATCACAGGTATTTCTCTTTTACTTAAAGGACTACAATGCAGTTTTAAAATGCCACTTGTTCTAATTAGAGACTTATTCACACAATACTCCTTTGGGGGATTTAAATCTAAGAAACATCCATATTTTTTAGAATATAAAGGAAGTTGGTTTTTGATTACACCTTATTCAGTGCAGAAAAATCCAGATCAAAACAGATTAATTAATAAATACAGGGGGATCAAAACTGATGTGTAGACAATCCTGTATGTGTTAGCACGGGGGGGGGGGGGGGGGAGAGCAGCACAAAGCAATTTTGTGTGCCCACTAGGAGACCTCAAATATGGTCAACTGTGTACAAGACTTTAGTCATGCATTTCAAGTCGATCTGAAGAGCTTAGGGCCTAAATCACAAAGGAAATGTTGTCATCGCCCCACTACCAAAATATAAAAAGGTAGGTAGAAGGCATCTTGATCAGAGCAAAAGCTATGAAGGGATGAATCTGCAGAGATTTCACTAGAGGCTTTTCAGAACATTGTCATCTTCTCATACCATATATTTAACACTCAGCTCCTTATATTCAGTTTGGAAAGAAGTTGAAAATCCTGTATACAAAATGTGAATTCATTCCACTTTAATGATAGCTTCTGTTTGTTTGTTTTAAAATTAAGAATGTGAAGGAAATATCTTAACATAAATAGCTATTTCCAGCAGAAGTCTTGATCATCAACATTTGCATATAAAGAAGTGGAACACTGCTTGCAGAATATCAAAATGGCATCATGATCCATTAGAATGGTCCTGCAAAACATACTAGTGTAGTCCAGCTCAGTGTTTCTCCTACAAAACATGTCAGGATGCTAGAACCGTTTGGAATTGTGCTTAATTTGTGCAAGATGCACAAACCCACCACCCCAGACACAATTAGTTCAGAAACTTTTGTTAAAATCTTGTACAAGAAAGGAAAAACACCTATAGGTACCACTAAGCTTACCACTTGCTAAATAAAACATGCAGTTACAGAGGAAAAGAACAAGAGTGGGAATTCCACCCACAATATTACATTTTTCCTTGATGGAATAACAAGTCCAGTTTCTTTAAAGCTATCCTTGTGATATGTGTCTAATCTTACATTGCTTTAGTATGCTTTTCAAAACTCCATCTATAAATCACAGCTGCTATACAAAAACATAGATCACTGAAATGTGAAGTTCAACTAAATAGATCTTCCTACCAAACACAATCAAGCATCATTGTGATTCCTTGACAGAACATTCACCTATATGTTGGTAGAGAGTCTATGAAAATTCTAGATGAGAGCACTCTTGATCTCCACAAGGACAATACTCTTTTGCAGGAAATGCATGTTTTAACAGTTTTAGGCAAAAAGTGAATATTTAGCACAACAGACTCCTCTAAAAAGGAGAAAGGAATCCAGAGATGTAATGAAAAAGCCTGTAAGACACTAAAAGGCATATTGGCACCGTTCATTTCTGCCCATTCAATGCAGCAAGGTACAAACTGAAGGGCAAGGGCCAGCTTAGAGCTTATTGTTCTTCCTCCTGTACAGATGGCAAAGTGCAACTCCACCCACATTCATGCTGGGTTGCCAACCTGGATTCCCCCTCCCATGGCTGTGGTGCATTTCAGGGTGCAGTTCAGCCAGGGTGCAGTTCAGAGTCCCGTGTCTTCGCCCAGAGGTGGAGTGAAGCAACTGGGGCAAAGTTCGCTAACTCTTTCCCTTACTCTTTTTCAAATGAATGTCCATTCTGCAGAAAAACAAAAACTTCTACTGAGTACAGTAGGCCACAAATCAGTAGTGATACCATCACATGAAATTTAAAGGGGGGGGGAGCACAAATGCATTTTTCAGTATAGTTGATCACGTAGAAGCAGACACAGCTGAAAGAACTGGAATGTTTTTCACCACTGATCGAAGCCGCTGCACAATATCCACCATTTTGTAGCTGTAAACGCCCCAACCTCACAGTCCACCTCCACTCCGATCTACTGAAATCACATCCCGATGACCAATGTTCTCTTCAGCGGTTTTCATAAGTACAGCTAGGCGGCTTCCAGAGACATAGCCTTTCTGAACAGCATTCATGAGCTACAGAAACAAGATTGAGAAACCATTAATATCACTTCTAATTACCTTTTCCCCAGCAGTTCCTTCAAGCGCCTATTGGACTACCACTTGCGCATCAAAGAAACATTTTTAATCTTCCGAGCCATGCCTAGAGTTGGATAACAGCTTAAGGTGTTAAAGGAGACTGAAATAGCCTTTTTTCCCCAAACACCCTGCGGATATTTCAGTTACTAAGTCATCAGCCCTTAGTAGGGCATAGAGTCCTAGTAGAATACATACACACTAATGTTAAGTTAAAAAAACAAAACAGCAGGAACCACAACTTGTATTGGATTCGCCACTAATATTCCTAGTATTACCACCAACTTATACACTTTATTATTACTGCTGTGATGTTATGAAAGGGTTTGCTCAACACTTCTCTAGTAAGAAAATCTCAGAAGTCTGTAGAACCACGAGGAAACTCTCATTCTCCCATCTTATAAATCCCTTTTACGCTGGGGTTGAATTGGGCAATATCAACATGACAGCAAGTGCTACAAGCCACATTCTCGTTTTACTCCTCTGACTTCTTTCTTAAGGGCCAAAGTAGAGATGAGTGAACAATTTGCAATGCATTATTTAGCTTATAAATTTAGCCTCTTTTTCTGTTTGTGAGCAATCAAAAATACCTCCAGGATATTCCTTTTATTTGATTATTTCTGACTTTTATGTTAACTCACTGGCTTGCCTGAAAAGCCACTGTCAAGTATTTATTTGAACCCTCCTGGCTGTTTATGATAGGCCAGGACATTCAAGCAAGTGCATCTGCTCTATCTGGATGACTTGAATTCAAGAATTATAAACATAAACATATAGGATACTCAACTAATCACTGGTGTGCCATGCTGTTTTTGATAGCATAAAAAGACATGGTTACAATTCCTGCAAATTTCCCTATGGAAATATAGCATGGGGATGATGGAACACACAGCTAGGGTGCACAGACAAGGGAATGGAGAGACTCCAAATAGTATCTCTGCCATTCCTTGGTCTTCTCAGCATGATAGTTGTAAGTGCCGGCATTCTCTCATTACATCCGCACGCATTTTCAGTCACAGTGACCTGGTAAATTAAAAAAGATATGACAGGCAAATTTGCCAATTCAATTCTAGCGTTTCATTTGAAGAACAAAACCAGCTCATACTGCTCCTGCTAGATTTTCTCCACTAAGCAATGAATCACAGCAAAGAATCCTTATGGTACCTAATGAAGGCATACATAGTTTTAGACACAGTAAAAAGTGACATCAGTCAAATGAAGGCCCTTTATGAGGTCACTAAATCCAGATATTACATAATCAAATTCCAAACTGGAGGTACTGTGGAGCTCAAACTACACTGGGCAGACTGTGTGCCATTAGAAAGCACTTGCTCCTCAATAACCATGAACTGGATCAATTGCACCACCTTTTCCCAGAGTAACTTCGGGGCCAGCTAACAAGCTCTATTATATTTATTCAAGGAACCGTCTCTTATTTCAGACAGTCCAAATCACATCTAAGGTAACATACCTTTCAGAAGGGCTCAGAAGTTTTTTTGTTTTTTTTAACCATCCTCTTGTGAGAATAATAAATCTCACTTTGAGGTTTGACCAAGAGCCAATTAAAATGTTCATGAAGGGTATACAGTGTAGTCCTCATGGGCCAATGCCACCTCAAAAAAACACAGAGCACTGTAAAGACGCAGCAGAATGAATTGTTTCAGCTTCTTGTCTAAAAGGAAGCCAAATTTAACAAGGACAGTTATGAAATCAGAGGGCTACCTAGAAGCCCAGTTTTCAAAATCTAAAATTAAATCCTATTAATTTTTAGAATTTGGGAATAAGTGAGAAGAGGAAGTTTACAGTTAGCTAAGAAGAAAATCCTCTTTATTTAAGAAATGCTATGAAAAAACATGCTGTTAACATGATTTAAGTCACAAGGGAGCTTTTTCTCTCAAAATGCATTTACTCACATAACTTAAGCAACTAAGTCTGAGGTGGACACAACCAGTGAAAATGTCCGCATTTAGATTCAACAGTACACTTATCTGCAGCCCATCTCGAGAGAGAGACAATTACCATTTTCCTCTGCCTTGATCTTGTTTGTTTAACTTGACACAGTGAAGAAAGGGCTGACATTGACCAAAATCCCCAGCATTAATTTAGCTCATGTTCTGCATTCATCATTGCCACACTGCAGGAAGGACCTGGCAGTCATTTAAAATACCTGACCAAGAAAGGCTCTTAACAAAACACAAACCTGGCTAGCCATAAAAAACAAATAAGCTGCTGCTTGCATGAAAGGAGTCAAACGGATGCCTAGAAACATTTCAGAAGGATCTCTGGAGCCTTTCATTTTGCAGCATTTTCCCTAAAGAAAGATTCCCACTTCTGTACCCACAAAACCATGGGCAACACTTATTCTTTGTATTTATAGGTTAAGAGAGCAATTCGTAGACCACTGGTTATACAGCAACTCAATTTAGATGTTGCAACCAAATCAAGGTCAACAATATGCTGCAGAATCATATGTGCTGATTCTCCACTTCCTGGCTTGCGGCCACCAGTGTTTGTTATGTTATCTCAGTTTTGTTACTGCTAACCTTAATCAGCCTACAAAACAGAATCTGATACCCACTTCAAACAAGCCCTATTCACGTGTTATGTTCAACACTCATACAATCTGTATACATATACACTGGTACAGTTATTCACATACCATGCTGAACTCGTAGTGAGCCAGCGTGGTGTAGTGGTTAGAATGCTGGACTAGGACCGGGGAGACCCGAATTCAAATCCCCATTCAGCCATGATACTAGCTGGGTGACTCTGGGCCAGTCACTTCCCTCTCAGCCTAACCTACTTCACAGGGTTGATGTGAAAGAGAAACTCAAGTATGTAGTACACTGCTCTGGGCTCCTTGGAGGAAGAGCAGGATATAAATGTAACAACAACAACAACAACAACTCAGGTACAACAGTACAATTCCTATCTATACCATGCATTTGAGGGACCTGTGCCCAGGTTCACTTTTAGAATGAACACAGGTAGAGTCATTCACACAAAAAAAATATGTACTGCGTACAAACACCTGAACACAGGTAAAACATAATGTCTGAATAGGGCTACAGTAGCTCACAATTCTGATGTAAGACAAACTATTGTTACCACTAATCAGGAACTGAAGAAGGAAATCTGTACACATGAAGAGGGACTGGCTGAAGTAATACGGTCACTGATGCTCAGAGATAATTTGATGCTTTATAGTTGCTAAAGTGGTAGTCAAATTCTACAAATAATGTTTTAAAAGAACCTAGAACATCTATTCAGGTTATAATTATATATTAGATATATATTTCAGTTGCAATACAGATTTGCACCTAGTTAGCTTGTAAAATGCATATACGCTTTCTTTATGACTGTAATTTTGAGAGTTTGGGATGTGTGTTTTTAAAAATTCAAAGGAAAATTTTACACCACAATTATGTTGTCATATATATGAATGATACAACTGATATTTAAGGTGAGGAAAGATATCTATAACTATATCTATCTCCTCCCGCACCTCAAATTTCAATTATACTTTAACTATATAAATGTGCCTCAATGAAGAAAAGTTGATTGTGGGGTGGGGGGAGTCTTCTTTTTCCATTTGGGTTATACAAGTGTCTTTTGTTGAAAACAGAGGAGTTGTGGGTCAAATTTTTGAAAAGTTTGTGGTGAAATTCTGAACATATCTTGAAAAATAATTCAGTCTTGCATTGCTAAAGAGAACATTATTGTACCTAAAAGGTACTGTTCAAGATCCCAACCATCTCTGCTCTCACACAAGAAAAATTCAGTAATTTATGTAGATCCTCTGGAATTCTTCCACAGGGAATTTCAGATGCTGTCACCTCATGCATTATTTTTGCATTATATTCCTGAAGCAATTCATCAGAACGTTGTTATTAGTGCACCACCAACTAAAAGCTGCTGCTTGCTGAAAAAGGTACAGCAGTAAACTGAGAGTGGAAAGATGAAACATGCCTAGGGTTAACACTGTTTTGCTTTGGTGAGGGAAATTCAGGCTCAAATGCATGGCTCCTGGGCTTCTCTGTACAAAAGGGAAATTTTCATAAGATGAAAATATGTGTATCTAGATTTATCACTGAGGCCGGTAGGGATGATTCCTTACCAACCCAAGTGGGGGTCTGGGGTGGGGACTGCATCTAAATGGATGCTCTACATGCATTCCAAATACTTGACCTGGATGATGTCATGACAGGCATACTCTCGGCACATCCCGTTCCAGTTGCTTGGGCTGGTACTCATCCACTGTCTTTCAGATACAGATGGAGCAGGCAAACATGCTGCATGAACAACACGTGCAACTTCTCTCATGTTATTCCCACACATCCAGACTTGCAGCTGACCTCTCAAATACAGGGTTGAGCTAAGGGCCAATTTTGTACTAAAGGATTCCACCACCAAATAGAAAAGAAAACTGAGTGGGAGGAATTGGAGTGATTTTTCTGCAAAGCTTGCAAGAAATACCCCATACCCATCCCATCTAAAAGGCACCTCACATGTCCTGCCTGAAGTTGCTATAAGAAACTGCATATAAATTAAAGGGTGGGGCAAAAAATTTTAAATAAATAAGGCATGTTTGAGGAACATATGCAATATGGAAGTAATCCAAGGATAATTCTTGTGACAAAAGGCTGTCAAATTAATTACAGAACCACTTGTCTCTCACCTGTGTAAATTTAATATTTTGTCATACGTAGAGAGAGAGAATCATTTGGCTCCACCTACCTTTTGCATTTCAACTGAAAGATGATAAAATCAGGGTTGGGAGTAGGAGTAGGAGTAATACACAAGATATTGCATTCACAACAACCAGCCAGACTAGGTTGTTTGGAAAAGTACAAATCTGTCTTTCCAATAGAGGGCTATATTGGCTCCAGTCCAAGTGTGGAAGTTTTTGTTGCAATTTGCAACAAATTCAGAATGCAATTTGCTTCTGAAAAGAGCACAAAGGATCTACATGTGAAATTATACATATTTAGCATAGCAATGTATAAACTGATTTGGGTTCCAATCAATTCGAGCTCAAAACGGGCTGTTTCAAATGATTCAAACTCTTTTGCAATCACTTTTTATCATTATTAACTACTGTTAACTGCAGCCTTTAGATCTTGGCCATCTAGTTTGCGGTCTTAGGTTGGACAGCTATAGACTTAAATTTTACTTTTACTACTGATTTCTATAGTCTTTTATAGTTTTTATAATTGCATAGCAATAGTTTTATTTTTTTTTACCATATGCTTCTATTATGCTACTCACCTCCAGGCTTCTAGTATGCCACTTATTGTGTTTTTAATTGCTCTTATGCTGGTCTAAGACCAAAATAAAGGTGACTGAAATTGATTCGGGTTCAAATCGATTCGAGTTTGAATCAGGCTGTTTCAATTTATTCAAACTCAAAATGAAACACCCTTAAAATAAAGGGCCTGATTAGTGTTTGAATCAATTCGAGTGATTCAAGTACCATTCTGGCTGGCTTTTCCCCCTTGCCAATTGGTTTTTGGACACTTGCTTCTGATTGGCTTGAGATCTCCTTGCTTCTTGGTTGGCTTGTTATCATACAAATCAAGTGTCATGGGCAACAGTACCCTCATTGGCTGGGTGGATAGAGGAAGAACAGAAAAGGAGGGAATTTCAAAATGTTTTTAGAGGACCTGGGGAGGGGAGGCAGAGGGAGCCCGTAGGATGCCATTAAAGAGGATACATAAGGAGAGGAGGGAGGGAGGTTCAATTCTGTGGTTTTCTTTTCTCAGCACTGAGTATAATATGCTGGGCTACTGCTCCTACATTAACAACTATCTGGTTTTGCTTGATCTCAGACTGACAAAGGCAGAATTTGGGTGCCTGCCTGTCATCCTTGAGTTGTGGTTTGGTCTGTTTGTGAGATGGTGTTGTGGCGAAAAATGGACAGTGTGGCAGCTCAGAGAGAGGTATGTGAGAGTATGAGTGAGAGGGGGTGTTTCTTGGTGATGCTGTGAGATGAGCTGCTGAGTGATGACTGGCCTTGAGAATAACACGTGCTTCACTCACTGCTCTGGTCTGCTTCACAAGGTGTACTTAGTCAAAATGTGGCTGAAGACATTCTAGTGGAGCTTATGGCTATGCTAGCTGCAAAGGGTTTTGCTGTGACAGCTGTGGCAACGCTAGGAAGTAAGGGTCATAATTGTGCGTGAGAGAGCAACTTCTGTTAATGATGTTACTGCAGCGCAGCAACTATGGCTGGCAATGGATTCTGGGTCATTGATTCTTATTTAGCCATTTTTGGACTGTTTGAAAAAATGTGTGTTCTGCATCGGGAAGGGCAGATTCCTTTAACTGTGTGCTTCTAATTTGCATCACTGTGCAAGGCAGGAATGCAAAATGCATTGCAAATTGCAATGCAAAACTTGTAGTGTGCACTCTGAGTGCAGTTTCTTTCAGTCATAGGGAACAATGGGGAACTCAAAACATTCCTTTGTTCCCCATGGATAGGTCCTAGGGATACCAAAGGGAGTTGGGTTGTACGATGCGATGGGTGCTACTGATCACTCAACCTGCAAAAGAAATAGGCAAGGGGGTGATTTTTAACGCATGTTTAACCTTTCCCCCAAACCACCGTAGGATTCTAAAAAACTTTTAATCACCCGCTTGCCCATTTCCTTTGTGGGTTGGGGTGGTAGGTAGCACCTATCATGCCATAGCACCCAACCCATTTTCGTGTTCCTAGGACCTACCCATGAGGAACAATGGAGTGATTCTAGTTCCCCATTGTTCCATATCACTCAGATTAGAGTTGATTCGTTTAAACAGCTGGCAATGGCTGCTGTTTTGAAGAATCAATCTGAGAATTTTGGAGATTCAAGTCTAGCTCAAATAAAATAGCAAACTCAGATCCATGCACATCTCTAATTTAGCACCTCACCTCTAACAAAAAAATAAATAAATGACTGTTCCCTATTTTGGGCTGTGCATGCAACAGCATACTGATCATCCAAGTAGAATAAGATCATTTAGTGCTAACAAATGGACTGCCCATATGCAAACCAGTATAATTTCCTGTGAAATAATGAAATTTTTTTTAGAAAGCAGGGGGAAGTAAAACCTTAGTACTTTAGCAATCAGTCTCTATTGCACTTCCTCTATATGACAACATAATGAGGACTGAATGAGTGCTTGCCTGCTTGGATTTAAGAAATGCCTATCAGAATTAGTTAAGTCAGAAAGTGGGGCTGGAGATGGATTTTCTTTAGGAGAGCACAACTGCAGGAGGGAGTGGTAAAAGGTATTGATGTCACAGAGTTTCAGATTAAGAAGCGAAGAATAATGGCCAACATCCTGACTAATATGGTACTACTGAAAAAACATTGCATAGCTGCACTTAAGCACAGGGATTTTTGGCACTATGCTACTGCACAAAAGTTCTCTGAAAAACATGAGGCATGCCTCAGTTTACACAGCGTATTGTGCAAGTACAAACATGTTTGCACTAGTCTGGAATGCAGGTCCCAAACTCAGCACAGCTAGATAGCACAACAGCCTTGAGCTACTGCAACATCCTTGCACAAGCATACCATTAATCCAGATGTTAGCCTGTATGTTTCATACAATCCAACCAGCATTTGGATTGGCAACTATTTATTCCAGTCTCAAGGAAGGGGGGGGCGGGGGGGGAAGCAGCTCATATTTTAAACTCTTTTCATCAAGGATCTTGACTTTACATCCAGATTAGAAGCTGAAATTAGGTTTCACCCTTTGCGTAGATTCATTCATATGCCAGGTAGCAATACAACACAAACACAGTTTATAAGAACATAAGAGCAGCCATGCTGGGTCAGGCTCAAGGCCTATCTAGTCCATCATCCTGTTTCACACAGTGGCCACCAGATGCCTTCAAGAAGCCCACAGGCAGGGGATGAGGGCTTGCTCCCTCTCCTGCCATTGCTAGAAGCTCTTCCCTCCAACACATATAAAGTTAACATGACCCAGGCACTGCACACACACTTGAGGAGGTCTGTCTCCAGTTGCCACCAACTCGTTTGGTGGCTACACAGAGACGGGCCTTTTCGGCTGCTGCCCCGAGATTGTGGAATGCACTCCCTGCTGAGATACGATCCTCCCCATCTCTTGCAATTTTCAGAAAACACCTGAAAACACATCTCTTCAGCCAGGCTTTCTCAGCTTTTAAAAAATTTGTTTTTAAATAGTTTGATTGTTTAATTGTAGTTTTATGATGTTTTTAATTGTTAATCATTGTTATGTTTTATAATTTTTATTTTAATTATTAACTGATTTTAAGGTGTTTTAATGTAAACCGCCCTGAGCCTTTTGGAAGGGCGGTATAAAAGTTTTTTTAATAATAATAATAATAAGAAGAAGAAGAAGAAGAAGAAGAAGGCTGGAGATGTGACTTCCCCATTCAAGTGATCCCTCTACCTACTTCTTTGGAGAAGGAAGGAAGAACAAAAAGGGTAACCATATATTTTTGAAGGGAGGCATGACTGTGGTGCTCATCTGCTACAGAAAACTGTCACTACCCCAGGAAATATCTGAACCAGCCCCACTCCCGCTTCATCCCCAAAAGGCAGCATAACGTAACCGTTAAATGGTTTAAAAACTAGGAGGAGGATAGAAAAGTTGTAATTTTAAAGAGTGTTCCTTATCTTTATTTTAATTGTTTTCTTGAGCATGGCAACATTTATTTCTTTTAAGTGAGCTCATAAATATTTTCTGCTTTGCTTCACCTTAGCTTTTTTTTTTTTTTAAAGTATATAGTTGCCACTTGAGAATCAGTGCTGCAAAAAATTAATGGCTAGATAATTTTCCAATAACTTTAACCAGCATTAATGAAGAGTCAATGTTCTGCATAATCTATAATATGACATATACAAAATAAGCCTTTTTGTTTTTTTAAAGGAAGCACTCACCTGCAAAAACTCATTGAGTTCAACCTGCCCGTTTTTGTTCAAATCCACTTCAGTCAAAATCTCATGGAGTGTCTTTTCATTAATTTGAAGGTTGATGCTCTATAAAGAAAATGGAAGGGGAAACCCACATGCCTGGATTAACAAAACACTATTAATATCATGCCAGGCAATTTTGATATGATTTTTTTAAAAGGTAAGTAAAATGTTACCTCTAACACACGCTGCACGTCCAATACAGTAATAAAACCTTTGCCTTCTTTATCAAACATGTGAAACCTCTTTTTATATCTGCAAGATTGGATTATTCATGAGAAAGCTGTACACTGACAAATGGCAGAAGCAGTTCTTAAATAGTTGATATATAGACGATGGAATACGTATATTAAGATAACTCTCTATTTCTCCTTCAGGACCTTCATTTATTGCGTAAAATAAATGTAGAAGGAGGAAGAACACTGAGGAAGATCCGGGGGTGGAGGAGGAACACTGAGGCTGACGTACAGACATCAAAATGTTTGTTTGTTTTTACAATGGACTGATATTTGTCTTTTTTACACAATAAATGAAGGTTCTGAAGGAGAAATAGTTCTTAAATAGGGGTTTTAACAATGGCCCCACCTAACTACTATGAGATACTTGCCTCCACAAGCCTAGTACTGTCCCTACTAAGGATCCAAAACCTTAACCCAGCCAGCACAGACCTCAACCTCGTCTGCACAGAATTTGGCTCCTAATCACCTCCCAGCTCTCTTCATATAGATGCCATCTCATACCACTTTCCCCCATGCTAGGAGGAGCCTTGGGTAAAGAGCCACAGCTCACCAATTGCACTCAAAGTCCCAGGTTCAACCCTCTAGCACCTCCAATTAAAAGACTGGAGGTGCTGGGAAACATCTCTGAAAAACCCAGGAGAGCCACATCCAGTCAGAATAGAGACAGGTCTAGATGGATCAATCAATCAATCATCTCCCAGGCCACAGGGATTTTGCTGTGTGCTTCTGAAGAGGCCACCAATATTTGCAGAGAACTGTCAGAGCAACTTCTCCTGCACTGTCCCAGGGGCTGCTTTAAAACATGTATGCCCTGAAGGAAAAGTAGACAAGAAGCAGATGAGAAGGCAGAGGAGCTCCTGCCATCAGCTCCTGCAGAGACCAGCAATGGTCGGAGAAGTCAGCTCTTTTATTATTTAGCCTTTTTATAACTTTGCTTTACTGCTCAATAAATTATAAAACCACCTCAGATGCCTTGGCAGAAAGGTGCTATATAAATGCAGTAAAGTAAAGTTGTGCCATTGAGTCAGGTGTTGACTCCTGGCAACCACAGAGCCCTGTGGTTTTCTTTGGTAGAATATAGGAGGGATTTACCATTGCCATATCCCATGCAGTATGAGATGATGCCTTTTAGCATCTTCCTATATCTCTGCTGCCCAATATAGGTGTTTCCCATAGTCTGGGAAACATACCAGCAGGGATTCGAACCAGCAACCTCTGCCTTGCTAGTCAAGTCATTTCCCCGCTGCGCCATTACATAAAGTAAATAAAACTCTCCAAGGACATAAGGCCATTCATAGACCCCACAGACTTGTAGCAGGATTCAGATACAATTAGGTATGATCTCTTCAGCCTATCAAGGCACAGACTGGTAATTCAAAGTGACAGTGAACCTATCAAACAAACTTGAGAAGGGAACATGTGGCCTGTCAGAATAGTTAAATGAAAAGTCTTGCTGTTACAACCCAGCTTGCATGCGTGAAGATGTCTCCCGCCCCCCCCCCCACTGTGTCATGAGCCAGTGGCAACTCCCAATGTCCCTAAGTGGGGCCCCTTGACTAATGGTTTATTAAGCTTGTGTTGCTCAAAGCCAGATACTACATACAGCTCCCCCAGGACAAAGCGGAGGTAACCATTCATACTGCAGAATACTGTGTTTTTCCCAATGCTGGTGGTTTTTGTTTGGGGTTTTTTTTTTAAAATGAAATGGAGCCCTTTTGAGCCCTGGCTCCATCTTGGAAGGTGTGCACAGTGCACTGGAAAGTGAAATTCTTCCCAGTGTTTGGTCAATGTATAACAAAATTTAGCAACCGTCAGTGATATTGTTGGGTCCCTGTCTTCTAATAAGCATATAAGAATTGTCTCCACCAAACTAAGAGAAGCTAGAGCACAGCAATCGGTTACTGTCAAAGATTCCTGATTTTATATATTTGATGACATTTTAGACTTTGTTTCCATTATTGTTTTCTCTTTTTATTGTGTATATTCTGTGTATATTGATATTTGATCTAAGATCGTAAATAAACAATAACAACCCTTCCCAGTGTTTTCCTCATAAAGTTCTGTTGGAAAAACACTTCCCAACACTCCTTCCAAAGATAGTGTTGGGGCTTGAAAGGACGCCATTTCACTTAAAGGACACACATACACAGTGGACGTCAGCATAGTGGGGAAAAGCATGAATAGTGACATTTTAAAGTATAAAAAGGCCCCCACTTGAAAAATGGTGGCAATGACTGATCCAGGATATCCAGACCCTAGAGATGAGTAAGTCTTGATTGTATTATATTTACCTCTCAATATCTCCTGCAGTCAGAGAGATTTCACTGTGATCTGTCAGTTGCTCTGACCGTGCTTTGTATCCCATTTCATAATACAGAAACTTCTTTGCCTCTGCAAGTTGCTCCTGAATAAGGAGAACAGCACACAGTCTCAGCTCTAGGGTGACAGCAAATATTTACATTCTGAATTTCTTCTTCGCTGTAATGTTTTATTGGCTCCTTTCACTTAATTATAATTGCTCGTCCTTAGAGGAATATCAGCAGTTGATGACCAAAAAGTGCTTAAAGGTGAACAAGGTAATTAAGATTAGGCAGCATTTCATGCTTCAGCTAGATCACTGGTTCGGTTGTACAAGTGTTGATTATCAAGCGATAATTACTCTGAGAGACGTGCAACGTAAAGATTTTTAGGGCTGGAGCATGCCCTCAATCCACACATGCAACTTGCAGCGATGTCAGCAAGACGAGTGGCTTGCAGAGAAAAGGGCCAAGAGATGTCCTTTAATTTAATGCTGGTCTCTTATAAACAACACTAAAGGCCCTAACTGCTGAGTCACAATGTTTTTGAAGTTTCTGGCATTTGCTGATTACTGTCTTCAGGCAATAGGACAACAGAGCTCCATAATCTGGCTCTTCAACTCCCCTCTTCCATTCCAAAACTTTCTTTTTATCATTTACTGTCCTGCTTAACTGTTGTGCTGAATCAACTTATTTGAGAGCAGGAACTAGTAGCTAAAACAACAAAGGAAACCTTTCCATAGCAAGTGGATTCTGCTATTCAGACACTTGTGATCCACTTCTCCCCTTTCAAGGTTTCTCAGCAGAGCTGGAGAGGTATAAACTTCTCTCCCTCCCCCTTCAAACTATACTTTCACTTTTCTCAAACCAGTTTGATTTTGATGATCCCCCTCCCTTCACTGAAACAGATCCACCCTATTATACCTGCTCGAGCAGCCAATATTCAACAACTATGTTACTGTCTGTGTTGCTTTCTCAGTCAAAGGTATTTATTTAGGGGAGAAAAGTCCTGACCTCCAGATTCTGTTTGCCCTCCGAGGTACTTTGTATTCATCCTGATCCGAAGTCACAGGTATTGATTTGGTGTTCAAATCACCAAAACACGAGCCCACTCTATCAGATAGATAGTTGCTTGCTGGTCAGAATTGGTTGTAAGAAGGGCAGAGTACCCTTAGCATCCAAGTAATCTCCCCAGCTCTGGTTTGGTATGCTTGCCCCTGATATACAAACCAAAGTGCACGTGTGCGTGTAAGAAACACAAGTCAGAACTAGTGCAGTAACTTTTGTACCTTTTTCTTGTGTTCACTCCACTTGAGCTTCTTCCCCATTATCTCAATGATTCTTGGTAAGGCTTCCTCAGCAGCTTGCACATTCAGGAAGGCCAAGCGTGTGCGACGAGCAATCATATCCACTGCAGTGCAGGCATACTCGTCGATTGAATACTCAATCTACGGTATTGAAACACAATTCACAGATCAATTTCCATTTGAGAGTTTGGCACAAGACAGAAGAACTGACATTGAAAAGAAAAGTGTAATGTAATGACACCGACTCAACCAAAGTTCAAATTGGGGGAAGGGACTCTTAATGAAATCCACAAGCCCCACTTCCCAACTTTTACTAGTTTTAGATGAATCATGTCTCCCTCAGTAGCCTTCTACAGGAGCAGGTGGAAGGGCATCAAAAAAGGTGTGCCAGGCTCCCTCTACACCACCTGCAATTCAAATACAGGACCTGATGGAGTGATCCACCACTGTCTCTTTTCCAGTGCATACAATCGGACCCACATAATTGATAGACACAGGGATCAATTAAATAATAACTAGCATTAAGAGTGTTTAAGCATACTTGTTATATGTTATCCAAGTAAATATTACAACAGCCCTTTATGGCAGATCAGAAATAATATTCCCATAGTGCAGGTTGGGTACTGAGGCTGAAAGCATAAGGCAACCCTGTGATTAATGGCTAGGCTGAGACTTGAACAACAGACTTCTTTGCTCACGTCTCAGTTTCTTTGCTACTACACTACACTAACCCTCAATTGCTAGTAGACAGAGAAAGCTAATTTAAAAAAACAAAAACAAAACAGCAATTAAAACAAAAGAAAGCAAAAAGAGAAACTCCTCAAAGGTTTCTCGATCATACCTCAGACTCAATGTAAGGAAACTCCGATACAAGGCGTTTTCCAACAATAGGCCACCTCTTTCCAGTAACTTGGGCTAACTTTGCCACTTCAAGAGCCTTGCCACCATATGTATTTGCAAGGTGCTGAGCAACCTATAGAATTGAGAGCACATTAAATCAACTGTTTTATCACCGGATTTCCTAGAATATGGCTGAATCAAGACAACAGCAGTTCTTGTCAGTTCTCCCGTTGCCTGTAACTAATAGGCTGAAGAAGATATTAAGAGCTGGATTGTGTGGGAGGCAACTCCTCACACTGGGAATGCTTAGGCCAACATTAATGCTGCTTGGTATGCATGTAAAAGTGGAACAGTGAATAATGATGCTTCTGGTTTCCACTATGGTGATCACATTTGGAGAATACATTTACTTGGGCGTGAGACGCCAAAATGCCTACACTGTGTATACACACGAACTGGGGTTATAAAAATCAGGTTTACAAAGTAGCCAGAATAATGAACATGAACAGTCTTGGATTAGGATTCCTTTCCCCCCACCCTTGACAGTCAAACAACCGATTTATAGCCAAGTCTTAAACCCATAATGCATCTTTTAAACAAAAACAACCAAATCAAGCAATGATATCTATTGAATGAGATACGGATTGGCCAATTTGAAGAGCAAAATAGGGGGTGTTCTCAACTGGAGTACTAAAATATTTTTATCCTGAAATATTTTAAAGTACTAAAACAGTCATGCCACAAGCCTCACCTCACATTCAAGTCCATAATCTTGAACTAGTCGAATATAAAGGGTAGGGCTCCAACCTTCTGCACCCTGTAGAAAGAGACCTACTGTCTTACAGGAACCTGCCTGAAGGCCATGAGCTTTTATAGCAGCATCAATGGTGTCCTGTGCCATTGAGCGATAGGTTGTCCATTTCCCACCTGAAAACATTAAAGAACATGAGTACTGTCAGTGTACTCATCCATAATTTCTAATCCTACCCAAACAATATTTTATTTTGAAAACACACTGTATTAAACCTGTAATCCTTAACACACTCACCCTTGCATTTTCAGAATTGAAAATTTCAACCTAAGTATCCCATGGGCTTCCTTCAAAGCCTGGTGCTAGAACACTGTCACAGCACTCATGAAGGATTCGAATGACATAATGAGAAATAAGAGGTCAAAATAAAATGTTAGTACCTGCTATAGTCACAAGGCCACTGTCACTAACATGCACCACATGATTCCGAGATATGGATTGGGTATCTTTAGAATTGGGGTCTGTCACAAGGGGGCGAATCCCACTCCATGCTGCCAGGACATCTCCTCTCCTCACTGTCATTGAGGGAAAAGAAAGAAAAGAAAAATCCCATTAGAAATGCCTTCTTGTGAAAGGTTTTTTAAAACAGTGGGCAGCATCCAGACTAGTCATGACTAAGCACTACTGAAATCAATGAAACATGTTATGACTAATAAAAGATCTATTACACTTCAACGGGACTTAGTCATGACACATTTAGTCTGGACATTGCCCAGTATTTCTTAAGTGCCCAGGAACCTAGATACTGGACAAAAGGAGAAAGCTCACCACAATCCCTTAA
Organism: Hemicordylus capensis; assembly: GCF_027244095.1. Classification (NCBI taxonomy): domain Eukaryota; kingdom Metazoa; phylum Chordata; class Lepidosauria; order Squamata; family Cordylidae; genus Hemicordylus; species Hemicordylus capensis. The sequence continues at coordinate 185,458,327 of NC_069657.1, read as the reverse complement.
AGACCTTTTTGGAGAAATAACGTTGCCAGCTCCTCAAATATGAATCACATAAAGGCAAAAAAAAAAAGGGAGGGAGAGAGAGCGGGGAGGGTTCAAAATCAATTGCATCTTTTGCTCCAACAAAGCCCAATTCTTAAGCAATCGGTGAGAATTTACACTGTAATAAATCTAGAAACCAAGAAAATGGGGAAAAAATTGCCCCAAATGCAAAACAACAACAACAACTGTAGATCAGGGGGAATTCAGAAGCCAACATTTTCTGGATTCAAAATCTGACAGCCACTAGGCCTTCATGCTGCACTAATTTTTAAAAGTTTTTAAAAATCTGTTGTCCAGAGGCTTTCAAGAAGAAACATGCATTTTCTAGCCATTCAGCAGCTACTCACCCCAGCTGAGCGGCTGATGCTATATTCTATTTATGCCAACCTCGTGTACAGGTATCTCAAATACACCTGTTAGAAAATTGCCCATCACACTCAAATATCAATAGATGCTGGAAAGTAAACTGCAGTAGCGCATATAACATACAGCTATTGTCTCACTTTTGTCTCTCATTAAAGACCTGAAAATCTCCATTAAAATTGTTTCTAGCCATGCTTACTGCTTGAGACAGATGCAATATATACAATGCCACTGTTTGTTATGATGAATTTATTTAAAAATATCACCAATCCAAAAGCCCAAATTTCACTATGTCTTTTCCTATTTTATATGCAAGTAACTTTGAGAATGGAATGATTTTTGTGCATCTGATTGAACCAGATATTTTGTAGCCCCCGCCCCACCCAATTGATCAAAGGTCATAGCAACTTACAGAGGAATGTGTGGTGTGAAGAAATCCCAAAATTACTGGATGGGGTGTAAACATTTGGGACCATCACCGCAAGAGTGCTTATTTTAATATGAGTAGACTGAGAGACAATCACCTTTCAATGCAAGAAGCTTCCTGCCCTTAACTTTCTCCCATAGAAAGGATGCTGGCAACTGAGGATGAAGGACCAGTTCCCTAGACACTCATTTTTCGGCCACGGGTGCTCCATGCACACGGTGAACATCTACAAGCTTTGCTCCTAAACAAGGCCAAACTTCAGTCTTGGACAATATTGAAAACCTTCCTATTGTGGCTGGGGAACAGAGGCATGTAAAATCATGATGCATGAGAACTAATTCAGATGTGCCATTTGACACATGCATGGTGCAGTCGCGACTTAGCTGACTGTGCACAAAGTAACCATTTGAACTGGCCTTGAGAGGTTCAGTATTTGCTCTGGCTGGACCTTGGGAAGGGATGCTGTAATGGTTTTCTGCAGGCTTTTGCAGGACAGAGGATGTGTCAGTGGGTCTTCAAGGACATTTGAAATGACTCTGTTTTCATACTTTAAGCCTTCTGTTTGGATTTTTTGAGTTCTCAAGTTTCTCAGTTTCCTTTGGACCACCTCCAAATACCCCTCTCAATGTGTAGCAAGGGTGCAGTTGCTTTTCCTTTTCGTTAAAAATCTTACTTTAACCATTTACTAGCTTCGGATACATTTTTCTCAGGATGGCAAAAGAGACACATCCTCAAAATGTAACAGATATTAGTTCAAAGGATAATGCAAGGTAAATTTAATGACCTCTTTATTTCTGCCCTAAACTAACACTGGCACAGCCATGGAGAAGATCATGTGTAGAACACAAGTTTAAAAAGCTCATGTGACACAGTGGCTGGACTGCAGAATGTGCATACGGGAAACCCAGGTACAAATCCTCACTCAGCCATCAAGCTCACAAGGTAGCCCTGAACAAGTCAGTCTCCTTCAGTTCACAATCTTCCAAAGCATCATTTAGAGCAGGCCTTCTCAACTTACAGGTGAAACTCAAAAAATTAGAATATCGTGCAAAAGTTCATTAATTTCAGTAATGCAAATTAAAAGATGAAACTGATATATGAGATAGACACATTACATGCAAAGCGAGATAAGTCAAGCCTTAATTTGTTATAATTGTGATGATCATGGCGTATAGCTCATGAGAACCCCAAATCCACAATCCCAGAAAATTAGAATATTGTGAAAAGGTTCAACAGTCTAGGCTCCAGGTGTCCCACTCCAATCAGCTAATCAATCCATAACACCTGCAAAGGGTTCCTGAGCCTTTAAATGGTCTCTCAGTCTGGTTCATTAGGAATCACAATCATGGGAAAGACTGCTGACTTGACAGTTGTGCAGAAAACCATCATTGACACCCTCCATAAGGAGGGAAAGCCTCAAAAGGTAATTGCAAAAGAAGTTGGATGCTCCCAAAGTGCTGTATCAAAGCACATTAATAGAAAGTTATGTGGAAGGGGAAAGTGTGGAAGAAAAAGGTGCACAAGCAGCAGGGATGACCGCAGCCTGGAGAGGATTGTCTGGAAAAGGCCATTCAAAAGTGTTAGGGACTTTCACAAGGAGTGGACTGAGGCTGGAGTTAGTGCATCAAGAGCCACCACACACAGACGGATCCTGGACATGGGCTTCAAATGTCGTATTCCTCTTGTCAAGCCGCTCCTGAACAACAAACAACGTCAGAAGTGTCTTACCTGGGCTCAAGAAAAAAAGAACTAGTCTGTTGCTCAGTGGTCCAAAGTCCTCTTTTCTGATGAGAGCAACTTTTGCATCTCATTTGGAAACCAAGGACCCAGAGTCTGGAGGAAGAATGGAGAGGCACACAATGCAAGATGCTTGAAGTCCAGTGTGAAGTTTCCACAGTCTGTGTTGATTTGGGGAGCCATGTCATCTGCTGGTGTTGGTCCACTGTGCTTCATTAAGTCCAGGGTCAACGCAGCCATCTATCAGGAGATTTTGGAGCACTTCATGCTTCCTTCCCCAGACGAGCTGTATGGGGATGCTGACTTCATTTTCCAGCAGGACTTGGCACCTGCCCACACTGCCAAAAGTACCAAAACCTGGTTCAATGACCATGGGATTACTGTGCTTGATTGGCCAGCAAACTCGCCTGACCTGAACCCCATAGAGAATCTATGGGGCATTGCCAAGAGAAGGATGAGAGACATGAGACCAAACAATGCAGAAGAGCTGAAGGCCGCTATTGAAGCATCCTGGTCTTCCATAACACCTCATCAGTGCCACAGGCTGATAGCATCCATGCCATGCCGCATTGAGGCAGTAATTGCTGCAAAAGGGGCCCAAACCAAGTACTGAATACATATGCGTGCTTATACTTTTCAGAGGTCCGATATTGTTCTATTGACAATCCTTGTTTTATTGGTTTCATGTAATATTCTAATTTTCTGGGATTGTGGATTTGGGGTTCTCATGAGCTGTACGCCATGATCATCACAATTATAACAAATTAAGGCTTGACTTATCTCGCTTTGCATGTAATGCGTCTATCTCATATATCAGTTTCACCTTTTAATTTGCATTACTGAAATTAATGAACTTTTGCACGATATTCTAATTTTTCGAGTTTCACCTGTAGACCCCCCCACAGCTGTTTTTAGACTACAACTCCCACAATCCCTAGCCTCCATGGCCAATAGCCATGATTTGGAAGGTAAGAGAATACTGTGTCTGAACCAACCCAGTGTGGTTGTGTGACAACAATGCCATGTTCAGCTGTTTGGAGAAAGGATGGGACACCAGTGTAATAAATAAAAGGAAACACCAAATGCAGCTGTTTCTCCATATAACAGTTGTAATGCTCTATTCTTCACTCCAAATGCTAGATCATATTATTTACAACTGTAGTAACCACTTCAGCTGTATCCCTCCAGCACTGTGTATTGGTGGCAACCCAAAGTAAACATGGGAGAGGAGTGGCTAAAGAATGGCTAAACCTGTCACACATATATGAAAGGTACTTTGTTCAAAGGGGAAAACTGAGGGAAGAATGCCCCTTGTCTAGTCAATTTGGTCCTGCAAGCTTGAAACACGCGTTTCTAAAAACACAGTAAACTATCTTTGCATCTTTCCTCTCATTAATGCACACCTCCCTTCTTTATTTTTATTTACTTATGAACTTTCCTTTATCTAACTTAACATTTACTCTCAGACCCTCTTATCTTAATAGGAACTGTAACGCATTGTAAACAGGGTTAGAAGCCTAAAGAACAGTCGTGGGGGCAATAATACAGACTAGCTTGGCCGGCGCAAAGCATCTGCTCCCCTTGCCCCCCGCCACAGCCCCCTCATCCCAGAGACCTTCTCACCCTTCAGTGCAGCAACAGCAGAACGACTTTCCTTCCTTGTGCCACCTTCTCCTCCTCACGGCTCCCTCCTCTGCCACCCTCTTGCTCTTCCTTGTCCTCCTCTTCATCTCTGGAGGCGGCACCAGGTGCTCCATCGGACTCCTCCAGTTCCCCGGCTGCCCCCAAGCTTTCCCTCCCTGCACCGCCTTCACCTTGGGCCTCCCTCCTCTGTCACTGTCCTGCTCCTCCTCCTCCTCGGCTGCCCTGTTGGACTCCTCCAGTTCCCCGGCCACCCCCGAGCTGCCCACTTCTGCCACCGCCATCATGCTGCCCCAGCTCTCTCTCACCACGCATGAGCTTAGCGCTGCATGGGCGGGGGCTTGCTATGTACCACCTAAGGCTTAGATAGACAGACAGTCAGACAGGAACATTGAAAGTACAAAATACCCAGGCAAATGGAAAAAAGAATGCTTTTTGGAAAGAATGTCACTAGTTCAAAAACCTAGCTGCTAAAAGGAAACATAGCTCAGAATAAGCTATTAAGCTGTTTCTCTCAAGATGTTTCAGAGGCATAACAAACCATCACCTAATTTGGCTCAGTGTTTTCCAAAACTAAGACATTCAAACAAAATTCAGTTCATGTCCTTCTCCTGCCTAATTTAAAAGAAGGGAGATTTCCCAATGGAAGCTGAGAGAGACAGGTTTAATGAGCAAAAGTAAAGCATCATACTTAGTATCACAAAATGTGTCATTTATTCTGACAACTTAATTGAGACAGCCTAAGATTCTGTTTGGTACACTAGAGTTCACCATCCCCCATTAGAACCCTTCTCAATATCTCAAGCAGGGAAGCAGGCAGTAAAGAGTTCCCTGCAAATGCTGTAAGACATTTCATAAAAACAGATCGTTATGAGTCACAGCAATCTGAGAGCCAGTTCAGAAGTTGATCATTAGAGTAATATCCCACATATGGTGAGTAGGAGAAAGGAACAGTCTTGGAATCACAAACATTAGGTACCAGGTGTAGGAAGGAACATGAGAGACTATCCCATGTGTGTACAAGTATACACGTGATTTACCCAACTTCCATTGTTAATTTTTATACCACAACCACCCGCCCAAGAGAAGGAAGAAAGCAAAAACACAAGTGATTGCCATATGGATCCATTTGGCACATTACTTCTTCCTATGTACAATCCTCCTAACTGTCCATGTCCCATCATGTGAAGGATATTGGTGTAGTGGTCAAGTTCTGAACCAGCTCCAAGAATATGAAGTCAAAGTGACACCAAAGCCAATGTGATGTAGTGGACAAGTCCAGGAAGAAGCCAGTGTGGCTAACAGGTAGAGTCAGGGAAGCCATAATAGTCAAGACTACTTCTTTCAGGAAACTGAAGAGAACAGCCCAAATGAAGAGAACATAAATGAACACAAACTCTGGCAAAAGAAATGCAAGCTGACAATAAGGGGCTCAAAAGAGAGTTTGAGGAACATACAGCTAAAAGCATCAAGGGGAATAATAAAAACTTATTTAAATACATCAGAAGCAAGAAACCTGCCAGGGAGGCATTTGGACCGCTAGATGACGAGGGAGTAAGAGGAATTATTAAGGAGGACATGGAGATTGCAGAGAAGCTGAATGACTCTTTGCATCTGTCTTCACAGCAGAGAATATTGAGTGCATACCTGAACTGAGCTCCTCAGGGAAGGAGGCTGAAGAACTGCATCAGAGGTAACGATGTTCTAAACGGTCTTGGGAAATTTAAAACAAAAACTGCCAGATGGCATCCACTAAGGGTTCTTAAAGAACTCAGATGTGAAATTGCTGACCTCCTAGAAAAAAATATTTAACTTGTACCTACAATCAGGCTCTGTACCAGTGGACTGGAAAGTAGCCAATATAACACCAATTTTCAGAAAGATATCTTGGGGGGTGGGGAGATCTGGATAATTACAGGCCAGTTAGTTTAATGTCTGTTCAAGTAAATTGATGGAAAGCACACTTTAGGATAAAACTGTTAAACTTATTTTAAAAAATGGGCCTTGCTCAAGGAGAACTAGCATGGATTCTGCAAAGGAAACTCTTGCCTCTCTAACTTCTTGATGCCCTCTGGAGTTCTTTGAGTGTATCAGTAGGCATGTGGATAAAGGTGATCCTGTTGATAAAGCATACTTAGACTCCCAAAAGGCTTTTAACAAAATTCCTCATCAAAGGATCTTGAGTAGATAGGAAGCTGCCTTCTACCGAGTCAGACTATTGGTCCATATTGTTTACAAAGACTGGCAGCGGCTTCTCCAAGGTTGCAGGCAGGAGTCTCTCTTAGCCCTATCTGGAGATGCCAGGGAGGGAACTTGGAACCCTCTGCATGCAAGCATGCAGATGCTCTTCCCAGAGCGGACCCATCCCCTGAGGAGGAATATCTTACAGTGCTCACATATGGCTCCCATTCAAATGCAAACCAGGGCAGACCCTGCTTAGCAAAGGACAATTCATGCTTGCTACCACAAGACCAGCTCTCCTCCCGTAGAGGAGGTGTAAACACAGCAATCACGGGATGGGGTGGTGGCAGGTTCATGTGTGGATTGGAAACTGGGTAAAGGACAACAAACAAAGGGGAGGAATAAATTAACATTTTTCACAATGGCGGGAAACAGGAAGTAGGGTTCCCCTAAGCATCTGTGCTAGGAGCAGTGCTTTTTAATTCATTCATAAATGATCTAGAAGTTGGGGTAAGCACTGAGGCTGCCAAATCTGCAGATGACACTAAAGCCAGGGGTGTCAAACTGAGGTCCTCCAGATGTTGCTGGCCTACAACTCCCATCATCCCTGGCTACTGGCCATGGTGAATGGGGATGATGGGAGTTGTAGGCCAACAACATCTGGAGGGCCACAGTTTGACACCCCTGCACTAAACCGTTTACGCTAGTGAAATCAAAAACAGATTGTGAGGAGCTCCAAAAGGATCTCTCCAAACTGGGCGAATGGGCAACAAAATGGCAAATGTAGTTCAAAGTAAATGTAAAGTGATGCACATTGTGGCAAAAACCCCAACTTCACATTAGAGATATGCAGAATGTTATGCACTTGGAACGTTCCACCTCAAAACGGGCCATTTTGAGTATTCAAAGGAAGGGCCTGTTCAGAGCTCAGAGCAGCCCAACATTCAGAGTGTTCCAAGAGCCATTTTAGAATCCAAAATGGTGCTCTTCTGACTTCTGCACACGGACGGCGGCCATTTGCATGGTCAGCACACCCACACAAATGGCCACTGTGCATGTGCAGAGGCCAGAAGAGCACCATTTTGGATTCTAAAATGGCGTTTGGAATGTTCTGATGCGGAATGGGGTTGTTCTCTTGGAACAACTGGCTCGCACATTTATTCCAACGGAACATTCAGCAGATTTAGCATTCCGTTCTGAGCTTGTTGAGCTGGTGGACAGTTCATTGAAAGTGTCAACTTAGTGTGTGGCAGGTGCAAAAAGAAGCAAATCCCATGCTTGGGACCATTAAGAAGGGAATTGAGAACAAAACTGCTAATATTATAATGCCTTTATACAGATCTATGATGTAGCCTCATTTGGAGTACTATGTACAGTTCTGGTCACTGTGTCTCAATTTTCCAATTGTAGAATTGGAAAAAGGTGCAGAAGAGGGAAACCAAGATGATCAGGGACCTAGAACACCTTTTTTATGAGGCAGGGCTACATCATCTGGGGCTTTTTAGTTTAGAAAAAGGACAACTAAGGGGAGAGATGAAAGAGGTTTATATAATTAAGCATAGTGTGGAGAAAGAAGGGGGGGATTTTTTCTTCCTCTAACACAACACTGGGACAGGTGATCCCATGAAACTGATGGCCAGGAAATTTAGGAACAAAAGAAAGTATTTTTTTCACACAGTGCATAAACAAAATGTTTGTTGTTGTGATGGCCATTTGGATAGCTTTAAAAGAGAGCCAGCATGGTGTAGTGGTTAGAATGCTGGACTAGGACCAGGGAGACCTGAGTTCAAATCCCCATTCAGCCATGAGACTTGCTGGGTGACTGGGCCAGTCACTTCTCTCTCAGCCTAACCTACTTCACAGGGTTGTTGTGAGGAGAAACTTATGTAGTACACCGCTCTGGGCTCCTTGGAGGAAGAGCGGGATATAAAATGTTAATAATAATAATAATAATAATAATAATAATAATAATAATAATAATAATAATAGAAAAAGTTGAAGAAAATGAAGATGTAAAAATATTATGGGACTTCCGACTACAAACAGACAAACATCTGCCACACAATACACCAGATATAACTGTAGTCGAGAAGAAAGAAAAACAAGTCAAAATAATCGACATAGCAATACCAGGGGATAGCAGAATAGAAGAAAAAGAAATAGAAAAAATCACCAAATACAAAGATCTACAAATTGAAACTGAAAGGCTGTGGCAGAAAAAGACTCAAATAATCCCAGTGGTCATTGGCGCCCTGGGTGCAGTTCCAAAAGACCTTGAAGAGCACCTCAACACCATAGGGGCCACAGAAATCACCACCAGCCAATTACAAAAAGCAGCTTTACTGGGAACAGCCTATATTCTGCGACGATATCTATAATAATAACAATAATATTGATAACAAAATTCGGGCATCCCAGGTCCTTGGGAAGGACTCGATGTCTGGATAAAACAAACCAGTCAATAACACCTGTCTGACTGTGTAAAATAATAATTAATAATAATTATAATAATAATAGACAAATTCATGGAGGACAGATCTATCAATGGCTACTAGCCTCGATGGCTATAAGCTGCTTCCAGGCTCAAGATGCCTCTGAATATCAATTGCATGGAAGCAACAGCAGAGAGGGCATACCTTCATCTCTTGCCTGTGGGCTTCCCAGATGCATCTGGTGGGCCACTGTGTGAAACAGGATGCTGGACTAGATGGGCCTTGGGCCTGATCCAGCAGGTCTGTTCTTATGACAAGCATGTTACTTTCGGACAAAAGAGAGCCAGGTTCAAATCTCAGCTCTGGCATGAAGTGGCTGGCGACTTGTTGACTGGTGACTTGTCTCTCATCATCCTAAGCTGCTTCACAGGGCTACAGATACAATGGGAGTGTGCAGGAAACATTTACTGCCCTGGGTTCTTTTGGAGAATGGCAGGATAAAAATGCATAATAAAATTAATGTGGAAGGACCTTAATAGTTATGAAAAAGGGGAGGCTGATGGACCTGCTAACAGGAAGAAAATAATTACATTTCAAACAACTGTCTGCTGGACAGCAGTTTTCACATGCTTCATGTTAGTTGGGATGATCACATTCATTTAAACACAGATACTCCTAACCATATAGATGTTAACAAATATTGTAATTGCCCTATCCTCAATAACCAAGCCAACAGGCAGACACAGAGTGGTCAGACCTTGAAATGTGATGTTAAATATCTCATACACAAATCTCATGCAACTCATACATCTGAATGGCATTTTTCTTTCAATTTCCAAGATTATGATCAAGGTTATAATAGGCCAAGTCTGGCCTATTACAGTACGCTCAGTTTACATAGGTTTCAGAGTTGGCTATGTAATTTGCAAAGTCTCTCATCTAGCAGAACAGGAACCCATAGTGGCAAGTATAGACATTCCATTTTGTGTCCCACCACGTGCTCTCCAGTCAAACTAGTTCTGCAAATTTCCATAGTTCTTCCATTTCTACACTGGAAAAGACCTAAAGTAGCCCTCAAAGCATGACCAGCACCGCTAACAATAAAAGCATGTACATTTCGGTGGGGGCATTTTCTGGACAGTTATCAGTGACCAGTGATATATTCCCAAGCTATTTTGGAGTTGCTTTTAACATAAATAAGAAAATAAGTGAATGCACTGGTACTCATCCAACACAAACATTTATGTACCCATTTAAAAACAAACAGCCAAACAGAGGCCTTCATTTCCTTACCTCTATACTCCTTTCATACAAAATAAGTATCTTTTCCTATTCAGCTCTCCTACATTAAATCCCAACTAAGAACATCTGTAAACTAATTTGGGGATCTTACTTAACAGTGGATAAAAACCATCACACACAAAAGCTTTTAGGGGAGTGTATGTTTTTAAGATACTGCTTTCACAGGAGTGTTAACAGAAAAATCAATAATGCCTTGTAAAAATATCCTGGAAGAACAGAGAATAGATCTGAGAAATCAATGTTGTTCTGCCAGCATGTTTAACCCACCAAAATGAAGTGCTAATCACAGAAATAAGATACCATATTACATTTATAAATTAATGAAACTAGAAAAAGCAGCATGTGTGACACTATAATTAAACAGCTGGAACACATCCAAGCCTGTGTAAGTTGATAACCCTGCCACTGTCTTTGGCAGCAAAAAGGGAGGTCTGCAGCGAGTTGATATGGCCAGCACCATTGTTAATTCTCTAACAGACAATCTATAAACACGACTAATTACACATGTGGAAAACAGTGTGCAACCCAGGTTGCTTACTTTCAAATGCATTAACCACTAAAGAAAACTACTTTTGCAGAACTGCCCTGCAAAAATTCTGTCTTAATCAATTCTCCAAGCCATAGCTTAGTGTAACCAACCACCCTGTCTGACAAACCACAGCTCTTTTATTAATTTCTGCACGAGGGACCTAATGATAGGGTTTTTTTCTCCTCCTGTAGACCATTTTTCTTTAATGGCTACAACAATAACAGAACTATCAATTACCCATTTCAAGGAAGAACAAACAAGCAATCTAAAATTTTCAGTCTGTGAAGAGGATGTTTCCGAATATGAATATTCTGCCTCTGTCAACACCTACAAACGGCAACTCAGAGTTCACGCCTTTTTATAGAATCATTTTTAAAAGGGACCAGATGATTCAGGACGTTACTAATGAAATCTGAAGCTTTTTCTGCCACTTAATACTTAAAACTGGATCTGGTTGGACAATTATCAGAAGACTCTTCAATGGCCCATATCAGACCAACCGTGTGGAATTTTCAGTTCCTAATGGTCACCTTGTTGGGGTTGGGGACAGAATGGGAATAGCTTTACCTCAGGGTTTCAGAGGGTGGAAGCCATTGAAATTTTTTATTTTTAATAATCATTAAAAACAAAAATAATGAAGCTATGCACGATGAAACCTGGATCACAAATGGATAAGGATTTCCTTATGTCTATAATGCCTTCTTTCGTTGAAAGGCAGGAACTATACTAATTTAAGTCCAAGATGACTTAATGTGGATTACAGGTATATAACCTCTTTTGTAGTTATAATTAAGACTCTCAGAATTCCATACTTGTTGGTCAGATGCAATTCTAAACTAGGTTCACAATGATGCAAATGCAAGTAGTAGTTATGCCAAACTAGATACCATTTCTTCTAGATAAAATGTGTGCTGGGCAAAAGAACTGCTGCAAGATCATAACCCTATCTGTCAGACAAGGAAACAGACCAGCTGTGGTCATCATCCATTGTCGCATCATGCCCTGCATGCAGGAAACCAGATTCAGATGTTTTGGCCATTGGCCGTAAATAAAGTATATATCTATCAGATTCAGATCCCTATATAAAACTGCTTCACTTTTACACTGTAACTGGGCCATGTCTTCAAGAGCAAATCTGAAGCAGGAAGGGCAGATATGCATCACCCAAATATGTGGTGGATACATATCCACTGAAGCTCCCCGGAGTATGTTCACTGGATGTTGAGGGAGCCCTGTCTACCCTTTATATATAGATTTTTAATTGTAAGATATGTACCCAACCTTTTCATTCCTATTACAAAAGCTCAAAGCAGCTAACATCAATATATATATACATGCAATGTGACAAGCTAAAGAAAAACACAAACAGCAGCAGCAAACAGAATGTAGGCACCTGGATAGAAGTCAAACGTATGCCTCACGGGAATCAGCTAAAAAATGAATCACCAGAGTGGCTGATCTCACAGAATGAAAAAAGTATTCAGCTACCTACAGAAAGTCATCAAAGTGGAGGCCAGGTGGCTCTCCCAGGGCAAGGACTTCCACAACCTTTGTGCTACAGAAAGGAAGGCTCTCTCCTATGTCTTGTCACCCATAGCTTAGACATGATGGGACACACAGAAGGACCTGCTGACTTCAGCCATCCCTGTAGACTTCAGTGGATGGCCAGGATCATATGGGAAGAGGCAGTCCATTAAGTATATGTTCTTGTGTGTTTACTGTTGAAAATCCCAGCAGGACATCAGAGGAATTCAGATGTTAAGTAAAACTGCCTCATGAAAGGACTCTGATTCAAAGCCTAAACCTACCTTGCTGAACTGCTGCAATGCTAAAAGGCTGCTCTGGGTTTCTTGGAGAAGGGTGGGATAGAATCACAGTTCCACTATGCCTGTTGTATACAATTATCACAACACAATCACCTAAGTTGCATTTGTTCAGACCTGCGAAATTGGCATTTCTGGCCCACAGCCATTCTTAAGCACATCGGAGGCAAACAACATCACACATGAGTCTGAAAGCCAAGAATGGAAAGAATGCATTAAAGAGTACAGGTCTCTAACACATTCTTGGAGCAAGAGCCAACATAATGAAAAGCTACCTTCAACATCACAGCTAAGATAGTTGCGCACTTCTGTCAAAATGAAGTTGATATCTTCTTCTGTAGGAATTGGGTGATGTGTGACTTCAGTTGGAGTATCCGTGGTCCCAGCAACAGTCATCTTTTGCCATGGCAAGAAGAAAATCACTCGTCCATCACTAGTGGATGGGTCCAGGAGTCCCATATTATCAGGGCTGAAAATAAAATTAAAAAGAAAATTAAGCACTCTCTAAAATATTCAGGATTATATTAGAAGAGGGAAAAATGGCATGAATCCACTTCAAACATTTATATATAGTATATCCTTTATTATGGTCTTTGACCAGATGTAATATAACATAGTGGTAATATAATGAGGAGCTTCTCACAATCAGCAAAAAGCGGGTTAAGGGAGCCTTGCCTGCTTTTTGCTGATCGTCTGCTGCCACGGAAGCCGTGTGGCTCCCGGAAGCAAACTCTCCTAATTCCCCTGCCCCTTAGGCCAAGGTTAGCAGAGCAAGTGCTCCACTAACCCCGTCTTTTTGAAGGTGTATTGCTGAGGCATGGCTCCGCACCGCGGCAACACATGATGAGACCCCCAGTGGGAGGCTGAAACAAGCCTCCCGACCCTGGGGGTCTCTCTCCAGGATGCCCCACGCACGGCATCCTGGAACTTCCGGGGGACACATGGCCCCCGATCACTGCAGCCCCCACCGGAGCCAGCAGTCGTGTGGGCGACTGATTCGGCCGCCCTGGGCTGTCTGGAGATCATCTGTGGGGAGAGCGGGCTAAGCCTGCTCTCCCTGCAAACCCTCTGAAGGCGGGTCTCACCGATCGCGAGACTCGCCTCTATGCCTTATGTGATGTAACCATATGTACGTGTGGACCTATGAAGAGCATAGACAACATTGTAATTGGTAGCAGCTCATTAGCAACACTGCAGAGCTTATGAACACATGTGATCTTGAAAAGAGAAAACATTTCTAAACATGTAAATTGCTTGGAACCAGTGCCAGTGCAGAGTGCAACTAGGGTTCATAGGGGTCTCTGCAAAGAAGTACAGACACCAAATGGGTGCCTCTGTTTTGCCATGGGGTCAGGCAGGGTGGTAGTGGAGGCAGAGGCAGGCTGTCGGTCAGACCATTAACTCAACAGCATTTGCCCTTCCTGCTTCGCTGGCCAATTCCCTCATCTTTATCAGGAAGCAAGGAGAATTGAGCCACATTGGTTGGGCAGGCAATAGGATAGATTTGGGATTTTTTAAATTGCAGCAGCAAGCATGAGGTCAAAAGGAACAGTTTCACATTTCAGGGCTGAGACTCAACCTGTATTGTACTCAGTTTGCATCCTTGGGCATGTTGTTTGTCTCCATCTAGTCCAGCAATTTTCTGTAACAGTGGCCACTCAAATGTCTCTCGGATGGTTACAAGCAGAAAGCAAGAGAGTTCCCTTGTTTGTCCTCTCTGAGTAGCAGATATTGTGCTTAGTTGTGGTATATATGAGCCCTGTCTATGTGTAGGTGAGAGAGAAGAAAAAGGGATGTGTGTGTTGTCATGTATGGCACTTTAGTGCTATGTTCCTCATCTCTGAAAGGAGTATACATTTTCTAGAAAGTCTACTATGTGCTCAATTCCTTGATCAGATCATGCCTATTCTGTGTGACATGACCTTTTTCTCTGCTTTGTGTTTGTAGCACTGAGGCATTCTGGTTTGTGCTGATTTGCAGTGGCCCACTATCATTTATGGATGGCATTGCTTGTTGGCAGGGGATTTTTAAGCACGTCAAACAGCTTTGTAAGTTACATTAATGAAGTGGTTTTTGTTACCTCCACCTGCTGACCTCCCAGACCGTGTGAGTAAGAGTGGTCTGGTAGCTTGGGAAAGATTTGTAATATCTACACTTTTTGGAGAGCCACCTAATGGTGAAGCAGGGAAATGACTTGACCAGTAAGCCAGAGGTTGTTGGTTTGAATCCCCGCTGGTATGTTTCCCAGACTATGGGAAACACCTATATCGAGCAGCAGCAATATAGGAAAGATGCTAAAAGGCATCATCTCATACTGTCCAGGAGATGGCAATGGTAAACCCCTCCTGTATTCTACCAAAGACAACCACTGGACTCTGTGGTCGCCAGGAGTCGACACTGACTCGAGGATACACTTTACACTTTTTGGAAGCACCAGATGTCAGTGATTGCAATGGCGAGAACAATGAAACCTACATTTGAATAAGAGTGGTTTACATATTAGAATGGTAGCTCAAACAGTGGAGAGCCCAAGAAAAACCACATGCAGACACACATATTCACATCCAAATAGAAATATATTCAAATTCATATATGACTGTGTATATATGGATTTTCCTGCATGGATATTGTCTCAGTGAAGGAAGACTGTCACGTGCAAAGCATCCCTCAGAGAAAAGATGACAATTACATATACTTGAAGTATAAGTTCTACACTAAGAAGTCTCTGAGATGATATTTATATACAGCTTAAGGATACATTTGGAGAAGTACAGTTTTAAAAGAGGGTGTCAACATGGACCTGTGCAAGGTAAACCATGGCAGGCACATAATTACTTTTCAAAATGAAATCACTATTGATTTAGAGAGGCAGGAAAACTTAGAAATCTAATATACAGACTTAGACTATTCAAAAAAACTTTTGACAAGTTTTCAAATAAGGTTTCTAAATTGGCTTAAAATAAGCAGAACTGCAGAGGAGTTGAGTGTATTCTTTGTAGAGATTGCTGGGAGATAATTTGCATTCATTTTTAATGTCACTGAATCACTAAGGAGCCTAAAATGGAGAAATGGTAAACCCCCTTCAAATCTCACTATCTTGCCCATTTCTACCATATCTGTTTGAGCTTCTTTCAGTAATTAGGCTGGCAAATAATGGCAGAATTCCAGGAAACATGCAAGATGAGATTCTAGACACAATAATAATACTAAGCAGTAATACTGGCCCTATCCACCGCCAGCACAGTACCTCCAGTGACTGTTGCTGGTGTCTATCTGATGTTACTTTTTATAGATTGTGAGCCCTTTGGGGACAGGGATCCATCTTATTTATTATTTCTCTGTGTAAACTGCCCGGAGCCATTTTTAGATGGGTGGTATAGAAAGCGAATAAAATATTATTTATTTATTTATTCGTTCATTCATTTGATTTCTATTACAACAACAACAACAACAACAACAATAATAATAATGGAGTTCTGACTACAAACAGACAAACATCTGCCACACAATACACCAGATATAACTTTATACTGTGTGTGCGTGTGCGTGTGTATGTGTATATATATATATATATATATATATATATATATATATATATATATATAACTGTATATAGAGAAGAAAGAAAAACAAGTCAAAATAATCGACATAGCAATACCAGGAGATAGCAGAATAGAAAAAAAATAAATAGAAAAAAAATCACAAAATACAAAGATCTACAAATTGAAATTGAAAGGCTGAGACAGAAGAAGACCAAAATAATCCCAGTAGTAATTGGCACCCTAGGTGCAATTCCAAAACACCTTGAAGAGCACCTCAACACCATAGGGGCCACAGAAATCACCATCAGCCAATTACAAAAAGCAGCTTTACTGGGAACAGCCTATATTCTGCAACAATATAATAACAACCTTGATAATAAAATTCTGGCATCCCAGGTCCTTGGGAAGGACTCGATGTCTGGATAAAACAACCCAGTCAATAACACCTGTCTGACTGTGTAAACAAGAAATAATAATACAACAGAGTATTCAATGCACTTCACATGAGGGCTATAGCTCAGTGGTAGAGCATCAGCTTTGCATGTAGAAAGTGCCATTTTCAGTCCCTGACATTTTCAGAAAGGACTGGGAAGGTCCCCTGTATGAAACCCTGGAGAGCTGCTGCCAGTCAGAGCAGACAATTGTGATCTAGATGGACGCGGGATGCAGCATTCTACATATTTACCGTATGCTGCAAGCCTGATGAAAGTGGATATTCTTCAAGAGAAGAACTTCAAAGGATGACTACTATTTGAGAACAACATTTATAACAAGGTTTGATATTATTTCTTGTCCAAGTAAGGTTCAAACATTTCTGTCACATTAGTGTCAATTAACTTAGCCTTGCTAGGAGGGTGTAAAATCAACAACTACAGCTATTGTGAATTATCACCCTGCTTATCTGGTATACTTTTAAGCTGATCACAAAACTAGGCCTCTTGCATTTCTGAGACATTTGATCTCTACACTTCCATTTTTCCTCCCATATACCCATGTAAATATATTGCTGCCTACTGAGGATTACCTGTTGCCTCTGATGAAGTGGACTAAACATATCCATGTATGTTTATAATATAATAGATTTCTTAGTCTTTAGGGAGTTTTTGCTGCTACAATCTCTTCTGAAGTGCCATGAGGTTTCTTCAGAGCCCCTTTTATGCTCAGCTCCTGGTCTCCTAACAGTAGCAGTTCTTCGTCTCTTCTGCCCTCTCCTTCAAGCCTCATTCTCCACCTTTCCTTCAGGTGGTTCTCTCTCAGCCCATCTGCCCCTTTGCTTCACTCTTTGGCCTGCAGTCTCCCTGCTTCTCTGCATCCTTAGCTTCTCTATATCCTTGGACCTCTTCCCAGTCCTCAGCCATCTCCTGGGTGAGGTTTCCGTCTGGCAGGTCTGGACTGAAAGTTGCTTTGTAGTTCTCCAAGCAACGGAAACAACTAAGCCATCACACTTAAGAATGGAGCTGTAGCTCAATGGTATAGGGTTCGCTTTGGGTGCAGAAGGGTCAACCCCAGGCATTTCTGGATAGGGCTGGGAAAGACTCCTGGCCTGAAACCCTGAGAGCCACTACCAGCCAGTGTGCACAACTAGACGGACCAACCGTCAACCAGCGCAATCAAATCAGTACCCGAGGCTGTACAATACAATTTAGATACTGCGGTACTTTTCTTCTAATTTTCTCAAGAAACCAGACTACACGGGCATGTGAAAGGAGGTATTATGTGGGGCATTATTGATCTCCAAAACCTTTCCCCTCAAAGGCACGTCTGGATATAGAAATATAGTAAAACCACATGTAATGCCCCAAGCAGGGACATGGCTATAAGCTGCAACCCAAAGAGACCCTTATCCATGCCAGAGGGGTTTGGTGCACACAAATGCATTTTTGGAAATGAGAGAGTACTTGGGAGAAATTTTGGCGAGCACATCCAATTGGTGGCACACACATCCAACATGGGATCTTATTTAGAGTTTAATATTCAGGAGGTCTTGCCTCCTGGTGACAAGTGCAATCAACGCACAACTAGTAGTTTAGCCTTTTAACTCTTAAGGTGGCTTCCAATGCCGACTTTCCCTCCTTGTGAATCATAAAGAAGCAGAGAGCCACATAACTAATTCTGCATGCCCAGTGTAATAATTTATTTGAGTAATCACGTTTCCCCTTCAGATGGCAGCTCTCTACACCAGATGGAAAGCTGCTTTTGCAATGCAGATAGCATAGAGGCTTCTCTCCAAAGGCAGTCAATAAATCCTGCTAAGTGCAAGTCGCTCTGGCTTGCTAAAGTAGGTATCTTGACTGTGGGCCAAACACTGTGAGGTGAACTTTAAGAACAACTGAACCTCATTCTCCCCACCCAAGACGGAGTTGTCCCTGCAACAGGGAACTTCAGAAGCACAGTGCAAGCAGTTGCTGCCACCACACAATTCCAGAGAAACCACAGTCCAAGCCACCTTGGGCCCATCAGGGGCCCAAGCTGCACTGGGCCTTTCCTGGGACAACAGAGTCCATCTGCTGTCATTACATCTTTGGATCAGGCCTCTATTTTCACATCTTCCAAAGACACAACCAAAACTTGCATAAAACAAATTGCTGTGGCCTACAGGGCCCCTCTTCTTTGGAACACTCTCCCCCCACCCCAATTTGTTCAGCCCCCTCCCTGGCTGCTTTTAAGGCCCTTCTTAAGACCCACCTGTTTCGCCAGGTGTTTGCCCTTTAATCATTAATATTATATTACTATTATTATTTTTATTATTAAATTAATTGTTATTGGTATTGTTGCTCACCGCCTAGAGTCTCTGGAGGAGGCAGTATATAATAAAGAAAATTAAATTAAATTAAATAAATAGTCAGATATAGAGACAAAATCAGTTGCATGACTCTAATACTGTATAGTCATGGGGGTGAGAAAGTCGTGCAGTTGCTACTTAAGTAAGCACATATATTGGAATAATAGTTAATGAGAGAAGAGGGAACACAGGGACTATTAATGAAGAATATAAAAATGGAAGAATCCACAGGGAAAATCTCACATTGTAGTAACATTAAATTAATTAAATATTATCTACATTTACACATAAAACACCTTTACACTATTTACCATTTTTCCAAGATCATGTCAAAGTACTTTCCCAGAGAGACAAGTAGTTGCAATGAAATTACACTCCTTTCCTGCTAAACAGGATTCAGTTGGCACCAGGGGCAGAAACCTTTCGCTAAAAGGTTTTTGCTTCATACATACATTTCATTTTCAGTATGCTGCATATATTTTTTAATGCAGAAAAATTCCTTGATCTATCTATCTTTAGGATGAAAACCATGTGGGTTTCATTCAGGATGTGCTGTGAATGATAGAGGTAGGTAGTAGTTACAGCCAGATAGTGAAGGATGCTAAGGATCTGAACAAAGAAAGGGGCTAGCTAACGTTCAGATGGACACTGAACTTATGCCATAAATACACCAGATGCTTGCTGCATTTTGTATTCCACCTCAGACTGAAGGTGCTCTACACCAGTATATTCGTTCGGCATTAATCATTCCGAAGCTCTTCTTTGATTTTTTTTTTTAAGATGTTGTGCCCAAATACTTGCTTTTTAGTCATGGCAATGCACTCTTCTTAAGCTGAATGCTTTCAAAGGAACTCATTTTGTCATCTAATAGGTAGATAATGTGGGCAGTGGCCCTAGCAACTGTGCACACAGTTGCTAGGAACTGTCTCAGTTGTCCAGTTTTAAGCATGGATAAGTAGACAGTGCAATAAAAAATACTGTTGTTCTCTAGCTGTGGTGCTTTATGAAAGGAAGGAACAATGGGCAGCATCCAGACTAGTGTCACAACTAAGCACTACTGAAATCAATGAGACAGATCCCATTAATGGCAATGAGACTTGGTCATGACCAACTTAGCCTGGATGCTGAAACTCCCATTCTGGGTTTTGGTAAGCCTGACCCTCTGATCCAGATCAAGCACAAAGATTTCACTGCCAAGAAAGAGGCTATAATGTGTGGTGTAGTGTGGTCAATGCAGTGTAGTGGCTAGAGTGCTGGACTAGGACCAGGGAGACCCGAGTTCAAATCCCCATTCAACCATGATACCTGCTGGATGACTCTGGGCCAGTCACTTCTCTCTCAGCCTAACCTACTTCACAGAGTTGTTGTGAAAGAGAAACTTAAGTATGTAGTACACTGCTCTGGGCTCCTCGGAGGAAGAGGGGGATATAAAATGTAAATAATAATATTAATAATGATTGGTGCTGGAACCCAATCCCTGCCCTCGTGCCATTTATTTTTGTTTGTTTGTTTATTTGTATACTGCCCACTACTGAAGTATCTAGATGGTTTATAACAATAAAACAAATCAAAAAAATTTTTTTAAACAAAACATAAAAAGTTCAAATTAAAATGGCTGCCCATAAAAATTACTAGATAGTTAAAAAGCTTGGCTGAAGAGATGTATCTTCAGTTGTTTCTCCATCAGGGATGGAGCAGCTCTATCTCAGCAGGAATTGCATTCTACAGCCCTGGGGCTACTACAGAAAAGGCTCGTATTTGTGTCATCACCAGACCAGTGACGGGCACCCTCCCAGCGGTACCCTCAGACAAATCTCCCCTGAAGCTCTTAATAGGCAGTGAGGTTCAGCACAAAGAAGGCATTCTCTTAAATACTCTCTTAAGTAGCATAGCAGGAGCTACACACAAGTGTGGAATACTAGCCAAAACCTGCCCTTGAGGTGTGTGTGGGGGGGACACACCAGTTGTACTGTTACAAGGCCAGGTAGGGCAATTGGCACCTTTGGCCCATCTGAGTTCCCCACACATGGCCTAGATTGCCAAAGGACTGTGCCTTATTAAGCGATCTTTTATCTGACAGTGATGACAAAATTACTTGCACAGTTGCTAAGTTTTGTCTTGTTGCCATCAGAAATCGAAGTAAGAGGTTATCTGTATAGTTTGACTTCATAAGGTTTACGAACACCTGAATTTGTTTATTGTTACTGTTTGGGCTGTATGTATACATTTTTCTGGTCAGCAAACAAAAACAGAACTGAACTGACTAAAATTCTATTTCAGTTGTGCATTTTCTTTTCATGTGTTGTACTGAAAAGTAAGTGCTGGAATTGTGTAAGGCTGGGATTCAGAGGGTCCCTTGCCCAATGCAAGGCATTCCACGTATGCAAGGTGCTCTTCCAATCCCCCCACCTGGGTGAAATCCCTATGAGCATGAACTGCTCATTTACTATGCAGGGTCTGCCTTGGTTTGTATTTGGACAGGTAACTACAAGTGAGCACTGTCTGTTGTAAGATATTCCCCTTAGTGGATGGGGCCTGTAGCTCAGTGGGAGAGCATCTGCTTTGCATGCAGAAGGTCCCAGGTTCCCTCCCTGGCATCTCCAAGTAGGGCTGGGAAAGACTCCTGCCTAAAACCTTGGAGAGCCACTGCCAGTCCGTGTAGACAAGACTGAGCTAGATGGGCCAATGGTCTGACTCTCTATAAGGCAGCCTCCTATGGGGTGGGATGCAAGAGGCTGCAGCAGGAGCAGCAAGATGGGAAAGCCCTAGTGCACAAATAAGACTTCTGCTTACATATTGTTGAATCTAACCTTACATGATGACCAGCAGCAGAAAGGGATTTTCTGAAATCATAGGAATTAATAAATAAATAATGAAGATACAATAATAAAAGCATGTATCTAGCTCATTTTGAAATGTTCAAAGAGCCTCAGCCAGTCTTACAACCATGTAAAGTGGGTGAGTATTTCCCTGTACTGTAGAAGATGGGCTGAAATAGAAAGAGCAGTGACAGGCAGAAGTGTCATTTGAGCCATGGGACCTCTCAGATCACCCTCCCACCCATTCTACAACAAACTCCACTCACAGACACTTGTAAGTATTCTTTCAATGAGATTTAGGATTCTACGAGGAGGCAGGGGCACACATTTATTTAGGCCTCAGAGGTTAGGAAGACACGATTGACAGTGACCTAGCAACACATGGCCATCAGCTAATCAGGCCAATCAAACAGTTTCCAATCCTTCTTTTTTCTCAAGAGGCTTGTTGCTAAATCTGCAAAAAGGTAAGCTCTAGCATTCAAGGAGGCGATACCCAGGAAGCACTTTCTATCTACTTTGGCTATGGTGGTCACTTTTGCTTCAAAAGATGGTTTAAAGCATTCAGGCCTTCTCTTAGATACTTCTCTTAGATCTCCCTGCAAGACAGCATTCTTTTTGCAGGGAGATCTTGACTTTCCAACATGCAACCTTCTATGTGCATTCAAAAGTGATACAGTTCGTGGAGGACTATACCACATGCCTCCCTCACCCCTCTTCTCCCCCTCATCGTAGTAAGTTTCAAGCAAGATCCCCAATCCCACCCCCAGTTCCAATTAGGGCAAAATAGCTTTTCTCCAGAAAAGCAAAACCACCCCAGAAGCTTATTTCCAACCTGAAAAATTAAGCCAGCAAGTATCTCTCTTTTTGTTATGCACACAACCTGAGATGGTAATAAATGAACTGGGTTTTGAATATTGTTACCTGTAATAGCCAGGCATCACAATATGGACGCCTGCACTTGGCTGACAGATGTTTGCTACTTTCTGCTCATCCATTTTCCGTATAGAGTCTGTGAAAGGTCCTGTAGCATTGATAACACATTTGGCTTTGACATCAAATTCCTGCCCTGTGAAAGAAAACAGCATCAATCACATACTCCATTTGTTTCCCTGTTCACTGAATCTGTGGATTATTAATTTATCTATGAAGTTAACCTATTGTGAAGTGTGAGAGTGCACGCACACATGCACGTGCGCGCGCACGCATGCACACACACAGTACAATAGAAACTGAGCAGCTGGGGTTGCAAAAATTAGAAAATTCCTTGCTTTAGAAGGAGGAGAGATGTGAGCAGACTATTTTTTTAAAAAAGGATAAGACACACAGAAACAAATCCTCTCAAATAAAAATCAAGAATGGCAGCAGCTTTTCCTCCCCAATTTATGCTTTATTTATTGAGTTCTATATTTAATGACATTCTTAGACCCTGAAATTTGTTAAATGGTACTATTACTGAGTGCACACCACACAGTATTTTACAACGTCAGCTTTCCTTGACAGAAGGGCTTGGATGTAAAGCATGGTTTAGCTTGCCAAAGCACTAGGATTTGAATGAAAACCTGACAGAAGTTAAAGATGATTGGCATTAATGACATGCCATTGCACTTTGGAAATATGCCTCTTTTGTCAGTTAAGTGATATTTACAAACTCCAGCCTCCCGTCACACTCCCCCCCCTTCTTTTTCTACCTTTAGAAAAAAACTGTTTCTTTAAACAGAAAAGCAAAATGCAATTGTCGATGGTTGTGCTTTATCCAGTTAAACACCAGTGTACTAACAATGCATAAATCAGGAGTTTGGGGGCGGTTGGGGGAGGGAATTTCAATATCCACCAAACTGCAGTCGGCAAATGTTTTTTTTTAAAAAAAAACCTCTGAAAAAAATCAAACACAGATAAAGCAAGTGTTGTGTCCCCACACAAGTACACCAATACAAGATGCCTATTAGGTAAAAAGGAGGCAAGGGACTCTATAAATACCTCCAGGAGTGGGCTACATACCTGTTAGAACATCCCTGCACCTTGCTCCGCAGACACTAGTCTTCCCGCTCTTTGCATCTGTCTTCTTCAGCAAGCGTACCACTTCAGTGTAATTGGCTGTGGCAGCACCATACCTGGCAGCAGTGAGGGCAATGGCAAGGTTCATTCGTGCATCGTTGTGTTGTCCTGCAGCAGGGGGCAGAATCAAAGGAAGGACATGAGTCACCTCAAGCCACGGACTTGTGGTATGGAAGTGTGTCAGAACCAATCTGTCACATCTGTCCCTGTCACACTGAATATACATGATGGCTGGTCAGGTCTAACAAGAATTATTTAGAGAAACATTGTCCCTCGGTAGGTCAGAATGTGCACCTCCTGTTTAAATGAATTTGAGAGAGAGCGTACAGACATTTGCAAATGGTCAGGATTACTGTTCAAGCAATGTGTTTTCATGCTGTAATTGAATTATTTATATTCATTCAGTCAAGAACCTCATATGAAAGCAAGCCACCACTTTCTGATTTGGAAGAGGGTTTTCAAATCCCCCATCCAGCAGTAACGTGGCATCTTTGGAGAATTTATTTTTTGACGGTCCCACTGGTGTTAATTAACAATCTCTATTAGCACACGCACTGCATGACATTAACACACACACAAAAAAGCAATGATCTTTCAGAGATTCCACTGCTAAGCTGTCAGCTGCTTATAAACAGACATTAATTTTATGCACATTTTAAGTTCACAACTAGTAGCATTTACAGTTTTTTTAAAATCTTGAACACAAAAAAACAAGAAGGTTTAGTTAATAGATTGGTCTCAACATATATATCATTAAAGATTTATTACTGAATCTTCCTAGTTTGGGGGGAGATCAACATGGAAGAGAGAGTATGGTGGGGAGAGAGTGGAGATGATTAATTACTTTAAAATAGTGGCATCACCTGAGACTTTCTATTTATTATTGCCACTGAAGTTAAAACCCTGGATGTTGGCTGGGAGCAATTATTCCATGTAGCAAGGGCCAAGCACTGTGTGCCCAGAATAATTAATTACAAAGGGCTAGGCTTTAGAAGGCAGGACTCAGCATGCCCATGTGTTGGGATCAGTTCTATCAAGGTAATACTGATAAGGGTGGGGGGTGGGGAATTAATGGTAATGGATACTGTTGTTGATTTATGTTGCCAGCATACCAAGTGTTTGGTACATATGATTTATGTAAAGTTTGGCCCCTTCGAAGTCTGCCTCAGCAACACTCGGCCTCTATGGAAGTAATCCATTTCAAAACCAAAAGGGCACACATATAAAAAGAGGATCAATGGCTCTCAGGAATCAACACTCCGACCAAAACTGTGCCAAAACATCATATTCCAGTCCAGTGTGGGTGAAGCAGAGTGAGTCAAGCTTGAGCAAGCCAAACAGGCGTTCAGCCTTTAAGAAAATAAATCCCCAAAGTATTTTTATTTTATTTTTTAAGTTTGAAACTGGGATGCCTTTTTTTTTAAACGGTTAAAAAAAACTCAGAGTCAGAAGATTTTGATTTAGTTTATATTTTGATTTAAATATATATTTAAAATGGCCTAAGTCACTTCAGCTGCATGAAGACAGAGGATGACTTTTTCAAGGAATTTTAAAAAGAGAGAGAGAGAGAGCCTCACCAGCACCAGCAAAACAGAAAAAAGCTAATGGACCACAAATAGGTTAAAAAGCGAATGATGTTGTACTGCAAAAAGTAGCTTGATAATGCACAAGCGTTTTGTCTTTTCTTTATAGCTGGCTAAAATTCTTCATCTGGGTATATGTCATCTAAACAATTAGAAATCAGTATGGAGAATGGCAAGATAAATTCAAGAGAGAACACACAAGTATACACATGATCTGGAACAAGCCTTCCACATACAGGGTTTTCTAAGCTCAGTGGAGGACACTTTAGTGATAGTACATGGCAGTGATGGAGTATTACTGTTATATTTTAACTGGTGAAGTGTTATTCAACAAAGAGCAGTGTCTCATTTTATGGAAATATGGTACAGTCTTTGAAAAATAGCAAGGCTTGTGAACTGTCAAATAAAAAATATTGTGGAATTGATTTCCTACAGCCAATGAAAGGGGGTGCAACTGAGAAGCTAATATTAAAAAGATTGGCTTTAAACTTTTGTTTGTGGTTTGGACGCTTAAAAAAAAATTAACAGTACTCTGACGATGCTTGTTATCAGTGAGATGGTTGTCTCACTGTTTTCCCCTCAACAGGAATGCATACTACAGACAGGTAGTATACTACTTTGCCTGTGTTCAACGTAATGTGTAAATAACTGGACTTGTGTATAGATCTGCACCTGTTTACACTGCACACTTGTCATACAAGTGTTGAACCTAATGTGTGAATAGGGCTAGCATTCAATGACACTTCAGGTAAGTGTAAAGAATAATTACTCCAGGTAAGCACGCATAGGATGGCAATCTCAGTATGCAAGACCAGTGAGGTTGCCAGAAATACAGGTTCTCCCAATGAACAATTTATTATTTATTTATTTGATTTCTAGACCACCCTTCCAAAAATGGCTCAAGGTGGTGTACACAGAGAAATAATAAATAAATAAGATGGATCCCTGTCCCCAAAGGGCTCACAATCTAAAAAGAAACATAATTTAGACACCAGCAACAGTCACTGGAGGTACTGTGCTGGGGGTGGATAGGGCCAGTTACTCTCCCCCTGCTCAATAAAGAGGCTCGCAACGTTAAAAGGTGCCTCTTTGCCAAGATAGCAGGGGTGGCATGAAATATACCAAGGTGGGAATGCTGCTACCCCATTCCCAGTTCTCCATAAATTCTGTTTCTGGACCCCCAGAATTTAACTGCTCTCCATTGAACTATCTTGACAACAGATACAACATGCCAGCACCCGTATACTTAACTTTAAACCATAGAACAGAAACTAGAACATTCACCCACAAGCATTAATTAGTCCTACATTAAGTGGGGTGGGGGGAGAGACAGACTTTATTAGGGGAGACAGAAGGGTCAGGAGAGAAGCAGGAGAGCCTAATGTTTCAACAGAGAGGCTTTAATACACCGGGAGGCCAGGGAAGAGGGAGACATCTTTGCTTTCAGAAGTAAATCATACATCACATTCAGAAGATCTTTCCAGTTGCCATTATGTCTGAAAGATGATATACAAATAATAGAACAGACCTGTCAAAACAATTCGGTGCTCTTTCACAGTAAAAAGCTGAGTCAGCTGTCTTCAAGCTTATCACAGCTAACCTGTGGGCAATGTAGTCAGAATCGTAAAGCACAGCACTTGCCCTGCACACATGTCCACTTAACACGCTGCCCTGTACTGGTTATTATTATTATTTTTTTTAACTCTCAGAACCACCACTTGGCTAGAAACATTATATCAACAACACGACTGCATGCAACTGAAGACCTCACTAGTCCCAAAGGAGTCTGAATGGCAGCCCAAAACTGCTATGAGAGCACAATTTTGCAAAAGGTAAGTTAAAAAGATGGCCATGAAAGTCAGCAGTGTAGAGAGTCTACAGAAAAACCTTTCAGCTTCCTAATCCATTTATTCACTGCTTTTTAAAAATCTGGATGTTCATAAATCTTAACTGCACCTAAGCCTCTGATACATTCAGATGGCAGCACCAGTGCTGCTGTTTGATGGAAATGGAGTCTAAAATAGGGAATTGCAAAGGGGTTTTGGTGGGAAAGAATCAAGTTTACTGAGAAATCACACAAAGCACAAGTTGCATGTCTCCTACTACACTGTCCTCAACAGATGTGTTCTCTCTCTCTCTCTCTCGGAGTGTTCTGGATCCTGTTTTGAAATACTATAGTAAAGTGGAAGAGGAATTCAAGGATCATTAATAGGAACTCTGAGATTGGCATACAGTTGCCCAACCCAGGCTTTACTTTCTATCATGGCCCATGCATACACTGTTTCATTAACAAAAGCCTAACTCTGCTCCATCCTTCCCTTGGGTCCAAACAGAAGGAATGCAAGACTACAGACTTTCTGGTTCATTCCTGCCCTCAATGACCCAACCATATTCACACCTCTTTGATGGGAGTCACTGGCTACACAAAACACACA
Organism: Hemicordylus capensis; assembly: GCF_027244095.1. Taxonomy (NCBI): domain Eukaryota; kingdom Metazoa; phylum Chordata; class Lepidosauria; order Squamata; family Cordylidae; genus Hemicordylus; species Hemicordylus capensis. The sequence goes on along the minus strand of NC_069657.1, from coordinate 185,430,637 downwards.
TACATCTCCATGTAGTATGAAGAGCACAGAAGTTAGTGAGAGTAATTACTTCCTCCCTGGCCTCTCAAAATGCAGAGCTTTTGCATATCCTGACTTGGCCAGCAAGGGCACCTTTTACCAACCATGCAGCACAAGTGGTTCAAGCAGATTGCTAAGTGCTGTTTGAGTCCCAGTTCTGACAGAATGTTGTCAATTATGCCTCTGATGGTTTTGCTGGTGGGGACACTTAAACAAACTCTTTCCTCCTTTTCCTGGGGAGCAGGGCAAGTTTTGGGAGCTTTTGCAGCTGACTTTCAAGTAAAGAGCTATAAAAGCAAAACTATGAAAGAGAGAGGATCATCAGAAAGAAGTGTTATAGAGAGTTTGTCAAGTTCTAGTTTAAAATTAAATTTAGTATGAAACTAAATCATATTTCTTACAGAGAATGAGAGAGATAAAATGAGCACAAGTGTTTGAAATTACCCGTTATTCACAGCGGTTCCGTTCCACAGGGGTGGGGGTGGGGGCATGGATAGCAAAACGATGGATAATGGGCATTAGGGCAATGGGAATTGGGGTGTTAGGTTCCCGAGGCAACAACAAAAAAAAAAGAGAAAGAGGATGGAAACAGGCCAAAAAATAGACTGAAAGGGGGGGGAACTGTGGGGGATGAGGGGGTTCCTACCATGCTGTGTGTGTCCTCAACTGTTCAGCAGTGTCCCCAAAAAGTTTTTAAAATGTGTTTTCCCCCACACAAAAATCATGTTTTTCCTCCTCTTTCCACAAAAAGGAGCCACAAAATGGCTCATCCACAAAATGACAGACAGAAATGACTATGTTGGACTAGGACCAGGAAGACCCAAGTTTGAATCCCCATTCAACCATGAAACTCACTGGGTGACTCTGGTCAAGTCATGTACCTCTCAGCCTAACTTACCTCATAGGGTTGTTGTGAGGATAAAAATAACCATGTACACCGCTCTGAGCTCCTTGGAGGGAGAGCAGGATATAAATGTAAATAAATAGATAAACAAATTTCCACCCATCCCCAACCTGCGGATATGCGTCCTAGCCCTTTAAATGCCTAATTTTATCATGTATACCAAGGTCAGGTGGCAATTAGCTGACCACAGATATGCAAAACTGCAGATTGTCAATGATTAACCTAATGATTAGGTTTTCCTGTACTGGTTTGCTGAGAAAGAATTCTATGCATTCTGAAAGCTTTCATAAACAGAAACTTATCCAGTGAAAAAGGTATTCTCTTCATGTGTATCAAAAGGTAAAATATTTTTTAATTTATTGGTATTATAATAAATAGACCAATATCTAGTCAGAGAGAGGTAGGATGGTATGACACCAGGTGTGAATCGCAGCTCAGGCACTTAGAAGTATAGTGCCAAAGGCCTTCCCAGATAATGAATTTTTTCCCATGAGTTGGGGGAAATGGGTGTTGAGGGGGTAGATCAGAATTAGGATGTACTTGGTGGTGTTGGCTTTTAATTATGTTGTTACCCCTCTTCTTCTGCACCAGCCTTCAATTTTTCAAAGACGTCTTCTTGCAGTGTCAGTGTAAGTAAATGCATAGCATTAAAATGAAAGCAAAACGCTGTTAGTGCTCATTTATGGGAGGCACACTAAAATGTCACAATGAAAAATGCCGACAGTCCTTCTGTGGCCATGTTATAGTTGTTGGACAAATGCAGCAATGTCAATGTACCTTATTAGACAGAGGATAATTAACAAATCTCCTGTGTGTGTAATTTTAATACAAATGTTTGTGTAGACAGGCAAAGCAAACACAGTTTGTATTCCACAACTATAGATACATTCCTAGTCGCCATCAGATATCTACACTGTCCAATCAAGGGAGTGCTCAAGTGTATGAATACCAGTCTGATGCAAGTGTGGCTTCTCTCAAGGGTAGAAACATTCCTGGCTGGAACTACAAATCCTCTTCTACCTCTTCCCCCAATCCAAAGCTCATTCAAGTGTGCAGAGAGGAAATTATCAAGGAGAGAAGAGCTCTGTCTTGTGGTAGCAAGTATGAATTATCCACTTTGATAAGCAGGGTCCACTCTGGTTTGCATTTGAATGGAAGACTACATGTGAGCATTACAAGATATTCCCCTCAAGGGATGGGGCCACTCTGGGAAGAGCATCTGCATGCTTGCATGCAGACGTTTCCAAGTTCCCTCCCTGGCATTTCCAAGATAGGGCTGAGAGAGATTCCTGCCTGCAACCTTGGACAAGCCGCTGCCAGTCTGGGTAGACAATACTGAGCTAGATGGATCAATGGTGTGACTTGGTAGAAGGCAGTTTCCAATGTTCCTAAATTCCCACAAGCCTGAATTCAGACCATGGCTTATTCTATGAAGGAGTGCTACCGTAGCTGTTACTATATGATCCATTTCTTGTCAATAAGTCATGTAAGATATCCCATTTGCAACTTGCTAGTTCCAATAACCTGTACATCCACTGGGCTACATGTGTACCAAATGTCAGTTTTCCATCTCTTGTAGAAATACTCTAACAATGTTTATAATTCAAAGGCAGTGAGACAATCAAAAGGCAGTATAAGACAAATCCTCTACAAGACAGGAAGACATGCACAAGCACTCTATTTTGATTGGAATTGGTCAGTAGTTATTTCTTGTATCTCAGCTGAGTCAAGTAGAGATCAGTCAATAGTTTTATGAACTACTGCCCACTTCACAGGACATCAAAGGAATTATTTCCTCTTACGTGACCTTGTCTAAACCAACTAGAGCCAGAGTTATGATCTAAGGGTATAAAAAGAGACAGGAGCTAATATGTCAGAGATATATGGAAGATGCAGAATTACTCTTCATGAAGCAAAGTGACTCCATCACTCACTAGAGACATGTGGTGGTTTCTAAATAAATAATAAGGAATCCCTATTCACTGTGGAGAGAGGAAGTGGGGAGAAACCATCCTTCAGTAGAATGTGTATTTATTATACCGATAGATTATACACTTAAAAACACACTCACACGCCCCTCTAAGGTGTCAAAATAATAACTAAATTGTACTCAGCAGAGACTGGGAGTGCTTAGTATGGTAGACCTAAACACAACTAAGTCATAACAGGACAATTCAGCAGGAGCTGGAGTGGATCACCCCTTACTCAGCAATCGTGGATGCTGTAGGCACACTTATGCTGTATTGGTGTTTCCTGCAGCAAACATATGTATCTGATCAATAGCCATGAAGGCCTGTATACACACAGCCGCTAATGTGAAGTGTGTAGAGTTCTCAGACAGGTTGTGCACATGGACAGGGCCTTCTCAGTTATTGCCCCAAGACTGGAATGTTCTCTCAGTGGACATCTGCTCTTTGGTTTATCTTGTTGCCTTTAAGAGGCAGGTAAAGACCTGGCTTTTTATTCCGGCCTTTGATCTTCAAAGTGTGCCCCCCCACCACCACTTTGTGGGTGATGCTTCTGCAGTTGTATCCTATAATTCTATTGGCTGTGTGTTAATTTTTCATTTTCATGGTTGTTTTTAATGGATATGCAGGGAATCACTTTGAAACTTTTTTTTAAAATGAGAAGCAGTATACAAATGTAACAATAAATAAATAATGAAGTGTACAAAGATACTTATTGATGCATCTGTCATTGTAATTGTTGGATACTTGAGGGTGTTAACACTGACGTTACAGGAAGCCAACGTCACATTTATTGCTGCAAAAACCATGAAATACCTCAAGCATGCTCTCAACTTTAAGAATAAATATATGCTTGGGGAGGGAAATAGTCTTTAAATAAACTGCCACAACTAAACAATCTATAATTGCTGTGGTGGGGGTGCAGGGCAAGAAAACAGGAGGTTCAAAAATGCTTCTACAGATGTCTGAACAGCAACCCTCCTGTGCTTCAAGTTCAATCACCTGGGATTTTTATAAGTGGGCCACTCATATGGTAATCTTGGCCAGTGGGGGAGGGGGAGAAGAGTGCAGACAAACTTAAGAGGAGCTCTGTGGTTCTCTTTATTTAGCAGGGAGAGAGGAACTGGCCTTATCCATCCCAAGCACAGCATCCCTCCAGTGGCTGTTGCTGGTGTCTATCTTATCTTTTTAGATTGTGAGCCTTTTGTGGACAGGGGGAGCAGTGTTCCCACTAAGGCATGTACTCACATGTTTTTTTAATGTCTGCTCAGTTAATTTTAGATCCCGCACAGGCTGAATCAGGAAGGCCCCACTCTGAATGCATGTGTGCACAACTGCCTTGATAGGGCCACCCAGAACAAAATTCATTCTGCACACAGATGAAAAAATTAGAACACTGAGGGAGAGATATATCTATGTAAGCCACTTTGGGAACTTTTGTTGAAAAGCAGTCTATAAATATTTGTCATTGTGTTCCCCACCCCCAGGTTCAGCTAGGTGAAAAGTGTGTAAGTGTGTGTGTGTGTGTGTGTGTAGACAAACAGACAGACAGCAGAACAGCTGCATCTGATTAGCTAGAGCTATCAAATAGCCTAAGTGGTGGTCTAGGAACAGAGCTTCTGTCCCTAATTGTCTGGCCTCAGTCCACTTTCTTTGGCTCTACAAGCCAGTTGAAACATTTAGGCACCAGATTGCCCTCTGTTCCATGCCATGAGAGGGGTGAACTCACTCATCACCCCCAGTAATGCCCTCTGCCCCTTGCGGGAGGTGGGTGGACTCCTGCCTTGCTTGTGCCCAGCTTGCTTGCTCACTCCTCCTCCTGGTTGTGTCTGTTCATTGCTTGGTGCAGACACCATGGTAACCTAATGCCTGGCAATTGTGAGCCCAGCTATGTGCCAAAAACATCCCAATTCCTCCTGCTTAATTCATTTCCAAGGATGGCCCAGCCACTTCTACTCTCCTTCCCCTCTCCATCCTTCTTCCTGGGCCCAGCCACTCTTTTTACAGGTAGCTGCAACAGCAGCAACCTCTACGACCAATTGCAACTCCCTTTAGCTACAGAAGCTTCTGTCCCGCAAACATAGTTCTCTACAGCTATGCTGGGGAAAGGAGGTTGGGTGAGAGCGTGTGAGAGAGAGAGAGCGCGAATGAATGAATGTAACATTGCTATGCCAAGTTCTATCATTTCTATCACAGTGCCACACAATTTCTCTTCTGAAGAAGAGAAGACTAAGGGGCAATATGATCTCCATTTTCAAATATCTGAAGGGCTGTCACATAGGAAGAGAAGCGATCTTGTTCTCTGTTGTCCCTGATGGCGGGACTAGAACCAATGGGTTGAAACATCAAGGAAGCCGATTTAGGTGAGACATTAGGAAGAATTCATCTAATGTGGAACAATCTGTCTGTGCAGATGGCCTGTCTGTGCAGGCAGAGTTTATCCTCATGTGGGATACACTGCCTGCCTGTGCAGTGATAGGCTCTCCTTCAAACTGAGGCTGGACCGCCATCTGTCGGAGGAGCCGTAGCACTGAGCAGGGGGTTGGGCTAGAAGACCTCCAAGGACCCTTCCAGTTCAAAGATCCTATGATTCTATGAGCTAAGAGATGAAAGCTACAGAGCTTGCTTTTATTGGATTTTTATTTAAAAGGAAACATACAGATACCTTTTAAATTTCATGCACACAAAAACCAAACATGCACAAAAACCCACTCCTTCCCAAAACAGAATTTTTATTCTTCTTAGCAGTATCCATGGCACCACTATTGCTACGTTATGGAACAAGGTACATATTAACTAATGGCCTGCCATTAAGTTCACATAAAACACACACATATAAATTACATGCTTCAATGGAATCTTTCCTCTGAAAAGCCATGACACGCTAGGGAATACTAAGGTGTTTGTGGTATAATGTGCAAATAATGTCACTTTGCAGGAGAATAATCCTATATCTTTTTTAAAAGGTAGCATGGGATCAAGAGAATCAATCCACATTTACTTCTTGAGAAGAGAGAAAAGAATTGCCGTGTGGTCCCACCCTCCCCCAAATTAAATAAATAAAATAAAGCAAGAACCATGGAAATTCACTCGGATGCTCATAAATTTCCAACCTTAAACTCACAGCATACAAATAGATGAATCCAGCAAGTCAGAGAGCAAAGCCAATTTAATCTGTGGCTCCCCTGAGGTAAATGTAGTTCACAGTCCTGCCCCCACCCCAACCTCAGCCATAATCCCTGGTTCCTGGAGGTAAAAAAAGCACTGAAGTGAGGAAAATTCTGCAGCAGGATATAATGATCCAAAATGACAGGGACAATAATGACAATGAATTTCATGTCTCCCAGTCATGAGCTGGGGATGCTTGACTGGGCTGACTTATACAATTAAATTGTTACAGGTACAGCAGGAGATGCAGTTATCATCTGCATGCTTTTGGGAACGGCGCCTCCAGCAGCAGAAGTGCTATGGAATGCATAGCCCTGCCTTTTGTTACCAATATACAGGAGTCCAGTAGGTGTGCTTATGTGAGTGGCTGCCCCCTCTAAAGCGGGGGGGGGCAGAACCCAGGAATGTGGCTTCGGGACACACAAGTTGCTTTTTAAAGGCATGAGTAGTGTTGGTCTACAAAGTTGTTTTGTAATTTTTAAAAAAATATATACTTTTTGGATGGATTTCTCATTTAGAATCTGTACTAAATTCCAGCTAGTACAAGAAGATATTGAGCAGCCTCTATACTAGTCAGTCGCGACTAAGCACCATTGAAATAAATGAGACAAGTCAGTCACGACTAACTTAGCTGGATGCTGTCCACTGAAAAAACTGAAATATCATAGGAAACATAATAATAATACATCATCATCATTTCCCCCCCAAATTGTTCAATTTATAGCCACCAGGATACTTGAAATTCAGGTCTCCTTTCTTCACACACTATTTAGCCAAATTCACAGTAACAAGAACCCTTCAATTAAAAATAAAAATGTCATCACCCAGCACTGATTTGTTTCTTGTGTATTCCACTATAAGCAGCAAATCAACCTTCTGTAGCCATCATGACTGCAGCTAAGCACAGATTTCCCCCAAAATTGTTCAATTTATAGCCACCATACACATTAATATAGTCTCACCACTACCTTTTACTGCCTGTAACATTCCTCCTATGGATTGGCACCGTATGTTATACATCTATTGTGCTGGGCTTCACCTATAAGAAGCCCTTTCAATGACAGGTTGTCACACTGTTTTCATTTCCAAATGAGAAAAACGTTTGGACTAAGCGTAAGAAGTTTTTACAACTGCCCAAGTTTTCCATTGGGCAATATCCCAATTAGTCACCTTTATATTCTCAAAATTATAAATTAGTCAAAAATAAATTATAAACCTGTAACTTGTCATAATTCAGTACAAGCTGGAAAGACAGCCATGGGAGGCTAAAAGGAAAAGAGCACTTATTCCATTGCTGACAGCGTAATAAATGATCTGCAATTTTTCTTTTTTTCCCTTTCCTCCTCTTGCATTAAAAAAAAAAAAAGAATTCTCATAAGGTTTCTAACAAACAAAATATTTCTTTCCCCCACGAAGTGTCACTACTGTTTTCTCCCATCTCTCTAAAGCAGCTTTCTCAAATTCTAAACAGACACCTATGAATAATAAATATCCACATATATTAATAAACTGTCATTCTCTAAAATCATGGCAAATATCTCAAAATACAAGTCTCCTATTGATGCTTATTGCAAATCAAAGGGGCACAGCTTATTAGAAAGGCATCTTTTAGTTCAGCAAATTAAACTTGTATAGGATGCTTCCAAGATTCTGAGAAACCTTTTGCAACTCATTTTAAGGCATAACACATCAAAACACTGGGAAAGGCACATAGATTTTAAATTAACATCTTGAAGTCTTTTCTAATACAGTATTCATAAGGTTTGAGAAGAATACTTTAAAGAGCCTGTGCGCTAATCAGAGACATAATAAATAATCTAAAAAGTATTTGGCCATTTAAATCACCATTTAAACCTTATTTTAAAATACTAATTTCTATTTCTAATATTCAAGCTGTATATTTTCCCCTCACACCCAAAACAATTTTCAAACATGAAAATGAATTCTTCCCTTTGAAAGCACTTTACATTTCCCTCTATGATCTCAGAAGCTCAGCGTTGGCTTTTCCATAGTGCCTCTTTTCTAATTTTCCTTGAGCTACATAAATGAAACTGACAGATCACTGCTCAGATAGCAGCCACATTCCTCCCCCAAAATGTTGCCTTTTTGCTATTCAGGAGTATCCGAATACCAACAAATGCTAAATGAAGTCTGACATGTACCCCTAAGAAACAAACTTGTAAGTTGTGGCTTCAAAGGAAACCTTGAATAAATAGGACACATTGTGTACACCCAGGCTAACATCCAACATATGCTTTAGTTTCCTGATGCTGTGACAGAGCAAGAATAGCCCCTGGTAAAGTTTGTGATTTGCTATTGCTGGTACATTCAACATTTATAATGTACCATCTTTTTTTTTTTTTTTTGCCTGTATAAACAAATTTAAAGCACAATTAAGGCTAGAGCAAAACAGACTACAAAACAGGATATATGATAGAAAATTAAAAGCCTGGCAGGTCACTGGTTTGATAAGTAATTAGGAAATCAGAGGGGGGCGGAAAGAGAGGGAAAGGATGGAGAAATGCTGCACAACCCAATTTTATATTGGTGTTTGGATCTTTATTTGATTTGTTTTGTTTAAGGGTGGACATACAAATAATTGAGTAGATAATTCTGAAAGACAGGAAAATTGTCCATATATAAAAAGCCCCTTTGGTACCCAGATGATGCCAATCTGAGAGAGCACTACCCTCTTCAGCCAGTAGATGCTACTAATGGCACAAAGACTAATTTCTTTAACAGATCAGAACAGGCAGCAAAAGGTATTTTGACACTATATAAAAATCTGAGGGTTTTTTTTTTACTTCAGAGGTTAAAAAAAATTAGAAGCTCTCCGTATAAATCTAGGCAGCCCAACAAAGGTTCTGCCTGTCCCCAAGTTGTGAAGCCAGAATTAATACGGTATAATGGTTAACATGTTGGACTTTGGACAGGGAAACCAAAGGTTCAAATCCCAACTCCGCCATGAAGTTCACTCACTAAGTGACCTTGGGCTAGTCTCCCTCTCTTAACCTAGCCTACTTCACAGGCTTGTTGAGCGAATAAAATGGGGTAACCCACATTCATGTATGCCACCCCAAACTCTATGGAGAAAGGGTCAGATATAAGTGTTAGGGGTGTGCAAGGTTCGGAGGCCCCCCGGACGGGCACAGGGGGGGCCTGTCGCTTTAACCGGGGGGGTGGCAGTACTTACCCCCCCGCCGCCGCTCTTCCCCCTCCGGCGCTGTTCCCATCAAGAAATCTTCTTGGGGCGGCAGAGTTCCTCTCTGCCGCCCCTGCCTGCCCCCGTCGTTGTCTCAAAATACTTCCAATGCTGCCCCCGTCATTGCGAATTGAAAGCTCACAGACGAGCGCTAGCGGCGCGCATGCGCCCTGCGCACCCATCTCTGATGCTGCCGCGCGCGCGCTGTGACGTATGCGGCGCCGCATATGTCACGGCGCGCACGGCAGCGTCAGAGACGGGCGCACGGCGCGCAGGGCGCATGCGCGCCGCTAGCGCTCGTCTGTGGGCTTTCAATTCGCAATGACGGGGGCAGCATTGGAAGTATTTTGAGACAACGACCCCCCGCTTAAAGCGACAGGCCCCCCCTATGCCGGACCGCCGGACTGCCGGAGCTCCGGACCGGTCCGGCGTTCTATGGAATGTTGCCGGACCGAACTGTGCACACTCCTAATAAGTGTGAACAAACTCTGCCTCCTCCCCCCCCCACCCCCCCGTAGAAGAAACAGAATTTACTAGCAGGCCATGGGGGTACAACTTAAACAGTTTGGAACTTAACCTTCCATTCACTCCTAACTTCACTCTCAAAGTAGCCCTCCAAGAAAACTAGTTGCTAAATGGGGCTTTACATAGATAACAAAGACACTGGCTAGAAATATAAACTTCTCACCTTTCATTTGAACAAACATTTAGTTCTTGGTATCAAGTTGTGATAATACGGACCACAGGATACTCAATGCAATCAAGCACAGTGCCACTGCAAGGTTCTTCTGTCACAGTATGTCAATCAACAAAACCAGTAATCTAATTAACATCATCATCATCATCATCATCATCATCATTATTATTTTAAAGGATGTCCTCCTCCCCCACCTTTCAAGGAGGTCAAAACCAAAATAGCCTAAGAAGTTGTACAGATAGGTGGCTTCTTTCCTCAGCTTGGGCATGGGGCCCAAAGGTTGGATGAACCCTTCATTACAAGCATTAATCACCGTTTGGCACCTCTACACTCAACCCAACTGAGGAAACTGCTGTGGCAATTTGCACCTGTAATTAACTATGTATATGCCCCATTCACTTAATGCTTAGACTCTGCTATGATCCAGATTTGGGCAGCAGGGGATGGTAGAATAGAATGACTTGCCACTCAAGGAGCAGACACATATTTGGTCTAGCATTTTCAGCCCAGGAAAAGCGGCCTGGAAAAATAAACCCTTCGTGGTCAAGGTTTCCAGAAGGCAACTGATAGAGAAGGCAGATCTGAAGAGAGGTAAAGTATGCAGAAATGCAGAGTACTGAGACAGACTGGGTAGGAAAGGAGCAAGTAGAAGTAGGAATAAAACAGGAATTAAGGCAGAAGAGCATAAGAGATAAGATGAGCATAAGAGGCAGAGCAGAAGACAAAGGAATGGGGCATGATGATGGATCACATTCTAGCCAGCTGCAGCATTCAGAAGCAGAATTCTTGTTCATACCATAAGCAAGGGTAATGAGGTTATTCACTCAAAAGCTATTTTCCTGAGGCAAAAGTCCCAGTTTAGATAATCAAGGAATTCCCAAACAGTCCCAGTATAGATCATCAAGGCCATGCTCCCTTGCTGATCAGAGGCCAAATCAATGGACTGAATCTCCCAACATTTTTTTCTTCTATGAAACACAGCATGGGAGGGCTGCCAATTTGATCAAAGCAGCAGCACTGAGGAACGGGGGAGTTCAGCCCTCCCCACGCAATGGTGTTTTCCAGATCAAAGTTCCAGATCTAAACTGGCAACCTCCTGTAGTCACATTCCATTAAGAAAGAAAATATAAGGAGATCCACTCATGGATCTCCTGTGTGACATTTAGTTTAGCCCTGACTATCTTAGGTCAGCTACAAGTTTCCCTATGAAATCCTGAATTCTACCTAACACAGGTAACAGCACTGCTACTGTTTACATAATCACTGAACTTGCCAAGTTGGTCACTTTCTTTCAACTCAGCTGTATCTTCAGTTCACACCCTTGATTCATGTAAGCAAGCTCTACATTTAAAAACTGCGCGTCACAAGCAAATGTGTTTCTCATCTAGGGTTAGGCAAAGCAACCTCAGGAGGAGATATTTTGCAGCAAATAACTGAACGGGGGAATCTAGCTATTCTTCCACTTGCTATTTTCTGCTATTACACCCCACTTGCACATTTCATTTAAATAATCCGCTCCCACCACCAAAAGGATATCCAAAGCAGCTAGCAAGAACAAAAAACAAATCCAAGCAAGTCAAACAGCAGCTAATATATGTAACCAATAAATCCCAATCTGATATAAGTCCATATCAGAACACAAGTACAATAAACCTATCAAATTCATAAATAATAATTCAACTATTTGATACCATAGTTACAAATCCACTCCAAAAAAATAGAAACAATCCAACATGTGTTAAAAAAAACCACCATGCATGTGTAAAAAAAAATCCAAACCACTCAGCTCAGAACCCACTTTTGTTAAGGTTAGGAAGATGAAAGTGTTAAGTTTAAAGTGAATCTACTACAACAAAAGCATCTCAATAACGGTGTTTTTAAAAAGTCTGGGAGCCACGTCAGTGTGCCATAGCATATTATAGCGTCCAACCAAAGGATCAAAGGCAGTTGCCAACCCTCTCCAGATGATTAGGAATCCAATGAAACAACACATTGCTTACCTGTAACTTTGATTCTTCTAGTGGTCATCTGTGCTCTTACATCTATGGGCTTGCGCCTGTGCAGAGACCTCTATTCAGAACATTCCAAGCTGATAGAATTCTGGAGGGAGCCCCGCCCCCTCCCCTTTATGCAGCTGCACTCGCCTCTCCCTCCTCAGTCTGAGTCCTCTCCACATAGATTTTATCTTTCTTTCTTTCCCTTTAGAGGGGAGAAAGGGAAGGTATGTAAGAGCACAGATGACCACTAGAACCACCAAAGTTACAGGTAAGCAACCTGTTGTTCTTCATTGTGGTCTTCTGTGCCTTACAGCTATGGGCACATCGCAAGCTCAGGTTTACCTGGAGGTGGGATCAAGCAAGAGCGACTGAAGAACCACCCACCCGGAAGCAGAATGTCTGCATACTTGGACATCCAAGGCATAGTACTGGACGAAGGACAGCAGTGTAGACCAGGTCGCCGCTTGGCAGATGGTCTCCAGAGGAACGGAGCAATCAAATGCCACCAAAGTTACTATGGATATCATAGAATGAGCCTTCATGGGTAAAAGGAGAGGCTGGTGCACCAGTCAACAGGCGAGTTATATGGTTTTTACAATCCAACGGGAGAGGGTCAGTGAGGTCTGAGAGTCCTTTCGGGGACTGGTAAAGGAGACCAACAAAGGGTGACGTATGCCAGGGGGCCGTGCAGTGTATGTAGAACGCCAACGCCCAGCAGATGTCAAGAGAACAGAGTGTGCGCTCCGCTGAGTCTTTGGGAGCCGGAAAGAAGGTTAGAAGAACAAGCGGTTGGGAGTGGTGAAAGGAAGAGACCACCTTGGGTAGAAAGGAAACATCCGGATGGAGAACACACATTGTCTCTGTGGAAGACCAAGTAAGGAGGGTCCACCCTTAAGGCTTTGAGTTCACTCACATGGCAAGCCGATATGATAGCAACAAGGAAAGCAACCTTCCAAGATGGGAGATGAAGATCCATGGTAGCCAAGGATTCGAATGGTGGACGCATGAGGCAGGAGAGAATGAGGGAGAGGTCCCAAGCCAGAGCCATGATGGAATCATCAGGAAATTCATGCTGTAGGCCCCAGAGGAATCATTTGACTGTGGGGTTTCTGAATCACGAGGGGCACGTAGGTGACATGTAGGCTACAATAGCCGCCAAATGTACTCAAAGAGATAAGAGTTTCAGACTCTGCTCTTTGAGATGGAGTAGATAAGAGCAGAGGATTTCAGAGGTTAGAGGGGTATCCAAGAGACTCACACAGTGAGTTCACCAGATGCCTTTCAGAAATGCCTGCTAACTGAGCAAAGAGGCACCTTTTTAAAGTGGTGATTCTCTATTTTTAGCAGGGGGAGAGCAACCAGCCTTATCCATCCCCAAGCAATTATTCATCCCCAGCCCAGCATCCCTCCAGTGGTTGTTCCTGGTGTCTATCTTATGCTTCCTTTCTAGATTGTGAACCCTTTGGGGACAGGGAGCCATTTTATCTATTTATTTATGTCTATGTAAACTGCTTTGGAACCTTTTTTTGGAAAATGGTATATTAATATTTCTTGTATTCAAGAAGCCCACAGATAAGAGGTGAGGGTAAGGTATGCCCTCTCTCTTGCTGTAGCTCCCCTGCAACTGGTATTTAGAGGCATCTTGCTTCTGAGGCTGGAAGTGGCCTATAGCCACCAACTAGTAGCCACTGATAGACCTGTCCTCCATGAATTTGTTCAAGTCCCTTTTAAAGCCATCACATTCCATAGAGGAAAATTCCATAGATTAATTATGTGCTGTGTGAAAAAGTACTAAATTTGGGTCCTAAATGTCCCAGCTTTCAATTTCATGGGATGACCCCTGGTTTTTTTTTTAATTTATTTTTATTTTTGCATTTTTATACCGCCTTTCGTTAAAATATAGCCCCAAGGCGGTTTACAAAAGTTAAAAACATACAATAAAAACACAATAAAAACAACATGCTAAGAGTATAAAAACATATAAAAACAGGCATAAAACAGTACAACAAATAAAAACACCCAGAAGCGGCAGTAAAAACGATTATGTAAAAGCCTGGGTAAAAAGCCAAGTCTTTACAAGCTTTCTAAAAGCCATGATGGAGTCCGAGGAACGAATGGCCACTGGGAGAGCATTCCAGAGTCTGGGGGCAGCAACAGAGAAGGCCCTGTCCCGAGTGCACGACAGCCGGGCCTCTCTCATTGTCGGCACCCGGAGCAGGGCCCCCTCAGATGTCCTCGTCAAGCGGGCAGCAACCCTTGGGAGCAGGCAGTCCCTCAAATACCCCGGGCCCAAACCGTTTAGGGCTTTAAAGGTCAAAACCAGCACCTTGAATTGGACCCGGAAACGAACCGGTAGCCAGTGCAGCTCTTTCAAAATGGGGGTGATATGTTCCCAACGGGCAGCTCTGGATAAAACCCTCGCTGCCGCGTTTTGCACTAGCTGCAGTTTCCGGATATTCTTCAAGGGCAGCCCCACGTAGAGCGCGTTACAGTAATCCAGCCGTGACGTGACTAAGGCGTGGGTAACCGTGGCCAGATCTGCCTTCTCGAGAAAGGGACGCAGCTGGCGCACCAGCCGAAGCCGTGCAAAGGCACCCCTGGCCACCGCCTTCACCTGAGCTTCCAAAAGCAGAGCCGGGTCCAGTAGTACCCCCAAGCTGCGTACTTGCTCCTTCAAGGGGAGTGCAACCCCATCCAGAACTGGTAAAATCTCCTCATCCCGATTGGTTCTCCTACTGATCAACAGTACCTCCGTCTTATCTGGATTCAATTTCAGTTTGTTAGCCCACATCCAACCCATCACGGCCTCCAGCCCCCGGTTCAGGACATCCACCGCCTCCCTAGGATCAGATGACAAGGAGAGATAGAGCTGAGTGTCATCCGCATATTGCTGACAACTCAGTCCAAATCCCCGGATGACCTCTCCCAGCGGCTTCATGTAGATGTTAAACAGCATGGGGGACAAGACCGATCCCTGCGGGACCCCACAGGCCAACGGCCACGGGGCCGAGCAGTAGTCCCCCAGTACCACCTTCTGGACCCTCCCCCCAAGAAAGGACCGGAACCACTGCAACGCAGTGCCTCCGATTCCCATACTCGAGAGGCGGCCCAGAAGGATACCATGGTCGATGGTATCGAACGCCGCCGAGAGGTCCAGCAGAACCAACAGGGACGCACTCCCCCTGTCTAGTTCCCGGCATAGGTCATCCACTAGAGTGACCAAGGCAGTCTCAGTCCCATACCCGGGGCGGAAGCCAGATTGAAAAGGGTCCAGCTAATCCGTATCATCCAAGACCCTCTGCAGCTGGGACGCCACCACACGCTCTATCACCTTGCCCAAAAAGGGAAGGTTAGACACAGGTCTATAGTTGTCCAGGCTGGAGGGATCAAGGGAGGGCTTTTTTAATAGAGGTCTTACCACCGTCCCCTTAAGGCCCGATGGCATCCTGCCCTCCCTTAATGAAGCATTAACGATCACCTCCAGCCATCTGCCTGTCCCCTCCCTGGCAGCTTTTATTAGCCATGAAGGGCAAGGGTCAAGAGCGCACGAAGTCGCCCGCACACTGCCCAGGATCTTGTCCACATCCTCAGGCCGCACCAACCGAAAAGAATCCAACACAACGGGACCAGATGGTACCAAAGGCACGTCTGCCGGAACTGCCAAAACTCTGGAGTCCAGGTCAGCACGGATGCAAGCGACTTTATCTGCAAAGTGACAGGCAAACCGATCACAAAGAGCTGTAGATGGTTCCTCCCCCATTGTCCGGGGGGATGTGTGGAGCAATGTTTTCACCACACGAAACAGCTCTGTTTGCCTACACTGAGCAGACGCAATGGAGGCGGAGAAAAAACATTTCTTCGCCGCCCCCACCGCCACGGCGTAGTCCCTAAAATGGGTTCTAGCCCGTGTTCGATCGGATTCGTGACGATTCTTCCTCCAGCGTCGCTCCAGCCGTCATCCGAGTTGCTTCATCGCCCTAAGCTCCGAGGAAAACCAAGGAGCGGAATGGGCTCCACCAAGCCGGAGAGGGCGCTTGGGGGCAACCGTGTCAACAGCCCGGGCCATCTCCCCATTCCAGAGATCAACCAAGGCGTCGACAGGGTCACCAGCTCTGGACACTGGAAACTCCCCGAGGGCTGTCTGAAATCCAAGCGGATCCATAAGCCTCCGGGGGCGGACCATCTTAATCGGCCCACTGGTTCTAGTGTTGTGAGGAGGAGAAAAAGTTATATCTGTCCACTCTCTCTGCTCAATGCATAATTTTATACACCTCTATCAAGTCTCCCCATAGTCACCTCTTTTCCAAACTAAAAAGCCCCAGATGCTGTAGCCTTGCCTCATGAGGAAGGTGCTCTAGGTCCCTGATCATCTTGGTTGTCCTCTTCTGCACCTTTTCCAATTTTACAATATCCTTCACAGGATACAATGCAGAACTGTACACAGTACTCCAAATGTGGCTGCACCATAGATTTGTATGAGTGCATTCTAATACTAGCATTTTATTTGCAATCCCCTTCCTACTGATCCCTAACATGGAATTAGCCTTTTTCACAGCTGCTGCACACTGAGTCGACAATGAGCTATCCACCACGACCCCACGCTCTCTCTCCTGGTCAATCACCAACAGCTCAGACCCCATTGGTGTGAAGCTGAGGTTTTTTGCCCCAATATGTATCACTTTACACTTACATTGAACCACATTTGCTATTTTGCTCCTCACAATCTGTTGTGGATTTTACTACCCCAAATATTTTAGTGTCACCTGAAGATTTCGAGACTTCACTGTTTACCCCAACTTCTAAATCATATGAACAAGTTAAAGAGCACTGGTCCCAGTACAGATCCATGAAGGATCCCACTTCTTACTTCCCTTCATTGTGAAAACTGTTCATTTATTCCTACCCTGTTTCCTGTCCTTCAACCAGTTACCAATCCACTCATGAACCTGTCCCTTTATCCCATGACTTCTAAGTTTACTTAAGAGCCTTTGGTGGGGAACTCTGTCAAAAGCTTTTTGGAAGTCCAAGTACGCTATGCCAACCAGATTATCTTTATCCACATGCCTACAGACACTCTTTTAAAAAAAAACTCCAAAAGATTAGTGATGCAAGACTTGCCCTTGTGGAAGCCACGCTCTGCTTCTCCTTCAGTTCTTCTATATGTTTAACAATTCTGTCCTTTATACTTTCCATCAGTTTACACAACACAAAAATTAAACTAAGCGGCCTGTAGTTTCCCGGATCTCCCCTGGATCCCTTTTTGAAGATCAGAGTTACATTAGCTACTTTCCAGTTCTCTGGTACAGAGCCTGATTGTAGGGACAAATTATATGTGTTTTCTAGGAGATCAGCAATCAGCAATCAGAGTTGTGTGTTCCTTCAAAACTCTTGAATGAATTCCATCTGGCCCTGGCAATCTGTTAATTTTTTCAAGACAGTTTAGAACCTCCTCTCTTGTCACCTCAAACTGGCCCAGTTCTTCAGCCTCCAGGGTTGAGAAGCACAGTTCTGGATTGGGTATATGGTCAGTATCCTCCACCGTGAAGACAGGTGCAAAGAACTCATTCAGCTTCTCTGCAATCTTTTTACCCTCAATAATCCCTTTCATGACCTCATCATCTAAGGGTCCAACCATCTTCCTAGCAGGTTGTCTGCTTCCAATATATTTATAGAATATATTGTCTGCTTCCAATATATTTATATTTATATTTTTGTTATTCCTCTTGACACTTCTAGCTATATGCTCCTCAAACTCTCTCTTTGCATCCCTCATTGTCTCCTTGCATTTCATTTGCCAGAGTTTATGTTCCTTTCAGTTCTCTTCATTTGGGCAGGACTTCCATTTTCTGAAGGAAGTCTTCTTCCCTTTTATAGCTTCCCTGACTACTTATTAGCCATGTTGGCATCCTCCTGAACTTGGTAGTATCTTCCTCCTCCTTTGTATACATTCCAGCTGAGCTTCTATTATTGTAGTTTTAAATAAGCTCCATGCTTTCTGGAGTGATTTGACCCTCCTGAATCTCCCTTTCAGCTTCCTTTTTACTAGTCCCCTAATTTTTGAGAAGTTTCCTCTTCTGAAGTCCAACGCATTGGTGTTGGACTTCCTTGGCAGTGCTCCAATTGCATATATGCTGAATTGGATCACACTATGGTCACTGCTACCCAATGGTTCTACAACTCTAACATCTTGCACCAGGTCCTCCTGGGCACCACTCAGGATTAAGTCCAAGGTCGTCTTCTCTCTGGTGGTTTCCGTGACCAACTGTTCTAAGGCAAAGTCATTTAGTATGTCTAAAAATTGGCCTCCTTGTCATTACCTGAAATTACCCAGTCTATGTGTGGGAGATTGATGTCACCCATTATTACAGTTCTGTCTCTCTTTGATGCCTTTCTGATTTGCTTCTCCAACTCCAGGTCACTCTCAGCATTTTGATCCAGAGGGCGACAGCACATCCCAAGTAACGCTTTTCCTTTCAGTCCCGTATTGTCACTCATAATGATTCTGTGAAGGACTCCAGTCCTCCTAGATTTTCTAACTTGTTGGATTCTATCCTTTAACACACAGTGCTACTCCACCCCAAATCCACCCCTCCCTGTCCTTTCTGTAGAGTTTTTATAATAAGCACACATTGAAGTTATTCACATGCACACTGGAAACTGGGCTAAGGAAGCCCAGCCCAGTTTTCAGTGCACGTGTACACTGCTGGGAGCTGTGCAGCTCTCGGTGGCAGTGCAGAGCCAAGCCCACTTCGGGAGCCCAACGCTTAGCCCAGGTTTTGCATGTGAGGGCTAAATGCTTGTGTGTTGGTACTGCAGCACCTACACAGCACCATGCAGCACCTACACACAAGTAACCTCCCAAACCTCCCAGCAGAAGATGGCAAGCATCTGAGTGGCTGATCCTTCCAGCTGCCCAGCAACATGGATGGGATTGTCTGCAAGGGAGGTAAGCAGGGAGGTAAGCTTTTCGTAGCTTCCTCTCCTCACCCTGTCCCCGCCCCTTCTCAATTGTGAGAATGGGCTCATTGATATGATTTGCATTTCAGTTTGCTCTACAATGAAGTAATTGTATTATTGTTTCGCTGTTCAGCCCATAGTATGCTATTGTAAAGTTTCTCAAAACAGGTTAGTAACACAGCACCAGATTTGGGGCAAATGCAATCTGGCTGTATAGCCTGCTAGTGCAAAGGTGGCTTGCTGACTACAAGGGGGTTATACAATCCTGCATGTTAACACTTCTACCCCGAACATAAAAATAAAAATATGGTTATCATAAGTCACCCAGTCTGGGGGTGGCGGGAGGGGGGAAGGAAACCTTGAAAGCATTTTATGGGTCTAATGTAAAGACAATAAATTCACAGTTAAGCCTAGCTTTTAGTTGGAATGCATGGCAGGGAGCTACAAGAAAACAGTTAAGTGGGCACCCTGCTGTGCAACAAAATGTTGGAATGCAACTCAAATTGAATTTCTTGGCTTTTAGTAGTTTTTCTAAACATATTTTTGTAGGCTGCTTTGTTAAAATATATGCAGGTTTACCTCAAATTCAACGTGCATGCAACATCATTTCATTTTGTGCCCAAAAATGCAAATGGCATGCTCTTAAAGACGCATCCAAGCTTAGTGAAGGTGGTGATTGAAGAGTTCTTTACTTAAGAAACTCACTAATGGCAAACACACCTCCTTGATTCCAACTACTTGATTGGCAACTGCCATAAGGAAAAGGAAATACAAGTTGCCAATTCATGGGGGGACCAAAGAGAGAAAGTGAAAGTACACATTTACTGAATGGACAAATTCAAAGGCCAATGATATTGGAGTATCCTTGCAGAACTGCAGACTAGTTCTTGCATGTATGCACATAGCTTGATTACTCAATACTGGATGTACAAATTGTCTGGATAAACAAGTACTGCATCGGAGTTGGCATAAAAGCAATATGACAGTTCAATCTGCAATATTAGATCTGTAATGGTGCATTCACACATTCAAGTCCTCACTTAACGCTCAATGAGTGATGAACACGCACGTATAAAAATAGTAACGGGGGGGTGGGGGGAGGCCATACAATCCAAGCCCTTGACACAAGCCTTTGTCAACAATGGAAGGTATCTGTCAAACAAAATAGATCCAGATAACTGAAATAAGTGAG
Source organism: Hemicordylus capensis (assembly GCF_027244095.1). Lineage (NCBI taxonomy): Eukaryota > Metazoa > Chordata > Lepidosauria > Squamata > Cordylidae > Hemicordylus > Hemicordylus capensis. The sequence continues at coordinate 185,410,535 of NC_069657.1, read as the reverse complement.
CCAATACAGATATAAAAATGCAGCAACCTAGCATTTCATACTTGCAATATGCACAGACAGAAAGGTATGTAATGTTTAGATTTTAGAAAAGACTCAAAAGTAGCAAAAGAACATACCATCATAGTAGACAATGGCACCTACGAGTTCGTCCTTCCGTAACATAGGGAAGAGTTCCAGGGCTTTTGATTTGCTAAGCACATAGCTGCTTTTCAGACACTGGCTTCCAGCTACAAGATCATAGAGTTTAATTCCTACCCAGTAGTATGGCAGCTGCCACCATCTGCAATAGGAAAGGGAAATCAGGAAAGAGATTATTGGTTTTTCACATGCCACAGGCCTAATCCCACTATAAACCACACATACTGCAATAGTGCCATAACCCTGGTATATGCTCACTAGCGATGTGCACAAACCGTATGACTGACAGTTCGGCAGGGGTTTACCTTTAAGGGATCAAGAGGGTGCTCTTATACACACACACCCCGCCGCATTTCCCCCATCAGCATTGTCTCTAAAATCGCTGGCGCGGGGCGGCAGCAAACCTCCTTGAAAGCCCAGTCAGTGTCAAACATGAGCACACGCATCGGGGACTTCCGGTCTGACACCGACTGGGGCGGCAAGGAGGTTTGCTGCCACCCCACGCCAGCAATTTTGGAGACAGTACTGGTGGGGGAAACGTGGTGGGGGTAGGGTAAGAGCACCCTCCCGTCCCACTCTTTAAGGCCACCAAACCAGTCAAATGCCAGACTGGTCCAGAAAAGGACCTTCAAATCAGTTTGTGCAAATCCCTAATTCTCACTAAAAATCCTCCGAACTGCTACCCTATTTCTGGAAGATTAGAGAGCCAGCATGTGTTTGGATGTGCAGAAAGTCTCTGATTCTTATTCATGCTCTTCAGAACTTCAGTCTACCTAACCTACCCCTTACAAGTGTACTGTGAGGACAAAAAGGGACACAATATTGCAACACACAGACTTTCGTTTACGGATATGTTATGAGCCAGAAACTCTCTCCTTTTCAAATCTCACCTTGATCACAAACTCACTAGATGGTCTAATGAAAGTCATTTGTTCAGTCTCAATGCAGCACACTTACCCCCACGCAGCATCTGCAAAATGGATGCAAGGTTTATCTGCCTTGCAGGGAATTGAAATAAACACATGAACTTCATCACTTATTATCAATATTACTGTTTGTTATTACTAAATATTATTACTGTTGGTGCAACCTCTCCTGAGCTTTTTGGAATGAAAACAAACGTAGTCCATAGACTGGTTCATCGTTCATATGCTATAGTACTTGATCCTAAGTACCTTCCTATGCCCACAGCTGGGAAAGTGTGGTAGCATCCTATGGCAAGGGAGAGATTAAAGCAATTGACTACTGCAGCACCATAGCACGCAATATTGATCGTCATTATCAGAAACTGCGTTACTCAGAACTCCTACTTAGTAAGTGTGCCATCTGTTGCCTGTGAAGTCCATGTGACTATTTGCAAAGAACAATTCTGTTATATGAAGTCTGGATTAGCTAAGTGTTCTGAAGGTCTCCAAAATATCTGGATAGATGAGGTTTCACTGGACTGCTTTATCTTTATCACTCTTGCAAAGAATGATAGTCACCTGCCATTGTACAGTGACATTTTCTGCTTAAGTCAGACAAATCCCAGGAGCCAGGGACCCATGACACCTAGAAAGTTACCTGTGGAGCCTAGGCTAGGATATTCAGAGGCAGAGTTATTTAATAAAATCTTTGTTCCAGGCAGTTCTGCTTCCGTTCTAAGTATGTAGTAAAGGGGGGAAAGAGAAGTCCATTGCCTTCCCCATCCAAAATGTCTGTCAATAAATCCAGTAATTTTGTCCACTGTCTAGCTCCTAAATTTCTGGGCTGGTTCCTAGATGCAAAGAAAATGTACCCAGGCCTGGTTTAGGTAATCATGTTTTATTTCCAAACATTTAAACACATATATCCTAAGTGATAAATATCCCTTAGAGACTGACTTTCATATAGACAAACTAAAAAGGGAGTCTAAAATGATTTGCCCAAAGCCAGAAAAGGACACTCTTTTAAGAGACCAAATTGTGTCTGGGCATTCCTCTGGGGAAGGAGAGGAGGGAGAATATTTAATGCACTTAGTCACACAGAAGCACAACCCATAAATTTCTACAGGCTTACCATGGCACAATAGAAATACCTAGAGCTCTTTCTCACGAGCAGGGCAAGGGCTCCGACAGGATGAGGGGAGGAAGCCTCGAAAAAGCTTACTTCCTCCACAGAAGAGCAGGCCCTTGTCTTTGGGCAGGCAGATTGCCCGCCCAGACGATCAGCAGCTACTGCCGGTTTCTCCAATGGTTGGGATGTCATGACTCATCACCCCGCCCCACTCCCCAGAGCTCCAATAATGCACCATGAGAGCGTGTGATGCACTATGGGGATCTCCCCTCCCCAAGTCTGCTAGCCACGGCTGCAAAGACAGATGAATGATCGGTAAAACGAGGTTAAGGGAATGTTTGCCTCCTTAACATCAGTTAAATGGAGGCTTCATAGGCAGGTTTGCCACCGTGGTGCTGTCGGGATAGGTCCAACCCTGACGGTTCACACACGCATGCAAAACTGAGCTGGGCTCCCTTAGCCCGATTTTGCACACCCGTGTGAATAGCCTCCCAGTGACACTAGCAATCATCTTCATTTTTTACCCAAAGCTTCAGAATTATTTTTTTAAAGGAGAATGCAAGATTTAAGAATAATGAGAAGTTGAATGACACAGCTTGGTGCTTTCAAGTCACATGATCCTTGTAAGCCACATGAACTGGCAGAGGACCAAAAATAGGCTGAAGTCATTACACTGCAATGATTGAAACACTAAGCACCAGAACTGTAATTGCACCGGTGGGAAACTTCCTATGGCATCATTTTTCTTGCTTAATACAACCATCAGAATTAAATGTTTTTCCCAGCTTTCATCTCATGTACCCCTCTCCACTGCACATTGCACCACCTGACACCCAGTATGACAGAATAGCTAGAATGAGGAGTCTAGATGTGGGAAGCCCAGGTTCAAATCTTTGCCTGGCTATGAAGCTCACTTGGTGGCTTTGAATAAGTCACTATCTTGCAGCCTAACTTCAGTTTTACCCTGATGAAGGGCAGGATTCAAGTGTACTAGCTACAAGCACTATTCTCTCTAAGCTGAGTGGCTGAGTACTCGCATAGGGGAATTTGAGGGGAGTATTGTCCTCAAATTCAACAGGGTGTTCGGATTCAATGCTGGCTTGTGTTTAAATCCTAAAATATTGGGGTAACTCCATATATTATTATTACATTTCTATCCTGCTCTTCCTCCAAGGAGCCCAGAGTGGTGTGCTACATACTTAAGTTTCTCTTTCACAACAACCCTGTGAAGTAGGTTAGGCTGAGAGAGAAGTAACTAGCCCAGAGTCACCCAGCTAGTATCATGGCTGAATGGGGATTTGAACTCGAGTCTCCCCAGTCCTAGTCCAGCACTCTAACCACTACACCACAATGACATTCTACTACCCTGTTTGAAATAAAATTGGTGGCTTTTCCTTCTGTAATGGATATTATTTATTTTTTATTCATTTAACATATTTTTATACTGCCCAAAACACAAGTTCTCTGGGTGGTTTACAAGACAATAAAAACAACCAATTAAAAAGTTGACACATTTCAACAATTAAAATTTAAAAAGTTAAAACTATTAAAAAACAATTAAAAACAATTAAAACAATATCTAATTAAAAGTCTGGGTGAACAAATGCATCTTGACTGCTTTTTTAAAAGTTGTAAGAGATGGGGAGGCTCTTATTTCAGCAGGAAGTGTGTTCCAAAGCCTCAGGGCAGCAATGGAGAAGGCCCGTCTCCGAGTAGCCACCAGACGAGCCAGTGGCAACTGCAGATGAACCTCTCCAGATGATCTCAATGGGCGGTGTGGTTCATAGCAAATAAGACGTTCTCTTCAATACCCAGGGCCCAAGCTGTTTACGGCTTTATCGATTATAATCAAAACCTTGTATTTTGCCAGGAAACTTATCAGCAGCCAGTGTAGATCTTTTAAGATAGGAGTGATATGGTCTCTCCGAGATGACCCAGAGATCAACCTGGCTGCTGCATTCTGGACTAATTGCAGTTTACGGACTACGTACAAAGGCAGCCCCACATTGAGCACATTGCGGTAGCCAAGTCTGGAGGTGACCGGCAGATGTACTACTGTTCTCAGGTCATTTATCTCAATAAATGGAAACAGCTGGTGTATCAGCCGAAGCTGATAAAAGGCACCTCTGGCCACTGCCTCAACCTGAGACACCAGGGTGTTTTGTGTCCAGAAGCACCCCCAGACTGGGTACCTGTTCCTTCTGGGGAAGCGTGAATTCATCCAGAACTGGCAGATCAAAATCATCTCTCGAGTTCCAACCCTGCACAATAAGTACCTCTGTCTTATTTGGATTCAGCCTCAGCCTGTTACCTCTCATCCAGCCCACCACCTTCTCTAGGAAGGCATTTAGGGAGATTGTGTCTTCTCCTGATAGCAACATAGGAAACTGCCATATAATGAGTCAGACCATTGGTCTATCTAGCTCAGTATTGTCTTCACGGACTGGCAGCGGCTTCTCCAAGGTTGCAGGCAGGAATCTCTCTCAGCCCTATCTTGGAGAAGCTGCGGAGGGAACTTGAAACCTTCTGCTCTTCACAGAGTGGCTCCATCCCCTGAGGGGAATATCTTGCAGTGCTCACGCATCAAGTCTCCCATTCAGATGCAACCAGGGCAGACCCTGCTTAGCTATGGGGACAAGTCATGCTTGCTACCACAAGACCAGCTTTTCTCTCCTCAGATGATGTTGACACGGAGGAAAAAATTTTGATGTCATCAGCATACTGGTAACACCCTGCACCAAATCTCCTGGTGATCTCTCCCAGTGGTTTCATGTAGATGTTAAACAACACTGGAGAAAATATGGAGCCTTGAGGGACACCATACCAAAGTTCAGTTTTTGAAGAACAGTCCCAGAGGGACACCATCTCTGCCTGAGAGGTAAGAGTGGAACCACCGCAAAGCACTGCTTCCCACCCCCAACCCCCTCAGATGCTCCAGAAGGATGCTATGGTCGATAGTATCAAAAACTGCCAAGATGTCCAAAAGGACCAACACACTTCCTCTGCCAATCCCAATTGTAGATCATCCATCAGGCTGACCAAGACAGTCTCCACTCCATAGCCCACCTGAAAGCCGGTCTGAAATGGGTCTAGATAATCAGTTTTATCCAAGACTGCCTGGAGTTGGAAGGCTAACACCCTCTAAATCACCTTGCCCAGCCACGGAATGTTGAAGACCAGCCTATGGTTGCTCAGCTCTGAGGAATCCAAGGCAGGCTTCTTCAGAAGTGGTCTAATAATTGCCTCCTTAAGACAAGGAGGCATCCTGCCCTCCCTCAGAAAAGCATTTATGATCTCTACTAGGCCTTCTACAACAGCCTCCCTTCCAGATAGTATAGGCCACATCGCTCCAAGCAGCTTGTTCACATCCTCACGAGTCACAAACTGAAACTGATCTGGCCTAACCACATAAGAGGAGTCACTGGACACCTCCATTTCAGACGCTGCAGTAATTGTGGGGTCTAAATCTAAGTCGGCCCAAATAAGAGAGATTTTATCCACAAAAAAACATTAAACACGTTACAGCGGGTAATAGATGGTTCCAAATTCTGATTCGAGAAAGGAAGGGCACTCACTAGAGCTCTCACAACCTTGAACATCTTACGGACACAATACAGGCTGAAAAGAATCGCTGCTTTGCCACCCGTATTGCCAGAGCATAGATCTTCAAATGTGTTCTACAAGTGAAACTCGGAAAATTAGAATATCGTGCAAAAGTCCATTAATTTCAGTAATGCAAATTAAAAGGTGAAACTGATATATTAGACAGACACATTACATGCAAAGCGAGATAAGTCAAGCCTTAATTTGTTATAATTGTGATGATCATGGCATACAGCTCATGAAAACCCCAAATCCACAAACCCAGAAAATTAGAATATTACATGGAACCAAGAAGACAAGGATTGTAGAATAGAACAATATCGGACCTCTGAAAAGTATATAGTGTACTGTGCTTGATTGGCCAGCAAACTCGCCTGACCTGACCCCATAGAGAATCTATGGGGCATTGCCAAGAGAAGGATGAGAGACATGAGACCAAACAATGCAGAAGAGCTGAAGGCTGCTAATGAAGCATCCTGGTCTTCCATAACACCTCATCAGTGCCACAGGCTGATAGCATCTATGCCACGCCGCACTGAGGCAGTAATTGCTGCAAAAGGGGCCCAAACCAAGTACTGAATACATATACATGCTTCTACTTTTCAGAGGTCCGATATTGTTCTAGTCTACAATCCTTGTCTTCTTGGTTCCATGTAATATTCTAATTTTCTGGGATTGTGGATTTGGGGTTTTCATGAGCTGTACGTCATGATCATCACAATTATAACAAATTAAGGCTTGACTTATCTCGCTTTGCATGTAATGCGTCTGTCTCATATATCAGTTTCACCTTTTAATTTGCATTACTGAAATTAATGGACTTTTGCACAATATTCTAACTTTCCGAGTTTCACCTGTATGATGTTGTAATCTGTTGGATTTGAGTCGAGTCTTCTTCCACTTGCACTCCAGTCGTCTACCTTGCCGCTTCAGCCGTCTACCTCGCTGCTTCAGCCCCCATAATTCTTCCGTATACCAAGGGGCCAATTTTGAAGTGGGTCGGAGAGGATGCTTAGGTGCGATCATGTCTACTGCCCTGGTGAGCTTGTGGGTCTAGTTCTCTACCATGGCATCAACAGGATCACCAGCAGAGCCAACACTAAATCCCTCCAAGGCTTCTTGGAGCCCTACTGGGTTCACTAACCTTCTCGGGTGGACCATTCTAATGGGCCCCTCGCCCCTGCGAAGGTGGGGTGTGACTGTGAGTCCAACCTTAACCAGAAGCTGATCCGTCCATGACAATGGGGCAATCACAGAAGTCCTCACCCACAGAACACCACCCTGATCAGAGTGAAAGACCAGATCAAGCGTGTGACCTGCAATTTGTGTCGGTCCCAAGACCCTTTGGGATAAGCCCGTAGTTGTCATGGCTGCTATGAACTTCTGAGCTGCCCCGGACAAACTGGTCCTAAAGTGGACACTGAAGTCCCCCAGCACCTCAAGCCTGGGAGACTCCAACGCCAAACCCGAGACCAAGTCCGTCAGCTCAGTTAGGGATTCCATCAGGCAGCGGGGCAATCGGTACACCAAGAGAAGTCCCAGTCTATCCCTGGTCCACAAACTTAGGTATACACATTCAATATGGCTGACACTCTCACAGGGATCCTGGTCAGGAAGAAATTATTCTTATAGACCATTTCACCACCCACATCCCCGCACCTGCTCCTCAACAGAGTACCGTGGAAGGAGAAGCTGGGACGAGACTGGGCCACCAGCCTCCCGCAACCAAGTCTCTGTAATATATACCAGGTCTGCCCCTTCAGTCAGAACCAAATCATGGATGGTTTCAAACTTATTCTGGACAGATCTGGCATTACAGAGGAGCAAGGTGAGGGTCTGTAGGAGGTTGGCACTGCTCCCCAAGGTCAAAGAGCTGGCAGGACAGCCGGAAGGGGAAACAGCTAATAGATTTCTGACTTCCCTTCCCTTTCCCTGTAACGACATACTGACCTGACAACTTTACTTCTTTTATTCCCCACCACCACTGAAATAGCCACCCCACGGTCACACATCCCATCTCCCCATCCTCAGACAAACCAGACACATCTGAAAAAACCCAGGACCCAAAAACAACAGAAACCAAAAATATCACCTGGCCCGCGCCTTCTTTGCCCCCCGAAATGGCTCCCCCAAAGGGGCAACCCCTTTTGGTGTCACCCCACCGGTGGTGCACCCGCCACCACAGGGCAGCAGCCCTTTTATAAGCCCAGAAAGATGGCTAATCTGGGCAGCTGATCCTCAAGAACTGCTGACTCACTCCCTCTGGCCCCAATCCCGCACAGACTCACCCACAGGGCAGCAGCCGCAGCCCCACATGTTAGGGGGCACACAGACTGGCAAGCTGACAACAGCAGACAGCAACCACACAGGCTCTCACCACTGGGCAGCCGCTGTCTCTGCGAAGCAAATGTTAAAGCCTCCTCCTCCCTGCAAGGCTTCTGGCAACTGAGGCCTATCCCTGTCCAGCACAGTACCCCTCCAGTGAGTGTTACCGGTATCTATCTGATGTTTCTTTTTAGATTGTGGGCCCTTTGGGGACAAGGATCCAGTTTATTTATTATTTTTCTATAAATCACTTTGGAAACTTTTGTTGAAAAGCGACATATAAATATTTACTGTTGTAGTAGATCAAGCTGGGCTGCTTTTGCTGCTGTGATATGTATAAAATAAGCTATTTGAATTTGCTTCTGAATTTATTATTGTTATTATTACTACTACTACTACATGCTTAGAATTGAAGTGTGTGTGGCTGAAAGTCAACAAAAATATGTATATGTTATAGACATACACATATATTTTATTATTTATGTATTTGATTTATATACCGCCCTTCCAAAAATGGCTCAGGGAGGTTTACATCATGACACATATCTTGCTCTTCCTCCAAAGAGTTCAGGGTAGTGGTGTTCTCCCTCTCCACTTTTATCCTCACAACAATCCAGTGAGGCAGGTTGAGAGAGGGGGTGGGGGAGAGAGAGAGAGAGAGAGAGAGAGAGAGAGAGAGAGAGAGAGAGAGAGAGAGAGAGAGAGAGAGAGTCAATCTCACCTAAAGTCCCACAATGAGTTTCATGACTGAATGGGGAATGCAAGTCCCCCAATCATAGTCAACACTCTAATCACTATACCACACTGGTTCCCAACTGGGTATTGATTGCAGGAGAAAAAGGAGATTCATTTTTAGCAGTGAAGCAAACTTGTAGGGAGGAGAGTGCTGGATACCTTTAAAGAGCATGAAAGGGTTTAATTATCAAAATTGTGATGCAACTGTGGGCAAGCCATAGGACCTTTAAATACCGAGGGCCTTATTTAACACTCTGATTTTGATAAACAGCTAGTGTTGTTAATTTAAGGCACGTGTTACTTCCAGGATATTTGGAAGGAAATGGGAAGACTACTGTGTGACTATCAAATCAGGGGCGTAACTACTATTAGGCAAGGGGAGGAAGCTGCCTGGGGGCCCCCACGCCTCGAGGGGCCCCCCAGAGGCAAGTCACATGACTGCATATTGTGAAGTAAGTGTGTGTGTGTGTGTGTGTGTGTGTGTGTGTGTGTGTGTGTGTATCAGCGAGGGGCCCATTTTAAAATTTTGTCCCTGGGCCCACTCCAGCCTTGTTACGCCCCTGTATCAAATTATGGGGCAACTAACATTCAGGCATTTTACAGGATAAGAGCAAGAAAGCAAGAATGGACTCAAATTTAAGTAAATAAAACTTAGGCAATTTTTAGTTTACTGTTATTTTTTTATAGGCCACTTGTAATCTCTCTCTCTCACTCGCTCTGTGTGTGTGTGTGTGTGTGTGTGTGTGTGTGTGTGTGTGTGTGTGTGTTGGGGGGATATGGCGTACCCATGGCTGTAGCAGCTCTTGCAAAAGTTTGCGAGCAGAAGTACTGTGAGATTGGGCAGTGGGGATTCCATATGCAGATAGGGAGGAGGAGCCTGTGATGCTTAAGGACAGTTGGAATGCAACTGTTACTGGTCAGAAGATGTTCTTGATTGTACAGGAGAGGAATATATATGAAGAGTGGGCAGGGGTCTGTGATGAGAGGGGTTGTGAGGGAGAAAAGAGCCCCTTCAGGGAAAGGAGGCTGCCGTTGTGTGAGTTAGATGAGGAAACAAGATGAACAAGCTCTGTTAACTCAGGAAGGAAGGGAGAGGGAGAGAAAGACGGGAGTGGGGGAAAGACAGTGGGGAAGAGCGAGTGGAGGAGAAAGAAAAGAGAGAAAAAGAAGGGAGGGGAAGAGAGAAAGAAGGAAGGGTGAGGGATGGGCCTGAGCCTGTCAGCAGCCTGAGGGGAACAAGCAGCCATGGCAGTGCCTACTGGCAGCAAGGAAGGACCCAATCAACCACTGCTGCTGTTTGTGGCTACCGAGGCCATTGGCGGAAGAAGTCATGCAGGCAGGCAAGGGATGGGCCTGGGCCTGGGCCTGTCAGCGGCCTGAGAGGAACAAGCGGCCATGGCAGCAACGAGGAAGAGCCCAGTCAACTGCTGCTGCTCCTTTGGGGAAGAGCAGGAGCGGGGCTTGGGTGAGGTTGGAGAAGTTTCTGCGCATAGGGGGCTGCAGCTTGGCCAATAGGTATCACAACGCTGCAACTGCGACCGAGAGGGGTGAGGGAGATGGAGTAAAGGGACGGTGGTGTGACCAAGAGGGGTGAGGAGGATGGAAGCAATCAGATGGAGGAGGAGGAGCAGGAGTGCGGCTCAGGTGAGGGCGGAGAGATCTCTTAGGTGAGGGGGGCTGTCGCAGGGGGTGAGGGGAACAATCAAGTACTAGCGCGCAGGTGCTCTGCATGAGTTAAGCTTGTGGCTTTTGAAACAGAATACAGATAAATAGAATTGGAAAGTTCACTTCTTTCCTTCCATATTTATGGTGTGTGTGTTGTTTCTATAGTGGCACATAAAAACACACATGTGCACACACTGCCTTGTTACTGCTGCCCAGAACAAATTTATTCCACTTACTGATGAAAAAAATTAGAGGGAACGCTACAAGAATAATAAACCTCCCTTTTCTTATTCTCCCCGTAATCTTAAGTGCAATACAAGCCAGATGTCCCCTATTCAAGTTTCATCTCAGTCACAAACTCCCCAGATACCCTTAGGCAAGGCCAATTGGCTCTTGGCCTCAACAATGTAATAGCACAGTTCTCACTTCCAGAATAAAGAGAAGACCCTGTCATAGGCTTGAACACATATGAAGGCAAAAGGTCTATTAAACATACTCCCAGAAACACAGATTAAGAAGTTATAAAGAATAATCCTACAAGAAGCTAATACAAGACACATGTTGGTCAACTTACCTGTAAACAGGAAGCATTATAGGCAGAGCAGCAGATAAATGAGGGGCAACTTCAAGCAAGTTGGAACGTTCACGGAGAGCTTCTGTCACCATTCTGTACTAAAATAATAATTATACAGGGTTTACAGAACACATTCTCACTAACGGTTCAAAGAAGCCAATGCTACACTGTTTGCACCCAGAGCAGCCCACCCCTGCTCTTCAGTCTTCTTATAAAACTCATTCTCTGTCAAACTGAAAAACCAGAGCCAGTTTCACTGTGCTAGTGTTTTCTGAAAGCCAAGCTATCAACTGTTCTCACTGAGATCCCTACAAGAGAATGTAGATTTTAAAACGTAGATTTTCTTTTTGACCAGCACTTGAAAGACGACAAATTTGATTTCCTGTACTCGGTAGTACACAACTCATATGAATCAATGATGTGGTTCGCCCACATTAAACATTGCTACTTTCTACTCTGACAGGGAAACATAATACATGTTTGAGAATAGATGGTATGCGCACAACCAAACTACTCCTCATCCTATCATATAGGTCAGAGATAGAAACTGACTGACTTCTCAGACAGCACTATAATCTCCAGACACCACCCTGGGAGAGACAGCAACCTATCCCCCTCACAGATGGCTATTCTATAAATAAATCTGGCATTACTGAGCAGCAACAATTTCACAGGTAGGGAGCAGACTGCACTCAGATGGCATGAGAGTGTCAACCAAAAGGCTGTGCACGATTGGACTTTTGGAAAGATCCTCTGAAGCGGCAGCTTGGCAGATAAACACATGTGTGAACTCACTTACTCTTTTCAAATGAAACCAGGCAAAAACATTTACATGTTAATTTTAATTTGGTAGGGACAGCAGAGTCAGATACACACACAGGTGCAGGATCTATGCAGACTGGAGTCCCACAGCGTACATATGCTGGGAGGAATCAGATGTGTTGCATAAAAATATTTCATTTCCCCTTACCAATCAAGTTAATACATTTATACCCTAATAATTGTGACCTAAATCCTACTAGTTGTAGTAATCAAGATGTAATAAAAATAAATCTAAGTAACCACCCACAAGGATGTTCAAGAGGCATTCCTGCTCCTTCCTTTCAACCCCTTGGGGCTATTGGTAAAAGGTAAAGTGTGCCATCAAGTCAATTTCAAATCCTGGCACCCACAGAACCCTGTGGTTTTCTTTGGTAGAATACAGGAGGGGTTTACCATTGCCTCCTCCCGCACAATATTAGATGATGCCTTTCAGTATCTTCCTATATCACTGCTGCCCAATATAGTACCAGCAGGAATTCGAACCGGCAACCTTCTGCTTGTTAGTCACGCATTTCCCCACTGTGCCACTTAAGATGAAACCTAGTTTCTATTGATTATTTATATTGGTTAATACATCCAAAAGCTAATTTACACATTTAGTGGGAATTATATTGTACAGCCTTCAAGGGTTATATCAGCTCGAAGTAAATGCCGTGAGTGACACATAATTAACAATATCAAAAGCTTCCTGCATGTGAAAGCATAGCCTGTTGAGGAGGAGGGTTTGAAGATGACCATCAGACCCAGGGCCACAAGCTACCAGTTCACAATGCACTGTGAAATCCAGGTTTGGTGAGGGGAATTGAATGTTTCCCAGTGTGGAATACACAGCAAACTGTGGTTTGACTAACCGGAAGTCTTGTATTAAGACAAATGTGCAAGGGAGAGAGGAAGAGAGAACAGGAAGGAGTGCCTCGACACATGGCACATTCTTAATCCAGGCTTGTTGGGCCAGGAATATGAAGTCTGAATGGCGCCATATGCTCCTAAAACTCCTTTAGTTGTCTTCAGCCTCCAATAAGAGGGCACACAAACACTATAAATACCTCACACACAGAGTTTTAAAATGTGTTTTTGTTTCAAAGTGTTTAAAGAAATTCCATTATTAATAAACTATGGTAAATCTAAAATATCACTTCTTTCTGAATTCACCAAACAAGTCATTCTATGTGCAGAATATGTGTTGCAAGCAACAGAAAATTGCATTCAAAAACCACGACTATATTAAAAACCATAAATGTGAGAACAAAATATTTAATTAGAATGGGAGGAGGAGTTCAGTTGTGCATTTTTGCTTTACATCATAAGACAATTACCTGTTCAAAATCCAACTTCATGACGGCCTTCTGAAGATATCTCACTCCACCGTGGATCAATTTAGTGCTTCTGCTGCTGGTCCCTGATGAGAAATCATCTTTCTCTACAAGGGCTGTTTTTAGGCCTGCGTAACCAGAAAACCAAATTAACTTCTTAAGTTACACAATTTGTATGTAATTCATTAGACACTTCTCCAGGGTAGAGACAATCACAAGAAAAATTGCTCTGAACATGGGTGAATTTGTATTCAAAGTGCACTACACCATTTTGTTGGCAATGCCGAGTAACAGCTTCTTCTGGGGATTTTTAAAATATATATTTTAAGGGGGAAGGGGATGCAAGAGATGAAAATGATCACAGTCAGAACATATAAGAATATATACTATATGGCTGGGGGGGAAATGTATGAAAAGCAGTTAGGTTTGTATAAGCAAACCAAAGCTGTTTCTATCAGTCCCTGAACAAACAAGAATAATGAAACACTTTACATGCACAATACAAAATGAGATTAAGGTTGGACAGGCACAGGAAAGGAGAGAGATAGTTCAACCAGAGACCCAGTTTGTCACATAGAGTTCACATACTTAAAGTCACTAAATGCTAAGGCAGTCAGCTTTAATTGGTTTAATCAGCAGTCAACTACAGCTTTTGCTGATTAATCGGTGGGGGCAGACTTTAATCAGCAGTCAACAAATTAGGAACACACTAGTATGTGCTTTTTGAGGCTATTATAGCAATAAGGAATCAAAAAGAAAATATTAAAAGATAGCCTTTCCGTTTAATGATGTAATAAAATAATAATTTAATACGTGAATGCTATTTTACTTTTTCTTCTATGTATCAAAGGGATACTGGGTGGCATCCAGACTAAGTGCTCTATCAGCAGAAGCGCATTTCTTTTTAACGGAAGGAGCTTTCGCCGAGGAAGCACTAGTATGGATGCCACCCATCTATTTTAAGGGCTTAGTAGTAGGAAAATTTTAGAAGTTCTGGTCAATCAAAGAGACAAATCCTTCCATCAGTTGACAGGACTAGAATGCAGATTGCTCTCCCACAATACATTTTAACTAGCTTTTTTGTATATAGAACAAAAGTAAATGAGAGAGAGACAGAATTCTTTCCCCGCTGCCCCAGTTCATGTTCATGCATAGATGGGGAGTAGGTTCCAGTCACAAGAGCAGAAGAGCACTACCTTAAGCCTATTAGCTTAACAGTGAACTGAGAGTAGTTTTGGGTCACCGACTTTTTTCCTTCCATAACTAGAATCCTTGTGGTCCAGTGATTTGTAACACATTTTATAAAACACAGCTACATACCAGGGGTGGCCAATTTCAGCTATTATTGGACTACAACGCATATCATCCCCAGCCACAGTTTATTGCAGATGCAGACACCAATCAGGATCTGCCCTTCTTTTCTTTCCCTAAGGGTGGGCAGGGGCCAGCCCTGACCCCTTCCAATCAGAAATTAGAATAGCTGACAGGCATCTATTCTGACAAACTGACAGCAAACAAGGCCAGGCCAGTCATCTGATTTCCAGGGTCCTTCTGGGCAGGCTGAACAGATTCTCTGGAGAGCTATGTGCAAAATGGGAGCATTCAGTCTGCAAGCAAATGGAGTTCAGAACAGGGTAGGAGCCCTGGCTACCTTCCTCCTCCCTTCCCTTCTCCAGAGAAAAACCCAACCCTTTTCTCCTCACTCAACACCCCAATCAAGCCCTCAGGAGCCATTGGCTTTCTCCAGCATTTACTTGGAGATCTTTTCTTTTTCTAAATGCCACTCACAAATCTTGGCAACACTCAAGGATCAAGAGAATGAGGGGGAAATTGAGAGATATAGTGGACTGGCACTGCTTCTGGGTAGTTCTTTTACTACAGGCAAACCAGCAAGCAGTGCCCTTCCTTCCTTCTTGTTCTGGGACTTCAAGCAAAGCCTCTTAACAGCTCCCTTAACTCTATCTTAGTCTCTCACCTCTCCTGAGGGTGAGGGGGTGTGTGTTGTTATAACTTCCAAATAAAACTAGACATTTTAACTGAAATTACTAACTGGACAATTTGAGATTTCTCCTGTTTGATATATGTTTGTCATTAATGCAGAAATAGGTTTCTATTTTTTAAGAATTCTGAGATTATTGCCTTCTCTTCACAGGCAACCAACAGGCACAGCTTGGAAAACCAGGTCAATCCAAAATAGTCAAGTAGCTCCCCCACTCTATTCTCCTTGTGCCAGTTTTTGTTTGCTGTTGGTTGGTTATTTTGTGATATACCAAGAGAGAGAGGTAATAGTATTGAAAGTAGAAGTCCTCAGGATAATTTTTTGGGCGGGTTTGTCATTTATATGGTTTAATTTTCAAATTTGATAAAGGATTTTCTCAAGTAAGTGCTATATAGAACTGCATTCTATACAATTTATTCCAAGTAAAGCCTTAATGAAGAGTGAGTTTTCACAATGGAGGGAAGTAAGAAGTGGGGTCCCCCAGGGATCTGTACTGGGACCGGTGCTTTTTAATTTATTCATAAATGATCTAGAAGTAGGGGTAAGCAGCGAGGTGGCCAAATTTGCAGATGATACCAAACACTTTTGGGTAGTGAAATTCAAAACGGCTTGTGAGGAGCTCAAAAAGGATCTCTCCAAACTGGGTGAGTGGGTGACAAAATGGCAAATGCGCTTCAGTGTTGGCAAGTGTTAAGTGATGCACATTGGGACGAAAACCCCCAATTTCAAATATTTGCTGATGGGATCTGAGCTGTCGGTGACTGACCAGTAGAGAGATCTTGGGATCGTGGTGGACAGCTTATTGAACGTGTCGACTCAATGTGCAGCAGCTGTGAAAAAGGCAAATTCCATGCTAAGGATCATTAGGAAGGGGATTAAACTGCTAATATTATAATGCCCTTATACAAAACTATGGTGCGGCCACACCTGGAGTACTGTGTACAATTCTGGTCACATCTTAAAAAGGACATTGTAGAACTGGAAAAAGTGCAGAAGAGGGCAACCAAAATGATCAGGGACCTAGAGCACCTTTCTTATGATGCAAGGCTACAACACCTGGGGCTTTTTAGTTTAGAAAAAAGACAACTGCAGGGAGACATGATAGAAGTCTATAAAATCATGCATGGTGTAGAGAAAGTGAAGAGAGAGAAATTCTTCTCCCTGTCACATAACATTAAAACCAGGGATTATCTCATGAAATTGATTGCCAGGAAATCTAGGACCAATAAACAGAAGTACTTTTTCGCACAACGCATAACGCACTTGTGGAATTCTCTGCCACAAGATGTGGTGACAGCCAACAACCTGGATGGCTTTAAAGAGGGGTGTGGATAACTTCATGGAGGAGAGGTCTATCATCAGCTACTAGTTGGAGGGTTATAGGCCATACCTCCAGCCTCAAAGGTAGGATGCCTCTGAATATCAGTTGCAGGGGAGTAATAGGAGAGAGGACATGCCCTCAACTCCTGCCTGTGGCTTCCAGCGGCATCTTTCACTGTGTGAAACAGGATGCTGGACTAGATGGGCCTTGGGCCTGATCCAGCAGGGTGTTCTTATGACTTACTCCCAAGTAAATGCTATATGCATAGGATTGTAGCCCAATAACATATCCCAAAAATGGTTATATTGTGAGAAAGGGATAAATAAGGCTTCCTTTAAAAAAAAAGTAAAAAAATGTACTGTATGTGCATATTTGTGAGAAGAAAGGAAACTAGTGGGCTGTACGTGTGGCCAAATACATTGTGGCATTTTCAAGAACTGTGAATTGTGTGTATGAAGGTACTACCTGCAAACAAGTGCTCAAGACCCCTTCAGTTGATAGTCTTTGCTTAGTCTTGCATGGGGTGAGGATGAGAAGGCTGAGATTGCAAAGGAGGAGGAGAAATGGAGGCAATCCTGATAGAAGACAGGATGAAGAGAAGAGGCGGCATGGGGGCTTTAGAAAGAGAACATTGCTATTTTCCACACTACCACTTGCAATTAACCAGTCTAAGGGCAGGATTCCTTTACTCACAGCCAACTAAGGGGAGAATTTAGCTCTAAATAGCCAGGCGCCAAGTGCTGGTGTAAATGATGGAGATTTGTTGAGACAAGTAAACATCTTTACAGATAGAGAAAACCATGGGCTGTTTCTTTCTAACCTAGGGTTGGACCTGCTCACTACTAGCCCCACCTATAGTTACCCCTGGCTCTCTTCCTTCCCCTCCGCCCCCCAGCCCCAAGAGGCAGCAGCCTCCATTGCATGTTATGCTGAACACAGGTACAGAAGTACACTTCCTATCTGTACCATGTATGTGAAGGGCTGGTATCCAGGCTCACTTTTAAAATGATCACATGTGCAGTCATTTACATAAACATGTATACAAGTGTACAGAAATCTAAACTTGTAGAGCATAACCTCTGAATCAGGCTAAAGAAGGCCAATGAATGGCAGCATTTGTGGGGATGAAGTAGATCTGAGCAAGGAGGAGGAGTCTGGATATAAATGCAAGGGGTAGTGGAGGGACATAGAAAGTGAAACCAAAAGTAAACAGAACATATTATTGCAGTCCTGAGAAAACTTTTTGGGAGGCATGTATCCGCCCTTGTAGAAGGAAAACACCTATTATGGCAGCAGGTGATAAAATAAACCCCATTTGGGAATATTTTAATGAAGTTCCAGTACCTTTGGAAAAGATGAGCATGACTGTGAAATGCAAACAGTGCAATAAGGAAATGTAAGGCCTGGTTGCCCGAATGAAACAGTGATATGAAACAACATATGAGATGTGTGCACCTATCTTCTAAAAATGAAACTTACATCTAACCCAGAATATGAATTAAGGTTATATTAGACCAGTGTTTCTCAACTATTTTGGAGTCATGGACCAGTATGTTCTTCGTGCACAGTTTCCCGGACCAGCAGTTAGTAAAGGAATCACCCACCCTCACCACCACCCCTACCCCCAGTGATTGTACAGTGTTACTGTACACCACCCAGAGCCTCTGGATGGGGCAGCTTATAAATGTAATAAAATAAATAAATAAATAAATAAATAATACCCCCAGTGATGTCATGCTCAAAGGGGGCAGGGCCCAGGGTCCACAGAGGTCATTTCTAGGCAGGCAGCCCTTGCTGCTGGATTACGTTCATTTTGCTTCCTCAAAATGAACATTATCCAGCAGCGAGGGCTGCCTGGAAATGAGCTACAGAGAGCTCCCGGTGGCGGCCCCCACCAGCCCAAAGTTTTTTTTGGAGGGGGGGCATTATTAGTGATGCCTCATGGACCGGCACTGGTCCACAGACCGGTGTTTGAGAAACACTGTATTAGACAACAAAAATGCACTTTTATTAGAAAATGATGATTAAGTAGAATCTTCCTGACTAGTGATTTAAAACATTAAAATTGAGTCCTCCGATGAAGCTATTTAAATCAAATCAATCCTATTTTTCTGGGCCTTTATCCCAACAAAGAGTCAAGATCTTATAAGCCGAAGAGACAGGGGGCCGTTTTCACTATCACAGGTGGTTCATCCAGCAGAAATGGGATTGTTAGCTTGAGATTGAGCCAGCATGGTGTAGTGGTTAGAGTGCTGGACTAGGACCGGGGAGACCCGCGTTCAAATCCCCATTCAGCCATGAGACTAGCTGGGTGACTCTGGGCCACTCACTTCTCTCTCAGCGTAACCTACTTCACAGGGTTGTTGTGAAAGAGAAACTTAAGTATGTAGTACACTGCTCTGGGCTCCTTGGAGGAAGAGTGGGATATAAATGTAATAATAATAATAATAATAATAATAATTTCAAACAGCTACTTGAAGATATTATTCACTATTCTGTGAAAAACGCATGGGCAAGAACTCCAGTACTCATTTTGTAAAAGCATTAATTACATTACATTTAGGAGGAAAAATTAAAGCATTATAGCTATTTCCTCACCCCCTAATTTCAACTGATATCTTCAACTGTTTTGAGAACTTTGATGAAAAAGGTATAATAAATAATAGTAATGATAATACAATTGAAATTGTACTTGGTTGATGCAAATAAACTAGTGTACAAATAATCCTCCAATAAGATAGTTTACTTTGCCACAGACATTTCTGAGGCACTCTTATCTGCACAAGATAAACTAAGAAGAATGGCCAAATTTATACAGCCAAACTAGACATGATGTGGGAAATCCATGATCAAATGTTACAATGTCTTTTTCTTGGTTAAAAGCAGTCCCAAGGGGAGGAGGAAAGATTTGGATGGTGATTCTTCCCGCCCCCACCACACATCATTTCCCTTAGTTAAATCCCATCCCCAAAGCTGCTATTAGCTGGGGGCAAGGAGGAAGACAGTTATTTTTGTACCCATCTTTCCCCCTCCACTACATCATTTTGGGAGGGTGGATTGAAACTGGAGAAACAGTGCCAGGGGAAGAGTTCATCCCTACCCCCTTGCAACAAAGCACTAATGGAAGTCAAGCATGTATAACAAGCAAGCTATTTTTAAGCAAAGAAAAAGATGTCATAAAATCTCAGATCTTCCATGGCATGTTTAGTTTGGCGATAAGAGGATCTCAATGACAAGAGAAAACAAGTTGTTCTAGTAAAAACTAATCAGCCTACTTTCCATTCACTGTCTCTACATCTGGACTGAATCTGGTGCAAATCGAGGCCCACAAGTTAGATCTCATGCGCCTCAAATGTTCATGTGTCTGCCATCTTGGATCAGGGTGGATGTCATCATTACAAACTTCACCATTGATGTGTCCCTGTGTGTCACTCACTACAGCTGTTCCAAATTTGGTTCAAATCTGTTAGACTGTCCACAAGTTACTGCACATGCACCTCAAAAATTTACATGTCCACCATCTTGAATTGGGGTAGACATCATCACAATCTTTACCATTGAGGCGTCCCTATGTGTCCCTACAGCTGTAGCAAATTTGGTTCAACTCCATTAAGCAGTTCACAAGTTAGCTCACTTGCACCTCAAAGGTTTATGCTTCCACCATCTTGAATCAGGGTGGATGACATCATCACAAACTACACCACTGAGGTGTCCCTGTGTGGCACTCAATACAACTGTATGTAATTTGGTTCAAATAGGTTAAGCAGTCCTAAAATTAGCCCACTTGCACCTCAGATGTTCATGCAGCCATCATATTGAATTGGAGTGGATGACATCATCACACTCCACGCCATTTGGGCATCATTATGTGTCTCTACGGCTGCAGCAAATTTGGTTCAAATCAGTTAGGTGGTTCACAAGTTAGCTCACTTGCACCTCTAAAGTTTACATGTCCAGCATCTTGGGTCAAGATGGATGATATCACAAACTATGCCACTGAGGTGTCCCTACAACTGTACCCGATTTGGTTCATATTGATCCAGGCGTTGCAAATTTGATAGGGGGGACACATGGAGGGACACACACACACAGAATGCCGGGTGATCTCATAAGCCTACTAGAAAGTAGGCTAAAAAAATCAGGCACTATACTAAAACTCCCAAGTTGATACGTTTCATTTTCAATGTGTAACATGGATAAACAGTATAGTGTGGATTAGTTAAATGTAAAATGTAAAATGTCCACATTTGGTGACAACATCCCTTGAATTTCTTTACCAGATCCTAGGGACAAACAACGGGTGACTATTGCCATCATGACCTTCTTTGCAAGCTTTCCAGAGAAATCTAGCTGGGAAAAGAATGCTGCTAGATGAGCTGGACCAAAGATCTAACCAAGCAATGTGGACAAGAGGGTTTTTTTTGCTGCCAAGGCCAGTGAACGGTTAGCTAGTTTTACACATTAAACAAGCTTGACTTGAATAAAGGCTGGGGAAGAAATGTGCACATAACTACTGTAACCATTCACACATATGATGAATATTCATATACCGCTTTTCAACAGAAGTTCCCAAAGCAGTTTATATGTGTGTGTGTGTGTGTGTGTGTGTGTGTGTGTGTATGTATATATATATATGGCCCACTGTCTCCAAAGGGCTCACAATCTAAAAAAAGCACAAGAATAAGATAGACATCACCAACAACTACTGCAATGATGCTGTGCAGGGGACGGATAGGGTCCGTTGCTCTCCCCCACTCAGTAAAGAGAATCACCACTTTTAAAAGGTACCTCTTTGCTCAGTTAGCAGGGGACACCAAATTGTTAACTGAATAGAAGTGTACTGTACTCTGAAATACTTTTTTAAAAAATAGCGAAACCATTAATAATTCCAGTGTGAAATAACTGAATTATCAAGAGATGATCGGCCACAGGCACATGAACACAAACCATTTCTTGTTAGTTTCATAAAATGTAAAGTAAAGTAAATTTGTGCTGTCGAGTGGGTGTTGACTCCTGGCAACCACAGAGCCATGTGATTTTCTTTGGTAGAATACAGGAGGGGTTTACCACTGCCATCTCCATTAACGTTAATGTATGTTTAAAGTTGTAGAGCAATCTTTGAACTACGCCTTTCTACTGTTGCAGCTACTAATGGTCACTTCTCTTCATCAGGCAACATCAAGTGAAAACAGAAAAATAGGAAGGAAGAATAAAAAACAGGTACAAGTGTCTTACAGAGGCTGTTGAGGAGAGCGACATGACTGTGCATATCCAAGGAGGAAATGCAGATGATCAACAGCCTCCACTCTTCTTTAGCCTGCATTGCCTTAAGGATTTTGCAGTGCTTTATAATAAAGGGCTAGTATAAATAGTCACATTAGCCTGTCTTGGTCTCCCTAAACTTTCGCGTCCTCAAAAATCTAATTATTCCTGGTAACTTTTGAAGATCAGAGCAATTTATTTTTGTCAAATGTGACTGAAGATTAATGGATACAATCAGGAATAATTTGGCAAAAACGTATCAAACACAGAGAAAGCAGAATTTGTTAAGTGAAGCATCAAACTTAATATGAGAGCAAATCCCCATGAATGAAGAGCAACAATACACAATTCATTAACCAAATGCCTCTGATTATTTCACACTTCAGAAAGCTACTGAAACGATCAACATATATAGTAAGAAAAAGATAAATATAGATTAGCTTCAACTTCTTTTTTGTTTAGTTCTATTGACAGAGACAGAAACTAACATTCTAATTCTAAATAAGGGCTGCACAACTCGGCCTTTCAGCTGACTACAACTCCCATCATCCCCAACCACAGCAACCAAATCAGGAGTGATGCGAGTTGTAGTCCAACAGCAACTGGAGGGCTAAAGTTGTGCAGCCCTGTTCTAAATACTTCTAAATCCATTATTTGCCTGCAGTACCAGCAATGAAACCTGGCTTGTACAAGCTGTGGTGGCAGATAGACAATGAGCAGTTGCAAGACTGATCACCTTCATATTTATCTAGCAACCTCATCAGAGCATGCCCCTTCATGAGACCTGGAAAAACATGGCCAGAAACAATGCAGCTGCAGAAAGCATAGGTGAGTCACCAAGCATCTGGCTGCTTGGGCACACGCTTCATTCATCCTATGGGTGAACTATCCCTGTTCTGCCCCTTCTATAGAAACAAATTATGCTTTTTTTCCCTTTTTCTTTTTTTTAAGTCAAGCATTCTTAAATTTTAAGAGAGTAGGCGAGGCAAAACAGTTAATGGATCACTCTGACTATCTTGAAATGCTAGTGCAATATAGAATAACTTTTCTGAAAAATGTTTTGCCAGCACCAAACATATTTCATGTGACACACACACACACACACACACACACACACACACACACACACACAACTGGTCTTCTATGTTGTGCAGAGAGATTGCCTGGCTTGTTAATTATTTCCTTCCAATGATGGCTCGCCTCCATTTCCTCATAGGCTCTCTCAGTCATCCCTGTTCATTCATGCTATTACACAGGATACCTGTATCTCTGTCAAGGCTATCTTGATCAATAAATGACTGTGGAGAGCCATTATTTTTCTCACTGCAGTGAACAGAACATTATTTCCTTGCCCACCATTGCCCTTATGCACATACTTCTACTGCGTAGGAATGATGGGAGTGAAAGATGACAGCTCAACTGAAGGAAGTTCAGTCAGTTTTGGACCATGTGCAGACTGTGGCTTGGCGAGGAACAGCTGACCAGCAACCAAGGTGGGATACAAATGATAGAGAAGTGCAGAGAACCAAGCAGGGAAAGTCACTGCACGTCTGGCAACGGGAAGGAGGTTCACCAAGTCACAGTGCCATCACAAGAGGTCCAACTGAAGAGTCACCAGATAAAGGACCTGTGTGGGAGTGAGGTAGGGGTTCAAAGTACCTATTAGCCGGGCTGGATAAAAATAATTTTAAAAATTACATTTAAAACCTGCAGTTTTAAAAAAATCAGAAGTTTTTAAACAAGTTTTAAACATTGGGTTGTGTCCTAGGTTTTTGCTCTGCTCATAGAAGAAGAGTTATGTGAGCAAATGAGGTCCTTCCATGAGCAGAAAAGGTCCCTCCGTTCCTACATGAGCTCTGCAATTTGTTCAGTTCTCACATTCTGAATATTTATTCTTCATAAACAAAAAGTCATTTCCTTTTCATCTTATGAAAACAAACTCTTCTATCCAGTAACTAGCAGGTTTTGCTTCTGAAAGTTGTGGGCCCTAAACTATCTCTAAGAGAGCTAAAAGGATACATGAGCTGCAATTAGCAAACATTCTCCATGGTCAATTAGTTTGTGTAGCTAAAATTATTATTAAATTTTACAAAATATCTCAATAGTTAACTTGTTCTAGTGGTTCAGTTAACCAATTAGTGTGCATCAAGATACATGTACCATATATTTAGCAATTATTTAAACTAGCCCTTTTCCATGGAGACTTAAATAGCTGGTTTAAAATAGTCCAGTTTGAAATCAATCCATACTGTTACCAGGTGACTGGGATTCCTTAACTTTCTGACTACCTGGAGGTTTGGAATGTGGACAGTTGACAGAGGATGCTGGCAGACAAATCACCATTATGCACTCGTGGATCTTCAACAACACCTGTTCTTAGAGATGCTTGGTTACTGAACAGCGGAAACACTAGAGTATGGCAAATCAAAAAGGCAGCAGAAGGCCAGAGCTTGAAGGCACAAGGGCCTTTCCTGCTGTAGTACAAGAACATGCAACAGTTCTATTAGTTGGTTTCTCATGCTCTCACTACCAAGTTCAAGGCAGGTCAGAAGGCAAACCAGAGCCGTTTTCTAGGTGGAAAGGCTATTAGTACTAGCAACCAGATTAAAATTTAAGAAGTACTTCTGCAACTGGAAACGAGCTCTAATTTGAAAGAAAAGAAAGAAAAAAAGAATGCTTTATAGCTTTTGTTTATTGAATGCATTTAAAGAATGCCGCAATTTATTGTGGCTGGGGCTAATGGGAGTTGCAGTTCAGCAACATCAGGAGAGCCAAGTTTACCTACACTTGCCTTATAGCATGCAACAGTCTTACCAATTTCTGAGCTCCTCACCCTTTGACAGTAGGCAAGTATATCAGGGCTGCACAACACTGATCCTCCAGTTGTTGCTGGACTACAACTTCCATCATCCCCAGCCACAGTAGCCAATAGTCCGGGATGATGAGAGCTGTAGTCCAACAACAACTGGAGGGCAAAGGTTGTACAGCCCTGCTCTATATGTAGAAGAAACAGCTGGGCTTTGCCTGTTGGGTAGGTGATCATACTTTAAACATAATCATTTCCTTGAAGACAGTGTTTGTTGGATGGTCTTAAGTTTATCCAAAACTCTCGTTCATATTTTAGGAAGGAAAGCAATGCCCACATCAAAGCACAGTTGACTTCCATATTTGCACAACTCACCTCTTGTGATAGCATCTAAGGCACAGCCACTTCCTGTGGCACCTCCACCTATGATGAGGACGTCAAATTCACACGTGTTCTGCAAGGCCTGCATCTGGTTTTCTCTGGAAGGAAGGGAGCTTTGCATGTGTATGGACCTACATTCTGAAGCTTCAACAGATGAAAGATTACCCTGCAAAGAGAAATAAGCCAACATGTCACAGAGGGTATTCGGGAATAAAACTGGGATAGCATAGTTCTGAGAATATGAGCTGGGAGATCACCAGTAGGGAAGTGCACAAATCAATTTTTTTATTCGATTTGTGGCCAAATCGAATCACCCCGTATTTGTTTTGTGTCTAAATCTGTCCCCCAGATTCAATTTGGATTTGATTTTATTCAGATTGATTCAGACCACTTATAAAGGTCCTAGAGGCACCAAATTTGGGTGGTGGGCCGTGTTCCCTCTAAGACGTGCGCATGTGCACACGCTCACAAGTCTTTTGATGTCCACTGAGTAAATTTTAGATCCCACTCCGGATGAATTAGGAAGGCCCCACTCTGAATTCATATGCGCACACACTGTCTTGATAATGCCGCCCAGAACAAAACTCATTCCGCACACAGATGGAAAAAATTTGAGAGAATACTGGCGGTGGGTAGGTCTCCATGGGTGCCACCTACCACCCATATTTCAAGGCAATGGGACACTTGGTTGATTTTTAATGATTTTTAAAAAGTTTTTACTGATTTTGTATATTTCTGCCATAGGAAATAATGGGGATTTGAAGTCACCCTATCCTAACCCTAACATAGATCGCCAGATTTCAGTTTATTAAAAAAAAAAAAAAAAAGCTTAGCGCTAGACCTTGTAGAAGTGCAGTTATGGAGCAAAATGTGCGGTCACTATTTTTCAAGTGTTTGGATTCTTTGGTGTATAATAACTTTTTCTCATAATGAATCCCTATGAGGATTCATTGCACACCTTCATTTCTTCTTATTATAAAGTTATTGTACACTAAAGAATCAGAACACTTTAAAAATAGCGACCACACATTTTGCTCCATAACTCCACTTCTACAAGGGCTAGAGCTTAGCTTTTTTTTCCTTTTTAAATGAAAGCTGAGAATCTGGGGGAATTAACAGGAGGACTCTGAATTGAATCAATTGCTCCAAACTGGGTGAATGGACAACAAAATGGCAAATATGGTTCCATGTAAATAAGTGAAAAGTGATGCATGTTGGTGCAAAACTTCAAGTGTAAACTAATGGAGTTCAAGATGTCTGTACTAACCAGAAGAGAGATCCAGGGGTTATGATGGTAGCTCACTGAAAATGTTGACAGTGTGCAACAGCTGTGAAAAAGGCAGATTCCATGCTATGGATCATTAGGAAAGCAATCAGAAAAAAAGTTGCTAATATTATAATGTCATTATACAATCTATCTTAGCCACCTAATGGCGCAGTGGAGGAAGCAACCTGCCTAGAGAGCAGGAAGCTGTTGGTTCCAATCCCTGCTGGTGTGTTTCCCAGAATATGGGAAACTCCTATATCAGGCAGCAGCGATATAAGAAGGTTCTGAAAGGCATCATCTCATACTGATGATGGATTATACAATCTATAGTGTGACAACACTTGGAATATTGTGTATATAGTTCTGGTTGCCACATCTTAAAAAAAGATATCACAAAGCTGGGAAAGGTACAAAAGAGGGCAACCAAAAATGATCAGGGAACTGAAGCTACGGTATCATGCAAGAAAAGGCTACAGCGATGTTTAGTTTAGCAAAAAGATGTCTATGGAGGAACATGATTGAGATTTATAAAAAGTTGTTCTAGTAATAACTAATCTGCCTACTTTCCTTTCACTATCCTACAACTGGACTAAATTTGGTCTAAATAAGTTAAGCAGTTCACAAATTAGCCCACTTGTGCCTCAAACATTTAAACATCCGCCATCTTGGATCAGGGTAGATGACATAATAACAAACTATGCCATTGAGGTGTCCCTACAACTGTACCCAATTTGGTTCATACTGGTCCAGGCATTGGGGGAGACACACATGGATGTATGCATGCATGGAATGCTGCATGATCTCATAAGCCTACTGGACAGCAGGTTATATTATGTGTAGTGGGGAGAAAGTGGATAGAAAGAGTTTTTTCATCCTCTGTCACACAACATTGGAACCAGGAGTCATTCCATGAAAATGACTGGTTGGAGATTTAGAACAAACAAAAGGAAGTACTTCTTTATGCAGCCCATAATTCTTCTATGGAATTTACTGCCACAAGTTGGCCGGTTTTAAAATTGGAACATGGAGGACAAGTCTACAAATGGATACTAATCATGAGGGCTATATGTCACCTCCAGATTAAGAAGCAGCATACCTCTGAATAGCAGTTGCAGTAGAATAACGGCAGAAGAGGAGTGTGCCCTCATCTACTTGTTGGCTCCCTAGAATCATTCAGCTGTCCTCAGTGGGAAACAGGATGCTGAACCAGATAGGCTTGTGGTCTGCTCTAGCAGGCCTTCTACCCACCCACCCCAAGGGCAGCTCTGGAGTGGCACAGGGAGGCAGAGGAGTCCCTGGCTGCCATGTAGCCATGGCATCCAGGACATCCTGGCAGCAGCCAAACTACACATACTCCACATCCCTTCCCTGCTTTAAAATAGGGAAGGAAGGTGGGAGGCCCTTAACCGCCCCTTGGATAAGCAGTAGCCCAATGACCACACAATGTGCTTCCCTTCCCCACTTTGGAGCATGGAATGGAGGCAGGGGGGCAGTCCCTGGCAGCTGCTTGGCTGAGGCAGTCAGTATGCCTTGGATGAGTGGCAACCCAGAACCACCACCACCCTGCAAGTAGAGAGAGGAAGGGCCTGTTCCCCGCCTACTTTCCCTACTTTGGAGCAGAAAGGGGTGGGGGTCTCTGTTTGTTGCTGCTTGGCTGGAGATAGAGGGCAGGCAAACAGAATTTGGTTTGATGATCAACGCCAGCCAAGCATTGTTGCTTGCTGCCTATACAACTCCTTGTGCCCTTTAAGACTACAACAGCAAAGTACTGCAAAACAAACGATATTCAGCGGGTTTAAAAACAAAATTTAGCAGCGGATTCATCGCATAGTGAAACACAAGTGGATCCAAACCATCCACACTGCTGTGAGTACCTAAAATAGAGCTAAGAGTCTTGGGCAAGAGGACCTTAAACAGACATTAATGCACTTCCACAATTCTACTCACATTATCCTCAAGGTAAGTAGCACTATGGAAGTGCAACTGTGCCAGTTTAAGTATTTGTGGAAGAGCATTTCTGCACACAACTGCCAGTGCATTTTTTAGGTGTTAGCAGCGGCGTAGGCAAAATCAGAACTGCCTGAGTTTCACCATACAATATGTTGGCCAGCATTTATTGGTGTGGAATTTTTACCTCACTGCAAAATTTTGTTTTGCTTTGTTTCATTTTTGATACACATATTCATAAATTACCCAATTCCACTTAAGTGGTTATCTGTATAAAGAAAATTTAGAAAAACAAAGTCTACTTTTTAGAACAAATTTCAACATATTGATTTTATTTTTTGTAATGTTTATGGCTGTTAAATTTGCATGGTAAATTCCATTCTAAATTGCATTTTATTCAGGAGTACTAAAAATAATAAATTTTCATATTCAGTTTACGTTTCATATATCTCCAATGGTTGGTGGTGTGTGGTTTTTTTGGTGTGTGTTTTTTTTAGGCATGGGGGAGACACGTAACCTGATGCCTACACTAACAGAATAGACACGAGCTGAATGTGTCTTGAATTCCATTATCGGGAGTCACCACAGAAAAGGCCCTGGCCCTACTGCAAGGCTTGATAAATCTCAGCCATTACAGAGTCATGTCACCTAGACTAGGATAATCAGATGTAGTTATTTATTAAAATATGTATTTGTTCCAGTTTCTGTTCTAACTATGTCACTTATATAAGGGATAAGAAGAAGCCCATTTATCTTCCTCCCATAATGTCCACCATTAAGTACAGTAATTTTGTCAAGTGTCCACTGTCTGGCTACTCAAAGTTTGAAGTGGCTTTGAGATTCAAAGAAAATCTGTAAATGCCTGCCCTAGTGGGCACCCACACAAACTCTGAGGGCAGGGACACTCTAAGAAAAGCTTCTGCAGAGGACTTCCACAAACAAGCAGTTTCACACAGGACCATTAATCCATCTGTATAAGACTATGTTGACAAGGAATTTGCTTTCTGAATTTTAGCATACTGCATCAACAATGTGTGTTGGTGCAAAGTTTTATAAAGCTTCATTCTCCAAGTTAATACAACTGTAAAGCAAGGAAGCCAGTCAGAGGTTTCCTTTTAAAAAAGTGGGGGTGGGTGGGTTTGAAAGTGCACAATGCTGAAAGCCAGCTTGTTACAGAGTAAATGAGATGTTTCTAGGGGATATAGGATACAATCTGCGTGCATGCTAATTGAATTATGTCTTCTCTCAGTGCTAGTGTCGAAAAGACTCATTTAGAAAAAGCCACAGACCTCCTGCACTGGGTAGCCAATTAGAGTGCGTCTTGGGGCAACATCCCTTCTTGCATCTTGCAGACGCGAAGGTCTTTTGCCCCATCATCTATGTGATTGGCAGGCATTATTAAAAAGAGGACAGTTTGGCTGCCAGACATGCCCACATCTTAGATATGTCAACACCATCAATGGGCTGTCCTCCTTTGTGTCAATCCCTCCAGTTATATTCCACCTGCTGTCCTAGATTGGGTGTGAGCAGGCAATGGCTCCACAGGGAGAATACTGCTCAATGAGTGTGTGAGTCAGAATCATATGGAAGCAGAAAAATCATCTGTTATTCTCTTGTCTGGCCCTTTGTCTCAGCATGCTGCAAAGCTTCATAAAGAACGTATGTAGGATGCATATTCGTTCTTTATTTATTTATTAACTACATTTTTATACTGCCTTTCTGCCTTAAAAAAGGCACCCAAAGCGGTTTACAATATTAAGGAGACAAGAGAACCTACACCTCCAAAAAAGGTTGATGCCAGGGAACAGGGGCAGGTTAAGCTCTCCAGATGACACACAGACACACAGCTCCAGTCAGTCAGTTCTGGGGACAGCTGCAGCAGCCCCTCTGCTCAGACCAGAAAGTGGCCAGATGGAGCAGAGGTGTCACCACAGACATGGCTTTACACAGACAACTCTAGGGACACCAATGTCTTCGCCTCTTCCCCCCACTTTAAACAGCGGAAACCAGGGGGAGGGGGTCACAATGTGTGCTGAACCCTATGGTATGCACCCCACATACAGCATCTGTCTGTCTCTCTGTCATACACACACACACACACCCCACTAATCTCTACCACAATGCCATTCAATAAGCTGTGAACAGGCAGACCTCTTTGCAGCTTAAAAGGATCTTTGGAGGGAGCATGCCTAAGGGTATGCATCCTGGAGACATTTTCTCTCCTCCACCCACAGTGCCTGAAGCACTTCTAGCCTAAACGATCCTATTTAGCTGGAGAAAATGAGGTGCAAGAGAAGAATAGTCCTTTGACACCCACCTTCCCTTCCCCACACCTTCTCTTCCTCACTCGCTCACACACCTTCCCCTCACCTTTTCCCCACTTTCCCTCTTAAGTCCATCTCACTTTCCATGCTCCCTTCCCTGCCAACCTTCAATCACCCTTCACTTCTCCCTACTTATGCCATGGATCAGCAGCTGCCACCTGGCAGCAATTCCTCTTCCTTGGCTGTTGGGTGAGGCTGGCAGGCAAGAGGACCCCCAAGACAGCCATGCCCCTGGAGCACAGAAAATGGCTGCTGCCTAGACACTTCCCCAGAGCCAGCAGAAGGCCAACACCATTTTCCCGTTCCTTTCTTTAAGCTACAAGAGAACTCAGAGCACATCCCATCTTTGGGCTCTGGCTGAAGGACACCAAGCCCTGGCCAGCTAGGGAATCAGATATTTCAAAAAGAAATACCAAACAATGTTACCATCCAACAGAAAAACACTGATGCCTAAAAAATATACATAAATCTCTATATGCTATAAGACCTGTAGACAGTTTATTAACAAGATTTAATGGAACAACTTCGCTAAATAGCAGTATAAAACAGTATACATGGAAAACAAATAATCATAATTAGTATACATATCAATCAAAAACAGAGTACAAGTGATTCCTGTGTGATATAAACCCAAAATGTCCTTCTGGACATGGGTCTTCAAAACAAATACGAATGGAAAAGGAGTCCCAAACTTGTAATCCAATATCTCCCCCAAGTCCTTCTGAATAGAAATGTGCTCGGCAGCGAATCAATTCTACTAGAATCTGGCTGATTTCAGTGTTTCTCCCTCGAAATGAATCACCCCAAAGGGGTGATTATTTTCAAGGTCAAATTGAAACCAGCCAGATTCAAGTAGAATCTAGCCGAATCAATTCAGCCTTCGGTGAAAGGGGGTGGGTGGGTGGAGAGCCTCTGTTTGATATATTTTAAAAAGAAAACAGCATCACAAGGTACCCCCAAATTAGTTACCTTTATTGCAGAGCCTGCAGCAATGACTCAACCTGCCAGTGCCATCATATCCCTGCAGCCGCCAGCCACTCCTGTGAGGAAGAGGCAACTAGCACCTGCCTGCCTATACTTAAAGTTTTAAGGCTCAATTTCTCTGGCAGGAAAAACACCATAGTACTAGGGCTATAGCAGCAGTGGGGAGTCATCCCCCTCCCCACTGCCAGCCTCACCTGTCCCACCATGGCACTCACTTGCAGAGTTGAGAGCAGCTGGAGAGGTGGGAATCAGCCCACCATCCCTCCCCACAGCTGGCCTTGCTGGCCGCTAGCACTCAAATGAGAACTGCGCCAGGCTCCTGCAGGCTCTCCAATTAAGTCAATTAATTTCGGGGTGCCCCGGTGCCATTTTCTTTTCAAAGTGCATTATTTATTTATTTTATTTATATCAAATTTGTATGCCACCCCAAATTACCATCTCTGGAAGTATATCAGAGGCTCTCCACCCCACCAACCCCCATTACAGGTCAAATTGATTCGGATTTGATTTAAAAAATTAAGTCCAAATCTAGTCAACCTGGTTCTCAGATGGCCAGATTCATGGTCAAATCAAGACAACTGGTTTTGATTCGACCATGAAACAAAGCACAATTTGCATTAGTGCACATCTCTGCTTCTGAAGTCCTAAATGTCCAGATGGATCGATTGATTAAGTGTCGTCAAGTCGGTGTCGACTCTTAGCAACCACATAGATAGATTCTCTCCAGGATGATCTGTCTTCAACTTGGCCTTTAAGGTAGGGATGTGCACGGTCCGGCCCAGTCCGGACCGGCACCGACGGGGGGCCCTTTCTTTTAGGGCGGGAGGGCTTGTTTACCCCTCCCACCTCTTCGGCCCCCTCCAGCGCCCGTATTTAACTTAAAAGCGGGGCGCTGGAAACCAGCCGCCCCCGCTGCCGCTACCCGCCGCCCCCCCCGTGCAGATTCACGATTAAGGTTGCCCCTGCCGTCACCCGCCCGCCCGCCAGCCAGCCCTCCCTCCTAGCTGCCCGCCCGTTTCCTTACCCAATGCTTGAAGTAAACGAGAGGAGCTACCGAACGGAGCTCCTCTCGTTAGCAAGGCCTCCAGAAGACTGAAGGCGCTTTGCGCGCGCGCGCATGCATGCACCGCAAAGGACGCCGGAGGCCCGGTCTACCCGCCGGGAAAAGGCCGGGTAGACCGGGCCTCCGATCTCCAGAGGCCCAGTCTACCCTGCCGGGCCGGGTAGACCACGCCTCCGGCGATCGGAGGCCCAGTCTACCCGGCCTTTTCCCAGCGGGTAGACCGGGCCTCCGGCGTCCTTTGCGGTGCGCGCATGCGCGCGCGCGCAAAGCACCTTCAGTCTTCTGGAGGCCTTGCTAACGAGAGGAGCTCCGTTCGGTAGCTCCTCTCGTTTACTTCAAGCATTGGGTAAGGAAACACTCGGGTGGGCGGGCAGCTGGGAGGGAGGGCTGGCTGGCTGGCTGGCGGGCGGGCGACGGCAGGGGCAACCTTAATCGTGAATCTGCACGGGGGGCGGCGGTAGCAGCGGCGGCTGGTTTCCAGCGCCCCACTTTTAAGTTAAATACAGGCGCTGGAGGGGGCCGAAGAGGCGGGAGGGGTAAACAAGCCCTCCCGCCCTTAAAGTCATACCCCCCACCCGGACCTGGACCACCAAGAGCCGAACCGGTCCGGCAGTTCGGCCATTCCTTAGAATGGCCGCCGGACCGGTTCGGACTCACCACTACTTTAAGGTCTCTCAGTGGTGCATTCATTGTTGTCGTAATCGAGTCCATCCACCTTGCTGCTGGTTGTCCCCTTCTTCTCTTTCCTTCAATTTTCCCCAGCATTAGGGACTTCTCAAGGGAGCTGGATCTTCGCATAATGTGTCTAAAGTATGATAGTCTGAGCCTGGTCGTTTGTGCCTCGAGTGGAAAATCTGGATTGATTTGTTCTATGATCCATTTGTTTGTTTTCCTGGCTGTCCATGGTATCTTCAAAAGTCTTCTTCAGCACCAAAGTTCAAAAGCATCAATGCTTTTTCTATTGTGCTTCTTCAGAGTCTAGCTTTCGCATCCACAGAGTGTCATGGGGAAAACCATTGTCTGAACTATTCTAATCTTTGTAGGTGTAGACACTTCACGGCATCTAAATATCCTTTCCAAGGCCTTCATTGCAACCCTACCAAGTGCTAGATTGGCAAATGGTCCAGATTAGCAAATGGTTAATCCAATAGACTTTTCCTGTTGGACCAAGATTCAACCATGAATCATGCAAGGAGATAGTACTTCTGATACTTTTCTTATAACACCAAATATGTTTCAGCCTTAGTATGTCGGATTACAAAGCAAATTTAGTAACAGGTTGTGGTTCTAAAACTTAAACTAATCACAAACAGGCGTACTACTGCCTGAAACTTAAGGAACAGTTCAGACAATATTTCATTCAACTGGTTCTCCTCTCAAGGCACTTTGAGGTCAGGGGGCGGAGGAAGGACACACATGTGCATGACATGCAGCATCACAAGAGGATGACAATCAAACATAGTATTGGCCAAATCAGGCCTAAGACAATAACTGCACATTTTTCCAAGGATGGCAGCTACCTGTGCCATATGTAGTCATTTTGTTAAAACAAGTCCCAAAATAAGTACATCTGATAAGTTGCTGAAACATCCAGCTGAAGAATATACCCACTGCAGAAGAAATCATATTTCATCTATATTACTACTAAACAAGCTAGAACAAGCTCCAGAAGAGACTCGAAGAGGTGAAGTGTAGATACACAGTTCAGAGGAACAAATAATTCCATCTGTGACAGCAAAAGATACCATCCCATATGGTCAAGGAGATTCCATATTATATTATTATTATTTATTATTATTATTAATTCAATTTCTCTATCGCCCTTCCATATCAAATGTGAGAGCTTCCTGGTTCACTGACACCTTCTCAGCAAGGGAGAAATGATAGCACATAGATGAGACCCACTCTCAATATCTCCCTCCCACAACTGGAGCCCCAAAGCCATCTCCCAATATCTGAACCACAAAATGATGTCCTACAAGTTGAAGTACTCATCTCTTCTATGTTCATGCATTAAATTAAAGTTGCCATAATCTCACTGATGACCAGGAAAGGCTTTTTTTCTTACAACCTTTTCCAGTCACCCTCTACCAACCAAGCAAAAAATTATACTTGGTATAGAACCTTTTATACTTGGAAGAACTGTCCCTAGCTAAATATGCTCAATTGGCTAATGCAAGTTATCATGCACCATGAGGGAAAGTGAATTAGCTGTATTGTTTCTCTTGCACATGCAAAGTGCCTTCCACACGTGTCTCAGACACAAACACCTTTCCAAAGCATTAACCTACCTATAGATTCTCACTTATGTCTAGTAAAAAGCCTCTAAATGTTGTTGCAATTACCTATGGCTTTCTAAGAAATTATTATTATTATTATTATTCAATTTCTATACTGCCCTTCCAAAAATGGCTCAGGGCAGTTTACACAGATTACACAAATTGAGGCGCTATACACAATACGTGTGTAGAGCCTAACTGGGCTCTCCCCACAGACGAGCAGGGAGTTGAGCTGGTAGGGGCAGCGGGGATTGGGGGCTGCCTGGCCCCCGGAAGTCCCAGGATGCCCCGCATGCGTGCACGGGGCATTCTGGGGGACCCCTGACACTGGGAGGCTTGCTTCCCAGCCTCCCAGTCAGGGGTCTCCTCGTGAGTGCCCTGGCGTGGAGCTGCACCATGGCGGCTCATGATCAGAAGAACAGAGTTAGAGCGCTCACTCCGCTAACCTCATATAAAGGGAGCAGTATTGGGGGGGGCGGGGTTTGCTGCCAGGAGCCATGTGCTCCCTTAGCCTGCTTCTGGAAGGTCGTGAAAATAGCCTCATTGTCTGTCTGAAGATAACCACTCCTTCACTTCACCTTCTAGTTTGTCTACAGGTTCAAAGAGAAAATTGAAAGAGAACAAGAGGCTCTTGACTAGCCTCCTTTGCATCCCAAGGTAAGCAATCATCTCAACAGCAGCACAATAATACTCTACACATGATGTGGAGCCTGGTTAAATGCAGCACACTCCATTAAAAACAAAAAACAAAAAAACACTGCAGGCCAGGGATTACTCCATACAGTACAGGAGCCATTTAGAAATACTTCATGGCTGGGTCCCACACTGCAGTTACAAATTTGTACAAAGATCACTCTGATCATGTGGCACGTGTGGTGCAGACATGGGGACTGTCCAGACAATGGGGAGTGTGTCAGAGATAGAGTAAGCCTCCTACACACATTAAGACCACTGTATTTATTTATATTTATTTATTTATTTATTGTTGCATTTATATATCGCCTTTCATTAAAAGACAACTCCAAGGCAGTTTACAAAAATTAAAACATACAATAAAAAGACAATAAAAATATTAAGCTAAAAAATATAAAAACAAACCAAATTTAAAATCTATAAAATACAAGCGTAAAAACACACAGAAGCAGCAGTAAAAATGATTATGTAAAAGCCTGGATAAAAAGCCAAGTTTTAACAAGCTTTCTAAAAGCCGTGATGGAGTCCGAGGAGCGAATGGCCACTGGGAGAGCATTCCAAAGTCTGGGGGCAGCAACAGAGAAGGCCCTGTCCCGAGTGCACGACAGCCGGGCCTCTATCATTGTCGGCACCCGGAGCAGGGGCCCCTCAGATGTCCTCGTCAAGCGGGCAGCAACCCTTGCAAGCAGGCGGTCCCTCAAATACCCCGGGCCCAAACCGTTAAGGGAACTCCTCTCACCTATGGAACTCCTCTCACCTTTCTAATGTGGAAGCAATTTTCAGCTACCTCCACAATATATGAAGTGGCCCTTGATAGTGAAGAGCAAAACCTTGTCTTTGTTTATAGATTTGTTGGATAGGATAGATTTGTTGATGAGGCTGGTCATTATCAACATCACAATTCCTAATTTAGGATGTTAACCTTTAAATGTAAGTACAGCAGATGCTTCATCTTAGAGCAATGGAAGGGCAAAATGTAATGCATATATAAGCCCATGGAGATCACTGTGGTTCCCAATTTCTGCCTCAGAGAACACATATCTATGATCTTAAAGAGCTTCAGAATGAACCCAGGACTACAGCTTACTATAGTTCTCTTCAACATGCCCCAGCCTTTCAACCATGGAAACAATCTCCATCATGCTTTATGGTGTTTGTCTCTTTAGATGCACACTGTGAGCATAGACAATGTGGTGGTGGGAACACTTTTTGAGCACTTCAGCACCAGTACAGGGCTTGCGGGCATGTTTTCAGGAGTTCAGCATCCCTTTCCTTCAACGTCTGAAGAGGGTTTAAGGAATGATATTTAGCTAGGCCCAATTCCTGCTAAACATTCTATGCCCACAGAAACAGAGCACACACATACACATCACAATCAAGCCTCCATAGATTACTTTTTAAGAAGGAAAGGGGACGACGACAAGAACATACAATTCACATTTGATGCAGCACTCATATATTTTGTACCCAAATAAATAAATACTACTAAGTATTTATATAGTGCTTTCTCAGCATGCCAAGCACTTCACAAGTAAATAATACATCAACAATCCTGTAAGATCAGTATTATTATTGTACTGCAGCTAGAGAGCAGGGGCCAGGAAGAAATAGCTTGTATAAGGCCACTGAATGACTTCATGACAGAAGAAAGATTCCAACTGGGAAAGTCTCGATTTGCAGTTCAGTCTCTTAGTCACTATGCTATAACAGTTCTCATACAAAAAGTTTCAGAGAACCAGCCCTAAACTAGCACACAAAGAAGGCCAAGAACATCTTAATGTAGAAGTTCCTTAATTAAAAATGACAGTCTTACCAAAAAATAATGTACACAATGTGCAAGATTGCAAGACCTGGATAGATGGAAGTAAAGGCACCTTCTTTACCTAGCCACATTCATTCTTGGCTGAAGCCCCTCCTGCACTGCATGACAGGGCACCAGAATAGTGTGGAGTGTGGACAGAGCTCCAGATCTGTTCTCTACAACACTTTACACAACAATGGAGCCAAACTTTTCAAGGACAGACTTTACATAAGATTTCGCACATCTTTTTTTTTTAAGTGAGTACTTACATGCTTGTTTCTATACCGAGAAAGCTGAGAGAGACCAAACACAGCTGCGACAGCACCTCCTCCAATGAGAATAGTTCCTTTCACTGCCTTTCGAAATGCCATTTTTAATTCTTGAAAATAAGAAGGGAAATAGAGTTTACCATGCTGAAAGTCACAACAGAATATTTGTTCAAAGAATAAATTCAAACAACTGTGCCAAGAAAAAATTGGGTTAAAAATGCATACAATGAGATCTATTAAAATTATTTTACTATATATGTATCTTACCCTTCCACCAAGGAGTTCACAGAATAACGTCTAACTCTTAAAGAAGAAGCTATATAGCCTCATGTCAAAAGGTATATGAAGAATAAATAATCTGCTAACATAATTTATGCTTAATTGTTCACAAGACAATTGGCTAAAACCTTGATGATCATGGTAAGATTGCAGGGGGGCTGGGTTTATATTAATAGCCCACCTTTCTTCCATCATGAAACTCAAGATGGCAACAGAGTTCCCAAATGGTTACCCATCCACTGATCAAATCTAGTCCTGCTTAGCTTCAACACAGCAGTCATATCATATGCTCTCAGAGCACTTCCTGGGACTGGTGCTCTTACCATCACATACAAGATACATTTGACCCAGGTGTACACATGTATGCATGCTCTACCTGAGTTACATCTTCCCTCTACTTCTGAAAAAGGGAGGGAAGGGAAGCAAGAAGAAGGCAAGTCTCACAAACATCCTTACAAATGTACAAACACGACACATAACTTCTGATGTGCAGCAGCATATAAACCAAAGAACTACACCCCACTGTATGTAGAATATCATCACAGTTATCACTGTCTCAAATTACCCTCGAGTTCCACCTATCCTACATTTTGATCTACCAAATCTTCTTGCAATGCCCTTCGTAAGATTCCAGTGGTGTGGTGTCATGTTACAAATTTGAATCAGAAAGCAAGGCTCACTGGATGCTTTTGCCCAGTAGCCCACACTGTCTCAAATAGCAGGTAACTATGATGAAACCTTATATTGTCTACTTCACAATGCTACTGAGGGGGCTTGCTGGTGGCAAAGAAAAAGCCCACTGCAGTTGACAGTAAGGACAATCAAGCTGCTTGTAAGGTTTGGTCAGCCACTCTAGAGATCAAGCTATCACAGAGCCCCAATTTCAGATACTGGATCCCAAATAATATTTCTGAAAACTAAAAATATTCTGTTGTGCAAGCAAGGAGTGACAATTTTTGGCAAATCTGCCCCTCCCTCTGCACCCCCCTGAAAATATATGTCTGAGGGCTGTGGACAAGGGCAAATTCTATTGTGGGGGGAAGCTACAGAAAGCTATAGAAGAGGGCGAGGATCAGCAAAAATCTACCCTCTCCCCCATTGTGCAAACGGAACTTCTTCTAAACAGAAGTAGTAATTGGGATCTAACTCAAAATGTTGTATAGTAAACTGCTTCAACCCAGAATTATTTGTGGTTGGTTTTTTTAATCATAAATTGGGGGTTACCAGGAAATGAATAATAATCTGAATACCTCAAGTATTTCTCATTTAAGCCTAATTTTCATGGAACAGAATTCACTGTTGAGATTAATTCATTTGGCAGAACACCTCCAGAATGATCAGAACAGTTGTTTATGTTCAACTACAGAAACGTGGCACAGCAGGGAAGTAACTTGCCTAGGGAGCAAGAGGTTGCTGGTTCGACTCCCCGCTGGTATGTTTCCCAAACTACGGGAAACACCTATATTAGGCAGCAGCAATAGAGGAAGATGCTGAAAGGCATCATCTCATACTGCGCAGG
Source organism: Hemicordylus capensis (assembly GCF_027244095.1). Taxonomy (NCBI): domain Eukaryota; kingdom Metazoa; phylum Chordata; class Lepidosauria; order Squamata; family Cordylidae; genus Hemicordylus; species Hemicordylus capensis. The sequence continues at coordinate 185,371,132 of NC_069657.1, read as the reverse complement.
AGATGGCAATGGTAAACCCCTCCTGTATTCAACCAAAGAAAACTACATGAGTCAGTGGTTGCCAGGAGTCAACACCGACTTGATGGCACAACAACAACAGAAACAGTAAGCAGTATCTAATCAACTAGTACTTATCTAACCCATTTCTATCACAATATTCTCCCTAATCCCAGTAGGATAAATTAAACAACATACATGCAGGGTAAGGTTATACTGCTTCCAATCAATGCTTTGGTTTTCACAAGATATATTAACATTGCTCCTCACATATGTTCCAGTGCTAACAAATACCTCTAAGGGGTGTTTGGTAAAATGCCAGAATTATCCCTTTTTTTCCTCCCCAAACAAGTCACAATATTTTGAACTTGCTAGATTATACAAATACTTCAAAGTAATTCCAATGCCAGCAAGGGTTGCACATCTCCTCCCCTTACACTCTGACCTTTGCAGCTAGATTCTGCAAAAGGATCTACCTTTATTAGCTATTAAATTGAAGTAAATAAATTAATACAATGTTTGCAAAGCTTGACAGCCCTTCAAAAGCTGCTGCTTTAAACTGTTACATTTCAACTGCTGATTTAATGTTGTATTCTTTGTACACTGTTTTCAGTATTTTTATAGAAAGACAAGGTAGAAATATTGAAATAAATCACGTGTGAAAATCAGGTCTATCTCTCAGCCTAATTTAGTTTATTCTACATGTATGATCCATACTTTTCAAGCAATTTAAACTTTTGTCATAAAAGCAGAAGAAAAAGGCATGAAGACATAACCAAAATTCCCTGTAATGATGAGTACTAGCAAGTTTTAGCAACTCCAGAGTTATACAAGCAAAAGATAGGTAACTGCTCACAAAATGAGGCTGGATTTTATTTTGCTTTATGCAAGTCATACAGTAGTAATTCAGAACCATAACTTTATTGTATTACTATAATTTCTAGGAGTTTTCCTCAGAAATAACTTGGGTTGTAATTTCTAGAACTGCCACAAAAGCATTTTCCCCTCCTTTCATTTTTTTGAATGTCAGAATCAACTTACTACCTTCTAGTCTCCTGGTACATTAACCCTTGAATAAACACCACTCAAGTAAACAGCAGATATGAGAAGCCCCTATTATTTCACAAACACAAATTGCTGAAGATGGAAAGCACTCACTTAAACATCCCATGCAGTTTCTTAGATCTGTGTTAAATGTGTGAGCACTTTCCATTGTAACACTCATTTTGGCTCCATTCTCTAGTCCACCCACCCATTTCTTTGTTCCAAAGTCCAGAAGACCACATAACTAGAATCATTTTTAAGCAAAGAAAATATTAGAACAAACATGTTCAAGTATAGAATCTCAATGGCAAAATCTCACGCACTAAAGAGAATTACGTGTCTAGATTATTCCAGTAAGGCTGAAAAATGAACTATGAGGTGTGGTCACTATAGAGACAAGGAATGTAAATAAGTGAATTCACCCATGTCTGTAACACGCCAAGTCATGCAACTTGACAGAGCATAATAAAGTATATGTACTGTATAGTTGAAACTGGTTATCTGCCCCACAATAGAATTCAGCACTAGAAAAGCAATACAGTGACTGTTTTTGTAGAAAGGAATATTTAGCTTAGGTCTAGTTCATGCTAATAAAGCAAATGAGTGGTTGAGCTGTACTGATTGTGGGCCTATCATGGTTTAATGTTCCTCTGTTTTTGTTTTTTAAACCTTCACATATAAAACCAGCACTTTAGGGAGAAAGCTAGATGAGAACCCTTCTTCCTACATAGTTTTCCATATGCCAGGAATTATTTTTTGTATGGAAAAACATGCAGTCATGTGAATCCCAACCTGCAGGCTGCAGAAGTACGATCCAGATATTGGTTTGCCTCCTCACTGAGAAGCAGGCTCCCATCAATCATCTTGTGTGTCTTTTTGGAGCTATTAAAAATGTTTTGCTGCTTCTCTCCGGCATTTCTACCATAATGTGTGAGCTGGATCTTGCCCATGAATCTGTGAACATTCAATAATCTCAGTTAAGATCCACAAGCCTAATCCAGTGTAAAGATGTGCAGAACGTTCCAATGGCAAAATGTTTCAAGCTCAGAAAAGAACACACTTTTTTTTAAGGAGCCTGTTTCAAGCTTGGAGCAGAACAACCCCATTTTGACTGAAATGTTTCAACAGTCCGAGCACTATTTTGAATGCCTGTTTTTCCATTACTGATTAGTTTCCTGGCACTGGCTTCCCATTCACTTGCGATGTCCTTGCTTCTTGGTTGGCTTGCTATGATACAAATCATATGTTTTTGGGAAACTATGCCCCATTGGCTGAGGGAAGGGGGTGGGGACACAAAAGGAGAGAATTTCAAAGTGTTTTCAAAGGGACTGGGATCCTATGAGGGTTTAGGGAAAGGTTAAAAATCATTAAAAATCACTTGTTTGTCCATTTCTTTTGTGGGTTGGGTGGTAGGTAGCACCCATCATGCCCTACCACACAACTCACTTTGGTGTCCCTAGGAGCGAACCATGGGGAACAGTGGGGTGTTTCAAGTTTTCCCATTGTTCCCTATGGCTGAAACACTCAAAACATTTTGAGTTTGTTCCATCGAAACAACCTGTCTGACTGGCTGTTTCAAAGGAACGTTTTGGCCATTTGCATTTTGTTTCAAGCTTGTAACAGAACATAAGATCTGTTTTGTGCACATCCCTAGTCCAGAGCTCTATTGTCTAAGGTGCAAGAACAGAAACATGACTCTTTTAAAGGACTATTCATTCTCCATGAAGTAGCACTCAAAACAACCTATTCTGGAAACACTGAACTTTACTACCATACCTTTCTTCAATAGTCAATGCACAAAAATAGTAAGCAAAAACATGATGACATGCAGACCATAAAAAGCAATGTTGTTTCCATACTAGGTCTTTCCCCTGGAAGTCATCCTTTCTCACTCACTTTTTGCAGACAATCCCAACAACATAGATGCCAAGTTGTTGCAGTCCAATATTTTCTGTGTTGTCCTCTCCCACAGATCTATTTGTTGCCCTTATATTATTATTATTTACAGGACCACCCTTTCCAGTGTAGATTGAGACGCTGACACTTATCTGAAAGGTCATTCTCTTCAGTGGTAGGGAGTGTATCCTGTAATCTAGGTAGATTCTCCCACCAGAGAGAGGGCCAATAAGAAACTTATCTGTATCATCTCATGGGATGAGCTTGGTTTCCAGTTTGAAGCTCATGTTGTAAGAGGATCCACTGCAGAGGAAAAAAATTAGCAAAACAGAAACAGAAACTGCATAACAGTGAAGACCAACAACCCAAGGTAAGGAAAAACCTCTCAAGGAATGTAACTGTGCTAGCACCTGGGGTGCTAGCACAGCACCCCAAGGTTGAAGGTCCACCCAGAAAAGAAACCGCCCGAGAGAACAGTATAGAGAAGAAGAGTACCCAGTCAATGCACGGGCGGGAAGGATACACTCCCTACCACTGAGGAGAATGACATTTCAGGTAAGTTCATTGTATCATTCTCCCTCAGTGGGGGAATGTCTTCTATAATCTGGGACCTGCCAAAGCCCCTGACTCTGAGTGGGTGGGACATGAGGCTGACTCCTAGGTAGAGACCACTCACTGTAGGACACAACACCCAAAGGAAGCTTCTGCCGAGGCAAATTGTTGTATCTTATAGTGCCTGGTGGTGGACAGAGAGAACCACATAGCCGCTCTACAGATATCCACCAGAGATGCCAATGTAGAGAGAGCAGCTATGGTTGTGGAGCATCTAGTCGAATGGGCCATGATCCCTTTTGGAGGAGTAAGTCCCTGGGGAAAGTAGGCAAGGTTGATATACTGGCAGATCCACCATGCTAAGGTGGAGTTGGAAACCTTTTGACCCAAGGTCTAAAGGCTTCCCGAAATGAAACAAAGAAGGATTCTGAACATCTGAAGGCCTTAGTATGGCGTAAACAAACTTGAACTGCCCTATGCACATCCAGAGAGTGCCAAGCCTTCTCCCCAGAGGAGAAAGGCCTAAGACAAGAAGGAAGGTAACATAAGCTCTTGGGCTCTGTGGAAGAGATAATTTATCTTGGGGGTGAAAGTAGGGTCAGGACAAGGAAGTATGTAGTTGGGATAAACCAGGCATAGTTCCATGCATACAGACAGAGCCCCCAGCTCAGACAACCGACTTACGGTGGTGATGGATATTAAAAAGGCCACCTTGTATGTTAGAAATCTCAGGGAAACTGAATGAATGGGCTCGAAAGGGGCCTTGGTAAGGGCTGTTAAAATCAGACTGAGGTACCAGGTGGGGAACCTATGCACTGTAGGTGAGTTGATACTGGAAGCCCCACTTAAGAAACTCTGGACGTAGGGGTGAGAGGACTTATGGCAAGTCAGTACAGAGGAAGTGGCAGCCACCTGACATTTCAGGGTATTTGAATGAAGATCTCCTACTCAAACCCTTTTGCAGAAACGACAACACATTGGAGACAGACACCGCACATTCGTCTCCCGTTGACTCACAGCTAATCAGAGACTGAGGAGGTCGTGGGGGAGAGAAAGAGGGGGAAAATTGCATCAAGCTGCTGAGGAAGACTCCTGCTCCAAGCGAGACAGGGCAAAGATTGGAAACCCAAGGGGGTAGCTCCTCCTATTGGATGATGCAAGCAAGTTTCTTATTGGCCCTGTCTCTGAGCAGGTGGGAGGACCTACCCAGATTACAAGATACAGTCCTCCACTGAGAGAAAATAGCAAAGTGCTTCTGAGGCTTTTAATTATGATATTCAGCTTCTGCCCCTTTTATTGTTTCTTGTTCAACACAGCTGAGAGATTAGTGATGATCTGCCTCTTAACTGGTTAGCTTTTGTTCCTGGTGGGAAAGGGAGGCATTTACTAGTTTCATTATTTTTCCCTCCTTTCTTTCCTAGCAAAATAGCATTATTTTACTATAAAAACACAAAAAGAAAAAGTAATTAAAGAAAATCAGTAATTAAAGACCCCTTTCCCCATAACAAATAGAAGCCAACCAATTAAGGATTAGATAATCACTAATCTTTCAATCGTACTGAACAGGAAACAGGAGAAGGTACCTTTGGCAAACACAACTTAGCTATGGTGAAGCGCATTGCTGGACAATATAGTGCTCTATGAAGTGCCCTGTGGAACCATTATTTTAAAACTGCTTCCAGCCAATTGTGGAAGAGCAAAGTCTCAACAGCATTAAAAGGCCCTAGTGTGGAAGCAATACAAATTTTGCATATCTGTTGTTTTACAATAAAAGAGTATCTTTACACAGTTCAGAGACTCCAATTTAGCAGCACTGCTGATGCCTTGTTTCATATTAAGCACAGCACAGTATATTCACTGAAAGCGACTTTTCACCTGTTGTCATATTAATCCTTCTGTTCTGCCATGAGGCTCCAGCCCCCCAATACCAAGCTACTGTCAAAGGCTTTGCTCACTTCAAGAAGGCTTGTGCCAGTACAGCTTTCAATAGGTAACTAAACAGGTGTGGCTTTGCAAACTAGCAAGAGATTACTTGTGGAATGAAGAAGGCAAGTTTATCAAATCCTGCCAATCATACCCCAGTAATCCATTGTTTGTAAGTGCTTGAAGGAGCTCAGTCTTTTATAGATTAAATTATAAATTACATTATGTCTCCAAACAGCTCTCTTAAAAGTTTTATTGTCAGAGCCACTGTTTTTAAAGTTAAAGTTAAAGATGAAAAAGTATGGAACACAGATTTTATTCTTCCCAAGTCAAAGTGCATAGATCTCTTATATTGCAACCTTTTCCTTTCTTGCAGCTTACTGACAATACAGAACCACCTTACAAGTCCACAACTTATTAACCCACAAGAATTCACATCAGCCTACTTCCCAACACATACTTAGCTTAGCCTGATGGCCTCAAAGCAAGAAACGGTACTTATTTGCCTTCAGACATCAAAAGCTTTGCTGACTGGTTGTCTTGAGACTATTCTTATTAACCACAGGTTAACCTGGCTATTTACAAGCTTAGTACAGAATTCACACCTGCCCATGTCAGCCGCATCTTGCTAATAGGGATGTGCACAAACTGAGGTTTGTGCTCTGGTTCGGCACCATGCGGAGGGAAGTGGTGAGTGGGATCTTTTTAAAAAGAGGAGAGCAGGTCCTTACCTGCTCTCCGCCGCTGCATTCAGCTTCCTGCTGCGATGGCACTGCCCCCAAGGACTCTCACAAGGCACCGGCACGAGCGTGGCGTCTGCGCAGATGCTATGGGCATGCCAGCGCAGCGCACGAGTTCCTGGGGGCAGCACTGTTGCAGCAGGAAGCTGCATACGGCAGCAGCAAGCAAGTAAGGACTTGTTCTCTCTTTTTTAATTTTTGTTTTAAGATTCCACGCACCGCTCCCCTCAGCGCCAAACCAGTGCAGGAACTTGGGTTCACGACTATCCCTACTAGCTAAGGCAAAGGTTAGACTTTCCCAAGCAGATGTAAAAGGAAATATATATATTTACGTGTGCGTGTGTGTGTATATACATGCATGCATGCATGCAAAGAGACAATTATTATTAATGTCCAGTATGCCATGATTAAGTGCAATGTATGCTGTCTCTCCAAATTAAAGTTCATGTCTCAAAAATTTGTAGTTTCCTACAAATTCATTTAAGTGATATGACCACTTGCGTGTCTCATCTCAAAGTCTGAAACTAACACATAAAATGTTTCTGTACTAATCTGTTTGCCAAGAATCTGGCAGGATGCCCTCCTTAGAATTAAATGGACATGCAAACCCTTTTAATGTAACATTTTGGGTGTGAAAATAAATTAGCAGGATCACTTCAATAGCTAAAATGTTTCAGCAATGAGAAGTGGCCATGGGTTCTGCCTCTAGTAAGCAGTAAAGATACCCCAAGAAGGGACAGCATCCCCACCTCCAAGCCTCTTTCTTCCACCCCCACCCCCGGTTCAGATAAAATATACTCCTTTTTGCAATGTAGATAAAAGGAGCTGCCCTATACTGGATCACATTATCTAGCCGGTATTGTCTGCTCTGACTGGCAGTGGCTCTCCAAGGTTTCAGGTAGGAGTCTCTCCCAGCCTTTCTTAGAAATGCCAGGTTCCTAGAGGGAACCTGGGATCTTCTGCATGCAAGCATGCAGATGTTCTTCCACTGAGCTATGACCCCCATCCCTTAAGAGGAATATCTTACAGCACTTGCATGTAGTCACCCTTCCAAATGCAAACCAAGGTAGACCCTGCTTAGCAAATGGGACTCATGCTCACTACCACAAGACCAACTCTCCTCCTCCTTGCGATGTTCTGTTGCCCTCTTGATGCATCACCCTTTATTGCACAGAGGAAGCTGTTCACCAAAATGACAGCTCGATGTAAGATTCAAATACCCGTTTAAACGGGTTTCTCTAGAGCACATGTAGAGCTGCCATTCAGACGAACAGTCTCCCCATGCAACAAAAGGATGCACCAGGACGACACTGAGGCATTACACACCCTTTTAATCACATGGGTGGGGACATATCATCCAAACCAGCATGGTGCGTGTACACCAACACAGTCTTGCGGTAAGCGGGGCAGACCAATCAGATCTCATCGCCATATACTGCTGTTAACACATAATTAGAAGTTATAATCCCTTCTCATGGGGTACCTTTGAGCTTTCTTATTACCTCAAATTAAAGCTATATTATTATTACTATTTACAAAAAACACTGGGTTAACAAAAAAAAGTTAACAATGAAAAATCTATTCATTCATTTTTATCCACCCTGATATGCAGTTCACTGGTGTCATATTTCGTAACATAGTCTCACTATCACCTGAGCTATCAACTAGTAAATTGGTAGGGTGGCTCCAACGCCACCCTAGAACATCTGTCCTCATCCACTGATATCACTAGGCCAACTTTTACAGAAGAAGCAGAATAGGGGGGTTAACAGCAGGCAAGACCCAGTTCTGGCAATAATATAAACACAGGACACAACTTAACTAATGTAAATTTCCTGTCCCCATAAATAAAGGGATTACAGCATGTGCACCATTTGGAAAAATGCCTGAAATGCTTTTGTTAGAAGAAACCCCAAATGTTTTGTGGGTTACATGGCAAAAATCAGGCTAAGTGACTCCAAAGACAACTGGTTAACAATAATGACCAAAATGTCCTTTCTGCAAAGCAAAGCTGCTTGGTACTGTATTTTCCTGAAAATGAATTGTTTGCAGGGAGCCAAGTTGCATTCTTCATTGCTATCAACCCAGGGCACGAGCCAGGCAATTGGCTTTTCCCCTCCTTTTAATTAAAAAGAGATTGCATTCGGACACAAGGGAGGAAAGCAGCTTGACATTTGACTCTAAAAGAAAAGGACCAAGTTGAGCTATTTTTCCCCTTTCCGCAAATGGTTAAGGCCCCATACAGCAGAGGAAGTTTAACAAATAATAATATGGAGAGCTTTGCTCTTAAAGACAGCTGTTTTAAAGTTCCAAGTGATTAAGCATTTCAGTTTCTTAAATCAACTGATCATTATCTACAGACCGCTTTCTACAGTTCTGTAAGCTATATCTTCCCCATGCCTCTTTCTTTGCTGTTTTGATGTTGTTGTGCACTCATTTTCCTTTTCTCTTTGTTCAGTATAGTTTTCACAGACGGCCTCTTCTAGTCCATCCTCATGACAGCATAATTTCTTAGATATATGCTAGACCTGCACAAACTTGTAACCACCCAGCCTGAACATAGCCCATCAGCCATAGAGCATAACTTCGCATTTTCCCCCTTTCTCCCACCCCAGGAGGCCATCCTGAACAAACATGTTGAGCTGGTAGACTTCAGAATTAGAATCACAGGCCCCTTAACATAGGGATGTGCACGGAACCAGCGGGGGCAGGTTTGACGGAGGGTGGCCTTTAAGGGCGGGGGAGGATGCACTTCCGTCCCATGCCGTATTTCCCCTGCCAGCACACTTCTCTAAAATCCCGTCGGGGTCGCAGCATAACACCCTGCTGGCCCGTCCTGACGTTGACCAGATATAAACTGGAAGTACTAACTGGGCCTGCGCATGTCACGTGCACATCGCACACATCACGCGCATGTACCTGACTTGCGCAATGGCAAGCACGACGTGTGCACGCGAGAGACACACGCACATGCGCAGTTAGTACTTCTGGTTATATCCAGTCAACGTCAGGACAGGGCAGTAGGGAGGTACGCTGCCGCCCCAATGGGCTTTCAGGGAATCGTGCGCTAACAGGGGGAATGCAGCGGTAGGGGGGAGTGCATCCTGTCCCACCCTTAAAGCCATCCCACCCACCATCAAACCTTCAAGCCGGCCAGGGTTCAAACCAGTTTGAAGGCCCGTAAAAGGGCCTCCAAATAGGTTTATACACATCCGTACCTTAACATAGGAACTTTCTTCCAGGCCACAACCCTAGTACACACCAAGTTTCTGCCACAGGATCCATCATTTCCAGCAAGACAGAATGCAGCTTCTGATTTTACACAGCAAGCAGTTATTGTGTACACAATCAATCCCATCGAAAACATGAAAAAAATGTGGACAGCATACACACACCTGTAAACAGCACACCTGGAAATCATGGTGGGCCAGGTTCCAAGGTATATCTACCTCCCCTGCATTGTACGTGCATTTGCTGCATAAAACTCCAACAAACAAAGTAATCATCCTTGCTGCACATAGTTCCCTTAAACCCAGAGCAGCATGTTCAATATCACAGCCCAGATGTTTTCATTTAGGGCAGTGATCCAGCAGCTGGTGGGCCAGCCAGCTTTCCATCGCTCAGAACATTTTTCTGTATCTGGCAAGGACAATTGAAATTCAAAAGAGAAAGTGAAAGAAAGCACTGTGAGCACAAGCATTTCAAGGAACTGCACAGATTAAATGTCTGCTGCACATAAACTTAAAGGTCTATACTGGTAGCAAACCATCAAAATGCCTTACAGAACTACTCCCTCGCATAGCACAAAATAAGAACTGCAGTGCAGATCTGCAGATATAACTTACCGTGAAGACAACAAAGTCGCAGTCAAAACTGCCACTTGACTTTGGTCCTAGCTATCAAACAACATTCATCATAAACTAAGGACAATGTCCGAGCTTACTTCCTTTACTATCAATCACTAAGAAAAGGGGTGTGATGCAGGTAGCTACTGCCATGTTGGTCCCAAAGAATGAGAGAGAGAAGTGAGTGGAAAGATTGGCAAGTGATAGTCTTGTATTAATTCATATCCAGCTACTTTAACAACTTCCATCTGTAATGGCACATATGCACATTTTTGGATTGCACAGAACATTTTATTAAGCAGCTCTTCTCTAGTGTACTTTGATTACAAATGTGCCTTAAAAAGTATACTTTTCTAACAATATTATTCCAAGGCTTTGGACAATTATTTATTGTCCAAAAATAATAAATACAGGCTTCCACATTCACTATAGCTTTCCCAGAAAGCACAGCTTCCAACACACACAACTTCCAACAAAAGAGAGCCAGCGTGGTGTAGTGGTTAGAGTGCTGGACTAGGACCGGGGAGACCCAAGTTCAAATCCCCATTCAGCCATGAGACTTGCTGGATGACTCTGGGCCACTCACATCTCTCTCAGCCTAACCTACTTCACAGGGTTGTTGCGAGGAGAAACCGAAGTATGTAGAATACCGCTCTGGGCTCCTTGGAGGAAGAGCGGGACATAAAATGTAAAACACAAACACATTCAATGCTGATGTCTGGAACGATCCCCTATGGTAAGACACTGTGCCTGTAGAAGTTCCTTATGGACACTAAAGTGTGTGCATGCACAAAGAGCGTCTGAGTGCAAGTGACGATATAGCCTTCACAATAACAATGCAATGTGTGTGCATTTTATGGACTAAGCAGAAATGCACTGCTAACAGCAGTTGCTTCATGCTCTCTCATTTCTAATTCCATGAAATCAAGGACAAAGCACCCAAGGACCCAGGACTGCACTTCTAGAGTGTCTATCACCATAGCATTAATGTAACTATATCAGCGTAGGGATAATTACAGCAGGGACAGGTCTTCTCTTTTGCCACTCAGAGGCTTCAAAAGATGCTCCCCACCAAAATAAGAGCCTCCCCATTTCTGATAGCTTATAAAAAGACTCGAGATACACTTATTCATCCAAGCTTTTAATTAAATTTGTAAACTGTGCATTTGTTTTTAAACTGTTTTAATGATTTGATTGTTTTAACTTTTATGTTATATATTTTTTAACTGTCCAGAGATCTGAGTTTGAGGTGGTATACAGACATACTGAATAAAATTCAAATACAACTCCATGGTTTGTTTGCACTCTAAAACCACCTTGGTTTTAGAGTGTAAACCACCTTGGTTTTAGAAGGATGCCACCTTGTTTGAAGGAGGCAGTGGTCAGACCCCTTCTTAAGAAGCCCACTCAGGATCCCTTGGTGATGGATAATTACAGGCCAGTTTCCAACCTCCCATAGTTGGGCAAGATGATTGAGAGAGTGGTGGCTGACTAGCTCCAAGTGTTCTTGGGAAAAACTGATTAGACTCATTTCAAAGTGATTTTCGGGTGAACTATGTGGTGCAGACGGCCCTAGTTGTCCTGATAAATGACTTTTGCCAGGGAGTGTGACTCTGCTGGTTCTTTTGGATCTCTCAGCGGCTTTCAATACCATCAACCACGGTATCCTTCTGGATCGCCTGAGGGATTTGGGGAATAGGAGGCACTGTTTTACAGTAGTTCCACTCCTATATCTCAGGTAGATTTCCGATAGTGGCGCTTGGTGACAGTTGCTCTTCAAAATGGGAGCTACTATATGGAGTCCCCCAAGGTTCCATTCTGTTACCAATGCTTTTTAACATCTACATGAAACCACTGAGTGAGGTCATGAGGGGATTTGGTGTTGGGAGTTATCAATATGCCGACACCCAAATGTACTTCTCCTTGTCATCAATATCAGGCAACGGCAAAGTCACTTAAATGCCTGCCTACATGCAGTAAATGGACTGCGTGAGGGATAATAAACTGAAGCCGAATCCAAGCAAGACGGAAGTGCCCATTGTTGGAGTTGTAATCTGCAAGACGGGCTAGAACTTCCTGTTCTGGATGAGGTTACACTCCCCCAGAAAGAACAGGTTCATAGCTTGGGAGTACTCTTGGACCTGGGTCTCACCCCTTTTTACCAGCTAGGACTGATCCGACAACTCCGCCCATTCCTTGAGGAGAATGGCCTGAAAACACTGGTACACCAGCCAGTAACCATCTTCGAGTGCCACCAGTTCACCTGGTAGCAACCTGGGATCAGGCCTTCTTAATTTTTCACCACTGGGTTGTGGAACACGCTGCCCGTGGATATAAGAGGATTATTTTCTTTGGAGGCCTTCAGGAGCCTTAAAGATCCATCTTTTTAGCCTGGCTTTTAATGATAGCTAGTTTTAATTTTAATCTGGTTTTAAATGGGCTTTTTAAATTGTTTTATTATGTGTTTTATAATATATTATTATGTTTTATAATATAGTTGTTTTATTATTTTTGATTTTAATATAAACCACCCTGAGCCACTTTAGGAAGAGTGGTATACAAATTAAATGTATAAACCGAACAAAAAAACAAAAACAAAATTGAAGGTGTGAAAACACCAGACTGATATAGTGAAGAATATGTACTGAAGATTCCTGTAACTTGTATGGAAAGTCCCAGTCAGAAATCGAATCACTGCTAAACACTGTCCGTATATTCAGTAGCGATATAGCAATGGAGTTTGGACTAGACAAGTGTGCTGCATTAATAATGAACAGAGGGGAAATAACAAAAACAGAAGGAATAGAACTACCCAATGGAAGCAAGATCAAGAACCTGGAAGAGAAAGAACATTACAAATACTTAGGCATTCTCCAGGCTGATAACATAGCACACACTGAAGTTAAAAGAAAAATTGGAAGTGAATACATCAGGAGAGTAAGAAAAATCCTAAAGTCCAAACTCAATGGCGGGAACACCATACACACCATAAACACCTGGGCTATACCTGTTATCAGATACACTGCAGGAATACTAGACTGGGCCCAGGCAGAGCTAGAGACGCTAGATCGTAAGACCAGGAAAATCATGACCATCCATCATGCTCTGCACCCCCACAGTGATGTAGATAGGCTATACGTCCCTCGCAGCTCAGGTGGAAGAGGAATGCTGCAAGTCCATCAAACAGTAGAGGAGGAGAAAAGAGGCCTTGAAGAATATATCAAGGACAGTGAAGAAGATGCACTTCAAATGGTCAACAACGTGAAACTATTCAACACCAATGAAACAAAGCAGGCCTACAAGAAAGAACAAGTCAAGAACCGAGCAGAAAAATGGAAAAATAAGCCACTGCATGGTCATTATTTGCACAATATAAGTGGAAAATCAGACATCACCAAGACCTGGCAATGGCTTAAGAATGGCAACTTGAAGAAAGAAACAGAGGGTTTAATACTGGCTGCACAAGAAAAGGCACTAAGAACAAATGCAATAAGAGCAAAAGTAGAAAAGTCAACAACAAACAGCAAGTGCCGCCTTTGTAAAGAAGCAGATGAAACAGTGGACCACCTAATCAGCTGTTGTAAAAAGATCACACAGACTGACTACAAACAAAGGCATGACAAGGTAGCAGGGATGATACACTGGAACATCTGCAAAAAATACAGGCTACCTGTAGCCAAACATTGGTGGGACCATAAAATTGAAAAAGTTGAAGAAAATGAAGATGTAAAAATATTATGGGACTTCCGACTACAAACAGACAAACATCTGCCACACAATACACCAGATATAGCTGTAATTGAGAAGAAAGAAAAACAAGTTAAAATAATCGACATAGCAATACCAGGGGATAGCAGAATAGAAGAAAAAGAAATAGAAAAAAATCACCAAATACAAAGATCTACAAATTGAAATTGAAAGGCTGTGGCAGAAAAAGACCCAAATAATCCCAGTGGTCATTGGCGCCCTGGGTGCAGTTCCAAAAGACCTTGAAGAGCACCTCAACACCATAGGGGCCACAGAAATCACCATCAGCCAATTACAAAAAGCAACTTTACTGGGAACAGACTATATTCTGCGACGATATCTATAACAGCAACAACATTGACAATAAAATTCAGCCATCCCAGGTCCCTGGGAAGGACAGGACTCGATGTCTGGATAAAACAAACCAGTCAATAACACTTGTCTGACTGTGTGAATAAATAATAATAGATATTATAAATCATGCTGAGGCTGGACATACCCAAAGTAAGGCTACATTCCTAAATACAAACATCTGGGAGTGACTGAACAAAGTGGGACACTCCCAAAGTAGGCGGCACAGGATGAGACAGTCCCAGTGTTCCCTCTAAGGCAGGCACATGTGTGCACGCACACAAGATTTTTTTTATGTCCACTCAGTTAATTTTAGATTCCACTCAGGTTAAATCAGGAAGGCCCCATTCTGAATTATACTGGTGCCCAGAATAAAATACATTCGTCACACAGATGAAAAAAAAAGTTAGAGGGAACACTGGACGGTACTTACTTCTCTCTCAAGAGGATGTTTCATCCAAAATTAAAATGGGTCCAGCAACAAGAAGGAGATGCCAACACTCATTTATCCTCCCATGACAACGGCTACAATTTAGAACAAGAGTTCTTAATCTGCAGTCAATAAGGTAGGTCCTGGTGGCCTGGGGAAAGTCTTTGCTGCACCGAGTTGCTTCCTGGTGAACCAGTATAAAGCACCTGTGGACAAGAGCAAGGTACAGGCAGGATCAGAGTAACCTGCAGATACAATGGTTTCACAAAAATCTGAAAGGAAAAAAAACCTCTAAGGGGGCCAAAGCCTTGAAAATAACTATCCAGGATTCTTACCCCTCCCCCCTCTAATTTTTACTGAAGCTTTATGAAAATATGTTATGCAAGTATAGACTCCCAACGAAATGTTGCAAAATATCCCTAGTGTATGTGTGTGTTACCTGAGCCTGTGCTTGAGCATGGTGGAAATTTTAGGCACCTTTCCCCCTCAGAAGAAGGGCTTTGACTGTCTTGAGAGAATATTCTTTGAACTGAGAAATTTCTCACTCTTTTTGTTCAAGCTCTTCTTCCCCCGTTTGCTACTGAGTTCTATTAGCTCCACCCACCTACTTGTCTGTTTACTGCCCTCTGAATCCATTAACATTCTAGCCCACTGAGTTACATTGGGGCAGTTTGGGGAGGCTTTGGCCCCCTTAGAGGGTTTTTTTCCTTCAGATTTTTGTGAAGCCAATGTATCTGCAGGTTACTCCAAGCCTACCTGTACCTCACTCTCACTTGCAGGTGCTCTGGTTATGCGTCCATAAGGATAATAATATTTCCAGCACTTTCAGATAGATATAAGGTAAGTGAATTAGGATAGCCACTAATGGCACAGCGGGGAAGTGACTTGACTAGCAAGCCAGAGGCTGCCTCGCTGGCATGTTTTCCAGACTATGGGAAACACCTATATCAGGCAGCAGTGATATAGGAAGGTGCTGAAAGGCATCATCTCATACTGCGCGGGAGGAGGCAATGGTAAACCCCTCCTGTATTCCACCAAAAAACAACCACAGGGCTCTGTGGTCGCCAAGTTTCAGCACCAACTTGACAGCATACTTTACTTTAAAGGAAGCATGGGCCCATGGGCAATACTTGAGGACCTGGGAAGTCCATAGGTGCAAAAGGATTAAGAAACCATGGTTTAGATCCATATGCGGGAGACCTTACAGGAAGTCCTAAGTAAATAAAGTAAAGTAAGCTAGCATGGATGGGCACAAGGCCTTCTTAGCAGTTGCCCCAGCCCCCAAGATTATGGAATCATTCCTTTTAAAGTACTAAAAATCTGCCTCTATACAAATGTTTAAGAAACACTACAAGGCCCATTTCTTTCTATTCGTGTTTGGGTGCTGTGACTTCTAGGGTAGTTTTAGTACTCCCATGAGAATGATTCAGACTGATAGATTTTCTCTGGAGTAAATCTGCCTTAGGCCTGAAGGCATAGTATAACACTGCTAAAACATAAATACCTGCAACAAGTGCCCTCTATATAGCCAGCACTCTACCAAGTACATTAGCCAATATATCAACATTATCTGACCTGCTGAAGATGACTTACATACCTCTTAAGGGCCTCAAGGAAGTCAAACTTAATTTCTGCAACACACCCACTTGCGGCAACAGTTTGCTGCACGCACATGGGAGTGAGGATAAAGTTGCTTCCTTGCTCCTAGACTGCTAGATCTTCCTATTTAACTGCATACTTAGAAGCTGTTTGAATACTTGACATGTATTGGAAGGTATATCACTAGTTTTCTGTTAAGGTTTTGGAGGCACTAGCTAAAAAATTGTGTATGAAAACAAAACACAATACAGTTTTCAATAGTAGAATAACCTCAGAACGCTTGGATATTTGCAGCTTTCTCCTCAAGCAGCTCGTTTCATTAGGAAGTACTTCCTAAAATTTAACTTAAATCTATCTCCCTATAGTTTACGATCTCTGGCCTGGTGGTAGCAAGCATGATTTGTCCCCTTTGCTAAGCATGGTCCAACCTAGTTTGCATATGAATGGGAAACTACATATGTGAGCACGGTAAGATAGTTCCTTTAGGTGAGGGAGCCACTCTGGGAGGAGCACCTGTATGCTTGCATGCAGGAGGTTGGGCTGAGAGAGATTCCTGCCTGCAACCTTGGAGAAGCCGCTGCTGGTCTGTGCAGACAATATTGAGCTAGATCAGGGCTGCTCAACTTCAGCCCTCCCGCAGCTGTTGGCCTACAATTCCCATAATCCCTGGCTACTGTGGCTGGGGATTGTGTGAGTTGTAGTCCAAAAACAGCTGGGGGTGGGGGGCCCTAAATTGAGCAGGCCTGAGCTAGATGGACCAATGGTCTGACTGGGGTATAAGGCAGCTTCCTATGTTCCTAATGTGACTGACTATTAAGAAGTGATTGTGGCAAGTTTGTTTGACACAAACATCTGATGAGGACAAAAACGTAAAATGCATTATTAGTAAAATGTACCCTGATTATGCTTTTTCCATACCAATATAGTACTATAACGGCACATAATTAAAATGTATTCAGGTTTTATGAACTAGTCATCTAAACCTTTTGATCTAAAATCTAGCTAAACAAAAAAAAAATCAGAAAAATTGCAGGTGAAGTGGAAGGCACAAAAATAACAATGCTGTAGTATCTCAGTCAGAGATAAATATTAGGGAGGTGTAGAGAAACTGTTCAAGGTTTATGCAATTATACAAACAAGCCCAATGCTCCCAACAAATGTATTTCAATTGTTTGTCCCAGCTGGTAAACAGAACTGAAATGGAAGAAGGGGCCACAGCTAGGATCCATAGCATATGGTGCTACAGATAGGCAACCTGAATCCATACCACAATGTTCACTACAAAAGCATTATTTGGCAGCTCTACTGCCAGTTTTTGCCAACATATATGCATTTAAAAGGCACAACAGAAAAAAGTGCATGAGATATACTGTATCCAAGAGCATGCTGTGTCCACGTGCTGACTGAATGGGGTCAGTTACACATCACCATGCAACTTATGTACAACCAATTAGCCAAACTGGAACTGCTTGAACAGAAACAGTCTTAACCAAACAACAGTTAATGGCCCGCACTGCACCACTCCAGAATGCAAACTGGAAAACTCATTTAAGTGTTCTCCTAAGACAAAGAGCCCCTGCACATGGAGAGCTTGCATGTCAGGGAAAAGTTCAGGCTAAAAGAAAAATACTAAATAATGAAAATAATGAATTGCACTTTTCCACATTCAAAGTTGTTCACATGTATTATCTTACTACTAGCTGATGCACACAGAGCATCTGTGCTCTCTTTGGGGCCGGCTGTTCCGCCCCCATCCTGTCCCACTCTCTCCTGCCCCTTCCCTCCTGCCCCTTCCCATTCTCTTTCCCCCTCCCCGCAGCCCCACTCTCGACACAGGCAGGATGCCCCACTCGCCGCTGCCTCTTGCTCTCGTCGGACAGCACTGGCTGCCTCCTCCTCATCCAGCAGCCAAGCGGCCAGCCGAGGCCACCTCCGCCTCCTTACCCCCGCCGCCGTCTCCTTACTTGGGACGGCCTGGCCAGGCCAGGCCACCCCGTCACTGCCTCCCAGCAGCCAGTCAAGGCTGCCTCCTCCTCCTCTACCAGGACGGCCTGGCCAGGCCATTCCACCGCCGTCTTCGCCTCCCAGCAGCCGGCTAGCTGCCTCCTCCTCCTCACCCAGGACAGCCTGGCCAGGCCAGGCCATCCCACCGCCACCTTCTCTGGCCGTTTTGTGCCGGCCCGCTGCCGCCATTTTTTGTTTCCCCTCAACTCTCGCCCAAGCCAGGCCGGAACTCTAGCAACGTGAGAGTTCCACCGCCAAATTCTTAAGGACACACACGCCAGCTAAGAGAAATAAGTATAGAGATACTTCTTACAAAAACCCTGTAAGGTAAAGAAGCATTATTGTCCTTATATTGCAGCTGGGGGCTAAAAAAGAATAGTTGGCCGAAAGCTACCTAATGCATGGCAGGGGCTAGATTTGAACTGGGGACTTTCCAATTTGTAGTTCAACTTCTCCACCTCTGCCATACCAGACCTCAAAAAATGTTTGTCCATGTCATGCTGATATACAGAGTTTCAGGTGTGAGAGTTTCAAACAAGGATATAGCAGTCTGTTGCCAACATCAATTGTTAATAGCACGTTACTGGTTTTTTCATGTGTTTTACTCTCCCAGTAAAAATGTACAGATCCCAGTAACCAATTATAAATTAACTGTCATCAGTTCAGTATTCATTTTGTTTGTTAGAAATCTTCAAACAAAAATACTGAGATTGACAAACTAAGAACAGCAGAATTTTTCACACATAGAGAAAACTTAATAAGGGTTCCATGCTATTTTGATAGCAAAGCTTTCTGAAGAGCATCAGTACATCACTGTACTGAAATAGAAGATTCGAAGTGGCAAAGAACACAGCTGTTCAGTAACCAATCTATGTTTGCTGTAACACAAAACTTTCTGCTCAAGTGATGAGGCCCAGCACTGCAAGAACACAAGAGTCCAGATCCCATCCCAAGACTGGTTTTTTAAAAATGCACTATTACTTGGGCTTACTAATTTGGAAAATGAAAACTGAAACAAGTCATTCTTTATGAAAGACACAGAGAAGTGTAGTGATGAGTTAATGTGGTAGCCATTTAAAAATGTATCCAGTGCTCACTGACCATGTAGTGAACTGGTTATCTACACCCTGATCACGTCCAAGTTAAACGTTCTCTGGCCCTCCAGCTTCCCCAGACTTACAAAAGGCTGCAGGAGCACCATAACATTCTGCTAACAACATGGCTAGAGGCTTTCAGTGACTTACTCTCTGTACAGTTCAAGCTGCCACAGGGTAAGGTTTAAATGACCACCACATAGTAATTGGTTACCTGACCCCACCTTTAAAGAACAACATCTCTGGGTATTGTTGTGATCTCCAGGTCTGGGAACAGCTCTTGATCTCTCACTCAAGCCTCAGAGGGGAAGGGGCTGAGTCACCATATTCATGTTCCTCCTCCAGCCTCCTGAGCACACCAAGAACCAGAAAGGTATTTCCGTCAGCCTTGGCTTGCCTGCCTTGAAATACTCAAAGGCGAGCCTTGCATCCTCTGACTTCCTGTCCTGCCTCCTCCATCATTTCCTGTTGGGGCAAGGTCAGCCAACAGCTCATGTTGCTTTCCCCCCCCCCCCGCCAGGTTTGCTGACTTCACCTACTGTCGTCATGGTGACAGGAGATGCAGCAACTCCTTTGACAGTAATGTTGGAGGGTGAGGCTGGGCTTGGGCCCTGGGCAAGTATCAATATTTCAACACCACTTAAGGCCAGAGTTTATGTTACACTCACCTCAGAAATGCCTCTGAAAATGGCATCCTTTAGGTGTCTGGCCACTTTGCTGCCTAACACACACATAATTACTTACTTCATGAATTGTAGCTTTCATGTTGCAAAATATCCACGCCCCATGTTCTTGGAGGACACTGGTGAGTAGGGTGTGCACAAACTGGTTCAGCGGTCTATTCACAGACCGCCAAACTGATTCGAAAGACCAGTGTACGAGCCAGTTCAAAGGTATGTGTGGGAGTTGCTTTAAGCAGTGGGGAGGGTGGCCTTACCTCCCCCGCCGCATTTCCCCCTCTAGTGCTGCTTCCAAAACCATTGTTGTGGGGCAGCTGTATTCCCTTCCCCCCCCCGGCCGGTCAGTGTCATATTGGAAGTGACAGGTGCGACTGCAACCCTTCATGCTTAAAGAGTGTTTGCTTAAAGCAACCCCTCCCTTCACCCTGGTGTGCAGGGAACCGGTTACAGAACCGGTTCCGTGCACATCCCTACTGGTGAGGGGGCAGGAGAACTCACAATGTAGGGAATAAGTGTAGCTGTACACATTTGGGTCAGTTCTACTTGGGTACTACTGACCCAAATGTGTACAGCTACTGTACTGTATATTGTAAGGGAATAATGTACTGTCTCAGTACAAGGTTCAGCTCAGGTATCACTAGAAGACCTCTTCAGCAACATTCCCATCATGGCAAGTGTAACATGTGCTCCAACCCTTTTCACTTCCATACTTCTACTACTAAAGTCCATGAAATTATACCAGTACAAGTATCCCATCATTTTACAACTTGTTGAAATAATTATTTTTTTATTATTATTATCATCATCATCATTATCATTATCATCATCAACATTTCACGAACCCTGTAGACTTTTTTAATCCAAGCTACAAACACCAAAGTTATGATTAAAAAGTTTACACCTGCAATTAATTCAGAGCCTAATATCAGAGGACTATGTTTATTTATGGGCCATTTATTTATTTATTACACTTATATCCTACTCTTACTCCAAGGAGCCCAGAGTGGTGTACTACATACTTAAGCTTCTCCTCACAACAACCCTGTGAAGTAGGTTAGGCTGAGACACAAGCGACTGGCCCAGAGTCACCCAGCAAGTCTCATGGCTGAATGGGGATTTGAACTTGGGTCTCCCCGGTCCTAGTCCAGCACTCTAACCACTACACCACACTGGCCATCACAATACACAAACTCAACTCAGAAGGCCCTCAATGATATCATTATTGTGGAGGTGGCAAACTTTCTGGAAGACTCCTAACTAAAAAATATGGAAGTCCCTCACCTGCAGAATTACTGCAATTTATTTCTTGCTGTTTTCTGGAAGTAATTCAAGACTCTCTAATTTGAGTTGCCTGGAAGAGATCAGACTTTAGCTATTGAGAGGAGGGGGAGGAGAGGGAAAGTGTTTCAGTTTTAATGTGATTTCAAACACAAGTTCCTCTTTATGCTCTTGACTTGACCCAAGTCCTTGGATCAAATATTCAAAAAATTAAAAAGAGTAAACAAGAGGAGGAGGAGACAGTTTTACTGTATACAGTACAATCTTACTATTAGATAACCGTAAGTACAATCTATCCAAGTTATAAAATAAACTAGGACTCTGAAATCTAATGAGAGTTTTACCCTGGTCCAATTCAGGATACATTATTATTTTTTTATTATTTTATATGTTATATTCCGCTCTTCCTCCAAGGAGCCCAGAGCGGTGTACTTAGGTTTCTCCTCACAACAACCCTGTGAAGCAGGTTAGGCTGAGAGAGAAGTGACTGGCCCAGAGTCACCCAGCTAGTATCATGGGTGAATGGGGATTTGAACTCGGGTCTCCCCGGTCCGGCACTCTAACCACTACACCACGCTGACTCTCATACTCCTCATAACAGGAGTATTGCAAAAATACAGGAAGACCCAAAAAAATTGGTTTGCTAAACACTGGAGGCATAGCCTATTCCTCTTCCATTCCCTCCTTTCTCTCCCTATGACCTTTTATGGCTGAAAACCAGTGATTAACTCCCAAACAAAAGAAGCGAGAGGCTGCAAGCCTCCTGGAAACCATATAGCCCCTAGCCTAGAAGTCATCAGTCTCTTAACTCCAGATATGGCTAAACTGGCTGGTTCCTCTCAAGGCGGAGAAAACGCTCTGCACGTGATCAGAGGCATCTTGTTCTTCATAACAGACTCTGTTCCGCCCTGGCTCCGATTAAGCCCTGCTGAAAACTCCCTGAAGCGGTCTCAGTCTGTCCCCGCTCTCTGTCATCCCGCGTTAGCAAATACGGAGGTAACCCCAGGCCCAAAGAAGTTCAGGAAGCAAAGTCGACACTTACAGCTCCCCGACCAAGAACCTGCTCCTCCGATCCAGCTCAGCCACTCCGGCGCCGCTTCCACGAGGAGTCCCAGCTGGCCCGCCTGGGCTGAGGAGGGAGGAGGGTGAGGAGGAGCCAGCGGCGCAGAGGCAGCATCTCCCAGCAACCTGGACCGGCGGCTCCCCTCGCCGCTCGCACGCAGCAGCCACCCACGGGCTTCCCAGGCGCTCCGAGCCAAAGCGGAAGTCCAAGGAGGGCGGCTCGGAGGAGGCGCATGATTCATCACCGGCTCTTTCTCGGCCCAACAGCCAAAGAAGCCTCGAGGGCAAGGCGCGGCTGCAGAAGCGCCCTCCCAAGACCTCCGGAGGGCTTCAGCGTTGCAAAGCGGCCCCTCCGAGCTTGCCCTGGGGCCTGTGTAAGGCGGAGATCCCTGGAAGAGAGAGCCACCCATCCACCCACCCCGCGCGCTAGTAGGCCCAAATCATGCAACCGCAGTCGGGTCGGGAGCTGCTGTTGATGCATCAGCCCCAGCCCCGCTGTCGGCCTCTCTTCCCCCATAGCGCTTTTCTGGTGTGTGTTGCCATAAGGCGATCGGGTCCCCCAGCCTGGTTGCAGGCAGAGAGCTCCTCTCTCTCTCTCTCTCTCTCCCACCGTCCCGAACCACATCCTGCTTACCTCCCTGCTTGGTGGTGGATCTTCTCTCCCCGAGTCCCGGCACACGCGGTAGCACCTCCTAATTGGTCCCCATGAGGGTGGGGGGAGGGGTGCTGCTGCTGCTGGCAACACAAAGAGAGTCTTCTTCTCTCCCACCAGGCACAGCGAAGCAACCTGCTACAGCTTGCGAAATGCCGGCCCGACCAACACGCTTCTTTTCCACCGCTTCCCCTCCCCGCTTGCTTGAGGCGTTTCTCCACCGCTAACCAGCAGCACTCACACCAGCAGATTCCAATAATGCCCCGGGGGGGGGATTCCTTCCTTCTCGCCCCTCCCTTTCCATATACACGTGTTAAGTTCAGAGCAGCAGAGGGAGTCATCAGATGCATGCACTCGATTTAGAAACTACTACGCTCCGAGGGGGGAGACTGTGCACTCTGTGACATTTGGAGGCTGTAAACAACTCTCCTGCCAAGAAAAGTGTCCCCCAAAAGGACAGGGATACTCGGGCTTCTAGAAGGGGCAAGGCACTAAAATAAGGAGTTTTTTAAAAATAAAATTAATAAATCATTCATAGAGAAACAGGGATTTGGCTTTCATATGGACCAACTCGGGTTTTCAGCCAGCCAAGAATTATGAGGTGTGTATTTGTTTTTTTAAGTTCTGGTTTTATTTTACTTTTGTGATACTTGAAATCTTTTCTTAGAATAGCTTGAGAAAAGAAGATGATGAAGTAATACTGTGTTTCAAAAAAGGAGGGGGAAATTTAAAAAAAATAATGCTTCCCCATCCCAAAGGTTAGGACAGTTTACAAAAATGTTGCATAACTATAGGCAACATGAAAAAATCTCAGAAGAGGCCACCCCCAATATTCAGCCCTTCCTTCCCAGTCCTTAACCTCTCCAAAGTACTCTTCCTCTCCCATTTTCAGTCTTGTTGCTCTTCCTCTTAATCTTGCTTATTGAGACACTGGTTCAATGCCTTGCATATCCAGATAGGTCTAGGAAAGATTCCTTCCTGAAACTTTGGAGAAGCCACTGCCAGCCTAGAAAATACTGAGTTAGATGGACCAGTGGTCTGACTCTGTATAAAACAGCCTCTTATGATGCTCTATGTTTTTGTAGCCCTATTGAGATGTTCCCCAAAAAATAGCCCCCTACACACTTACAAATATGAAAAGATCGGAAATTCCGCCCTAGAACAGCACTCACTCACTCCATTTTGCCCCTCATGGTTACAGGGTGGATGAAGGAAACATCATGACCATAATGGTGGGTACTTCTGTAATTAGCAGCCTGGATCTCCCCAGGCTACCAATCACTGTAGTACTTGCCTTAAACAGTTACAGTGTTTCCCTCTGCAGACAAATGCCACCATGATTAGTGAGGTAGAAGGCATGAGTGATACACCAGGGCAGGATTTCCGACCCTCTTTTGGCACTTGTACATGTGTGCAGGGCTCCCCAACCACATAGGGCTTGTGTGAATGACTGTGTTTCTTTTTAAAAATGAATTTGGGTATAGGCCTACCCAAATGCAGAATACAGATAAGAAATGCACTACTGTATGTGTGCTGTACCCAATGGGCTAGTTCAGATGATATTTATCTACCAGCTCAACTAAACATAAAAAGGACTTTTGAACCACTGAGAGCATACACACCCTACCCTTCTGGCACACTGGGGTGCCTTTTCCTAATTGATTGAGGAGGCATTTTGTCCGAACTACTCCTCTACGTGCACTACAAATATCCCTCACGTGATTAACTATTGGGGTCCTAGGAGGGAACAGGATGCAGTTGCACACAAATCCACAGAAATGACTGTCCCTGCCTGTGAGAACACCGCGAGGGAGGTAGTGGCTGCCCTTAAGTGTTCTGATGCATCAGCAGAGGCCCGGTTCAAGCGCTACTCTGAGTTCCTCAAATGTATGGCCACCTCCATGGAAAGGCTTGCCAACCAGCCACCAGCCTTTCTTCCCCAGCAGCAGCTCTATCTGCACCAGATGCTGGGGCCTGGGCCCTACCTCCCCACACCCCCAGTGCACTCCCTAGCCCTCCCCTCACACAGCAGGGGAAGGTAATTCTCCCCCACCAAGAGCTCACATCAGCTCACACACCCCTGGCCCCATCCCAAGACACTCCATTCTGAGGGATCAGGAGAGTCAGTGGGTGCGGGAAGGGTTAAGCAATCCCTTCTGCCCCTCCGTTCAGCTTTGAAGTTGCCCCTCTTCCCCCTGCATTGCCTCAGGAAGAAAACATGCGGTCAGAAACCCTCTGTTTCCTTTGTCAGGGAGCCAGCGTGGTGTAGTGGCTAGAGTGCTGGACTAGGACAGGGAGACCCAAGTTCAAATCCCAGTTCAGCCATGAAAACTAGCTGGGTGACTCTGGGCCAGTCGCTTCTCTCTCAGCCTAACCTACTTCACAGGGTTGTTCTGAGGAGAAACCTAAGTATGCAGTACACCACTCTGGGCTCTTTGGAGGAAAAGCGGGATATAAAATGTAAAAAATTAATAAACCCATCCTTATTCATCTGCCATCTGTACCACAAGCACAACACACTAGCTCTTGCTTAGTTAATGTGTGTATGTGTCAAACGATGTTTTAAAAAGGTATTTTGAAAGATAGCTGATACAGAAAAAAGGATGCCAGAATGATGAGCCCCAAATTGATGGCTGGCATTCTCTGCAGGGCTACAAAAATGGAAGGAACCCTGTGGAAATACAAACAGACAAGCTTAAGTGCGCTTCAGTCTTTACCCACAGTTGTGTTGCATACAAATCTGTATGTGCATACACTGTACCCTGATTGTGTGTGAATAGGATATGTGCATACAGATCTGTACATGCAGTGAATATAACTTGTGAATAGAGTTTTTGTCTCGCTTCCAAGGGAGCCTTCATACTATTCCATAGTAGAGAAGCTGATGTGTAAACTGTTCTAGCCCTATTATGTTGTACAGTTCCATCAAATGCAGGGTACAGATAGAAATATGTTATTGTGCATACATTCAACATGTGTAAATAACTGTACATAAGTACAAATCTGTACATATGTACTCTGCACACAGATTGCACATGCACTGAATATAACGTGTA
Source organism: Hemicordylus capensis (assembly GCF_027244095.1). NCBI lineage: Eukaryota > Metazoa > Chordata > Lepidosauria > Squamata > Cordylidae > Hemicordylus > Hemicordylus capensis. The sequence continues at coordinate 185,345,182 of NC_069657.1, read as the reverse complement.
CATCTTCACGTGTACAACATGGCTTCTGTGAAGACAGAAAATTTGAGAACAATTGCTGTACAACTGTAAGCAGACTCCCTGAAGGTCAAAACAAAAACTGACTCAGGGACAGTTGAGACAATATCTCTCCCCACACCAGCCAGCCCACTCAATTAAAATGGGATGTTTTGGGAGCACATATGCCCTTATGTCTTCCCAGTACATCCTGACGCCCATCGGACGTGTTCTTGTATTGCATGAGGGGACATTTCATCCAAACCACTGCTCTGCATGCAACCAAATCAAATACAAACTAGTAGTAGGGCCACATGTAAAGCAGCAGTTTAGATGTCCTGCTCTCCTATACAATAAAGCAACACACCAAGGGGATGTCATGTCTGGAAGACTTAAGGATGTGTATGCTCTCAATGCATCCCCATTTGGGCCAGTTCAGTGAAGGGAAATATCATCCAAACTAGCCCATAAACTTTGATAAACCACCCTTCCTCTTTTCCCTACCCCTTAAAATTTCCACTAATGAGGCCCTGCTTTGAGTTCTGTCGTACCTGGACTTTTCTGTAGATGACCTTTAGAATGTCCTTTTGGATGTTGGTATGGTGCAAGCTGACTAGGTCAATATTATTGGAGTACTTTTCATTTGGTTTTGTGGTTTTATTATATTTTACTGTGTTTTTATTTGCTTTGTGTGATTTTAATTTTATTGTGAGCCACATTAAGGCATTGGTGATAAGGTAGCATAGATATTTTTTTATAAAATAAAATAGTTAGTTTAAAATTCAATCCTGAATAACATTAACCTTCTGGATATTATAATTTGGCTCTTACATCTGATTCTAAATAAATGTACTTTTAGTGGAATCTTATGTATGTTTACTTTGTATTTTTAGGATTGCAGCTTTAGCACAATATGTCTTTGAATAGAAACACTGGGAGCAAACATGAGGAGAAAGCTACTGCCCTCATGTCCTGTTTGTAAAACCCAGAAGGTAGTCCCATCTGGCTGGCTGGCTATTTATTTATTTAATACATTTATATGTTGCCTATAACAAAAAGTCTCAAGGCAGTTCACAGTTAGAAACTGAATGCTGAACTAGATGGAATGTTGGTCTGATCTAAAAGAGTAATGAGAAGTACCGGTAACTAGTCTTGATGGAATTTTCAAGGACTGGAATGTAACATTGTAGTTCAGCCTTTTTTAATAGACACCACAACTCCAATGTATTTGAGTGGAGGGAGGGGAGGGCCCCCATGTTTTTGAAGTTGGTTCATAACCAAGGTTCTCTCTTCTTCACATTGGCTGCTGAATATATTCTTCAGAAGTTTGACATGCATTAATACATATTCTGTTCTCATTTTGTTTTATTTGTAAACTTTCCAGACTCACATGTGAGAAAGGAAAAAGAAACAGAGTGGTGATCAGAATGCAAGAAAAATTCAAAAGAAAGTCATGTTCAAGAAAATACTTTTTCATACTCCCTTTTCTCAAAGCAGTGGGATGTTCAAATCAAGATAGCCATTAAAAGGTCAGTTCCCTTTGGAGAAGAAAGCCCTGGAGACTCCTGATGACTTTGTACCAATCTGGGTTGGGGTTGTTGTTGTTTTTAAAGCATATGTACAGGTTGAGCAGGTATCCTGGGAGCATAGCTACTACAAGCAAGCACAGGCAGCACCTTTCCCAAAGTAGCTTCAGGTCCCTAAAGCCAACCTCTTCCCATGAAAATTCAGAATACGTCTGTCAAAACTCCTCAAACCACTCCAGAGTCGGACCAGGCAAATGCTTTCAGGCTTTACCTCTTGAGGACAGGTGTTTGGGTAAATAATACCAAATCACTATTCTTGTTTGGGAGGTGTACATGTGATGATTGCATTTTATCCTCAAAACAAGGCTGTGGGAGCATTAAATAAGGCTAAAAGTGAATGACTGGCCCAAGGTCATTCCAAGAGCTTCATAGGAATGTTATACTGAGTCAGACTACTGATCTATCTAGCTCAGTATCATTTACATTGACTGGCAGTGACTCTTCAAGGTTTCAGGTAGGAGTCTTTCCCAGCCCTACCTGGAGATGACAGGGGTTGAACCTGGGACCTTCTACATGCAAAGCAGATGCTCTACCACTGCTCTATGGCCTCATCCCCATTCATGGCTAAGCAGAAATCTGAACCCAGCCCTCCTAAGTCTAGGGCCAGCATACATCATATAGGCTCTAATGATCCTAGCCTCAATCCTGCGCACACTTCCCTGGAAGTAAACCCCTTCATGGTGAAACATACATCATAGTGAAACATACATAGACTGTGATAAGACTGTGATTGTGCTGCACATTCATTGGAGCACTATTACTAATTACAGTATACACAGCATAATGCCCTTTTATGATACAGTGTGTCTGACAACAAAAATGAGGCTAATTTTGAGTTAATATAAGGCTAATTAATTCATTCCTAAATGTTGGTGTCGTCTGTGTGTGGTGTGGCCTTCCTGTACACCTGCTACACCTCTAGGATGTAATGTTTGGCTCATGATGTAAAGTTTGTATGAACACATCCATTTTAAGTGATAACCCCAATTGCTACAATTCTTCAATTCAAAAAAGGTATGAAATGTCACAGAAGTTTGTTTGTTTGTTTGTTTGTTGCTTAATTCTATTTCTATACCTTCCAAAAATGGCTCAGGGCGGTTTACACAGAGAAATAATAAATAAATAAGATGGATCCCTGTCCCCAAAGGGCTCATAATCTAAAAAGAAACATAAGATAGACACCAGCAACAGTCACTGGGGATATGTGCTCTGGATTAAAAAATTCATATGGGCAAGCACATAAATATTATTTCTGCATCCAAGAGATTTTCAGACTTCTCTTGCACTAGCATATATATCAACTGGTGAAGCTATAATTTATCTGAAGATGCTGGTCTGGTTCAGACAATCATCTAAATCATGGTTAATTATTGTGAATGAACCTGGCTTGCTGTGAGTTTGCGTGTTTGTTTCTCTTCATTTACATGCCAGAGGAGAAGTGAAAGCTTTCACTTCAGAATAAAATAAAGATCTTAGTGGTGATCCAGTATCCTTCACAACATGAGCTTTGTGTCTGTGCAGTAGTCCCCGCGAAAGGATTTTTAAGCTCCTTGAAGCACTCTGAAGCTCTGTCCTTTGCGAGTTAGCAAACTCACTGCCTTAAGAATCAATGTCCCCTTCACTATCTTCTATCCCAATAAAGTGGTTATGAGAACGGGCCCAGCCTTCTTACCTAAAATGGTCTCAGACTTCCATATTAACCAGGATATCATCCTCCCAACCTTCTTTATGAACCCTATTTCGCCCCTGGAATGCTTTCTCCGTTCCTTGGATGTCCGCAGAGCCCTCCTCTTCTACATGGACAGAACTAAAGACTTTAGAAAGTCTAATAGAGGCATTGTTACCTTCACAGGTGATCACAAAGACCAGCCTATGTCTAGACAAAGACTTTCTGACTTGTTGGTCCAACTTATCTTTACTTGTTATAAGAAACAAGGGGCTAAACCTACTTCTACAATTAAGGCTCATTCTATCAGAGCTATGACCACTTCGGCATCTCATCTGTCCGGTATTGATTTCTCTGACATTCACTACTTAGTCTACTGACTTAACCTTTTGGAAACACTATGCCTTAGACATCTGTTCTGTGGCTGAGGCTAGTTTTGCTGGGCGGTACTAAAGAAAGTTCTCTAACCTGACATGCTCCAGTCTACCTCCTTATAGGAGGAGCTTGCTAATCATCCACGTTGTGAAGGATACTGAATTACCACTAAGATAAACAGGTTGCTTACCTGTAACCTTTGATCTTTTTGTGATCTGTTATCGTTCACAGCACCTGCCCAACCTCCCTAGCTTACATATGAATGTACCATACTTCCCTGCTACCTGTTTCATGGACCCCAGTCTACACAGTGGCCATTTAAGGACTGAGCAAGAAAGCACTCAACCGCTGAAGTTACCGAGTGCGCTCTGCGTGCAAAGGGAAGGGCTTCAGAGTGCTTCAAGGAGCTTGAACATAATTCCACGGGGTCTTTTCCCACTTTGTGAATTATACCAGATCACCAAAAGATAAAAAATTAGTTAACCTGTTTTTTACTTTACATCTGAACTCAACTGGTTTATTCTAATGATATCCTAGTTTGTTAATCAAACAAGATATTGAAATGCAGTTTGATCATGGTTTCTTTTAGCAAACCACAGTTAGAATAAACCACAATCCCCAAGTGTGGACATAATGCAGAACTCTGGTTTATTTTAAAGCAAAAGCTTTTGCTTTTCTCTTCTGGTGAAGGAAAGGAAGAAAGGGGACTGCAGAAGCCTGCAGTGAGGGAGGCTTGTGCACAGTCCTCTAAATCATGCTTTAGGCAGGCCCCATTTCAATAAAGCCGAGCACATACAAAGAAATGTTCAATGAAGACATGAATGACACAGCTACCAGAACCCCCTAAACTCCAGTGCTTGCATGGAGTTGATCATTTATTAGTGTGGTTTTCAAACTGTTATTTGGGGAACCTGGGGCAGCACAATGTATCTTCTGTTCAGTGTGCAACAATAGGAGAGTAATGGATGTGTTGTAAACTGTATTCTCAGTAGTTATGGGGCAATGGAGAATCTCAACCGACCTGACCAGTTCCACCCATTAATTAATCTACAGTATGCCCCAGAATCCTCTGCAACACACAGGAGTTGCTTGGCAGAAGTGCAGAGAATGAGCTATTCAGATTTAAGTAAGAGGCACTGTTCAGTTTTTAAAAGCAAATATGACAGGTCACACAAATGTTACAGGTCCCACTTCTAATTGCTTCTTCAAAAGCATGTTGGGCGGTTGGAAGGGGAACTGCAGGAAAAGCAATGTGCAGAAGTAAGATTTGATCTTCCCATGTATTCCATAGCCTTTTGTCAGAAGTTTTAGTATCTCTTAAGAGTATCCTAACATTAACTACCATAGCTTTGAATATTCTTATTATAAAGGTATCCTATCTTTCTTTGAACCTCACCAAAACCTTTTTGACAGAATTGCTTTTTGCTGCATAATCTAATTTTGTATATGTACCACAAAGTATATGTACCACTTTCAACAAAAAAGTTCTCAAGGGTGTTTATATTGCAAGAAAGAAAGAAAGAAAATGGTTCACTGTCCCAAAAGGATTCACAATCTAAAACACACACACAAAGAGACACCAGCAGCAGCCACTGGAGATGCTATGTTGGACTCAATAGGAATGGTTATTCTCCTCCTGAATATAAGAGAGTTGCCAGTTTAGAGTGGGAATATGTTTGTTTTCATTCTTTCTCTCTTTCTACTACACACGCAAATGACTACGGTTGTTTATGCAGCATGAACATTCCAAACATTCATTGAGGTCGTTCTCATGACTGTTAATGGAGGGCGGAGGGAGGCAGGGTTGAACCTTCCTTGTCCCGCAGACAATCAGTTGTCCTCTGTGTGGTGTCATGGCTCATGTGCCCATATGATCTGCACTACCCTGAGAAGCGCAGATCTCTGGAGGCTGGAAAAATGAAGCCCAGCCTCTAGGTATCCCTAAATGCACCTCTTGAGAAGTGCGGTGCATTGAGGAATTTCCCTTCAAGCTGGGCACTCTAGGTGCCCGGCTCTATGTCTGTTTGGATGGCATGCAGCTGGAACATACACATGACTCCATACCTAAGTAAAAGGGTGCACTTATGGATGCTGGGATCATCCTTGATCCCAGCGGTTCACACGAGCAGCCCTACCCAGGTAGGGCTGCCCAGACCTGAGTAGGGCTGCTCTTGTGAGCAGCCTCTCTGAATTTTATTTTCTCAAATAATTATATTTTTTCTTTTCCTATTCTGTAGTTTATTAAATGCCTTGTGGCCTCATGTAAAACCTTCAGTTAAGTTTTTACGAATAATTGCCATTATCTGAAAGGCAGCCTTTTATGTAATGGAGGCTAACCTGTCTAGCCTTGAGTAAAATAACAAGCAAGCAGAATATTTTAAAACCGTTTAAAGGGACATTTTAAAAGTATTAAGAGATATTATATGATGGCAAAAAAGGTAGCCAACATGTACCTCATCCCCTCTTTTAGGATATTTAAACTGTTGTATCTCCGCCATATTTCAATGGATATGCACCAGATTTGTAGGGGTAGTATCTCTTGTCACCTAGTTGATGTCTGCAAACAGTTGGGCAGATCTGACAGACAGCTCCAAATAGAATGTCCAGGGCTTGGAATGGTAGAATATTGAATCAATCCCTCATCTTAACCATATTGGCACTACTGTGCCATTATAATACACTACAACACTAAATCAGAGAATTGCAGAAGGAAACAAAGCTATAAACGACTATCGTATTCAAGGTTTTTGTGACCTCTGCATTTAATACACTGCTGCTAGAACATTGTTAGTCTAAAGTTATGTCTTTTTAGCAAATTGGATTATTCCAGAATTTTAAAAACGATGGTCTTAATGCTCCAGTTTTAACCACATTGAGCACAATACAGTGTACATTCGGAATTCTTCATGCCAAATATACACGTTACAAAATTTTGGGTTGAGTTTGCATTCTTCTGTTCTGGCAGCTAGGAGTATTTGAAATGTTTGCCAACTGGCAACCTAAAACCATGTCCTGTTTAAAATATGGTCAACCTAAAACATACTGCCATATTTTCCTAACAAGCCTTTGAGAAACGATTTGCATAACTTTGTAGAGCAACATTAAACAAAGTTCTGTGGGATGGTAATTACATGAGAGTTTCCCTTTCCACCCATATAATCATTTTGTTTGTATTTCTTCCTCCTCGTCCCTAAATTGAAAAAAGTGTAACCAGCAACCAAGGAGATGTTTTGTACCAGAAGAGAGAGAAAAGTACATCAAACCTATTTCCTTGTCAACATTTAATGACACAACTACTGGATACTTTCTCTTAAAATAGGGGGGTGAGTTGCTTTCTCTTTTCTGCTGCATTACTCAGCAGCTGAGGGACTACATTCAACCACCACCCAAGGTTTTTAGAGTATCCCTCTGTTTCATCATCCATACTTCTGCCTCTGCAGTTTCATATCCTTAACAAACATGGTAACAGGAGTTCCAGCATGTGCTTCTATCAGCATTACCGTGTGATCTGTTCTTGACCAATGAACCTGGGCTATGTAGGTCTTGCTTGAACAGTAATTATCTCAGTTTTAAAAATATACTTGAAGGCTGTAACACAATGTGCTTTTCACACTTAGTAAGCAAAGAAGGAAGCATAAAGACCCTTTAAAGAGGAGTAATATCTAAGATACCTTAAGTGGCGCAGTGGGGAAATGCTTGACTAACAAGCAGAAGGTTGCTGGTTTGAATCCCTGCTGGTACTATATCAGGCAGCAGCGATATAGGAAGATGCTGACAGGCATAATCTCATACTGCGTGGGAAGAGATAATGGTAAACCCCTCCTGTATACAACCAAAGAAAACCACAGGACTCTGTGGGTGCCAAGAGTCGAAATTATTATTATTATTATTATTATTTACATTTTATATCCCGCTCTTCCTCCAAGGAGCCCACTGAAGTGTACTACATACATAAGTTTCTCCTCACAACAACCCTGTGAAGTAGGTTAGGCTAAGAGAGACGTGACTGGCCCAGAGTCACCCAGCAAGTCTCATGACTAAATGGGGATTTGAACTCGGGTCTCCCCGGTCCTAGTCCAGCACTCTAACCACTACACCATGCTGGCTCAATCAACTTGATTGAAATCAACTTGAGGGCACACTTTACCTTTTACCTTAATATCTAAGATGATGAGGTGCAAACTAAGACAAAGGGCCAACATCCAGACTAACCTGCGAACACACCAGATTTTTCCATTGTGTGAGGGAGTGACAAAAATCGCAGCTGCCATAAACCATCTCTCTCAGGGTCTCCCAGCTTTCAGGGACATAATTTTGGAAGTCACAGTGGCTGCAAAGGGAAGGAGAAATTGCTAAAAATTGCCATTTGTACAGTGGGAAAAACCTGGTGTACTGCAGAAAGTTAGTCTCGATGTTATCAAAGCATCAGTAATTTTGTAGTTTGTGCATAAGAGAATTTTGGCAGTCAGCTTTTCACACCTTTGCATCATAAGTTGAACTTGCCAAAATTTCTGCTTCTGTTCAGCTATTAAAGATACAGAAGTCCAATCCTTTGAATGTGGCTATTCTCTTTCTGTCCTCAATCACATAATTTAACTTTTCTCAGCACATGATTTGGGTCACCTTGATACAAAATTTTAATTCCACCCCCCCCCGCCACAGAAAGTAGTCAGCCTGTCCAAAAGTAACTAAACAGATGTTTTATGCCTTTTGACAATTTCTTTTTTTCATGACCTTTAACTTTACAGCACAATGCAGCTAAAAATAAAACAGAATAAGGAAATCCTGGAGTGTCCATACAGTAGATTTTCTTTTTATATTTATGAAAGATCTTCATCTATATTTCTGGTCATTTGAATGACAAAAATGTTTTTACACATAGAATAATAATATAACATTATACAAGGTTCAATGAATATACTGCTCCTTTGAGCTTTGATTTTTTTTTAGCAATATATATCTTTTATCTCTTGTAATGTCGTTACGACATTTTAAAACAAGTTATACATTCAGATAACCAATTGGGACAGACAATCTTGACATCAAAAAGTAATTCAAAACAGTGGCGGTAGCTGCTTCTTGGGGCTGGCTAAATTCACCCCTTGGTTGGCTGTGATTAAAGGAATCCTGCCTTTAGAGTGCTTCATGGTGGGTGTCAGTGTGGGAAGTAGCAATGCACCCTCTTCTCTCTCTTAAACCCCCATGCCTTTTCTTCTCCTCAGTAGCTCCATCCCTTCTATCATCACTGCCTCCATTTCTCCTCTCCTTGTACTATCAGCTCTCTCCTTACCTCATGCAGGACTGAGCTAAGATCAATTGGAGAGGGAGGGGCATAAAACAGGGATGTCCTCTTTCTCCTTTGCTATTTGTACTTGCCATAGAGCCATTAGCTCTGGCCTTCAGAGGCAACCAGCAGATTAAAGGACTGACCATTAATAGTATCAAACATATGATCAACTTCTATGCAGATGATATTGCCTTAATATTATCAGATCCTTTACGGGCCATCTCATCTTTACAGGATGAGTATAGCTTTGAAAAAGTAGTGGGATTAAAAAATAAATCTTTCCAAACCAGAAAATTTGTGTACTGGAATCAGCACCAAGTCTCATAGGGGCATAATTAGATCCTTGGGTATTACCAAAGTCTCTAAAAATATTTGATACCTGGGAGTGCACTTTTCAAAGAATCTCACACATCTTATGCACTTGAACTTCACTCCAGTATTAAAATCTATCAAAAGTAAGATTTGGAAGTGGAAAGAGATTAACCTCTCTTGGCTGGGGCAAGTAGCACTACTTAAAATTTATCTACTACCCAAATGATTGTTTTTGTTTCAAATCTTACCAATTACTCTATCTGCTAACACTTTGCAGAGAGGGCAAAGAATTTTGATCTCCTTTATTCATGCTAACAAAAAAATGAGACTTAGATATAGTGTTCTTTACACAAAAACAGCTAATGGTGAAATAGGAATTCCATACCTACCTGCCTGTTATGAGGCTTTTCACCTCCGAAACATCTTACGGATGCTGACCAATGTTGAAATTAATTCTTGGGTTAAGATGGAAGTTTCTGATCAATACTCTTATAGAGTTAAAAGCTTGCTTCTAATACCAGATTGGATTATTAGGTTTAAAGCAGGAGACAATGCTTTTCTGAGTGCCACTTTCAAGAGTTGGGCAAAATGGCATAAGAGTTCATAGGAAGCTGCCATATACTGAGTCAGACCGTTGGTTAAGGGGAATATCTTACAGCTCACACTTCTAGTCTCCCTTTTGAATGCAACCAGGGTGGATCCTGCTTAGCTTAAGGGGACAAGTCATGCTTACTACCACAAGACCAGCTCTCTTCCCATGTTTAGTACCACCATATTCCCTTCTCATTCCAATTTTTTGTACCCTAAATTTGATGGATTGTTTACATCTCCTCAACTGATGGAAGCTGCTGATCTGGAAGCTGCCAGATTAAGTAATTTTTATTGGGGGTGGGAGGGGAGACTCCTATTGATTTAGAGGCTATAGGGGAAATTTTGGGTCCTTTGCACTGTACATAGATACATCTTTTACAGGCAGATCCTTTATATCCACCCCAGAAATAACAGCACGAGCTAACAGACATATATAGAAATTGAATAAACAATAATTACTACTACTAACAAAATTTGAAGTTCTGGTTTTGGCAGCCCTGGACACCCTCAAAGGTGTGGTTTCAAATTTTTATGATTTGATTTTAAACCACACATTTAACTCACTGCCTAGCCTTAAAATGTCTTGGGGAAATGACTGCCAATAGGAAATCAAAGATCAAGAGCAGATGAACATATAGAAATGGAAGCCAGTTACTTTCTCTTCTGCCCCAATTAAGGAGAACTTTCTCAAAGTTTTCAAGAGATGGTACCTGACCCCAGTAAAAATAGCATACATCCAAAAAGACTGCTCTCCGCTCTTCTGGAGTGGTTGCGGGATGAAGGGAACCTATTTTCATCTCTGGTGGACCTTATCCTTTTGGACAGGTATTCACAGAGATATGCAGGATTACGAACCAGAAAATAGTATTATGCCCCCAGCTGGCGTTAGTAAATTTATTTTCTCAGATCAATACAGATGTGATATCCAAATAATTAATTATGTTTATGGTAACCACTGCCAGGTTAGCTATAGCCAAACATTGGAAAAATCAAACCTGGTCGATGGGCATCTGGTACAAGAACATATGGCATATTGCAATCTCAGGAAAGTGAACCCATATTATTCGGTCCTGTGCAAACCAGACTACAAATAATTTTTTTAATGTAATTTGGTCAGATTTTATTCTTTACACCAATTGGGAAAATTATGGTTGTTTTCCTACCACAAACAATATTAGAGTGTGGATGGATTGATTAATTGTGGTTTGTTGTATTATGTGTTGCTGTTTGTGTTTGGCTCAATACTGTTTAGTGTTGTAAATTTGTTTTAATAAAGATTGGGGAAACTGAAGTGAGGAAGGGTTGAAATTTTGAGCGCCTATTTGCAGGTAGCACCTGCATTCAGAGTTTCTCACCACCTGAAAATACCACAATGTGTTTGACCACACACAGAGCCCACAGCCCACTAGTTTCTTTTCTTTTCACATATACGCACATACAGTACATACTTTTTTTTTTAAGCTGGCCTTATTTTCTCCCTTTCTCACAATTTAAACATTTTGGGAATTTCCTTGAGCTGCAATCCAATGCACACAGCAGTTACTTGGGAGTAAACTCCAATGAGTTCATTAAGGCTTTACCTGGAAAATCTGTATATAATTGGTTGCAGTTCTATGCAACATTTGCTTGAGATAATCCTTCATTAGATTTGAAAATTAAACCATATAAATCACAAACTTGTCCAAAGAACTTATGCTGAGGACTTCTCTTTTCAATACTACTAACACCAAAAAAGGAAGAAAAGAATAAAGAATAAAGAATAAATTCAAAATAACCAACCATCAGCAAACAAAAACTGACTATAGAGTGGTGGAGCTGCTTTCCAAGCTGTGCCTGTTAAGTTGCCCATGTAAAAAAAGCAATCTCAGAATCCTTAAAAAATAAAAACTATGTCTGCATAAAAAACACACATTTCAAACAGGATATGTCTGAAGTTGTCCAATTAGTAATTTCAGTTTAAATGCCTTGTTTCATTTGGAAGCTATAACTCCCCCCCACCCACTTTCACCCAGGGGCGTAGCCATCATTGTGCGAATGGGTTCAAAGAACCCGGGCCGCCAATGAAAAAGGTCACCGAAGCCCCGTGGCTGGGGCTCCAGAGGAGCCCAGAGCAAACTCCCCCCTCCCATTCCTGGGTCGCCAAGAGCCCGGGTGAACTCTCTGCTAGTTATTTCATACCTTCACCTCTTGCCTGTGGGCTCCCCAGAGGCATCTGTTGGGCCACTGTGTGAAACAGGATACTGGACTAGATGGGCTTTGGGCCTGATCCAGCAGGGCTGTTCTTATGGGGGGCATGTATTAGCCTTTTTACAACCCTAAACAACTCCCTTGGAAATGAGCTTGTGGATGCAATACAGGTGGAAAAGAATAACTTCTTTGCAATATGAGCTTTGCCGCACATATTGCCAGAGCATAGATCTTAAATGCTCTCTATGTTGTAATCTGTCAAATTTGAGTTGAGTCTTTCTCCACTTGCACTCCAGTTGTCTACCTTGCCGCTTCAGCTCTCATAGTTCTTCCATATACCAAGGGGTCAATTCTGAAGTAGGTCAGAGTGGATGCTTAGGAGCGATCATGTCTACTGCCCTGTTGAGTTTGTTCCAGCTCTCTACCAGGAAATCAACAGAATCACCAGCAGAGGCAACATTAAATCGTTCCAAGGCTTCTTGGAATCCTATTCGATCCATTAACCTTTTCAGATGGCATACCCATCCTGTGGCTGCTTCATTGGTTACCGGTCTGCTTCTGGGCTAGATTCAAGGTGCTGGTCTTGACCTTTAAAGCTCTACATAGCTTCGGGCCGGGGTATCTGTTGGACTGCATTCGCCATATGAATCTGCCAGAGCCCTCTGCTGATCGTCTCAGGCCCTGTTCATGGGCCCGCCACTAACAGAGAATTGGTTGGTGGGGATTAGAGACAGGGCCTTTTTGGTTGTGACCCCCCAGCTCTGGAACACCCTCCCTGTAGAGCTTCACCATGCTCTCTCCCTTAGTATTTCTAAAGAACAACTAAAAACACATCTTTTTAAAGAGGCTTTTAAATGTTTCACCTGTTACTTATATCTGATAGGTTCTTTGGTTTTTACAATTCTTAGTTTTTAGGATTTTTAAAATAACTTTTAATTTGAAATTTTAAAATCTGTAATTCTGATTGTGGTTTTAGCTTGGACCTTTAACTTGTTTAGCTTAATTTGGTTAATTTTATCTGTCTGATTTTACATTGTAACTATTCTATAAATGTTGTGAGCCACCCCGAGCAGTCGTGTACTGGAGGGGCGGGGTATAAATATTTTAAATAAATAAATAAATAAATAAATAAATCCAATAGGCCACTCACCCCTGCAGAGGTGGAACTTGATTATGAGTCCAGTCTTAACCAGATGGTGGTTCATCCATGACAATGGAGGTGTTTATTTTTGGTTTGTTTGGTTTTTTAAGGAAAGGAAAAGAAGAGAGCTCTCAGCAAATGCTGGAGAAATCCAATACTTTCTGAGTGCTTGGTTGAGTGTAGAGTGAGGAGAAAAGGGCTGGCTTCCCTCTGGAGAAGAGGAGTCTGGAGAAAGGCTCCTATCTGTTGTGAACTCCATTTGCTGGCAGATTAGGTGCTTCCATTTTACACAGAGATCTCCAGAAATTCTTCTCAGCCTGCCTAGAAGGACCCTGGAAAATATTCATCATATTTGTAATCATATTACTGAGCTGGCTTTGTTTGCTGGCTGTTGGTCAGAATAGGTGCCTGTAACCTATTCTGATTGGTTGGGACAGAGCTAGCCCTTGCCCCCCCTTGGGGGAGGGAGAAAAGAAAGGCACATCTTGATTGGAGCTGGGGCACTAAATATGCAATTTGAGTACTGATTAAATATGGCAATTACTTTATTGGGGGGCAATGGATCCCACTGAACACCCTAAGAAGGAGGAAATAGCTTTACAAAGCATTAAAAAAAAAAGACCAAGAGGCAGTGTCATCTACTGGCAAGCAGCAGAAATGCAAGAGAGACAGGCAAGCAGAAAGAAAGACAGAGAGGAAGAGATTATATGTTTGGTGAGAGAATGGTGTGGGGGGGACTGTCAAGAATGTGGGACTGGCAAGGAGAGGGGCAATGCCCCGTCTTCCCCAAACGAGGAGCCTCCATTTCTTCAATGAGACAAATGCACACTATTGGCATCCGGTCCACAATGTGTTGATTTAAATAGTGTTTCACATTCTTAATTTCATTAAAACTTACTTGCAAAGAATATATTTGGATCTGGAGCATAAAACTGCAATCATAGCTGGAACTAAGTTGAACTGAAATCAACAGGAGTTGCTTCTAAGCCAATGTATCTAGGATTGGGGTGTTTGTGACCTTTTACTGTTTCATAAGGCTCTGTGCTCTCACTATGCTTCAAGGGACACCGTCAAAATAGGTAGGCCTTAAAAACTTTAAACTGCACTGACAACTTGTTCTACATGACAAATTTTACCGTAAATGTTGAAGCAATTGTTTTGCTGGTTTCCTATATAAACTAGGCTTTGCTACAGGCTCTACGGCATCTATTTATTATGTTTGTCTACACAGATAGATAGCTTTAAGAGCCTAAAAGCCTAACTCTCTCTTTGAGCTGTTAAACACAAAATAGATGTACCTGTACGAGAGAGAAGTTATTATGCTGCAGCTGATATTTGTGATTTCCAGGAAATGGAGTCAATATGATGTTCTAATGGAGGCTTTGAATAAATCTAATAGCTGCAGAGCATCTGTGTCATCTTGTTAAAAGACTGTATCTAATACCTGGCTACTCAAGCTTTGTAATGTGTCAGATCGAAGTGTCAAGACAGGAGAATTAATTAAACAAAGACAACGGATAATTAAGCTAGACTTGCAAAACACCTGGTACTCAGATATTGTTTCCAAAAGCAGTAAAACATCATTAGAAGCTTGAGTGGTACCCACAAAATAATGACATTGAGTAGAGAATAGAGAGAGGCTTTAGCTGGGTGGACCAGAAAGCAAGCAAACTTCTAGTTCTTTTCCCTATTCGTAGCTTGATTTGGCCCCTTCCCTTCTTTTGATCCCTGCTTGCTAGTCATTCTCCATTAGGCCTGCTCCTTCTTAGTGCTCACTACTTCGTAGTGAGGTAGTGCTCCTTCACTACTTCATCTCCCATCCTCACTCAGATCTTTTCTGCCTCTAGTGCTTGCCCCCTACACTCTTTCCCCCTTTCCTAGGTCTCCGCTTCCCTTGGCCCTGTTGCCTCCATGCCTTCTTTCCTAGGTTCTACTACAACTACTACCTTTCATTCCCTTGCCCCCCCTTGTCCCTAGCCACTAAATCCTTTCCCTCAGGCCCATGCCTCCTTCCCCTTTTCCCTTCAGCCTCACTCAGCTATAACCTATACCCCATGGAAATGTGGCCCAGGGACAAAGTGAATTATTTCATCATGAAAGAAAAAGAGAATTGTTTTCTGGATCCCTGGAGACTGACTTGCTGTTTGCCAACTCTGGGCACTGTCACATAGTGGTGGGTCCAGGAAGTAGCGCTGTTGATGTTGCTCAGCTCTAGCCCTGTCCAGGTGTTCATGTAACAGAGTAAATGGTTACAAAGCCAGTTGAACCCTGCCCCACTCCTCTATAGAAAGTCTTCTGAAGGCCTCCCTGCCTTCCCAGCATGCTTTGCGGTGCCAGCAGACTGGAAAGCTTCATGGTGTCAGTGGCTGCCCTCTGGCACAAAGGTGCAACAGATGGAGGTGCAACCCTGCTGAAACCACTGCAGCTTCAGGATCATAGAGTGTGCTTTGCTGAGCAGCACATCCATGGATGACAGCCACTGTAGCCACAGCTCTTTATGTTTCCTATGCAGTGAGAGGGTGTGTTCTGTACGATAGCTGGATAGAAGAGCCATGTGAGTTCTCACGACCAGAGAATTAAGGTAGGAGAGCCCTCCTCTCCTCCGCCTTCATTTAAAATCAGGATAGAGAAGCTGGGTTATCCTACATGGAAAAACCTGGGCCGGAGAAATCTCAGCTGGAGGGATTTGCAGGAGTTCTCATGATCATGCAAAACAGGGTAACCCAGCTCCTACCCTGATTATAATTATTGTGTGAACCAGCCTAGCATGTTGTATGAGTGTACAGATGTCTTTACACCCAAAATATTTTTTGTGTGAATGACTGTACCTGTGTTCATTTAAAAAGTGAACGGGCGTACAAGCTCCTCAAATGCATGGTACAGTTGAGAAGGGTACTGCTGCCCCTGTGTTCAACATGACATGTAATAACTGTGCCTGTATATATTGTACACTAGGACTGTGCGTGTCAGTAATTTTGGATTTCCAGTATCAGAAATCCCAGGCCCCACCACCACCAGGAGGCATCAGAATGTGGGGCAAGTGTCCCTGGTAGTGTGGTGGTGGGAGCCCTTTAACTGCCCACCCAGCACTGGCATGGGGTTGACTGGTTGGTTCGGTAATTCTCGGGAGCTTTGTGGGGGAGCAGGCAGGAAGTGACACAAGGCAGCCTGGGAAGCCCGAATGGCTGCTGGAAGGAAGTGCAGGCATCTGGGGATGGTATGCACACATACAAAAAGGAGTGTATGGCCACTTCAAATGCAACCAAATTGAAATCGCTCTATCTGAAAGGCTGTTTGTGTGAAAAGGATCCCTACATGGTTCTTACCATATTCATATAATTGCAAACTACAAAATAGGATTCTTGCCATGGAACCCTGGATCCATCTGCATTAAGTGGCCACCACACAGCTCTGTACATGTCCGAACTAGACCACAATTGCCCATTTGTAAATTAAAGGCCTATATTCCAAAAATCTCAAGGAAGGATCGTAAATGATGACTGACATTCAGCTTAAAATTGTACGCAAGGGGGCAAGTCCTTTGTGCCACCCAAAAATATGGCCCTGAAGGTCCTGCAGACTGAGAGATATATTTTCAGGAATCATAGAGGGCTGCAGTGGGAAGGGGGAAATTGGCAAAAACTGCCCCTGCTCCGTTCTGTGTGCACAGCACTAGTCGGAACATCAACCACTATATACATCAAGTGCTTTATAAATGAATAGGGTTGCCATATTCAAGCTTCCCAAATCCAGGTGACCCAATTTGCATATTATGCAAATTATGTGGCGACTAATTTGCATTTATTTATTTATTTGACAGATTTGTATCCCCTCCTTCTCTGCCCTCCCATGTGATCGGATCCAGAGTAAAATCTGTGCAATCCGGGCAGCACATTTGAAATCCGTGTAAATCCAGGTGGAATTTAGCAGCTGGGTGGAGAAGCCAAAATCCGGGGGCTACCCTAAATTCCAGGAGAAATAAATAATTAGTTTATAATGGACTGTCTCCTGCAACGCCTTCATCTTATGTGATTAAAATGGGGACCCAATACTAGTATGAACTGCCCACACCCCATGCAATAAAAGGATGCTCCAGGAGGCCATCAGGACATCCATAAAAGATGGGCACACTTTTGGCACATCCCCATTTTAATCATATGAAGGGAGAAGTATCATTAGAACTGGCCCAATAATAAACAAGAGGATTAGATGAATACACAGAAGAATGGTTTGTCAGCTGTTCATGTCATCATGCACAATGACTGTAGAGAGGAGAGCTGGTCTTGTGATAGTGGCCAAGAACTGTCCCCTTTGCTAAGTAGGGTCCGCTCTGGTTTGCATTTGGAAGCATAACTACATGTGAGCAATGTTTGTTGTAAGATATTCCCCTTAGGGAATGGAGTCATCGCTCCCTGGAAGAGCATCTGTATCCTTGCATGTCGACGGTTCCAGGTTCACTTGTCGGTATCTCTAGGTAGGACTGGGAAATATTCCTGCCAGAAACCTGGAAATCTGCCTTCAATCAGTACAGACAATACTGAGGTAGATGGACCAATGAGCTGACATGGTATAAGGCAGCATCCTATGTCTCTATGAGCCACCATCTCCAATGGCAGGTATGCCACTAAATACCAGTTGCTGGGAAGCAACAGTAGGGGAGGGATATTGCCTTCACCCCCTGCTTGCAAGCTTTCCAGTGGCATCTGGTTGGCCACTGTGGAAAACAGGATGCTAAACTCAAGGACATTTGTCTGATCCAACAGGGCTCTTTGCATCTTAAAACAACACACACACACACACACACACACACACACACAAGCCACTTTAAAGACATGTCTTAAATCTATGCAGACTACATATGGTGGAACCTAAAGAACTACTTCAGGCTTTCCCAATGGGGCTTTCTTTTAACTGTAGACCCTCCCTGTCATTTCAACAACTCTGCAAAGTCCCCTCACCTTCAAAGTCCCTTCAACAGGAGGCAGTGCTGTTAAGGAAAGCCCAAGAAGCACCCTGGGATATGTGGGACTAGTAGTTGCATGGTTCTTTTTATCCAGGCCTTAGCTATTAAACACTGGTATTGTTACACGCACCCCTTCAGTTTTGTTTATTATTCTGTTCTCACTTTGTCATTTGCATGCCTTTTTGCCCAACAACTCTCCAGTTTGTATTACTAGAATTTTAGGAGCCCAGCTTTCCTGATTTTCCATCCTGCCTCTGTAGCATCCCCACCCCACCCCCACCCCGTTATCTTTCATGAGGGAAAATCTGCCAGGCCAGACTTCATTTAAGCAAGTAGCATAGCCCTTTTGTTGTAAAAGGAAATTAATACATCTTCAGCAAGAATTTGAGCTGGAGAAAGTATCCTGCTTTTTCATTATAATGCGGCACGATCTGACGTTGTAATGCCTTATCTCACAAGAGGATGTCTGTTCACTATGTCATTTAGACATGACAAAAATCAGCCTGAATAAGATTTATTCTTATGAGATGACTCTTTACCCTGTGGCATCGTTTTAGAGAGAGCCTCATATTCTTCAAGCAACTGTTATATACAGATTTTAAAAAACTTTTTCAAAAAGCCCTGCTGGGATATATGTTTTGCAGAAAATAACATCAGACAAGTGTTGTTGATTTTTTAATGATTCTATCTGTTTTATTGACACAAGGTCCATTTCCAGGGGCGTAGCGAGGGGAGAGTGAGCCCATGTTGAGAACACAAGTGGCCCTCCAACTTGTGGTGGGGCCTCTGTGATGGCACACATGCTCAGGCATGCCTGCACCCACTCACGCCCCCTGGGAGGGGTCCACCAAGCTCCCCCTTCCCCCAGTTCAGGGGTCCTGCTGCCGCCAGAACCAACCACCTGCAGCTGAAGCCACAACCACCAGCTGTACTCTAACTGCCTATAGCAGCTAAATTCAGGTAAAGTGTCCCATGAGGTAAAGTGAGGCAGTTGTCTTGGGCAGCAGTTTATTCAGATGCCAGCAAGACAACAAGATGCCCTTCTCCACCACTACCCCCTTTAAAGAAAAAAGGGAAACGAGGGGTGTTCAAGGAAGCAGCATTTGGCTCAGTTCCACATAGGCCTTGAGCCACCACTGGCTAAATGATAAAGCTGACTTTAGCCTGGGCATGTCACTGTAACTTTTTTTTTCTTTTTCATTTCATATGCCTACATATTACATAGCTTGAATGATGGATTTGTATTTTGTTTATCTAAGACAGCCACTCCTTGCTCTTTTCTCTGCCCTCTAATATGGGTTCTGTTTGATAGTAATATTTCATTCTTACGCATGCTTGCTTCAATCTGGTTCATTTGTAACACAGGGAAAGGTGACTGACTCACCCCAAACAAGAAATCACTTATGAGCTACTAATCTCCTCCTCAGCCCTCCATACAGGTGAAACTCGGAAAATTAGAATATCGTGCAAAAGTCCATTAATTTCAGTAATGCAAATTAAAAGGTGAAACTGATATATGAGACAGACGCATTACATGCAAAGCGAGAGAAGTCAAGCCTTAATTGGTTATAATTGTGATGATCATGGCGTACAGCTCATGAAAACCCCAAATCCACAATCTCAGAAAATTAGAATATTACATGGAACCAAGAAGACAAGGATTGTAGAATGGAACAATATCGGACCTCTGAAAAGTATACAGTGTACTGTGCTTGATTGGCCAGCAAACTCGCCTGACCTGACCCCATAGAGAATCTATGGGGCATTGCCAAGAGAAGGATGAGAGACATGAGACCAAACAATGCAGAATTGCTGAAGGCCGCTAATGAAGCATCCTGGTCTTCCATAATACCTCATCAGTGCCACAGGCTGATAGCATCCATGCCATGCCACATTGAGGCAGTAATTGCTGCAAAAGGGGCCCAAACCAAGTACTGAATACATATGCATGCTTATACTTTTCAGAGGTCCGATATTGTTCTATTCTTCAATCCTTGTCTTCTTGGTTCCATGTAATATTCTAATTTTCTGAGATTGTGGATTTGGGGTTTTCATGAGCTGTACGTCATGATCATCACAATTATAACAAATTAAGGCTTGACTTCTCTCGCTTTGCATGTAATGCGTCTGTCTCATATATCAGTTTCACCTTTTAATTTGCATTACTGAAATTAATGGACTTTTGCACGATATTCTAATTTTCCGAGTTTCACCTGTAACTACATAAGTTTTGTAAGCTCACACATAGTTCCAATCTTGGGCGGCGGGGACTGTTGATTTCACATACTTTAATTTTTAAAAGACCTATATTTTTCAACCTAACTTTTTTTCCTTTTGAAAATTAATCCAATATAGTTGCCCTCCTAATATGTTACAGAAATTACTCAAAATGTTGTGCTTCCATAAGCGTTTGGAATATCTCATACTGCATCACCCTCTTCCAGATGTCTGGCAAGAAATGTGTTTTTATTATTGTAATGTGCATTTTAAAAAAACATATTGCTGGATACCAGAGCGAAAATCTAACATTCATATTTCTCAACAGCATTCTCATGGGATAAAACTGACCTCTTTGTGTCTGGGTTTCCATGCTGACATCAGAAGGAAACAATGTCTCTTTATTCAGCAGTAATCACTACAGTTCTTTCCTATCATTAACTCATTCCTGGTACCCAGAAATATTTACAGGTGGCCAAGAAACAAATTTGGTTTTCTAAGAAGAAACACTACAGCTAGCAAGGGCTCTGTAAACCCAGAAATGCTTGGCCATGGACAGGCCAAGGTCTGGGTCCAGCCTTCCAAGTTTTATGGAGCACCAACCCCGCCATGAGGCAAAGGAAAGGACTTGCATGCAAGGAAATGTGGTGCAGCTGGCACTGTATGCCATCCTCCAGCTATTGCTTGTTTACAGAGCACAATACAGCAGCATATGGGGCATAAGGCAGGAAGCGGTTGACTGTAGTTAAGTCCCAGGCTCTCTCTGAAATCCCCGTTACCAAAATGATTTAGTATATTCCCAAAACTCTGTGAAAGACTAGGGCTGAATTCAGACGTAACATGAAACCGGAGTTAAACCGGTCAGAGGTTGGAACTCCATTATGTCCAAATTCATAAAACTGGGATTTTCAGCTGAAAACTACCTGCAGTTTGCCTTGCCAAACTCCAGTTTGAACCTTCGGTTTCACAAAGGTTCATCCCTGAGATCTCTGGTTTGGCCACCAAAGCATTACATCTGATCCTGGACACTGCCATCGCTGCAGTTTCATGCTAATTTTCAAACCACAATCATAGAGACAATGGCACAGACCCACCCAGGAACGCAGCCACTCCATGGATGCAGTGCTGCTCACTAGCCATCTCTCCAAGCAGCAGCCTCGCCTCTCCTGTCAGCTCTCCAGCTATGGAGTTGTTCGGCAGAAAGGACACCACCTTGTCCCATCCCAAGCTTGTCAGCCTGTCAAGCAGCACACTCACCTCTTCCCACTCTATCCCTTGCTTCCCACACCTGGCAAGCAGGAGGGGAAGGGGAAGGGATGACAGGATGGGCACTAAGTGCTTCCCCCTCCGAGAAGGAAGTGACAATGAGATATGTTCATAAACACAGACACTCCAGATGGCAACATAAGCAGGGCACCCCTTTACAGCACCGGGAGGGGAAACCCAGGTTCGGGTTTAAATGGCAGCCCCAACCAGTGTTCTCTGTAATGAGGATTCCCAGATGTTGTTGACTACAGTTCCCATAATCCCCAGCCAAAGGCCATTGCAGCTGGGGATGCTGGGAATCATAGTCAACAACACTTGGGAATCTCTGTTAGAGGGAACACTGGGTCCAAACAGGGATTCTCGAGCACTCAAGTTCTATTTTTTTCACTGGAAGGATGGGGAAGGGGGGACAAATCCCTTCCCCTTGGGGGTTTGCTGTCCCTAGGCTTATGCATGAGCAGGGCCAGGCACAGGATCATCATTGCTCCAGTGAAAGGAGTGATTCCTCATATGCGATGAGGATAGATGCTGGCCTGGAGCAGACCGTGCTCTCTCAAGAGAGTGCCAGGCCATGGACAGCCCCTCACAGCTCATGAGAAGAACCCTCAGAGGGGAGGGGAGAGAATTGCTGAGCAAAATTTCTAATAATGTGTGATGACAAAACAACCCCTTCTCCCATGGACTGCTCTCTCAAGATAGTGTCAGGCCATGGGGGCTCTATTTTGAGCCAGGTTGCTGTATGGAGGAAAGCCGCAGGGACTGGTAGCCCAGCAACTGCTCTCCCTGTCTTGGTAACTGCCACCATATAGCTGTCAGAGCTTGCCCCCTGCCAGCCTGTCCACCCATGTGGGCATGTGTATCCTTGTTTGTGCACCAAAATGGCAACCCCACTTTTCTGGGGTCCCTGGAGGTCGGGGGCTCCCCTCTTCCATGATTCCCCATGCTGCTGGATCTGCATGAAGTGCAACACCAGACTGAACCTGGGAATTGTGAATGGGTTTAAAGATCTGTCCACACACCTGGTATTCCCCCTGTCTGTGCACCTGGCCAGGCTCTGTCACATGGAGCGTCTAAATCTCCTTTGGATGCGTGCAAGGCTTCACAGGGAGGGGGGGATTGCAGCGCTTCTGTCTTTTACCATGGAGAGTTTGGGGCCCCACACAACTGAGGCCCCCATTGTTGGGTTAGCTCAACCCATGAGTGTGCAGTCCAACATGGGCTTCCCATGAGAGGTATAGTCCACCATCAAAAAGCTGCCAGCGAAGCAGGAGTGGGTTTGGTGTGCATGGACTACTTTGATGGGGTGAGCCCTCCCAACAGCATCCTGGGTCATGGAAGGACAGACACCCCCACACACACAGATCCTTTGCCCTCCCTCATATACATATCCCCTCCTAGGAAGTCTTCATGTTCCCTTCCCTTGCCTGAGTAACAGAGAACCAACCCCCCCCGCATAGACACACCCCAAATTGTGCTTATGCAGAACTATTTAGGTGCAGGTCTCTTAGGAGGGCGGCAGTGCCATCACTGTCTGAAAATGTGATGGCATGGCATGGCGTTTAAAGGGATTTAAATGCCCTCTCCATGCTGAGGGCGGGTGGACAGCTCCGAAAATGCACAGTCACGCTCAGCACACCCCCTTTCAAGATTGTGGCCAATCACAGCCACTCTGCTGACGTGCTGATGCTTTGCCCACAGTCTGGCTGTGGAGCTTTCTGGGATCAGCCTCAGTGGCCAAACAGCAGGGAGGGGCTCCCCTCTCCTGGAAGCGGAGGTTGGTGGACTGTGGTTGGAAGAATGTCTGCGGTGCAGTTTACAGTTTGAAATTGAAACTGCTGGTTCACCAACCTCCAGTTTTGTGTTGTGTCTTAATTCAGCCTAGAAGGTTCATGTTTGTCAGCATAGAAACTTGGCTGTAAGGTCATGAAGGTTCTGGTGTTTGATCTGGCCAGTAAATGCTGTGTTGTGGGACATGGTGCAAGCATTCCAAGGTTTAAAGAAGGAGGGATAAGAGGAGCTGTGCTGTGCTTTTGAGAGAGTTCCAAGTTGTAACCCTTCACAGTAACAAGCAGCTTGGAATGACAACCTCACATTTTTAACATGGCTGGTAATATTCAGTCAATACTGTAATACAGTGGCTTGCAAATTTATGATGTCTTGGGCACGGTTGTATCTGGAGTAAAATTAGATGTTCTTTAACACTCAAAAGATATACATGTACCATGGAAGTGCAAGACAGACCAGTCAATATGCTTCACAACATATAAGCCCATCCTCCTTATCCACTCATATCTGGCAGGGCTTCCCAGTCCTGGGGCTCTGAGGACCCAACCCCTGATAAGAGAGATGGAATCATTCCTGCAGCCCACTCAGGGATACAACTATTCTTTCTAGACCATGACAATTGTTACAGGGCACCTATGACTCAAAGATAGAAAAAGTCTTTGAGTATTGAGCATACAAATCCCCATTTTGCTGTGTAGGCACATCATGCAGGACTCTGCAAGAGTTCCAGAAATCAGGCAGCAGTGGCTTTTTTGTCCCGGCTTCAGAATGAAGCATCTCCCTTTAATAAGGAATTAGTAATCCAAAAATTTCCGGTTTAAAATGAGAGTTAAGATACTTTACATTTTCACTCATGCTCTAAAAAGAATGGAAATTCCAAGTTAAAGTCCCCAACTTAACTTCAGCACCATATAAGCTGTAAAGACTTTGTACAGTCTGGTATATGATGACAGGCTTTAGAAATGAGGCTCTATGCAACCGCACTTTGCCTTGATCAGAGATTCATCTCTAGGAAGTGATGCAACCAACATCCCTAGGAATATAATTGCAACAAACATTTATTCATCTCATATGTGGTTTGATGGACTGATGTCATTTGGCTAATTAGGAATTTTTATTTTATTTAAGTCAGAACTACGAAGAATCAGAGTCCCAGTTTTAAACTGCATGGAGTTAGTGACTGCATTAGATTAGTGGATCCATGTAGCCTCATTTCCAAAGCCATCATCATATACCATACTGTACAAAGTCTATACAGCTTATATGGGAAGTTGAGATGGGCACTTTAACTTTCAATTTCCATTCTTTTTAGAACACAAGTTAAAATGTAAAGCATCTTCACTCTTATTGTAAACCGAATGTTTTTGGATTACTGTACTGAATTTCCTGGTGTTTAAAAAAGGGAAATCTGATTTGACAGTATGGGGAAGAGCTTACTGAAACCATGAGGTAGAACTTTCTAATGTTGAACACCAAAAACTTTGTAACACTTTCAACTAAGATAAAGTCACACTCCTCCTGCCTGAAAAAAACACAATTAAATGAAATTAGTGGATTCAGTAATAATGACAGTGTGATCCCACCTCATGATTATTCAGCAGTAAATAAGATACAAGAAGCAGGTAATTTGTGTTCACTTTAAAGCTGAACTTCATTTTGTTCTTTTTCTTAAAACACACACACACACACACACACACACACCAGTGATTAAAATAACAAATGCTTTAACAACTGTGTCCAAAACTAAAGATGATCTTCCCAGAAATTTCCCAGAAATCTCACAGTTCTCCTGCTTGATTTAATTTCCTTGAGGATGGTTTTATCAGCAAAATAGTGTGTAAAGGTTGTACACAAGTGACGTAGCCATTCTCTCTCTCTCTCTCTCTCTCTCACACACACACACACACACACACACAGAGGCAATCTATCCCACCCAACTTGGGGATCTGGTCTGTGGCCTCCTTTCTCTGGAAGGGCTTCAGATGTTCTGAGGGGGCCTGCCGCCACCCCATGCCTGCCCCGCTGCTCTCCTGCTACTCCAATCTAAACCGTTTGCACCACCATTTGTGCGACCAGGGGTTGGGGGTGAGCCGAGCAGGCCTCCCCCCTTGGTGGCGGTGGCAGGTGCAGCAGCTGGTGGACCTGTCCATCCAGGCACGCCTATGCAGTGGGAATATCGAGTGTCGCAAGCCCATGACATCACAAAAATGGCAAAGACCAGCACAGCAGGGCAGCAGCAGGCTTCTGGGGGCCTCACAAGGGGGGGGGGCTCTGAAGCCCTTCAAGTCCAGGCTCCAAAATGACCTAGGTGCACCACTGCATATGCGCACACACACACACACTGGCACTATTCTCTGTCTCATTCACACACACACACACACACACACACACACACACACTGCAGCCTAGAGGAGCCCAGAGGAGCCAGAGGAGCCCTTCGCAGACTAGCTAAACAGAACATGTCTCCTTCCCTCCACACTTCCTGCATACGCACAGTTCTACAGAGCAGCACGCCGGTTTTGGCTAGAAGTTGAGACAAAATGCTTGTGGTTCTGGAGAACTGACAACCGCCCCCCCCACACACACACCTGCCACCCCCCTCCCCACACACTGCAGCACACACACACACACACACACACACACACACTGCAGTCTAGAGGAGCCGACAGGAGCCTTTCGCAGCCTAGATAAATGGAACATGTTGCCTTCCCCCCATCTCACGCTTACATCCGGCTGCACAGAGCAGCATGCTGGTTTGGGCTGGAAGTTGGGACAAAATGCACCTGGTTTTGAAGAACAGATGACTGTGGAGTAATCAACGGCTGGAGTTTAAAACAGCAGTTTTTCTAAGGCAAAGGAACAACATTAAAAGGTATAGCTGCAGTGGGGGGATGAAAGAAGAGCACAGGGAAGAAAACTGAAGGGCTGTGCTCCCAAGGCTCGGGCAGGGAAGGAGCCAACTGCTATACTGTAACTGGGTGTGCACAATGCTGTGGGCACCGCAGCATCAAAATTCCTACTGCTCAGACTCTTTTAGCAATAAAGATGCATTTTTCAGCCAATTAAAATGCTGCTTAGAGGACCCATTGCGAAATAACCATTGATTGGGTCCCAGAAGGATATACAAAAGGCACTTTTCTGGCATGCAGTCTAAAGGCTGAAATTACGCAAATGGACTACAAAATAATTTTAAATACCACTTCCGCAGAATATTCCAAAAGAATATCGCCAACCCTTCGCTGTTGAAAAGAGAAAAACATTAAACAGCTGGATCTAAGCCATTCTTCAACAGAACCTTACCAAATTTGCAGAGGAGGTGTCTCTTGACACCTAGTGAATGTGTGTTGATGGCCAGGGAGATCAGACAAATGTTTTTGATTTTATAAGCAATAGAATGTTCAGGGCATTCATGTTCAGGAGGAATGTTGAAACAACTCTCCATCTTAACTAAACAGCCATCCCTCGCCAACTGCGAGGGCTCCATTCCGGGAAAACCTTGCGGTTGGCCAATTCACAGATGACAAGGCATTAAACCCAATGGAAACAGGAGGTTAGGGGAATCGCCGTCACGAAAAGACCACAAAATACAGTTAAAAATAGAAAAAAATCACTCCCGTCCAAAACCCCTGAAAATCACCCCCTAGCCCCCAAAATCACCCCTGACCCCCAGAAATGAGGGGGGGTTACCAAAATATCTCACCAAACTGGATACTTGGGTCACGGTTGGCAAGACCTGGCACAATTTCCCAGTCGTGGATACTTAAAGTCGTGACTGGGAAATCCGTGGTTGGCAAGGGATGACTGTACTGACATGACTGTGCCAGTATAATGAACCAAAGCACCTCCCAGCTGTAGCATGGACTCCATCAGGGCATCCCAGTGTATCTTTCCTCCCTTAAGATACCACTGTCCATACACTGACCAGCACCTAGACGAATGAAGTGCTGGTGCTGCTAAGGGGACAGGTAGGTCCCCCTCACCCAAATTTCCCTTTAACTCTGAAGCCCACTGTGACAGTCCACTGCAAAAAGCAAACAGGGCTGGCCGCACAACCCTCAGCGACATATTTTCAGCTGAGTCACTACTACTACTACTACTACTACTATTACTACTACAACAAATATTTATATACCACTTTTCAACAAAAGTTCCCAAAGCAATTTACATAGATAAATAATAAACAAATAAAGATGGATCCCTGTCCCCAAAGAGCTCACAATCTAAAAAGAAACATAAGAGACATAAGAGACATCAGCAACAGCCACCGGAAGAATGCTGTGCTGGGGTTTGATAGGGCCAGTTGCTCTCCCCCTGTTCACTCAGCTTCAGAGAGAACAAGAGGTAGACAAAACCCACCCCTCCCCCGTATGACCACATCGTTAGTCTGTATGTTGGTTATTAGGGTCAGGAAACAGGACTGCTCTCCTGAGGGGCAGAGAATGGTGGGTGTGTCCAACATGGTGGCTTAATGTTTCTGAGCAATTTGCAGGTCCTCTTAGGGCACATTAGTTTCCCTAGAAGCACACAGTTTGGAAATCACTGCTGTAAAAAATCTGAGGCAAATTCACCCAGAGTAAGCAATTAAAAGCCTGAATGAAAAGAGACTCTTGCTATTCTACAGAATGAAAAGGACTGCTCTACCACTGAAGTCTGCTATCAATAGAAATGTTGCTGTAAAAGTCAAATATAAGAAGGTTGGGATAGTTAAACAGATTTACACAGATTATAAAGCAGAAGTTTCTAGACAGTTAAATGATACTGCTTTTTTACAGGCCTTTAATTTATAATCCTACATGTGAAGGCAAAAACATAAGCTTGCTTGGAAATCAACACAGCATTCCAATTATGATAGATCATTAAACAGGACATTTCATTTTTGATTGGAGAATACCTAATTAAAATACTCTGCAGTACACTTTACACAAATTCTAGGGAAATACAGTTATTTACAGTGTGGTGTTGGTATCAATTTATAAAAGAATCAGCTCATTTTATTGATGTTCTTAAATTATATCTCTCCAAATATGCATACATCACACAAATAATATTTTAAGACATACTGCAGATATTCTGAATGAAAAATCTAGCCTCCATGTAGGCACAAAATAAATACATATTACATGTGCAAATGCTTAGTTAGTCTGCATTTAAATTAATATTTTCCTCCCACAGACAAAATTTGCCAATTGTTCCCAAACTTATTTATAATTTTGTTAATTCAGCTGCTTGATATCGGTGGATTAGCATATGGCAGTGGATATTATTGGACTGAGTGGTTTGATCAAATCAAAATGTTGAATTTGATCAGTTCCATTATTTTGCAGGCTAACAGAATGTGCAACTTCAGCTTTGTTAACCAATTAACTATGTTAATTAATTTCATTTTTAATAAAGTCAAAGCTTAAGTTGCAAATCAGTGTAAATATTCCTGAGCTGTTAAACTGGATTTGAAGATCTATAGACAGGAACAGATTGTTTAAATATTTTTCAGTCCTATTATTGTTATGAGACACTGATGCACTAAAATTTGCATAAAAGAAGCAGACTACCAGGTTTTGATCATACCTAACACATCCACACTGTTTATACAATGGTATGCACAGTTTCATGTTTAACTCATTGATCTCTATCACAATCATTTCAGCACTGCCCTAGCAAGCAGGGATGACTCCAAGTGGACACTCCCCCAAAATGTTTCCTGCTCCCCCTTTTGCTCCCCCATCCCCCCATTTTGAGTTAGTATTTTTTAAAGGTAATTTGAAAAAAAAGGTGTTTGGATTTAATGCCCAATATGTCAATAGAAACCTAATTAGGAATAATCTGGTTCTAGTCTGAATAATATGGTCTAATTATAATTGGCTAGTGTAAAACTAACAACCATACAGTTTTTATGTTTGGTTTCTAATGATCTTGAAATTTTGCGATAAGGATACAATACATTCACATTTGCTTATCGTATCAATAGAGTCTAATTTTGTTGGCTCTTTTATTGAATTATCTGATGAATATAACAAGCAGCTTTGATTTAGTGTCATTCATTTTTTTCTTTTATTAAAGTTCATTGGTCTGCAGAGCAATATGTTTGTTTTCACTAATAATATTAAATAGGAATCAATTTTCATATCATCATTCATCTGGTTTTTCATATTGAATAGCCAGAACTCATTTAACTGAAGTATAACAGATGTGAAATGAAGTTCTTGCCTAATTCTGCATACATTTTAAAATGTGTACAGCCCATAGAACAGCCCAGTGGCAGAGATATTTGCTGTCAAATCAAAATTGCATTACGTACAAGGCCTCTGCATGGTTTTTAAAAAGTAAATAGATACAGTGCATGCCATCTTCCCAAGTGACGCGTGACCTGAGGTGAGCATGCACTGCACTTGTGTTTGTCTCTGTACAATAGAAAGTGACCATAATAGACGGTTAAAGCTTGAATTCAGGCCAAATTATAATGGCACAGACGTACCAGTATAGTTAAGA
The DNA here is from genome assembly GCF_027244095.1 of Hemicordylus capensis. NCBI lineage: Eukaryota > Metazoa > Chordata > Lepidosauria > Squamata > Cordylidae > Hemicordylus > Hemicordylus capensis. The sequence continues at coordinate 185,315,326 of NC_069657.1, read as the reverse complement.
TTAGGTGTGTTTTCAACATTCCACCATTATAAGCCCTGAACATTCTAATGCTTATGCACTCAAAAGTATCCACTTGATCCCTCTGAAATCATGTACACGTCAACAAGGCAACAAGAGACACTACTCCTCCAAATTTGGTGCAAAGCCATTGCAAAATGGCTGGGGTACAGTTTAGGTTTTTAGTTTAGATTTTTAACGCCTAAAACAAGGTTTAAAAGTGCTGGCAACCTTTTTTTCACCACAGTTAAAGAGCTCTTTCACATGACCTCACTGGGAGGGAGGACAAGCTGCGGGGAAGGCAGGAGTTCACCTCTGCCACACTACATGCCTACACGAACAGTGGTGCAGCAGAGGGAGACTCTAGGAGAGGGAGGACATTCCCGCTCCCTCATCCCAGGGTGCCCTAGGGCACGAGTGCCATGGCTGCTCTCTTTAGAGCAGCTGCCATGCTCGGCACAGCCACTCCTTCCCCCTGGCTCGCTGCCACAAATGGCAGTGGGCCAATGGGAAGACATTTAACCCAGCAGCAATTGCCCAGATGATTGCTGGCCCACGTTAAGCAGGCTTGCTTCTGAGTAAAAATGTATAGTATTGGGACTAAGAACCCCATGCTAGGAAGTTCTGAAGAAGAAACCTCAAGGAAATCCTATAAAACTATTCCCACCCAGCACCAAGAAACCATCATTCTGGTGCAGACTGCTCTTGAACATGGAGGTTCTACATCCAGAGGTGCACCTAGGTAATTTTGGAGCCTGCAAATTAAGCATCACCATGCTTGGCTGGGCGACCACACAGGACAGACTAAAGAGTATTTAGGGGCCCTTAGGGACTGTGTAGGCCCTGGACTTCGTTCCCGAAGTCCAGGGGTAAGAGAGCCTCTCTCTATGTCACAGCCAAACTGCCAGTGAATATGGAAGATTTGCTTGGCCATACTTAAGAAATGAAGCCTCCATATTCACAAGTGGTTTGGATCTCATGTAGAACCTCTGTGTTCAAGGGCAGTTTACATCATAATAATAGTTTGTTGGCACTGGGTGGGAATGGTTTCTCGATTTCCTTGCTGTACTTATTTGGAGCTTTCTGGAAGCATGTAGCAGAGCATTGTGAGAAAGAGGATGCTGGGGTGGAGTACACAGACATGCCTTTTCTAGCAGCATTTTGATAACTGAACCTGCAATCATACAGTACATGCAAACCTGCACACCTAGAAGGAAGTGAATCCCATTAAGCTCAGTGAGACTTGCTTCAAATAATGAGCGAACAGTTAAACTATCCCTGGGAAAGTGTTGGGCGGTGGAGTAGAATAATGGAAAGGTCCTTTTAAAAATGTGAGTGGAAAACAATGTTAAAATCCTGTGAGGTAACCCCGCCCCCTCCCCCAGCACACAGATTGTTCTCAAAGAATCTGACCTTACCCAAAGCATCCCATGGGGCATAAGATCTGTTAGTATATTTAAAGCAAACCTGCCAATAATCTATCCTCTCCAACTTTGGAGATAATACAGCAAGAAATTGATAGTGATTGACGTAATGAGGTCACTACATTACTCAAAGTAATCCTACTGAAATTAAAAGAACATGTTAAGGGATGTCTAATGTTCTTTTAATTTCAATAAGATTACTTTGAGTAAGCCATTATCTTATTAGCCGTTAACCAGTAAGTGGAGGCCTGAGGCTTAAAGGGGAGAAATCTACTCTGTCTTATGCTCAGAGGCTACATCACTTGTGTACAACTTTTAAAATGTACTAGTTTCTAGACAGCAGGAAAAGAGACAGACACTAGTAAGCATCATTAAAACATGCCACAACTTTATTAAAAGAAGAGCCAGGGCCAGAAGAGCAGATATCAGCTCCTCAGGGCTCTACTGTAGCCAGAGAAAAGACCCTGGAAAGGAGGGGGAAAGGCTGCTGTTCAAGGCCTGTGTGTGCTCTGAGTGAAGGAAGGAGGAGATAGAAGGGCTTCTATAGGTTTCCATCCCTTAAAAGAGTTGGGGTTTCAACAATTGGGGGGTGGGCTTTTGTTCTCTAGGGGGCTCATAAAGCAGAGTGTGAGTCACTCACTACATATGGTTAAAAGGTGCAATTCAGAGGGTTAAGGCCTACCAGTTCAGTCAGATTGGCTTAAGGACTACCAGTATTTCAGGAGACTGCACTGCCAATAACACATCCGGACAGAAATTCAATCAATCAGGAGACGTTTGTGGGGAATTTCTGGGGAAAGAATCTGTACAATCTAAAGCAGTTGTTATTTTTAATGAAAATTGTTGTTTGTGTGAAGTTTGTGGGGGATTTCTGGAGAAAGAATCTGTAGAGTCGAAAACAGTTGTTATTTTTAATGATCACTGTGGTTTGTGTATTTTTTTAAAGAAAAAGAAAAGAAAAAATGAAGTGCAGATTTAGAGTGAACACAAATTACCCACATCTTCTTGTGTGCCGAATAATAATCCAGTGGGATCACACTATTACTGAATACACCGATTTCATTTAATTGTGTTGTGCATGTGGTTTTGGGGGGGACGAAAGGCGAAGTGTGACTTTATCTTAGTTGAAGGTGTTACAAAGTTTTTGGTATTCAGCATCAGGAAGTTCTACCTTTTGGTTTGAACTTACATGACTATATTATTTGGTAAGCAATTTATAGAATTTCAGTCAAAACAAAACTTTGACAACTTTACAGTTTAGATCTTGATTGGAGTGTTGCCAAGTGTGCAGACTTAGAATATCCCTTAATAACTATGTGTTGTCAAAAAAAGAAAAGGAAATCTGTGCTACTAAAGACTACTAACCCCTGCTAACTTGGCAAAGAGGCACCTTTTAACGTGGTGATTCTCTTTTATTTAGCAGGGGGAGAGTAACTCCCGAATCAGTTCAGACTTCCGAATCAGTTCGGCGCTCCAAAAAAGGAGCGCCAAACTGGTTCATGCACATCCCTACAACTGGCCCTATCCAACCCCAGCACAGCATTCCTTGGCTGATGGAGAGCTGGTCCTGTGGTAGCAAGCATGACTTGTCCCCATAGCTAAGCAGGGTCTGCCCTGGTTGCATCTGAATGGGAGACTTGATGTGTGAGCACTGCAAGATATTCCCCTCAGGGGATGGAGCCGCTCTGGGAAGAGCAGAAGGTTTCAGGTTCCCTCCCTGGCTTCTCCAAGATAGGACAAGATTTTTATAGGACAAGATTTTTTTATTGAACCAACAAACTACCAAAGCATACAGTACGTTGATAGGGCTGAGAGAGATTCCTGCCTGCAACCCCGGAGAAGCTGCTGCCAGTCTGTGAAGACAATACTGAGCTAGATAGACCAATAGTCTGACTAAGTATATGGCAGTTCCCTATGTTCCTATGGTGTTACCTTGTGTTTCTTTTTAGACTGTGAGCCCTTTGGGGACAGGGGATCCTCTTCTTATTTATTTTTCTTTGAAACCCACTGTGAAACCTTCTGTTGAAATGCAGTATATAAATGTTTGTAGTCATAGAGAACAGCAAGCGAGAGGGAGACTGTGCATACATCACTGCACCAGCATGCAAAGAGGCTGGCTGAGGAGCTGGCTGGCTGCCCTGAACCCTGCCTCAAGTGAAAAGGTGAAGTTGCTCGCCTGGGTGGGGAGACCAGGCTGGGTGACCTGTGGGGGAGGAGGACAGAGGACTGTGTGTGTGGTAAACCTAATCAGGAGATAAATGTACAGTTAAGAAGCAGGGCCTTGAGAACTAGTCTGCACCTAGACAGCAGACTGAGCAGACATACAGCTCACCTTGTCATCGGCTTCACAGTGGTGAGCTGTATTTATTCTCAAATTATCCAATTTGTCTCAAAATATGCATATATAATACCATATGCAAATATACATTGCATATCCACAAATATAACAAGATATGCAGATTTTATGCAAAGTGTTTTGGAGACTTTTTTTGGTAAAAAGTGTCCTCTATTGCTACTTTTTTGCTGATTTTTTTCATCACCTAGACCTGGCAGCTCTAATAAGCTGGAGAGTATGGACTGTGCATAAGAAGTCTACATGCAAAAACCCTTGTACAAATGAAAACTTAAATACTTGTAGTTTGGGGCCAGGGCCAGCATTCATCTATTTCCAAAATGAATGCGTGTTCAGGATTCTGGAGCTTTTCATTTGGGGGCTATTTCATGCAAAGCCAGCCAACATGAAAACAATGTTCTAAAATTTACTGTATACAATGAGATGAGAATTATAGAGCACTTTTAGTGTGTAAAGTGTTAAATAAATAAAGTTTCCATATCAGTTTCATATAGCTCATAAGAAATATATACAAGAGGTGATGTGTCATTCCTTACAAATGTGTCATATTCCGTGACTAGCATTGCACCTGCCATCCACAGGCAGGAATGTTATCTATTTGTAATTAATTCCGGGTTTAATAACAAAAGAATTCACCTTGGGATAATTCTAGGTTTAAGAAAAGATCAAATCAGAGTACCAAACACATTTCTAGAATATCATTAACTGTGTTCAACTGGTGTAAATATCGAAAGATATCAAGACAGATTGTTCGGAAGTTGAGTTTTTCAGTCAAACAATATCAATTTGCCTTGCTATGTAAGACACAGGACTCTTGGTTTCTGTCCCCAACTATTGACTTGTGAGTCAGCTTTATGAAAGTCACAAAATACCAATCCTTTCATCACCCTCCAATTGAGAAACTGGCAAGAAACAGCAGTTTGTTTCTGCAGGTGTAGCTTACAATGAATTTTTTCTTTTCTTTTCTTAGCTGAATGGACTATAACTCAAGACTTCTTATAATTTGTTTACCAGAATGACTTTTTCATGACTAGCTTTTGGGGCATCAAGATAAGAAGAAAATATATATGGACAATGTGGAAATATCCCCTTTCAGATATATTACAGTTGACTTACTAACCATTTGCGGAAATTTGAAGGATCCATTTGATGTTAGAATTGTTTGACACCTACTGAAGAATATGCTGGCAAAGTTATGTTATCAACAGGAACATAAGAAATAAGATGGGAAACAGTAAGATAACTTGAAAAGAATGGCATACTGTATTAGACTCTTTAAATGTAAATAGCTTTCAGTCTCCCAAGCTTACCTACTCCACTGATTGTCTAGCTAGCATACATCACAAAGCCAATCTGACGGACCCCTGACCACCATCTTCTTTCTGCCATTCTTTTGAATCACAAGCAGGTATCACTGCTGCCATACAATCAGCTTTCAGAATCTGGTATCACTACATTTATATTAGATTTTAGACCACAAACATGCACACCATGTCTGTAATCCTGCAGCCATTGTAAGAACTTCTAACTCCCTTGATTTCAATAGTGATCAAGCTATACGTTATGTGGGCCCTATGTAACTGACTCCCATCAAGATTATTAACATAAATAGCCTCTTTTCACAAGTAACCCTATTGATAAAATATTGTGGCTGTCCAAAACCATTAAGCTCTTTTCTCTTAAAGAGTCACCAAAGCCTAAGTATAAGCATTTTCCAAGAGGCAACAGGTCTGCTGACTGATAGTGAACATACATAATTTTACAACATTGTACCTTTTTAACCTACTTTCCAGTAGGCTTATTAGATCAACCAGCATACCATGTGTGTATTTATGTGTCCATGTGCCAGTCCTCCCCATCAACTTCTCAATGCCTGGACCAATATGAACCAAATTGGGTACAGTTGTAGGGACACATAGGGACACCTCAACGGCATAGTTTGAGATGCTGTCATCACAAACCTCAATTCAAGATGGCAAATGCGTTAACATTTGAGGCACAAATGGACTAACTTGTGAACCACCTAACCGATTTGAACCAAATTTGGTACAGCTGTTGGGGCACATAGGGATGGTTCAATGGCTTAGTTTGTTATTATGTCATCCACCCCAATTCAAGATGGCAGATGATTAAATGTTTAATGCACAAGTGCGCTAACTTGTGAAGTGCCTTACCAATTTGAACCACCTTTGGTACAGCTGTAGTGAGTGACACATAGGGACACCTCAATGGCATAGTTTGTGATGATGTCATCCACCCCAATTCAAGATGGTGGATGCTTAAACATTTGAGGCACAAATGGGCTAACCTGTGAACCATCTAACCGATTTGAACCAAATTTGCTGCAACTGCAGTGACACATAGGGATGCCTCAGTGGCATAGTATGTGATGATGTCATTCACCCCAGTTCAGGATGGGGGATGCATAAACATTTGAGGGTAACTTGTAGATTGTCTAACTGATTTGAACCAAATTTGGTACAGTTGAGGTGAGTGACACACTAGGACACTTCAATGGTGTAGTTTGTGATTATGTCATTGACCCCAATTCAAGCTGGCAGAATTCTTACTAGAACAACTTGTTATCATGTATATCGCCTCTGGATTTTTAACCATATTACCTATATACACATGGTTGAGAAAAAATAAAATATTCCCAACTTTTCTACATAATAAATTGAGGCATTACTGCTGATGTATGTTCATATACACAATCAATCAGTCAAACGGAGAGAACATTGATGGTGTTTTTGTTACTGGTAGTGACTACATAAACACTATCAAAATCCTCCCTTTTTGCTTCCAGCCTTGGAAACTTCCATATTTTCCCCATTGCCAGCTACGTATCAGAAGACTTTTCACTAGTGCAATAAATCATAGCTACACAGAGTATTTCACACCTGACTCTTATAATAAAACTGATGTGATAAAACCACATACACTTCTAAAAGCTTCTAAGGGTGTTGTGATCTTTTTTATAAAAAAAAAATCTGCATGGTAAAAAGGAGAACAGGTTGCTTACCTGTAACCAGAGATGCTCTTACCCCTGGACTTCTGGGCCAAAGTCCAGGGCACCCCCTGTTGGCCCCCAAATCCTTTTTAGTCTGTTCCAGGTGGAGTGGTCGCGCTAAAAATGTGTTAAGAATACTGTTTGGGTGGGGGAGGGGTGGCAGTGGGGGCCTTCCAAAAGCCTTTAGGTCTAGGCTCCAAAATTACTTAAGTGTACCTCTGCCTGTAACGAACTGGTCTTTCTCTGCACAGGTGCAAATCCCATATTTGTGATGCACAGAGACCACGAAGAAGAAATCTTAATTATGAGCACACGATGAAGCACTCATAAACCTCTGTTATTCCCAATCCACTGTTAGTTTGGTTGAGGAAATTGGTCCCCAGTACTTCATGCTGCTGTGCATTATAGCTAAACAGTGACTGCGGTTTTTCTCTGTTTCGTTTTGTCTGTAAGTTCTAACATTGATTGACATACTCTTGCCCAGTTTAATTAATTCCTCTTTCTTAATGTGCAGTGAAATTGCAATGGTTTTCTTCAGTGAGCTCTGCTTTGATGTAGCAGTGTAGCTCTTGCCCAGTTTATCTTACATCTCCTCATAGTGTGTAACTGGGATAGAAATCTTAACTACACATTTGTGGTTCTTGAGATAGAGCAAACAAAAATGTTCAGCAACAATACACATATATGTACAAAAATTAACAACAACAATGCAATATTTACAGTCCTGATCCTTTGGTAGAGTAGCTCCTCTCTACGTGCAGTTATCTTCTATTTCTCCTCCAAGGTATATCAACATTCTTCAAAATGTTGGTTCTCATATGATGATCTCGTTTGATGATATGCTGTCATCAAGCTTTCATCACAATGAGGAACACTTCCGTGACTAGAATCTGCCAGTATTTGCCAATTCTTTTTAAATGTTGTATTCGCATAATCAAAATGGAAGCTACAAATTGGCCTATTAGAACTTGCATTGCTGTTCAAGATGTTCTCTTGAGAAGAACAGGACAGGAAGCAGTTTAAATTTAAAAATGATAGAGGGACAGTGTAGAGTGGGTTACCTCTTTTGAAGATGAATAGTATTTAAATACTAGTTCTTAACCCTGCCTGGAAATAGCTGTCTGACTTTAATGTGATCATGGATGTGTTGGGGCTAGATGTAGTTTTTCTAGTATTAAAAGAAAGGCACTTGGTACATGCTCAGATGAACTCTTTTATTTTATATTTCCCCAGGGTGAGTCCTGACATTTAAAACAGACAAGCAGTACATGTACCCCTGCTAACTTGGCAAAGAGGCACCTTTTAACATGGTGGTTCTCTTTATTTAGCAGCGGGAGAGTAACTGGCGCTATCCATCCCCAGCACAGTACCTCCAGTGACTGTTGCTGGTGTCTATCTTGTGTTTCTTTTTAGATTGTGAGCCCTTTGGGGACAGGGATCCATCTTATTTATTTATTTCTCTGTGTAAAACGCCTTGAGACATTTTTGGAAGGGCGCTATAGAAAAATCAAATCAAATCAAATCAATCAATCAATCAATGTATGTATATGTGTGGCGGTTTCTGCATTGCATGGTATCGAACAGTGGCGCTCTTACCCCTGAACTTCTGGGCTGAAGTCAAGGGCCTCCACACCCCTTGGGGGCCTCAAAATCCTCTTTAGTCTGTCCTGGGTGGTGTGGTCGCTGCTGACCTGCACTTTGCCAGGTGGCCAAGTGTGACTATGACCTGAGCTGGGTGCTTTAGAGACAGAGGGGGGAATGGGGAGAGAAATATGTGGGATGGGAATATGTTAAGTTGTGTGTTGAAATGTTTCTGCTAATGCATACTTGCATAAATATACCTGTTCTATAGTCTTTCATTCTTGTGAGTTCAGTTGCTGTTTGTGCCCTCAAGAGCCCATGTGTTAAAAATACTGTATCATGGTGTGTGTGTGTGTGTGTGTGTGTGTAGGGGGGTGAGAAGAGCTTGTGGTAGCAAGCATGACTTGTCCCCTTAGCTAAGTAGGGTATGCCCTGGTTGCAGGGGCGTAACTATAATAGGGCAAGGGGAGAGGGGGCCCATTGCCTTGCCCCCCCCCACGACTGACTCCCCCAGCCACGCACCCACCCGGGCTTCCTTCAGTTGTATTCATCCTCTGAAATTGATGTGAGTGAAGACCTGGAGCTACCAGAACAGCATGTCTTTCTCTAGTACCATTAAATGACTTGCATCGTCCAAAATTTACAAAACCTTTTTAAAAATAATTTAGGATGATGTTCTATTTTGGCACAGTGTGTGTGTGTGTGTGTGTGTGTGTGTGTGTGTGTGTGTGTGTGTGAATTTTACTATGCTTTTTGTTACCACTATTCAGCCTCATTTGAGATTTTTTTTACTTCATGAGCTGAGCTTCGGGGGGGGGGCATTTTAAACTCTTGTCTCTGGGCCCACTCCAACCTTGCTACGCCCCTGCCTGGTTGCATATGAATTGGAGACTTGACTGAGCACTGTAAGATACATCCCCTTAGAGGATGGAGCTCTGGGAAAAGCAAAAGGTTCCAATTTCCCTCCCTGGCTTCTCCAAGATAGGGCTAAGAAAGACTCCTGCCAGCAGTAGACAATAGTGAGCGAGATGGACTTATGGTCTGACTCAGTATATGGCAGCTTCCTATGTTATTATGATTCTTAACTTGCAGAGAGGGCCGGGGTGAGGGTGGGGGTGGGGCTCCAAAGGCCTTTAGGTTCAGGCTCCAAAATTATCTGAGTGCACCTCAGGTGTCAAATATTGCCTTTTGTCTTCTGTGTCACATTGCATGTATATGAAATGGTATTGTGAATATAAGTAAACATCTTCAGAACTGAAGTCCTTCCATGAGAGTCCAAGACAACATAAAAGCTAGAAAGTATTTTTAAAAGAGGCTTAAAAAAACCTCGTGAAATTCACATGAAATCTATCTCATAATAGATCATGGAAGGGGGTGGAGGATAGCTATCACAGGCAGTAAATCTGAAAATAGGACATGCCAGACATGAGACAGAAGAGAAAGGTGTGAGATATCTCTCATCAAGCTATAATGATAGCATACAAGAAAAACAATATTTTGAAGCTTGGAGAAGGAGGGATTCCCAATGGCAGAGAGAGCCTGTCTCTTCCTGCAGAATGCAATTATTTACAAGAACCCTTATAAACCCAATGACTAACTTCTAGAAAGCAAGATGGACTGGGCTCAGCATCCACCAGCATGAAAAAATTAGGGGGGGGGGGTTTGATAGAAGGGGCAAAGTGCATTTATGGATGAGCCAGCTCAGCTGTGTTCCACAAATTATATTAAATTTCTAAATTTAAGGGAGCAAACTGCTTGTCTGAATGGGCGTTTGCCCCGACTCCGTTTGAGCCGCTGACACCTGCCCAACCTTATTCCAGGAGCGCGGGGAAGTGGTCCAACTATTTATACAGCTCCACCCTGTGGGTTACGTCGAAGTAAGACCATTTGCTTGCCGAATAACTGCGCCTGAGATTGCAGTCCTTGTGTGCGCCCGCCGTACAATATTATGAAGCCTCGAACTCTCCTGAAATTTAATGAAGTTTAAAGAAAAACGTAGTTTATTTTGGAAGAAAATGCATTCTGCACATGTATCAGAGGGGCCTCGTCTTCTAGACTAGAGCGCTGCTGAAACCTGTTGTCTCGGAATAGGTTTGGAATAGGTGCTTGAAGAAGCTTCTGTGACTCTTCTGAAAGACTTTTTTTAATCTGGCAAAGGTGAGTCGCGGCTCTGCCCCAACTAAGCGAACCTGGGGTCTCCTAATTTTTATTCGTGCGGCCTTAGAAGAAAGTGAAAGGGAGGAGGGAGGCAGGCTTGCTTGTGCGTGTGGGGCGCGGGGGCGGGGGGGGCACGCCTTGACAAGAGTCTCGTTTCTGGCGGGAAAGCAGCGGCGAGGAAAGCCCTGCCGGATGGGGCTGGCGCAGAGCCAGGCGTTGTGCCAGGGTGGCGCGCAGCAGTCGCCTCTTCGGAGCCGGAGAGGGAACGCGCGCGCGCCCGCGCGCGCTCCTGCCCCGAAGCCATTGTTTCCTTTCCTGGCGGCGTCAATGGAAATTCCCCCCCTCCCTTGCGCTGGCGGGGTAGGGCCGGGCTATTTATACATCCTGTCGCTGCCGTCACGGAGAGCGGCTTCGCTGACGAGAGAGCTGACGCTCTTGGACCCTGCCAGAGAGTCGGGCTTGCGGCGTGGCTGAGGCGGCTACAATGGCAGCTCTGTGTGGAGGCAGAAGGGGCTCGGAAAGAGGGAAGCGGGGGAAGAAGACCCTTCGCCGCCCGCCCACCTCCCAGCTCCTTTACGAAGAGGAACTGCTACTGCCTGCTGTTGTGAACAGCATCCGGCTATGGGAGCCCCCTGGAGGTGACCGCTGGCTTGCTGCTCGGGCAAGGCGCTCTGCACTGCAAGGAGCTTCGCCCAGACGTGCGGTTGGTAGCCAGGAAAAAAAAGTGGGCGTGCGAAGCCCCCTGCTTAAGCGCTGCATTGGCAGAAACGCCCCGGCTCGCTGGTGGAGCAGCTCAGAAACAGGTAGGGGGTGGAAAAGGTGGGGGGGAGTGTGTGTGTGTGTGTGTGTGTCGTTTGTGGCAACAAAAAAGAAACTTCTTTTAATAGCGCTCTGGTTCTTATGAGGGAGGTGGAGCTTCCCTGCCTTCTTCCCACCCCTAAACAAAGCCACTATTTACAAGATCTAGGAAACCCTTTCCCCCGGGTGTGGGGGAGGAGGAGCTTTTATAGTACAACACGAAGGCTTCTAAGAAAGTTCCTTCAGGTTCTGCAGACTCGCTGCTCCGCTTTCATAGCAATATAAGTGTGTGTGTTGTGTGTGTACTTCCTGCCTTGCATGTTTCCCAGATTTATGCTTTCAAATATCCCTTACTCATAGACCCGCGCTTTACTTTCAATGTCTCGGTTTTAAAGAAAACACTCCTCTGATTTTAATTCCTCTGATAATCTGAATGCAGATTTATATTTTAATAGAGTTAAATCTAGTTGGGGTTTTTTAAAATAAATTTAGCTCAATCTTGACAATAGTTTTCTGTGCAGCTGGATTTCCACTGGGTGCAGATGTTGCTAATGGCAGTTTAAGCACGGATGGGCAGATAACATATGAAATGCAACATGTTGCCATATGGTCCGTTTAGCCTTTCACCTCCAAGAATATCAATCAACTATATTCTGGGAGGAAATTTAATGACTCTGAACAAGAAGATGAATTGCTTGGTACAATTTATATTCCTTGACCTGAGACTTTATAAGACAGTAAGTGGATCTTGCAGTCTGTCTAGTAAGGATGTGGACTAAAATGTGGGAAGACTTCAAATGCTGTAAACATCTATTTGTCAACTGGAATCCTGAGAACTTCATATGTGTCACATGGCCTACTCCCTCAGACAGTACAAAGAATAATTGCATTAAATATTATCTATAAACATCTTATTTAAATGTTATTACTATCGCATTCTTATTTTGTCTTTGTCTGCTGTTTTCTGTTTCCCTGGAAAGTGAGAGGAGAAGAAACTACAGTACTACAGAATAGGAGCAAAATTTAGAAAACTGAACTATTAGCAAATGCATTGCTGTTGAAATAGCTAAATAGTACTCTCATTCACAACTACAGTTTGTGGGTTTTATTTATTAAAAATATGCACTTATCTTTATTTCAGTGTGTGAGAAATAGTTTATCTTGTTTATTAAAGATTAAAGGTGTTGTTAACTGTCCTCTTAGAAGTGTAAATGATATGTATGTCTGTTAATGAGCCAGATTTGTTTTGTCATATTTATATATGAGTAAAATATGGAGAACCTTTCCTGCCCATGGGCATTGGATAACATTCCTTAGAATGTATAACATATCTGTTTTTGTTGTCTGTCACAGTTTCTATGCACTGAAATACAGTGAGAAGAAAAGCACTCTTCAGTCATGAAAGAAAGATTTCAAAGTCCATGGAAAGCATTTTTGCAAAGCTGTGCTGAGGTCATAAGGGCACTGCTTCTAAAAGCTGCATTCATTTTAATTTTTCCACCTTCATTACATGTTAAAAGAGAAAGGGAAATCATATTGCAAAGGTATTTGCAAGTATTTATATGTAGCTGCACATTTCCTTCAATTTATTATTTCAAAACATATATTTCCCTAACACATGTATGTAAAGTGATATACATACTAGGTAGTCATATCATAAAAATAACCTGATAATGTATTACAAAATTTGTTCATCCTTGCTGGATATTATATCATATGAAACATGATATGTAGGCTTAGCGTGTGTGTGTGTGTGTAATACACAATATGCAAGTAGTATCTAGTGTTTTTGGAGAATCATAAATTCTGAATTCTGTTGATATAGAAAATTATTTCCTGTTCATATTAGTAAGGAACATAAAACCAGATTCACTCTCATTGCCAACTATGCTTTTAGTAAGTAATCAGATATTCTTTCCAAGTACTAAACCATTCAATTATGTAGGAACTGCTCGACTGATGTGAAATGGGTATAAGATCATGCAAAGTATGCTTGTACTGCCAACATAATGAACTAAGGAAAGAATTATCTAAACACCAACAGATATAAACATGGAGGAGGTAATGTTTGCCCCTGCTTTAAATAGAAATATAGATCTGATTATATACACACACTTGCATCAACACCTTTACATATTTATACTCATTCAGTGACCACTATTTCTGCATTACAAAGTCCTCTCAGGAGCGGTGCACTGTAGCAGAGAAGAGGAAGAGTTCAGAACCTCCTCCACCCCACTCTTTCTGCGCTGAAAATCACCTCTTCTTGAAAATGCTTTGCAGTGGAGTCATCAACCTAACATTAAGCATGGCTACCATGTAAGATGTAGTCTGGCTAAGTACATAGATAGGATCTGTAAAGCATGGTTAGGTCACTCTCAGTTCATTTACATTTGCTCGACATTTAGAAAACACTTTGGATTTCACTTTATAACTTCATTAGAACCAATAAAAAACGTTTCCAGAGCTCTGACGTGTTGTACTCTGCTTAGAAATAAATGTATTGTCATATATAGAAACAGAGTAGAATAATTTGTCTTTAAAGGCCTGCTTACTATTCATAGTCATATACTGGACTTCATTGAATTTTTATCCAACATAGATAAAACTCTCCATTCATAGTAAGTTTCTCTTTAAATAAGAGAAAGATTGGAATCCACTATTTGACTGCGCAATCCGCCATTCAGGAGGATAGAAAATCCCTATTGGTTTGAAACATCCTAAGAAGCTGAGGAGGAAAGGGTTATTAGTGAAACACCAGAACGCGTAGTTACATATTTTGATATGGATCTTCTAAAACGTAGCTTCCAGTGACCCAGGAGAGTTCATCATTCATGGTTTTTATCTGCTCAACTGTCAGCAGACAGGAATGCTGATGACACAACTGCTTACACCTTTCATCATGAAGGGCAATAGAGCAAACCAGAAAGAATTTGAGCACTACATATTGTGGATTCTAAGTGCATAGGTTTACCCGTAAGCATAACTCTGATTTCATTACAGCCACAGCTGCTGTCTTCCTGATGTATTAATATTTCAGCATTTTGGCTTTTCATTTTTATATATTAGCTATTTTAATGTGACTGCATTTTAAAAAGATGTTAATATTGAACTGCAGTATTTTTTCCCAATAGGACAGAATATATTTGCATATAGTTTTTACTTCTAAAGTTAAGCCATTCTAAAATATTCCAAACATAACTTGTCAAGTTACAAATGTCTAGGAAACCTCTTCTCCACATATATTTTCAGGTTTTGAACGTGTTTTTGCTGGACCAATATGCAAACTATGTAAGTGCCCTTTGTAGTTCATACTTTGAACAGATGGTTGACATTTTTAATTGTGTTCTGTGTTCAAGTATTTAGATAGCAAAATGTAGAAATTTGCTACATTTATGAAACTATTTGCATGTATTTAATGTAGGCTTCTTTTTGAATCCTGCAGCCATGAATGTTTGTTCTTTTTTTTCCCCCTTCACATCATTACTCTGATACTGCTTGATTAGCTCCCTCCCCAGTCATGATTGGTAATTAAAATAGGCATTAAAATTAGTCACTTAGCAATTTTGCTGTTCAATTGGCAATTAAATTACTTAATTGCAATTAAAGTCCTAATTTTAATTGGCAAAATGATAGATGTAGATTTAAGATAATATGTATAAATACTTTAATAAGTGTCTATATAAGGATTACTTAATTACTCAACTTCAAGTTTATGTTGTTAACTTCAGAACTTTAAAATGAGCAATGAAATTTTATATTACATCTATTCTAAATATATGATGATAAGGCATGTTGCATATCACTCAGGTCCTAGCTATAAGTTACTTCTGTAATATATAAATATGGCATGGGGTAATCTATGTAACAATTAGGCTGGCATAGTCATGCCTCTTGCTTGAAATCACCATTTAAGTCAATAGAGTTTCCATCAGAGTAAATGTGTCTAGGCTATAGGTGTTCAACCCAATCCAGTAAATTCCTCATTGGAAAGAGAGGTTGTATTTTTCAAATATAAAGTGCTTCTCTTTAAAACAGAGAGGGGGGCGGGGGACATAAAACAACAATAACTGCTCTACTAGCTGCCTTTATGTTTTTGGTTTGCTTTGATATATCACTGCACAGCAAAGTACTATCAAAAGTTGCAGTTAATAAACTAAATCCTGCAAACTTGCCTCCTCCTTGGTAACCAGATGCAAGGCTGTTGTACCTTTAATGCTGTACCTGTGACACCTGTGCAGAACAGGTAATGTTGGCAAATTCAGAGCTGCTTACTCCTGTTGTGAAGAAGTAAGAAAAGCTGGACCTGGACTTGCAGATATTCTCTCTTCTACACAATTATTAAAGGTACAGGAGTTCTGTACTCATTTGGATGAGTAGGTACCCAACATCCTCCTGAAGGCCTTCTTTATAAGTATTTATTACAAATTCACCTTCAGGGGAAAGACTGAAGGGAGAAAAATCAGGCATAGGTTAAAATATAGACTTGTCAGCAACAAAAAATAAAACCCTCCATATTTTGAAAACACAATAATGCACTAAAGTGAGACAGTCATTTAAGGCTTTGTCTTTATCACTGTCATGTTAGTTGTCTGCCACATACAATTCTGTTCATTTGACTTCAGCTTTTTCATAATTTATTTGGACAATTTAACTTGGAGTTTAGAAATGTCAGTAAATGCAAGTAAGCTTAGCTGAATCAACTATATACACACCATACAAAATTGTGAAGATTATGCTTTCATTTTAAGTGTTTTCTCAGAATCTGTACAGGTTTAATGTTAAGCTAGATCAAATTGCTTATTTGTGTTGAATTTTGCCAAATAAAACATTTAATACAAATTACAAGTGAAAAGTTGCATCTTCTGTGTTGATACATTTAT
The DNA here is from genome assembly GCF_027244095.1 of Hemicordylus capensis. Taxonomy (NCBI): domain Eukaryota; kingdom Metazoa; phylum Chordata; class Lepidosauria; order Squamata; family Cordylidae; genus Hemicordylus; species Hemicordylus capensis. The sequence continues at coordinate 185,299,123 of NC_069657.1, read as the reverse complement.
GTTTGGCATATAGATTGTCTTTAATCATTTACAGGAACAGAAGAAGCTGCCATATACCTATATCAGGCATATAGTTGTCTTAGTGTGATAAGTAGTCATATTGTGTTCATTTTCAGATATCTCTATTAGCAACCATTTCCCTCAGATACTAGAAATAAAACCTTGCTAATACCATAAACAGATTTACTTGGATGTTCCAGTGAAATTAATGCAACAAATATTTATATATTGGTTTTCAACAAAAGTTCCCAAAGCAGTTTACATAGATATAAAATGACTCCCTGTCCCCTAAGGACTCACAATCTAAAAAAGAAACATGAGATAGAACCAGCAACAGCCACCAGAGAGATGTTGTGCTGGAGATGGAAAGGGACAGTTGCTCTCCCCCTGCAAAATAAAGAGAATCGCCACTATAAAAAGCTGCCTCTTTGCTCAGTTAGCAGGTCACCTGCTATTATATTGTCAAATTAATGGAACATATTGTCAAATACATGTACTTAGATATGTATATAAATCAATATTGAATTTAATCTGTGTTTATTATTGGGATGCCAACTGCAATCCTAAATACATGATATAGGCTGATTAAATAGAAATAAGGCCGATTACAGTAAATTACTATCAGTGGCTGACACATCCTGACTAAATTTACTTGAGAAGTTAGGCATCCCTAATCTGTCATTTTAATTTCAGTAGGACTTCCTTGAATAAATATAAGTCAGCCAGCATTTATAAATATTTTGCAAATGAAAAAAGCTTTGCATTCTTTATCACAATCATCCACTTAAAACAATCCACAGAATTATCTGAGTGCATGATGCTGTTGCAGTGTTAAAGCTAAGCAGATCCCAGTCTGGTCAATGTTCCCACAGAAGCCACTTTGTGCTTCCTGAAGGAAGAGCATGATGTAAGTGAAATAAATAAGCTTTCTGACATAAGGGGAAATCTGTTCAGTTGAAATCAGTGAGACTCTTATCCAAGTAAATATGCATAGAACTAGGGTGTAAATTCAGCAACAAAGATTAATCTAAATGTAACATATAAACATGCTACTGTACTAGAAAGCCTGTACTGGACTGTCAATCAGTTACTTCCAAAATATAAATACATTTTTTTAAATTAATATGATTTTAATTTGTCTATAGTTCAAAGCTCTGGAAATCAACTACAGTAGTAATTTCTATCAACAGGTAAATAGCCTCACAAATCCATCACTTTTAAGCTTTAGTTCTGCTCCCAGTGAACAGTTGGATCCTGTGGTATGCTACTCATGCATTCTGTGTCCTTTTTGAGCAGATATATCAACAACAATGCTAGTATAGGACCTTGTAACATAGCATTAGTCTGGTGTTTAATATTTTTCTGACAATACAGGCAGACTTGCCAGTAAAACTGTCTTAGTATCTGGATTCCAGTCACACATATATTTCTATTGAAAATTGTTTTTTCTAAATGGGTATTTAAGACAATGTCCAATAAACAAACATTTATCTAAATTAAAATGATAAAATATATTGGCTACAATGGGGTACCTAGGAATTCATCCAAACAATGTTTCAAAGTGCTTATGTAGATAAGATTTTCACAAGACATTGTGTCTGTGCATTGGTCAGAAAGATAGAGCTGGCTATTTAAAGAGTACAGGCTGTGAAACTCTTTATGTGCAGTAATGATTTTTCCTGCATCCTCAGTTGAAATTGTGATTAATCTAGAAGTCAATTACCTCAAAGGAAATACTTGCAACTATTTCAGTGAACCAAAACACAAACCTTGGTTACTACTGAAGTAGTACAAGTTTATCTTTTTATATAAGAGCATACGCCAAGCTTTAGCCAAGCATATTAGAAACCTTTATCTCAGATTTTATTAGGCCATTCAACTAGGCTTATATTGATTGTAAAGCCGAGCCCCCTACTGCCGGATTGCAGAAATGCAGTAACTAATGGCTGTGTAATGGGCCAACTTCAACAGAGCTTTAAGACTGCATTTTCGGTGACTGAAATCTGCCCTCACTCACCCATATGATAACAAAACAAAAGTCAGGCACATTCTGTGTGGTCCCTCAGTAAACGAGGCAAAAGCAGACGGTTGACTTCCGATAAGGAAAAGTTAAACAGCCTAGTTTGGAGGAGGAAGGGGTCAGCGTTGATGGACAGGTCGAACTTTGGGTAGTTGCAAATACCCTGGTTTTTAACTAAGGTGACAAAAAACAAACAAACAAACCCAGTTACGGAAAATTATTGCAGTTGACCAACTCGTGTTATTTTTGTTGTTGTAAGCAACAAAAAATGCAGCCCTTAAACAACTAGAACTGGGCAGATACAAGACACTTTTTATTCATCGCGTGCGAGGAATCAAGGCGGAAACGATAGTTAGGAAATACAGGCGGACCGAGATCTCATAATTCTTCAGTGCCCATGATGTGCTGATTTGCAGAATCTTATTATTGTGGACAGAGAATTTGAGTTTGAAGTCAGTCATGAAGGACTGATTGGCACAGTCACCCAGTGAACTACATAGCATGTAGTTCGGTGGGTGACTGTGCCAATCACTCCTTCAACCTAACCGGCAGTTGTGGATATGAACAGGATAATCCTATACACATGCTGCTTGTCCCAAGCTGTTTGGGGGGGAGAGTGGCGTGTGAAAAGCCATGTGTGTGTGCCCACACACCACTCACCATTCTTTCTGTTTATAGGCAAGAATACCCATCTGGAAGTTCTAACTTAAAGAGCAAAAAGCAGAAAGCAAGAGTGAGCCATGCCCATTTGTTGCACGTGCGTTGCTCTGAAGCGAGCAACTTCAAATGCAAAAAGTTCAGCTCAGAGCCCAGGCCAGGAAAAGGTTTAAAAATAAACCTTGCTTTCGAGTTTCCGATTCGGGGAGCCTTTAAATAGCCCAGCCCAATCCCAGGCTGTTGCTTGCTTCCCCCTTTCTCAGCGCAATGGAGCAGCCACCGCCGGGGCAAGCTGCCTGGGCGCTGCTACTATTTTTGGTGAATCCCGACCCTGTTGCGTCAATGGCCGCGTCCTCTTGCGTCACGCGACGCCCCGCCCCTCCTCCCCCCTCCCAACTCTCACTTTTTCCCTTTCGTTCACTTCAACCCACGGGCGGCGGCTGACGCGGCTGCGCTCATGCTAATGAGCTCGCGCTTTCCCCTCCTCTCAGTCCGCTGACTGCTTCGCGCCCGGGCCGGCGGCGGCGGCGGCAAGAGGCGAAGGAGGAGGAGAACTTAAGGTGGCCGCTTAAGGTTGCCCTCTTGTTTCTCGCTGCTGTGAACCTCCCTCTTGCTATTTATAGAACTCCTAAAAATAGCTGGCGGGGGGAGAGGGAGACTTTGCTTGTGTGGGAGGGAATCCCATTGGTCCAAGTATTCTTCACCTCTTCAGACTAAAACAAGGGAAGGGGACAGGGAGGAATTCCTTTCTAATGAACAGCGGCTAGACCTTGCAAAAGATGGGCAAGTCATTTAAACTTGGGGTGGAGGGGGGCGGAATAAAAGGAACAAGGGCGGGGGGGGTGGGCGGAGGTGACTGATTCCTACGTTGCCTAAAGAGCAACGTATGGCTGCGAGGCGCTCTCTGAGACCGCAACGCTGTGCACGGTTACTCGGGAAGTCCGGTTGAACTCAGTGGGACTACTTCCGAGTATCCTGCATGCTCCGGCTGTCCAGAGTTTCGAATTAAGATTCCATCCTCTTCTTTCTTCTCCTCCCAGCAGCACACAGTGCCTAGTCCGCACCCAAAGCAGAACACCGAGCTTCACCGTCACCAGCCTCGGTGGTGGTCAGTTCTTTCCCTCCACTGTTATGGGGAAATGAGCAGTTAGTCATGGGCGAGAATCTGTGGGAAAAACTTCTTGAGACTCAGAGGAGATGAAATGTGGAATGTTGGGGGCGGGGGGGGGCGCAAAGAAAGCGAAGCGCATGTGATTCACCCCTAAACCTCTTGCTGGACAGAGGGGGGGGGGTTCGTCGTGGAGCTCTTGGCAGCAGCCTGTTCAGCTAGGGAAGTGAAAGCCTTTAGCCCAAGCTGAAGCACCGGCTGAGCGCTCTCGTGCCGCTGTGAACTGCAACGCCCACTGAGCGCCTGCTTCTGTGGATCGGTGTGCAAACACGCCAGGAGGGGAAGTGAGACCTGCGAAGTCTCCCGGCTAAGACTGCAGTCCTCACTGAGATGCACACTACACGCATGTCGTAGACTCACTTTTGAGTAAGTATGCATTGGATCGGATGGCACTGGACCCGATTCTTCCTCCAGCCACCACTAGCGCACAGTTTTTCCTCACTCTGCAAGATAATTCAATGGATTTCTGCAAAATATTTGCAAGAAGTGGAGCTTTTCTCCCCAAAGCATAATAATACATTTGCCATACAGCGCTGCTTATAATTGTCCCACATACAAGAGAGACAACGGCGAATATCTTACAAGATGTACTTTCTCAGAAGACCAGTCGTGCCCCCCCCTTCCTTTCCTACAGAAATGATACCTGCTGTGAGCAGTTTTTAAGCAGCTGGAGCGCAGGAAGGAGAGATGTTTCAGACGTAAATCATACTAGGCGTTGTGCAACTTGTTGAATGCGTTGTCTCGGCCTTAAAAGGATGGAGTGGGTGCGTCAGTACATTCCTAGTTCTTTACTTGTCAAGCGCCCTGCTTGACTAGTAAAGAAAATGGGGAGTCTCTGGATCCAGAATAAGACGGTACTTGTTTGGGAAGGATACATGTGGGGGGGGGAGTCGCATTCACAGAGAGAGGAAAGGTGCAATGCCATGCACGTCTACTCGGAAGTAAATGTCAATGGGACTTACTTCCAGTCCCAGGTACGTATGCATAGGATTGCAGCCTTCGCTCTGCAAGAGGAGGTCCCCGAATAGATAGCTCACGTTTCCCCCGTGGCATGGAAATCTACGTTGAGAGCACGCACACACACACACACACCCTTGAGTGGAGCGAGAGTGATAGATTGACAGTGTATGGAGATTCTCTGCTCCATGTATGACAACAGGGGGCGGGGAGAAGGAAGGAGAATTCGCTCTTTGTTTACAGTCTCGGACATCGGGGTGTACCGGGATAGGGAGGAGGAGGGCTTTGCCCCAATTTTGGCAAAGCAGCGCCAAGGTGAAGGCAGGCAGCGAGTTGTTTCCCACCTTAAAAGCGACACTCTTGGTGATGTCACGTCGGAAATTTACCAAAGCAAGAACTAGCCAACTGTACGGAGAGATCCAGCCCCTTGACTGGCTGATTGGGCGGGCAGCACTGACGTGCACTGACGCTTGGAGACTTGAGGTGCATGTTGTCGGCTGTGCAATACGGAGCCCACATAAACAAAGGCACATTGGAGGGAAGGGCCAGTCTGTCCGGCTTGCTCGCCTCGCACTTCGCTCGTACTGTGCTGGGAGAAGGGAGCGGGTGTGTGCTGCGAGTCGGTGTGTGTCTGAGAGGGAGAGGGAGAGAGGCAGACAGGCAGAGGGAGAGAATAAGGCATCAAGGGCTCGCTCCGCTTTCTCCGTTCCCCCCGCCGATCCGCCCCTGGGAATCTGAGCTACCAACAGTTGAATGAATGAAAAAGACACCGCCTAACAAGTAAGTGGAACGCGTTGCTTGGGTGACTGCTGCCTTCCTGCGATCTGGATGGGGGTCCTTCGTTTTCTTGCCCCGCGAAAAGTAGCAGGGGGCTGGGAGGAAAAGGTGCGGCGGCAAGTAGTGAAATAATAACAGATTATTCCCGAGGCTTTTCCAAACTGTACTTCCTAGGAGGACATCGCCGCTAGGCCTTCAGATCTGGGGTGCTCTCACCTCCCCTTGCTCAGTTGCTGTTTTCATTACTATTGAGGAGACAAAAGGCAACTTCGGGTTTTGTCGGTTCTCTCCTATTAGACTTGATGCCATAACTTTCGAACTTAGTGGGATTTGCCCGAGGTTTAGTGGCCGGAGAAAAGTTATTGGGCGTATGTGTTGCTTGGGAAACGGCTTTCATCTCAGCGCTCTCCAGGGCTTAGCGAGTGGAACTGACGCTCAGGCTGCGATTACTTTGTTGCCTTTCAGGTTTATTACTGACAGAGGTGGGGGTGGCAAAGTCTGGTACCACATTCAGCTTTTATAGCGAGGGACACCAGCGGCCCCCTTACTTGGCATAGATGGAGTGAGAGACAGACCTCTCCCCAATTACCAAGGCATACAGGGTGGGGGCAGGAGGCTGATGGCGCCGAGAGTAAATCCAGTGACAGATGAAGATACTCCTTTTATTTGATTGGAATTCGAATTAAAGGGTGTGCGGAACAGGTCTCTGAAGTGAACGCAGAATCGCGGGGTGGGGGTGGGGTCTGGGGGGTTGGTTGTTTTCACTTGTTAAACTGTTAAACTTCCCAGTGATGGTTTCTTGCATGCTTGAGACATCCTTGGAAAGCAAGAGGTATGTAATCACTGGGAAAAGCCCCCCTGCAAACTAGATTTGCGTCAGTTCAGAAGGCGATCCGGAAGAGGAGGAGGGCTCACTTTCTCCTTGCGTTCAGATTCGTTACTTTCTAGCGCGCATTCTTTGGAAACCCTTTCCTGGGCACCCGTCAGGGTCGGTGGCTCTCAGCTATAACTTCTTTGGCCTTTAATTGCCTCTTTCTTCACAGACGCGCGGGTGTCTTTTAATTAATTCCATTTGTGCTATTGTGCCCTTTTTAAAGCTAGCACTGGAAACTCGTGCGGTCCAGTGGCATTTTGGAGAGGAAAGCAGGGGAAACATAGGCCGGACTCTTGTTTTTATTTTGTCTAATTAAATGGATAACTCGATTCTAAGCATATTTTCTTGGTATCTAATCCAATTGGATTGCAAAGGACTGACTTCTGTCCAAGTAAGCTTTCTAAGCTTGCGATGGAAATGGAAAGGGGGGGGGGGGATAGGGAAAAAAAAACTAAATGTCTATTTACTTTTGTCACACAATGAGGAAAACAACGCTGTATGGAAGTTCTTCTTTAAAAGAGAACCATTTTTCTCCTTCCATCCTCATCTTCATCCTCATCTGCGCACATAGATGTTCATACCCGGCGGGAACTATGCCCAAAGTGTCAGAGTCACCTGTTCTGCCTGGTACTTTCTAGGAAGCCCTGCTATGTTGCCTGAAGGGAGACTGGCTCGGGAGTTTGCCTGCTTGTGCCCGCTGGTTCCTCTGCCAGTTTCCAGGCGAGTCTGAAAGTAACCATGTTTTCCCTCTCATGTCTCTTGTGTGTGTGTCTCAGAGCGCGTCCCGGGCAGACTGGAGTCCGCCGTGCATTGCTCAAGTCTTGGCAACTTGTCCCTCCACTGAATTCCGACGCTGTCCGCCTTTAATTCCCCCGAAAACGCCTCTCACTCGGCTGAAGGTTGGTGAGCTTCTTGTCACTTTCACCTTTCAGGCTCCAAAAGATCTCCAGACTGCACCAGACTGCAAAATATCTCCCTTGCTGGGTCATTAACGCAGCGAGATGCTTCCGTCTGGCATAACCAGAGATTTGGGCTCCAGCAAAGTGGGGGAAGGGAGGGGGGATCGTTGTGGGGGAGGCATCGGGGGGCGGGTGGAGATGCGGGCTACACACTCTGCAGCTCTAGCGCTGACAGTGCTCAGACGTGCCTGGTTACCTCTTCAGGCTAGTCTGCGGGGTTCCTCTCTGCTTAGAAGATCGCCCCTATCCCCCTCCCCATTTCCCTCCTTTCCCTTCCCCTCCTCGCCCCCATCTCTACCTCTGGATGCCACACCCTCTTTCCCACCTCTTCCTCTGCCTACCGAGTCCATCCCCATCCATCTCTCTCATCCAGCTTCTCCTCTACCTCCCACCAACCTCCTTCTCCACCCCTCTTTCCACCCCTCGCCTCTTCTTGCCACCAGCCACCCCTTCTCCCCTGCCCCCACGGCCCTCTGTCCCTCCTTCGGCCATCCTGCCTGCTGCTTTCCCTGCGCCCCTCGGACGGAGGAGGGAGGGAGGGAGGGAGCGGTGGGTGGGCGTCTGGGCGAGGGGAGGGCGGGCGGGCGGGTGTTGCTGCTGCTGCTCGCCCCGCGTGGGCTTGTTGCCAGAGAGCTGAGCCATGTTGTTGTTGTGCCGTGTTTCGTTTGCAGCCATGCCCTGCGTCCAGGCTCAGTACGGGTCCTCGCCGCAAGGAGCCAGCCCGGCCACGCAGAGCTACGCTTACCACCACTCGGCGGCTGCCGGGGAGTACAGCTCGGACTTCTTAACGCCCGAGTTTGTCAAGTTTAGCATGGACCTGACCAACACTGAAATCACTGCCACCACTTCTCTCCCCAGCTTCAGTACCTTTATGGACAACTACGGCGCCGCCGCCGCTGCCGCCGCCGCCGGCTACGACGTCAAGCCGCCCTGCCTGTACCAAATGCCCTCGCAGCCGCCGCCGCCCCCGCCGCCCCCGCCGCCGGCGCCCTCCATCAAGGTCGAAGACCTGCCCCTGCATGGGCACGGCTACCCGCCGCAGCAGCCGCCGGCCGCCGGGCCCCAGCAGCCCGTGGACGAGCTGGCCGTCTACTACAAGCCCTGCTCGACGCCGCCCACGCCGGCCGCGGGCTTCGCACCGGGCCAGAGCGTCTGGGACGAGGCGGGGCCCCTGCACGGCTTCCACCACCACCACCACCATCACCACCACCACCATGCGCAGGCCTACGGCGGCGGCGCGGCGGGCGGCGGCGGCGTGCACAAGGCGGCCCCGGCGGCAGTGCCGCGCCTCTCGCTCTTCTCCTTCAAGCAATCGCCGCCCGGCACGCCGGTGGGCAGCTGCCAGATGCGCTTCGACGGGCCCCTGCACGCCCTGCCGCTCAACGGCGAGCCCTCGGCCCACGGGCCCGGCGGCGGGCATCACCATCACCACCACCACCACGACGGGCAGCCCTTCGCCGTGCCCAACCCCCTCCGCAAGCAGGCCGCCGCCGCAGTCGGCTTCCCCGGGCTGCAGATCGGGCACGCCTCGCAGCTCCTGGATGCCCAAGTGCCCTCGCCGCCCTCGCGGGGCTCGCCCTCCAACGAGGGGCTGTGCGCGGTCTGCGGGGACAACGCCGCCTGCCAGCACTATGGCGTGCGCACCTGCGAGGGCTGCAAAGGCTTCTTCAAGGTGAGCTGCTGCACCGGGCTGCACGCAGGCGTCTAGGCGCCACTCATCCATCCCTCATTCCTCCACCCGTCTGCGGGCGGGGGAGGCTGGCTATCCATTCTCCATCAGTCCAGTGATCCATGCACGGGTGCTTTCCTTAGTCCCTCTCCAGCGCGGCCCCGCCTCCTGCAGGTTAGGATGATCTCCTCACTTGCCCACTTTGCAGTGAGTCTGCAAAGGAGCAAGTGCCACACCCTGGTCCCGACAAACCCGGATTAGAACCCCCGGTTTCCGCCCTTGGACCGCTCTGACACATTCACAAGACTTTCACCTGGCAATTCATCCAAAATAAGCATAGCCCTCTGGTTGCCTGTCTACAGACACAAATTAGGATCGTCGCTCTCCTTTTGCGTCCTTGAGGGAAAGACGGCCATGGTTTAATCGCCTTAACTGTGTGGGCAGGCACCACGTGCATAGGATCCGTACCCTTACATGCAGCTTCTGTTAGTCCAGAGAAACAGCCCGGCCTTTCCAACTCACAATCCCTTTAGCAGTTTAGAAGGATTACACTGAAGACCGAGAAGCTCACTGCTTAGACAACTTTTTGATTTGATAGGCATGTAGCAGCAAGCACCACAGAAACAAGCTATTCCTTATCACAGCAATTACCACCATCCCTTTATTCTGGATTGGCTATCACTGACACAGCTTAGAACCCCCCACTTCACTCATCCCCAGATTTTTTAAGGTGATGGTGATGAGGACAGGATGGTCAAAGATAGTTGGGAAATGACTATCTTTGTGAAAGATGTGGGGGGAACCCTTCCCTTTACCTCCCTTTCCACTTTTATTATTTACCAGTGCCGCTAAAGCGCCACTGCACAGATAGAGAACTCGGAGGCCAAAAGAGCCAAGCAGCCAAAAGACTTTGAAGGGATGAGGAATGCGCCGCCACTGATCTTGAAAATGTGCGCCTGGGTTATAGGGGCAGAAACATTCCAATTCTCTCCCCTCCCCATCAACCCGCTGGACCAGCCAGCCTCAGCAGGGATCTACCCACAATCCAGCGCAGGAATAACAAGCGTTGCCATTTGTGAAGGGCGCCAAAAGGTGCGCTAGGCGCTGTACAAAAACTACTGGGCTGCTCCTTTCCCTTGAACCCTTTGCCTAAAGGCTACCAGCCCTCTGAGGGAAATGGAAAGGAAGAGCTCGATATCGATCTGCCTATGGATCTCCCTCCCCAACAACCTGGGGTGACACAGGGTTGGCCCATCTTCCGAAAAAGTGGAAGGGTCCTGGCACGTTTCCCTCCCCTTCCCTCCGGAAAAGAGACCTGCAAGTCCTTGTTGGAAGATAAGCATAAGCTGAGAGCGGGAGAAAGGGGCCATTTGCATGCGCTCTCCTTTTGCCTTCGGATTGAAATTGGTTAGGACAGAGAACCGTGTCTAAGCTAACCAAGTGGAACAGAATTCCCTATGGTCAAATTAAGTGATCTCTTTATTTCCCCCATCCTGATTGAATAATCTTATCATTTGAAAAAGAGAAGGTCTCCGAGGAATGTAAATAATATGAATGCCCACGGATTCGTATTTACTGAGCGTCTCCTCGCTCCTTTGCCTGGCATATAAAACACTGGCGAGGAGCTGCGGGGTGAACTCCGAGGAGCACGCTCGCCATTTGTTTCTTGCTTAAATGCCTTTGAAAAGGAGATTGAGGGGAGGCTTGGAGAGAGGGAGGGGGAGAGGGGCTTTAGAAGAGGAAGGCATCCTAGGCAGTTCAGCCGCTTGTTCAGCTGAGGAGCAGGGCTCGGAGAACTGCAGGGAGCTTTTAACCGACGGCGCCTTTCTTGGGCTCTTGTTCTCTCTCTGTTTTCGCAGCGCACCGTCCAGAAGAATGCCAAGTACGTTTGCCTAGCAAATAAAAACTGTCCCGTGGACAAACGCCGCCGGAATCGGTGCCAGTACTGTCGCTTTCAGAAGTGCCTCGCGGTCGGCATGGTCAAAGAAGGTACACGATGCCGGCGGGGTGCTGGTGGGATCAGTCCTTCAACAAAAAGCCCCTCGCAAATCCTTTCCCCTTAGCCACGCCGGCGAACTGTTGCTCTCCCTTCACATCCAAGGGGGTGTGGGGCCCCCTGGCCCTCCTCCAAGGGCTGCGGGTCGCACACCCCTCCTGGATTCCCCCAGAGGCAGAAGGAGAGGCGGAGAGAGGCCTTAAGCGCTCCAAGGAAACGTGGCGGGGCGCACGCCTCCTGCCTCCTTCTCTTTGGCCCGGAAGGTGTGGGAACCGGTTGGGCGACATCACATCCAAGATGGAGGGTAAGGGACTCCGGGGCAGAGAGAGGAACTGCGAGGCAGGCTTGAACCCCGGTGGGCCGGCCAATGTGAGGAAGCCGCTGCTCAGGGGCCAGGCGCTATCCTCAGAATACACGCAGCAGTCCAAGCCCTTGAAACGAGCTCTGGCCATCGTCCCTGACTCGAATTCAGCTCTAAAGAACAGAAAACTGCTACAGCCCACTCATTTCCCTCCAGTCAGGGAGATTTCCGTCGGCAACGACAGGCTGCTGATCCCTTTGAAAAGTCGACTTTCCAAACAAACAAACAAAGTGGCAAGGAAAAGCCATCTTCCTTCAGTGGGCGCCTGGCGTGTGTGGGAAGCCCCCTTGCCCGGCTGAGCCAAGCGCTGTCCTGCAAGGCGCTCGGCGCTGTCTGTGGACGGGCACCCAGGGGGTTCTTTCTGCTTCCCGCCCTAGGCCATCCAGCGAGCTGACCCGCTTTCTCTTTTGCAGTGGTTCGCACAGACAGTTTAAAAGGCCGAAGGGGTCGCTTGCCATCGAAACCGAAGAGCCCCCAGGAGCCCTCTCCCCCCTCGCCCCCGGTGAGTCTGATCAGTGCCCTGGTGAGAGCCCATGTCGACTCCAACCCGGCTATGACCAGCCTGGACTATTCCAGGGTAAGCTGGAGACAATATTCGTTTAAGGGGCCTCCTCGCGGGGAACAAACGAACACGCGGCTAGTCCCTAGCGAGGCCATGACTCGTGTGCGCTCCTGGGAGGAAAGAGAGAGAGCGCGCCTGTTCGAAATGTATAGTAAGAAAGTGGGGGGGGGGGAATTGTTGCCCCAGTCAGGCTCTGCTTTTGCGAGGCAGCCAAACTAAGGGGGTGAGGAATATGGGGTGGATCGGAGGGCGGTTTACAACAGCAGATTAACTGAGGCTGCAATCCCACGCTCATTTCCCTGAGAGTAAGCCCAGTGAACAAAGTAGGACTTACTTTCGGCTCAACACGCATAGGGCTGTACTCTTAGTCATTACTATAAAGTATATGGCCCACTTTCCCCCGCGCTGGGTCGTATTTCTGGGAGCTGCCTTTAGTTTCAATTGGACTTTCTTCCCCGTAACAAGTCTGTGTGGGAAATTAATTCGCTTGAACGCTGCAACTCCCAAGTGAAACGCCTGTAGGACCAGAGTGTGCGTTAAGCCGAGATCCTCACAGCCCATACTCCCGAAGGGTTTTTTCCGCAGGGTTTACTTCGCAGGGTTTACTTCGGGTTAAGTACTAGTTTGAGGCGTGCAAAGTGCACTTGGCTTTATTCGGCTTTGAGATAGGGAAGATGCGGGCTAAGGACTCTGTCCTTTCCGATACTATATAACCCAAGCGGGAGCACTTAGGTCGGAATAAAGGAACCATCTTCAAATATAGCGATGGACCCAAATGTATGTGGCTGCATTTTCTCCTCTGGGAGAGAGATGCAGGTATGCGCCTCTATGCGGGTACTCAGGGAGCTCATCCTCCTCCTCCGCTTCTCATGTGAAATTCGCTTCCTAGCGGAGAAGCGGCGCGGTGCTTGCTTCTTCCTCGTCGGCCCTTTGGGGTGCCTTCATAGGGCCTGGAAGTGGAGCCTGTCTGGCCACAGCAGTTTCCACCCTCCTCGCACCACCCCTAATTGAATTAATTGCCCTGGAACATCTAATTTCCTTACTGGTCAGAGAGAGGTTTAATTGTTATAAAAACCTGGCTCCCCTCCTCGAAATGGGGTTAGCAATTTCACGGGCTATATATTTTAGAGAACCTCATTAAACTGCTGGGGGTCTCTCTCTCTCTCTCTCTCTCTCTCTCTCTCTCACACACACACACACACACACACACACCCTTCCCGCCCCGCTTTCGCCTCTTCTTTGGAATGGCATCCCAGTTCCAGGCAAACCCGGACTTCCAGATGAGCGGCGACGACACGCAGCACATCCAACAGTTCTACGATCTCTTGACCGGCTCGATGGAGATCATCAGGGGCTGGGCGGAGAAAATCCCCGGCTTCACCGATCTCCCCAAACAGGACCAGGACCTGCTTTTTGAATCCGCCTTCCTGGAGCTTTTCGTCCTGCGGCTAGCCTACAGGTAGGCAGGCAAGGGCTCGCTAGGCAGGAGTCGCGGGCGGCATGCGTGTGTGTGGGTTGTGTGGGAAGCGGGGGCGGGGGCGGGGGGGAGGACGGAAGTGCTCTGAGATCCTTCCATTTAGAAACCTGAGACGTTCAAGGTCCGCTGAACTGCGTTTTATTAACTCCTCGGTAATTAGGTGCCTCTTAAGCCCTCCATTTATTGCTCTGCGAGTAATTAGTTGTTTGCCTTTTTCTCTCTCTCCCCCCGCAACCCATCTCTCTCCACCCTCTGAACTCCCGGCAGGTCTAACCCAGTGGAAGGCAAGCTGATCTTCTGCAATGGAGTGGTCCTGCACCGGCTGCAGTGCGTCCGTGGCTTCGGGGAGTGGATCGACTCCATCGTGGAGTTCTCTTCTAACCTGCAGAATATGAACATCGACATTTCCGCCTTCTCCTGCATCGCTGCCCTGGCCATGGTGACAGGTGAGCATGTGTTTTCGGCTCCCTGCTCCCTCTGCTTCATCACACCTGGTTGAGGGATGTGTTTTTTAAACTCCGGATTAATTAAACCGGAATAATTACCCAGACAATACATTGTGCAGGTTAGAATTCCCACATTACCTGCAAACTCACAATCTTTCACTCAGTCCAGGTGAAAATCCAGAACACCCGCTCCACTATTTTTTTTATATGCACATTCTCATTTCAACCGCAAACTCACACCATTTTACCCCGACCTAAAATACGCCATACCTCCAATACCCAATTTTCTCCCGTCATGCCTCCTCCTATCCCCCCATTCGTATTTGCCACCGAATATTGGATCTCCGTCTTCCCTCAGGCCTTTAACCCTGGATTAATTTACAAGATTTACTCTTACTTGCAAACCCTATATCTCCTTTTTGTTCTGTCCGAATTAGTCCGGATTAAGTAATCTGTTCCACGTTCACACGTGCTAATGCCCGTTCCAGTCCACCCATCGCTTTTGGGCACTGTGTGCGGTTTCACCCTTGAACTACCGTTCAGTCCAGCTGCACACTCACAATCAGTTCAATGGGACCGATTCCCAAGTAAGCATGCACAGGACAACACAACTCCCATCACTGTGGCTGGGTGGGGGTAGTGCAGAAGGTGAAGACACTTGCTTCAGAGTGAGGGCCCTACAGCTTGTGTCTGGTGGCCAAGGCCTGCTGGGCCACCCCGTCCCCCCTAAAAGGCGCCTTCTTGTCCCTTCCGCAGAAAGGCACGGCCTCAAGGAGCCCAAGAGGGTAGAAGAACTTCAAAACAAGATTGTCAATTGTCTCAAGGACCACGTGACTTTCAACAATGGCGGCTTGAACCGGCCCAATTACTTGTCCAAACTCCTGGGAAAGCTGCCGGAACTGCGCACCCTCTGCACGCAAGGCCTGCAGCGTATTTTCTACCTGAAACTGGAAGACTTGGTGCCACCGCCGGCGATAATCGACAAACTTTTCCTGGACACTTTACCTTTTTAAAAAAAAAAGAAGAAGGAAGGAAGGAAGAGGAAAACGAGAGCGCGAGAGAGAAAGACAGAGAGAGAGACTCTTCTCTGCTGCCACACTTTCGAAGCGATGAACTTGAAAAGCTTCGAAGGGGCGGGGGGAGGAAGCGGACGGAGGGGCCTGAGCGAGAGCGCAGCGGGCCAGAAAGGAGCACCCTTGGGTGCCGTGCTCCCCTCCCTCCCCACGGAAGCTCCCCTCTCCTGCAGGACAGTGACTGGGCATTGGGGGCTGTGGGGGCACCCTGGATTCCGTTCCTTGGACTGCACACAGATCCCATGGTACAAGCTTTTTATTATCGCCTAAACAAAAAGTATCCTTAACCCCCTCTCCCCAAAACAAAACAGAGTTTTATTGTTATTATTATTATTATTATTGTTATTATTATTGTTATTATAATGGAGAAGGACTTTGGGTTAGAGAGCTGAGCCTCTCTGGCAACTTGGGGATGCAGGCACAGGCCAGAGTATTAAGAAGCCTCCCCTTTTATTGAGACGTAAAACATTTTCTGCTGTAAAAGGAAAGCTGTAATATAGAGACTTAAAAAGTTAACTGGGGGGGAGGGAAAGGGGCGGCATGAATGGACAGAAGGCGAAGGATTGTACATTTATCAGACGCGGTTTGGCTTTTCCTTAAAAAAAAAAAAAAAAAAACCAACACCACACAAACCATTGTTCTGTGCCTATTGATGAATAAGCTATTCAAACCGATCTTAAATTTAAAGAGAGAAAAGGGTTATTATGACTATAAATCAAAGGGTTTGAACAACAGCAAGAACAAAACCGTGAGAATTCCAGACCTAATCAAGGAAAAGCCCGACGAGTCGAGGAGGACAATGTTTCTTATAGGCACTTGCTATTTCAGTGATGTCTATATTCTATAAATAGTTATTTCAGACACTATGTAGTCTGCTAGATTTTATAAAGATGGGTAGTTCTCTAAGAAGCTTCGAACGTTTTTCTCAATTGTAAAATAGGTGGGCACACGTGTTTCAAAAACCCAATCAGACCCCTCCCCCGCGCACACACACACACCGGAAACCTTCCGAAAGGGACCCAGATCCCCGTGTTTGTAAACACCGTCCGGCATTCCTTGTTTGTAAGTGTCGTATGTATTGTTGATGCTGATTAAAGGAAAAACAGTTTATATCTTGATGATTTTGTTGTCTGAAGCGAAACCAGTCCTGCATGCAGAAGCTTTTGACTCTTTCCAGAGTGCTTATCTCATCTACATCACTCCCTGGAAATTGTTGAGCACTTTGAATTTTATTTTCGTTTTTAAAAAAAATGTCTACAATTGTCGGTTAATATATTATTTTACATTTCAGAAAGGATTTCTTTTTTTAAAAAATGCCAAGTTCTGTCATATATTTTTCTTGGTATCTTTCCAGTATGACACATTTACTAAGTCACTGCGTCCCCCCCCCCCCCCCCGCAACTCCTCCTCCCCTCCCCCCTGGTGTATATGACAGTTAGACACGGACATTTTATCCCTAAAAACTCTTTCTTTGAGAAAGACAATTTTAATGTTTACAGCAAATAAATTCATGTAAACGAACAGAATCCCGTCTTTTTTTTTTTTTTTTGGTCCGATAAAACAGCGGTGGCCGCTGTAGATTTGTGTATTAATATATTTATTTTGCTTTGTTTTAAGTTGCAAGTTAAGAGTTTCTGCTGTGTGATTTATTTGGCAGTTTTGGAAACGGAGCTGGCAGGTTCAGGATGAGAATAAAGTCATAGCAAAGATCTTACAGGTTGGTCCTTTCCCCCAACTTGAATACTTTTGCCCTTCCAGAATTTTCAGCCTGCCATGAAAGTCTGGTGTGCCTACATAGGCAAATGTAAAATGTCTTGGCTATAAATAGATGGCATTTGGCAGAACTGAATCTATAAAAGAGGTGTGTGTGTATATATTTAAATATATACTTACTTTCAAATAAACATGGTTAGGAGCGGGCTATAATTTTCACCTAATATATTAAAATTTGGGGGTATTAATGTATTCTGAGTTTAAATTTGATGACATGGATTCTGTAAAGGAAGTGTGTGTGTTTGACACATATTTTGTAAAATCAGTTCTACAAAATGTTTAGCCAGAGCCTATCCATGTTTACTCGGAAGTAAGCTCTACAGAATTCAAAGCAACAGTTATTCCCAAGTAACTGTGCATAGGGGAGCAGCCTTAACTCATGTAGCTATCAAGACAGGAAATGATCTGTTATTAAATCCCACTGAAATCGGTAGAACTTACTTCTGAGTAAACACGCTTAGGATCGGGCTATAGATCTAACTGAAAAACTAGCGGAACTTCCAAGTGCAGTGGTTATGATCCGCGTATCCAATAATCGAGTCTGCTAAACCTACAGATGATTTTAGTTTCTATAAATTCCTCTTTTTAAAACTATTTATATTACGCCTTGAATAAAACACCTTCATTCTTCTTTTAAGGAAGAATGGAGTATATTAACGAAGTAATAAAGTTGCTTCTCGGGGAAGCATGAACTATAGAAGACAAGAAGTGTCATAGATAAGTCACAAGTCTCATATTCAGGCGTTTAAAAAGAAAGCAAGTTGTACTCCTCCTTTACCCTTCCTCCAGCCTCTTGTGTTTCACTATCTACCAATCAGTCATCAGTCAATAACAGATCGATGAGATTTACTTCCAGGTTGTATGCTGGGGGATTCAGAAGCAAGTTGATCCAGATTTTAAAACTGTAGCTGGGCGTGGGGGAATCAGTTGTGTGAAAATATGGTATGCTTTTTGAAGAGAGGATTTTTACTTCAAGTTTTTGTTGCCTAATTCTGTAGGAGGAAGGACTAACTCTGTAAGGAGGGCTTATGTGATTTCAGTCAGGAAAAAGAATCCTCTTCTTGTTCTGCTTTTCTCAAGAGAAGGCAGACAGCAGTGTCTCAAAGACATAAACTGTCCTGGGACACCTCACTCTCTCTCTCTCTCTTTCTCTCTCTCTCTCATTCCACCCAGGACTGGAAGGTTTCTCAGTCTTTTCAGAGAGAAGGATGGAATATAGTTTAGGAGAGAAAGTTAGGGAAAGAATACAGTAGTTCAAATCCGAATAAAACTGCTTGGGAAGCGTTGGGGGAATCCATTGGATCCCCGAGGTTAGAAGTACTGATCGCAGGGATGTGATCTGGGAGAGGAGCTTTCCTTCCAAGTCAGGGTGTATAGGATCGCAACTTTACAGACTAATAGTAAGGTCAGGATGCAGGTCAGTCTCATTGGTTTCCATCAGATGTCCTCTCCAGCAAGTGTGTTTTAAGACAGCAAACTTAGTAGTTCATCATCTCAAGGAAACTGCTTTGCGCGCCGCGCAGGCGTGCGGAGGCAGCCTCAGCACCCGCTCCTTGACGACCTCGCTTGGTCTCTCTTGACTGGCTCATGGAATGTTTCATGAGCCATGCGGCTTCCACATGGAAGGTCGCCGTGGCTACTCCTGCCCCGGGGTAATTCAGGCTCAGAATTCTGCTGTAGGCAGCATCTCTGTCCTGCGTTCATCCACAGGATGGGGCTGGACTTGCAAGGCGAGGGGAAGCAGAAAGCCGAGACGGCCCTGCCTGCATCCATACCTAGGGGAAATGGCAATTCCCTCAGCTCTTGAGAGAGGAGCTCCCAGAAGCTTCCCTGCTTCGCCCTCCCCAAATCCCCTAGGCAGGGAAAAGCTTCTAATGCCGAGGATACAAATTTTAGTTTGTTCTCCTGATCCTTTCCGAAGGGACTCCGTTTCCCCACGCAGCAGGCAATCTAACTGCACAGGTCTTAGGAAAGGACAGCCAGGCGGCCACTGGAGCGCCTCTAACTCCCTCAGGCTTCTCCCAGAACCTGGAAATCTCCGGAGTTACAGTCCTGGGGGGATTTTATTTTAATCCTCCTTGACAAGAAATTCCCTCCGAAAGGAGCAGACTGTGTTCAGAAAATACCTAGTCTCACTCGTGTGTGTGTGTGTGTGTGTGTGTGTGTGTATGTGTACAGCACAGCTTTTCCGAAAGTATCCTGCTGTATGTATGACCTGCAGATCGGGAGTGACTCAAGGGACGTACACTCAGTCAGGGGTAACATCAGGCGGAATGGTTAGCCCTTAATAGCCGTTAACCCTCTTGTCACAAAGAGGGCTGTTGTAGAGTGGTAAGGACTGCATGCCCTCTCCTCCTCTCTCATGCGTGCTTTTCGATGAAACTGGGATTCTTTCTGCTCCTCGGTACTGCCAGAGAGCTTGGAGTTCGGAAGTTGCAGCCATTCCGGATTAACTAACGCGGGGTACATAGCGACCCCAGGCATGCGTGGAGGACTTCAGTTCTCTGGACCTTAACAGGACTCAGCTGTTTTGACACGTCTTCCGTTCAAGAGCTGTTTTGTAATAAGAATTGAAGAGAGCCACCAAGTTACAGCTATATGAGTGAGGGAGCCCCAGGCTTGGGGCGAGGTGCTGCGGAGTTGATGGGAGGCGATCTGAACGGGGCGCTTCAGCCCCAACTGCAGCCAGTTTCCTGAAGGCCGGAGCAGGGCTCATGGTGGTTCTGGGATTTCGGAGCCTTTTCCCGGCCGTGGCTTGAGGGGATGCTGCTCCGAAGTGAACCGTTCCCTTTATGCTGGAGCAAGCTTCTGTCCCGGATCGGCCTGGAAGCCAGAGCACACAGCGAGCGGCTTTGCTTGTGTTTATGGCAGTGATTCAAGGCTCCACTCGGGCGCGCGTCTCTCCATTGCCGAAAATAAACCGGCCGTTCTCCCAATCGCAGGCTTTCCTCAGCGATGAGCAATGAAAGGGCGCAGCGCAGGCAGGTTGCCGCTTGGCCCCTGCCAAGTTGAGAAGCTGCCTCCGGCTCGCTCGGCCTACGCGCGATTCCCTCGGGGAAAGCCATCTGGGAAAGGCCGTGCTCGAAGCACAGGGGCCAAAGGCCCCCTTGCCTCTCCAGACAGCCCCCCCCCCTCCTTGGAATATAGCCGGCAGGGCTGCACAGTCTGGGCCCTCCGGCTGTGGTTGGACTGCAGCTGGCATCATCCCCAGCCACAGTGGCCCGCAGTCAGGGATGATGGGAGTTGTAGTCCCACGTCTGCAGGAGAGCCGAAGTTGTGCAGCCATATCAGGCAGACCTTCTTTGACTAAAAGTGTGCGCGTGGGCGTGCCCCTGCCCCCACTTTTCCTCCCCATCATTCGAACCCTGCCCGAATACTTCGGAAGGAGGAATCTGGAGAGCTGACCTGAATGGGGTTACCTCGGGGACAGCCATGTGGGGAAGTGGCCGGTATCGGATGACCTCCGCGAGTGTGTCAGTCTAGTTGACACACACTGGGCGCTCCCGTCAACCTCTTCCTGGGCCGACCTGCCCCTTGGGGCAGTATCTGGTAGGAGTCAGAGGCCAGCGCCTTGGGGCAGGCCCTCTTCGCCGACGTGACTGGCTGGCTGCACAATCTGGGCCCCCAGGCCACTCCAGCCCCGATGCCAGGAAGTGAGGGGCCGTCGGGACGCTTTCGGCCCTTCCAGGAGAGACGAGGTGTTTGCAACCAGGAGCCGATGCTGCCGCCCTGCCTGCCGTGCTGCAGGACTTCAGCATCTCATCATCGCCCAACCTCGCCTCCCTGCACTAACAGCTGAGCTGAGCCTTCCAGACCCCTAGTGGGCCTGAGCGGTGGCGGACCATTCCATTGTCAGCGCCCAGACGGGGGGCGGCGGCGGTGGCCGGGATGTAATGGTCCAGCAGACGCCACAAGAAACATGGAGGGTCGCATGCCCCCTCCCGCTGGAATTCTGTCAGGGAAGCGATGGTTTTGCTTCCGTAAGCAAAGGTCTCTATCACTCCTCCTATTGCTCTCTCTTTAATTTAAAAGAAAGAGAGAGATTTCCCCTTGCATTTAAATACCGAGATTTTAACTCGCTTTAAACGCCTCGGTGGCTGAGGAAACATTAGAAGAAGATTCAGCGTCCTAATCTTCATCTCACTGGTTAGGAAATGCTTTTCCCTGTGAAAGCCGAGAACGATGTCTGGGGTTTCCCAGTTTGCCTTTCCCACCTTGCACTCCTCTTACCCCCTGCCTCTCGGTCACCTCCTTGCTAAATCCAGCCGGGTCCAGTCCATCGCTTGCCCCACATCCTTTCTTTCGAGGAGACCTGCCTTTTCGCAAGAAGGTCGCCTTCTTCTCCTCCTCACCTAAAGAGAACCCAGCTGTGAGCGCTCCAACTTAGCAATGCGCAGGACAGCGAGCGCACCTGCGCATTGCTAAATTGCACGCGTAAATTGTGGCCTTCCGATTTAGCAACCCACGTGTTGCCGGGCCCGGCTGGCAACTTTGCCTTTCAACAGCCTTCCAGTGCAATTACTTCCACTGAGAAAGGAAATGCCCCAATGCCACTATTAACCAATTAGTGTGTCTGCAGGAGACAGTGGTTCCTTCCTTCCTAGGATTTTTAAAATTATTATTTTAAACAGAATTCTTTTCCTTCTCCTGTCTCCTTTTATTTAAAACAAATCATCCGCCCATCAGATGCACTCAAAGACCCCCGCTTCCAAGGGAGGAGCAGCTGCCTCGGATCGTGAAACAAGCAACAGGGCTTTCTCAGGCTTGTTTCTGATATCAGGAACAATCTGTATAATCCTTTTTGGGTAGGTCGGAATGGCTTTGTACTCTGCGTATTTCACCAGGCTGCACTAGGCTGAGAAGGTGATTTTTTTAAGGCGAGTTTCACAGCTCACCAGAGAGTGCAGTCTGTGCCCCCTTCCTCTCAGGATCTGGTCTCAGAGGTCCAGTCTCAGACATCTTTTCATCCCCTGGACCACAGGGACCATCTCTTGGCTAAAGTCTCTGGCGCGCCCTGACTTTGCCTCAAGCAATTCAAGTCCCAAGCAACTTTTGGGGAATGGGGGGGGGGCGGGGAGAGGGAGGCACACACCAAGCTCTTAAGGAGCAATTCGAATTAACTGGGTGCGGGCGGGAGGGCTTGAACAAAGATCTTCCAAGAGAAGGTCCAACCGCCACGCACCCAGCAACAATCTACTGATGGCTTCTTCTACCCTCAGATATCTGAGTCGAGGCTAGTCGAGACGTTATTGCTAGCAATACAGCGCACTTTTACGACCCACCTCTTTCAAAGTGTGAGGCTTAAGATCCTGTCTTAAATCAAAATTTAAAAGCGCTGATCTTTGACTGGATCCTACCCATAGGCTCACTCACTACCCGTAGCCAGAGGGCCGTATAGTTCGTTAGGGACACTTTTCCTCCAGCTGGGTTCTCTGCTAATGGCCGCTGGAAAGGGCTTTTGATTTGCCTGAAGGAGAAGAAATACCCTTCGCAGGAATTTCGCTTTCCTGCAGCCCAGTCCTGTGCATGTTGATTCAGAAGTAAGATCCACTGAGATGAATGGGTCTTACTCCTAGGTAAGCGTTCTCAGGAGGAGAGCAGCCTTAGAGGACCCTATGCACGCTTACTTGGAAATCCCATGGGAAATCCATGGAGGCTTGTTTCCTAGTAAATGTGCAAGACCAACACTCTTGCTAGAGAGGAGGAGATCTCCTTGAATTCTGTGTGCCTTCTGAGAAAACGTGCTTAGGGGCGCGCTGCAAGGCCGCAGCCCACAGCACTCTTACTAGGAGTAAATCTTGTTGGACTGCCGAGTCGGCCTGTTCAGGGTTAGGCTTGTCGGGCACTTCAGGAGCGACAACGCTTAACACGCCCTCTCAGGCGACGGTTCGTGCCTGTGCCTGTCCAAAGCTTCTTTTCCCGAAGAAGACAGGAAAAGCCACACGGCAATCCCGAAGCGCGGGGACTGCAACTCAGATGGGGCTCCGTCATGTCTGGAGGCAGATGGAGGCTTATCTGCCACGCAGTCCCCTGTAAGATCCCCAGCTGTCGGTGTCCGCCTAGGCTCTCGGCGCCGCTGCTAGATGCCTCTTCCCACTCGCCACCCGGAGCCAGCCAATGCAGCCCCAGCCTAGTCCTGGCCAGTGAGCTGGAGGCGCCCCTGGCGAGGCCTTGCTGCCTGCCCCGGGGAGGCTCGCTGGCTGGCTGGGGACAATCAGTCCCCCGTGGGTTAAAACAACAACAACAGCAGCAGCAACAAACACGGGGAGACCGTAAGGAGTTGGGCGAGAGACTGTGACGCCTTTGCGGAGGAAGCCAGGTTCACCTGCGGCGGCAGCAACGGAGAGGGGAGGGGAGAGCCGTGCAGCTGGAACGGAAAGCATGCCTAGGCTTGGTCTGCGCGGGCACCAGCCGCCCCCACGCTCTGCTTGCGCAGCTTCTGTTCATGGTAGTGGAGCGTGCCCTGGAGGAGAAGGAGAAGTCCCCGCCGCGGCCATAGAGGGAGGGGTATCACGCGGAAGGGTGGAAGACTGCAGTCCTATATACACGCACACTGCAGCAAGCCCCATTGTACTCAGGAGGACTGGCTTCAAAGTAAAAGTGCCACGGGTCGGACTCCAGCTGTGGATAGTAGTGGCAGGCAACAGCACATTCATACATACTTGAAATTCGAAGGTGGCGATTTACATCTACCAGCAAACAAATCTAAACGAAGAACAGGGCTCTGTGGCGGCAAGCCTAGGCACACCAGATCGGGAGTAAGTTCGCACCAACACAGGCTTGCACTTTACAGCAGATCCGCCCCCCAAGAATTTGAGGAGTTCCTCCTTTCATTTTACTGAGCCCCTCCCGCCACACTTAATAAGCCATCTCTTCAACCCCACAAACACATTTCTTCCCTCAAAACTATACCACCACCACTAGAAGTATCTCTCCTCTTCCCCCAATATTTAAGTGAGGAGTTGGTCCTCAGGCGTCCTGCTGTCTGCCCCCCTGCTCGATTTACTTCGCAGTAAACATATCTGCTGCCGCATGAGGCGAAAGAAGCAAGACGACAGTTTCTCAGTCGAAATTAATTATTCTCGGATGGATGTCAGGATGTCGGTGAAAATGAATAGGAGGGAGACTCTCCTCAACCCCCCCCCCCAATTCCGAGCATGTCGGGATGCATCGGATTATAATCGTATTGCTTTTCAACGCGTCCCCCAACTTTTCCTGCAGTCGGGCGAATCCAAGGAGCATCTCCACGGAGTAACCCATTCGTCCTAAGCAACGCTCAGACTTGCGTAATGCTAGTCTCCAAGCCCTTCCAAGGATCTGGAGTGGAGTGGGTGGAACCCACAGAGAAAAGAAAAGAAAAGACCAAGTACGAACTGGAACAAATTTATTATGGCAGAGATGTCAGCGCCCTGGTCCTAGGCTTGCTTCCTTGGAAATCAGACCTTCTGTGCTCAATAGAGCCTTTTCCCAGGCAAGCGTGCATAGGATGGCTGACTCTCTGCACATTTTCTTCGCAAGGAAGCGCCACCGGCTGACATCCTTCCTCCGAGAAGTCCCACTGAAATCAAAAGGACAAGTTAGGCATGCTGAAATTGTCCTTTTAATGTCATTGGGTTGGGACTCTTTGAGTAAAGGTACTCAGGATGTCAGCCGCTGTGCTTGGCGTGGCTTATCCCTAAGCAAGCCTGCACAGGAGTAGATCCTGCAAACCGTTTGGAATCCCAGTGCCCCGGTTTAGCTGCTTTGTGGACCAAAATTTGGTCACCAAATATTAGGGCTGCAATCTCATTTATTCATTTTTATGCACATTTACCTGAGAATAGGTCCCACGGACATTAGTGGGACTTACTTCCGAGGAAACAAACAGGCATCGAGGTAGGGCTGCAAGCCTTTCCACTCTTACTTTCGAGGAACAGGGCTCATTATTAATGAACAGGGCTCATTACCAAATAAAGATGCGTAAAATCGGGTCGCATAACTGGAACCCAAGGCACGTTTATCGGGGAATAAATCCCATTGAATGCAACAGGATCTGCTTCCGAGTGAACGCGCCTAGGCTCGGGCAGCAGGTCTTCAGTTGCATCTATCAAGGAACGGAGCACCTGTCAGCAAAGACTGCTTTGACTCTAAGCACCCGCTTGGCTTGGAGAGGATTCAGCTCTTTTTGGTCAAGAGTTGAATTATTTCAGAAGCGCAGCAGTGGGCTCTTCAGGACTGCCTGCCTGTCCAGCTGAAGGCCGCCCACAACGTAGGTGGGGAAATCAAAGAAGGAACCGTATTTTTTTACTTGACGACGGCCTATTGGGCTACATTAAAATAAAACTCGGGGAAGCGCAGCATTGAAACAGGAGATGGGCTATCTCCATTCAACACCACTATTCAAGGCTGCCGTCCTATTCGTATTATTTGGGAATGCCCCATTAAAATTACTAGGACTGCCTTCCAAATAAGCAGAACATGCATAAGACCTCGATGCACGGTGGGGAAGAATAGATTCGTATGCGTTTCCTCTAGGAAGGCCACCATTATTTTGTTGTAGGGCTCCTGCGCCGTAAACAAAGGTACGACAGGCTGAAATTCCGTAAGTGCAGCCCTTGCTGCGACTAGTGGGGAGATGCATAGTTTGCGTTTCTGCCTCTCAAGCAACAGGAGCCAAGCAAGGGACGGGGCGGGGGACAGGTGGCAACTCTAATTCACCTGTGGTTTCTATTGGAGGGTTTTCCGCGCTCACAACGCTCTGGTGCGTAATAGGGCAACAGCTGATACTTGCACATACTATTCTAGTTCTTCTGACCGTCGTTTGGGAATTTGTATACAGTTTTTAAATGGTAATAATCAGATATAGTAGCGGAAAGAATACCCTTGATGGTATTTGATAGCTGCTGACCGTCAGCGCTGTGTTACGAAGCGCTGTTCACCGAATAGAAGTGGCAAAGTCCCTGCCCCGAAGAGATTACATTCTGTATCCAAGGGACAAGGCAAAGGGGAAGGGGGAACCAGACCGGTGGTAACCCTAAAACAATGAAAATGGGTTGAGGGCTAGAGGTAGAGAGTTAGGGGATGCGGAGCGGTGAAGGAATAGCTCTTCTCCAGTTCCCATCAAGGAAGAGCTGTTCTCCGACCGCAGCCTCAAAAGGCGAGGATAACATCTACTTGGAAGTAAGTCTGGCCGGTTTCAATTAGATCGCCAGCTAGGGATTAGCCCACAGTCCGACATAATGCAAGCGCTGCGGATCCCAAGACTGTATGAAAATACATTTTGTGGGGAGCAAACTTGCTTCTCCCCCCCCCCTTTCTGATAAGGAACCAGTCAGAAGGAGAAGGACCTGCCTCTAACGCAATGAGAACAGGAGATTTCTCAGAGTCAAGGCTGATTCCGGGGGCGTAACTAGGGGAGGGGGCTCCTGTTTGCCCCACTCTCCCCGGTGGACCCGCGCAGTGAGGGAGAGAAAAAGATTAAATAGGTAGGGATGGAACTGGGGGCCCGGGTTCTTCGAACCTACCCGCTCAGTTATAGCTACATCCCTGGCTACTTCCAGAAGTGCAAAGCAAAGAATAATGCTACAGTCAGAGTCAGGAGCGTTGCTGAGCACGTGCTGGGCGCACTTCCTCGACTGTCTGCAAGCCAAACATAGAACGGGTCGACACCAGTTTAAAAGACAAAGCGTCTTGCAAGGAATTCTGGGAAATGTAGTTTGATGGTGCTATCGAGAGAATTCTCCTGCAGAGCTCTTCTTGTTCCCCACCTACAAGGTTATACAGGGATAGAGAAAGACCACTAAACTACTGGAAACTTCCGGTGTAGATACACCTCTAGTAATCCCAGCAACATTCACACCTCAGGTATTAAAGGCAAGATCTTCTGGGCCAGGGAGTGTGGCTACCAAGCAGATATGAGCCCCAGTCTCTAGACTTGTAGAAACTATGGGGCTTGAGGCGGAGAGAGAGCCAGAATCGCTTGATTTCATATTCTTGCTGTAATTTAACACGGTAACATTTTGTGTGCAAAATTCTTTTCAATCTGCACCTTCATTCATAGCCCTCTTCGAGAGATAGTAAAAAATCCTTTTTAATCAGGTTGCTATTTCAGAAATGGGGACACTCCAACCCTAGGCCTTAAACAGTCCTTTTAAAAAAATGTGGAAGAGGGCATTTTGATGGTACAGCTTTTCATGTTGTGTGAAGAAAGCTGCACCTTTCAAATTTCTTCTGTTGCAGAATTGTTAAAGGTATAGCAGCCTTTTTCTCCTTTTGCCTATGATTTGTCAAGCATAGTAACCGGGCACAACAGGTTATGAGGTCTGAAATAAGCAGATCCTGTTTCAGAATGGGATTGTTTGAAAGTATCTGAGATGAGTTGTATGCCTTTTGAAAAGCTGTTTTTGAAAAGTTATCATTCTCAGTGAAAGGTAAGGGAGCAATTTAAATGAATTAATATGCACTAATAGTGTCTCCCCCCCCCACTTTCCCAAGAGAAGCTCTAGAGGTGTGTGAGGGAGAATCCTATGTAGATGGGATGGTGATTCTCATTATCTCCCTTAGTATTTATTTTAATTTTAGTCCAATTTTCATGCTCTGAAGAAGTCTCAGTGAAATTTCTCTTTTTAAACAGAGTTTCTGCATTTCTTATGTTTACTATGAAAGGGTGATGTGGTTACCTAAACATATTATTTTCTAAAACTAATCTAAATTTATACTTGACAAAATATGGTGCATCTGGGTAGGTGTTGACTTCATCAGTATTTATTCAATTTTTATACCGCCTTTCATAATGCATCCCAAGTTAAACATTTTAACAAAAGTTAAAATGCAATAAAACTCCATGAAAATCACATTTAAAATCTTAAAACCAGTTAACAGTAAAAACACACACCCATAAATGCCCCCCCCCAATAAAAAAAGACAAACAGAAGCAGGAGAGCGGAGAAACCAGTCAGCCCCTAAGGGGTAAGAGTTGAATGATTCTCAAATTTTCTTTTACCTAGAATGTTACAAAATAGTGTTTTCTTGATGGACCTAATTATGTCCACAATTGACTACCCCACCTTTCTGGACTTTTAGCCATTGCCTAAACTTTAGAAAAAAGTTTTAAAATGCGATAAGATTCTAGTCAGTAGCCAAGCCTGAACTATAACATTTGTTTCAAGCTTCATTTACTTGAGGAACTGGATAGTCTAAAATATATGCTTTGCACATATTGTCTTTAAAAATAATAATAATCCCCACCCCCTGTATTCTAAAGATTTGCTGCTGGTGATTTGGGAACAAAACTGCATGTGCTGCCTACTGAAACGTAGTCCTCTAAACAAAAGTGCTGAAAATATGAGTTTATTGTGAGTTTCTGATTATTTTAGAAGTGCTGCTTCACCCAGCTGTTGGCGGCTGCCCCTGCAAAAACCCTCCCAGCAGCAGTGCCACCACCACTACCACCCTTATATTGCTCCTTATTTCCCTCGTGGCACCTGCACCACCCTGCTTTTTGAAAAGACAGGGGCTGGGCAAGTTGGAGTGGCAGGCTATATTTTGACTCTACCAACTTCCTCACTGCCTGCCCTCTCAAAAGGCAGGATGAGATATCATGTGACAGGAAGGAGGAAGGAGCAGGGTGGCACTGGCAGTGGTGGCATTGCCACCAGCAGGTAGAGGGAAATGGGGGTGCTCTGCATAGAGTGGGAGACTAGGATGGGAGGCTTCTGGGGAGCTTTTCATCCTGGCGCTGTGCCTCTTGCAAGTCCTCACAACTCATCAGGAGCATGGGGATAGGTAAGGATGCTTCCCATACTAGCCCCATGTCGCTTGCAAGGGGCTGATCAGGAGGTAATTGGAAGCCCTTGGAAGCTCTTGCAAGGAGCGTGGGGGTCAGGATGGAAGTCTGCCACAAAGTGTCCTGCCCTGGCCCTGCACTCATTGCAAGACTAGCATGTGGAGTAGATCAGGAGTGCCATGGCCTTGAAAGGGGGCCAAGGGGCGATGAAAAGAAGCTGCCAGCAACCAGTCTTCTCTCCTCATCCCACATCCCCTTTAAACCCTGCAGAGGGCAGGGCTGGTGGGGCAAAGTGGCATTTGGCAGCCCTATAGTCTGGGCTACCCCTGAAATAACTGCTTTACAATATATAGTGTACAATATAGTGCTTTCAAAGGATGAAGCTTACTTCTGTCCCTGAGTAGTGAAGAATATATATTATGGTTATATCTGATAGCACGAATGCACTTTTCACAGAAAACAATGAGTAAAATGAATCTTCCTGACTGGTGATTTAAATCATGATTTAAATCTACTGTAATTTTAGGTAGTATAGAAAGGCTGTGGCGGGTACGTTATTAAAAGTTGTTTATTGCTGCCTGTGGTGTTTACACCAATGTGGCATTTAGGCTAGAATTCAGGATCAAGCTGTAGTAAAATTTTCAACACTACAGGAAAAAATAATGCATGATGTCCCCCTCTAACTCCCCCCCCCCGCCAATGTGGCATTTCTGCTGGGTTTCTGCAATTTTTCAGCCTTTTTTCCTTACTGCGGCTTTTACGCCGATGTGGCGTTTCTGCCCAAAATTACAGTATTTGACTGAAATAAAACCTGCCTTTCTGGCAGCAAATCTGGGGTTGCAGACATGACAGGAGCGTCAGTTAATCTTGGTTCCCTGATGTATCTATATGATAAACATATTTGTCTCATTCACACATTACATTTTTGTGTGTGTATACACACACACACACACTTGTACTTCTAAAATGTAAAGAGGTCTCCAGCCCTTTATTTGCTAGCCCATTGACTGTAGATGAGAGTACGGAACACAAGAGATTATTAGATCAGACCAAAGGTCCATCTAATCATGTGTATACATTTATATGCATGTCTACATAAACTAAAGTGTGCCGTCGAGTCAGTGTCGACTCCTGGTGACCACAGAGCCCTGTGTTGTCTTTGGTAGAATACAGGAGGAGTTTACCATTGCCATCTCCTGTGCAGTATGAGATGATGCCTTTCAGCATCTTCCTATATCAGCATCTTCCTATATATCAAATATATCATATTTCAGCATCTTCCTATATATCCTATAGCTAGCATCGTGTAGTGGTTAGAGTGTTGGAATAGGATCAGGAAGACCCAAGTTCGAATCCCCATTCAACCATGAAACTCACTGGGTGACTATGGGCCAGTCATGCATGTCTTAGCCTAACCTACCTCACAAGGTTGTTGTGAGGATAAACATAACCATGTACACCACTCTGACCTCCTTGAAGGAAAAGCGTGATATAAATGTAAAATAATAATAATAATAATAATAATAATAATAATAATAATAAAACCAAACCAGTGAATAACACCTGTCTGACTGTGTAAACAAGAGATAATAATAAATATTGCTGCTGCCTGATAAAGTGGGGACTCGAACCAGCAACCTCTGGCTTGCTAATCAAGTCATTCCACTGGTGCAATATTATTTATTTATTATTATTTATTCAATTTCTATACCACCCTTTCAAAAATGGCTCAGGGCAGTTTACACAGACGAATATAAATAAGATGGATCCCTGTCCCCAGAGGGCTCACAATCTAAAAGAAACATAAGACAGACACCAGCAACAGTCACTGGAGGTACTGTGCTGGGGGTGGGTAGGGCCAGTTACTCTCCCCCTGCTCAATAAAAGAGAATCACCATGTTAAAAGGTGCCTCTTTGCCAAGTTAGCAGGGTTAGACATGTGGCTATGTCTACATAGACATGGCTTATTTTAATATATACATCTGCACGAACCAAAGTGTTGGTTCTAAATAACCTTTGTAGCTAGTTTTATGGTGTGAGATGATGGTATTCAAGAAGGTTTTGACAGGCTTGACGTTTTATGTAAGGTGTGCTTCTCTAGGTTTTGATTTCTTCCATCTCTTTTCCTAAATAAAGGTGATTGTTGCCAGGCTGGTATAGAGCCTTATAGAAGCAGAGAGTTGCACTTCAGGAAAGTTAACTGAGTTGAAGCTTCTTTTTAATGCTCCCCTTGCAATATGTGGTTGATTACATTTTTGTATATTTTAATGTTGAAAATATTAGCCAGACAATAAGGGCAGCTCTTGTTGATTAAATTTACATAATTGTTTCCTCTTTTGTCTGAAACAACCATAATCAGATTTTTTTTTGCATGCCATCCCCAGCTTTTAAATTTATTTATTTATTTATTTAACTAACTAACTAACATATTTGTATACCACACAAAACGCAAGTCTCTGGGTGGTTTACAACAAAACAATAAAAACAACAAGTAAAAAAGTTAAAACATTACAACAATTTAAAATTTTAAACAAGTTAAAACTATTAAAAATAATCAAACTATTAAAACAGTATCTAATTAAAAGCCTGGGTGAACAAATGTGTCTTGACTACCTTTATAACAGTTGTAAGAGATGGGGAGGCTCTTATTTCAGCAGGGAGCATGTTTCAAAGCCTTGGGGCAGCAATGGAGAAGGCCTGTCCTTGAGTAGCCACCGAACGAGCTGGTGGCAACTGCAGATGAACTTCTCCTGATGATTCAATGGGTGGTGTGGTTCATAGCGAAGAAGATGTTCTCTTAAATAACCAGGGCCCAAGCTGTTTAGGGCTTTATAGGTTATAGCCAAGACCTTGTATTTTGCCCAGAAACTTATTGACAACCCATGTAGGTCTTTTAGGATAGGAGTGAATGGCCTCCCTGAGATGACCCAGAGACCAATCTGGCTGCTGCATTAATGGATTTTTTTTTGAAAATTTGAATGCTATATATTAAACTAGGGTTCCTTTTTGTAGTTCATCTTTGCTGAATACATAGTCAATGTGCTTAGCTGAAGGCTAGTTTGCTTGCAAGCTTTGCATTCTTGTTTGTTTTAATATGTATTTCTTTCTGACCTTCCTCTCTTCCAACTAAGCATGACTTATCAGGTAGTGATATATATGTTTTAACTGAGAAGGAAATGTCAGTGGAACTTCTTTATTGGAACTTTTAAATTTTTATAGGAATGGAGTTTTAAAATGTTGAAATGCTTTGGATAGCTTTGTGCAACTCTTCATTTATGAAACTCACTAACAAAGCTTCACTTTTTACAAGTACATCCATTAAAAAACAAAAAAAGGTATCCCCCAGCAAGTTTAAGGGATGAATAGTCTGTGGATTGAAATCTTTAATTCTGTTTGTCAGTTCATTTTGTTCCTTTGTGTGAATATGAAGGAATAATATGATACTGCTTTTTAAAAGTTCTGAGTGGTGAACTACTTTATGAATGACTTCATCATAACATGAACTACTTTATGAATGACTTCATCAAATATCTCAGGGCCTCTTCCCACATTATAGTAGAAAAATATGAATTTTTAAAGCTACAGGGAGTATCGAGCAATTATGAGTTCCCTGGTGCTTGAATTTATCTTTTAAGTCATGTGGGATAATGGATAGTAGGCCTGTGCAGATTCAGATTCAAAAATTTGGATTTTGTCAGAAATTGCCCTAAATTGGTAAAAATGGTTAAAATCCAAATCTGATTTTTAAAAATCAGATTGGTAAAGTCAGAATTAATTCTGAAATATTGAAATTAATATAATAAATACATTGGAATTTTAGAATTAGCAAAATGGAACAGAATTTCCCCCATAGAGGTGAATGGGGAAATTGAAAAGAATCACTAAAAATCACCAGTTGGTCCTAGAGCCTTGAAACTTCTCACATACATGGGGAAGGGGATCACGGCCCCCATAGTGCATTTTAAGATAATGGGTCTCTTAAAAGCTCCTTAGAGGTATGTGTGTGTCTCCTCATCCAAATGAGAAAAATGATTATGGTGTCATTCAAGATATGTTACTCTCTTTCACATGTTACATTTTTTGTGTGTACATGCAGTAAGCCTTAATCAGCTCTCTCTGAATATGTGAATCAGTAGACATGCTTTCTACAAATTGTGCCTAGCTCTGTTAGAATCTAGGCACACTTAGAATGTAATACAATTATCACTGAATATTTATCACCTTTATAGTTTCAGGTTTTCAGACCAAGCACAAGTCTGAATAACCACATTTCTGTAATCTGTTAAAACTAGATATAAAAACCATGCAATTGGTATATATTTAAACCTCAGTGGGGCCCATATTTGATCAAAGTCTAGGTGACATCAGCTAATAAGAAAAGATTCCTTTCCAGTTTCTTTTGTTTTCTGGCTGTTCAGAGAAGCCTGGAAAACAGATAAATCTTGTGCTGTGCCTTAAAGGTCAATAGCATTAGAATATTCTGGACCAAAACCCATGTGCCAGTGAATTCCAGTCTTGAGGGCCCGCAATACAGATGTCTGATATTGAAACATGGAAAACTTACCCACACGAATCAAGGGATCGTGTGATTTCTTCAGACTGTGCTTTCATGTAGAACCAAGGTCAGTGGAAAGATTTACAACAGACTTGGCTTGTACTGACAACTATTTCTTAGTGCTACCCATGCATTAGCCAGTATCCTGCAGTGTTACAGTATAAAAATGTAATGGAGGAAGGAAGTCTTATTCTGGGTGGTTACTGGCTAGCATTGCTGTGGGGATAAACAATGTTTGCTGCTTCAAACTGCTAAACAGAAAACTTCGTGGAGATTGTATAACAATGTGGGGGATGCACAGGGATGTGTATCATTCAAACAGAAAAAGAGTGGCTTGTTGCAGATTATGTCACAGGAACTAGCCAGTAGGTGTCCATGACTGTTGCATAAGGACATATGTGCACTGGGTATGGTGGCTGAAGGTTTGCCTGTCACCAGGGAATTGCCGGTTATGTGCTGAGGTTTCTGCAATGCAGATGTGTGTTTCCCCTACGACCAAAGGTTTCCAGGGACGCTCTTACTTCTTCTTGAACAAACTTTCTTTTGAAAAAGCCCTTTAATGACAAATGGAAATGTGTGCCACTTTTCCGTGTGCTGAATCTCTCAACCAGCCTTGACAAAAAGTCCTGCAAGTAATTCCATAGCTGATGTACAGCTAATCAGTTTATTTCTTTGACCCTGGTGTTGCTAATTCTCTACGGTCATTTTTAAATGTTATTCTCTTTAAGAAATGTCCCTGACTTTGTAAGGTTTGACATTACTTTGTCCCAGATCTTTCTCCTGTTCTTATCTCTCTGTACTTGTTGTCAGCTGCCATGACAGCTCCTTACCTCCAGGTGGAAGGGCAGGTGAGTAGCTTTATTTGGCAACGATGTCAAGGTTGCTTTGCTTCATGGAATTGCTGAGAATGAATGTTCGATGAGCAGTTTAGTCTGCACTTTCTCCCCGGAGTCTGAACACATCACTGCAGTGACATGGTTAGCTGCAGTGGCCTGAGGTTTGCGATCATATGTCCACCCCTAGTTTTCAGGGAAACGTATGGCCTATTTGTTTTGTAGGCTGAAGAGGTAATCCAATGACATGAACGGATTGGCTTGTGAAATCGCCTCCCAAGCATTGCTATGCCAGTACTGTGCTTGGCTAGCAGCACTCAAGCCTCTCTCTGCCAATTCAAAATGTCCTTTAAGACCCACTCTGACTTCTTATAGCTCAGTCCTGTGTATATTTACTTGGAGCTAAGTCCCATTGAGTTCCATGAGGCTTACTCCCAAGTAAGTGTGTATCGACGGCAGACTTATAGTGTGATAAGCTGCACCCAGACAGCAGAGTCCCCATGGTCCTCGATCCCACTCTGATGAGGGTATATCAAATTTGTGCCCTAAAAATGTTTTTTGGGATGAAATGGAACTGAAAACATACACATGTGAAATAACATGCAATGAAAATCTAAATAATAAATCCAATAGTAGCAGTAGGACCTTAATTAGGACTAATGAAAATGTCATACAGAAGTGAGCAAGCCTTTGAGTTTTCAGAATTTCTTCTTCAAGATTGAGATTAAGCAGCCAACTGCAAACAAAAAGGGAGGGAGAGAAAAGGTCTGGCATGATGCCCAACTTCAACAGCATCAGCATAGCGTTGTGGCTAGAGTGTTGGACTAGGACCAGGAAGACCCGAGTTTGAATCCCCATTCAATCATGAAACTCACTGGGTGACTCTGGGCCAGTCATGTATCTCTCAGCCTAACCTACCTCACAGGGTTGTTGTGAGGATAAAAATAACCATGTACACTGCTCTGAGCTCCTCGGAGGAAGAGCGGGATATAAGGTTTAAAATAAAAAAATAATAACTTTTTCTTTTCCCCTCCCCTTATTGAGTTCTTGCTTAACATCCATACTGATTACGAGTTCTGGAAAACTTGAAAGCTTGCCCATAAGTTGGGGACATTTTATTTGGTCTTAATAAATACATTTTCCTGATATTGGCTACCTGTAGTTTGTCTAAATAAGAAAGGGAATTCTTCAAATATTGAAAAATCTAGATATAGCTATTATTGAAAAACATTTGTGTTTGTGTGTGTGTGTGTAGAGAAGTTATGAATTAACTTTGCCCTTTAATTGGCAATGTTTTTGCTCTCAAGTACTGTTAATTTTCTGTTCTCAGTGGTTCTTAGATTATATATATATATATATCTATTGCTGTTGTAGAGTTCCAAATAAACATCTATCTTATGAATGTACTTAATTACATTTCTTTGACAACAGGAATTTTGAAGAGGTAAGAGAAGCTTCAAGTTCCTGATATTAAAGTGATGTTCTTGCGATCAAGGGGACTCTATCATGGTGAGTGACCAGTACATTATCCTCTCAATACCAAAAAATGTAGATCTACAAGTACTGATTTAGCCACTTAATGGCACAGCAGGGAAATGACTTGACTAGCACGCCAGAGGTGGCCAGTTTGAATCCCCGCTGGTATGTTTCTCAGACTATGGGGAACACTTATATCGGGCAGCAGTGATATAGGAAGATGCTGAATGGCATCATCTCATATTGCGTGGGAGATGGCAATGGTAAACCCCTTCTGTATTCTACCAAAGACAACCACAGGGCTCTGTGATTACCAGGAGTCGACACCAACTTGACGGCATACTTTACCTTTTACAAGTACTGGTGCAGTTTCACAGTTTACAGTGGTCCCTCTACTTACGAAATTAATCCGTTCCGAATGCACATTTGTAAGTCGAAAAGTTCATAAGTCGAAAAGCGGTTTCCCATAAGAATGCATTGGGAACGGATTAATGCGTTCCGGAGCCTAGAAAAAAGACCCAGACCCCCCAGTAAGGCTTGCAAACTGCACAGGAACATTTCTTTTCAAGAATAAACAGGCAGTAAACAGGCAGGCAAGTCAAGGAAACCGCATGTAAAATTCGTAAGTCAAGGAAACCGCATGTAAAATTTGTAAGTCGAGGAAACCCCATCTAAAAATTTGTAAGTCGAAAAAACCGAATCTAAAACTGGATCTAAAACTGCCGTTTGTAACTCGAAAAATACTTATGTCGAGTAGTTTGTAAGTCGAGGGACCACTGTACTGATATATGAAGAGTTGAAGACTGCGTAACCTCTAGCCAAGCATAACCTCTAGCCAAGCATAGCTAGAGTGAGAAAAAAACCAATAAAATGCCTCCCTCTGGGCATATTTAAAAGCTTGTACACAATTAATCATCATGGGCATGATCTTTTACAGCATGATCCTGTGAATGTTTACTTGGAAATAAGTTCCACTGTGGGTTTTTTTGGTGATTACTTACGGGTTGGTGTACATAGGATTCCACCATTCAGCTGCATTTGCTGTAAAATCAATTAACTGTTTTCTTGATTTCCTTTTTAATGTACTATGTGACTAGTTCCAATTCCCTGAATGTTGTGATAGCAGAACATGGTTTTTACATAGGAACACAAGAAATCAGAGGGGAAGAAATTGAAATGCATGCTAAATTCTTACATTGGAATTAATAGGACTTGAATTATTTTAATGTGGGACATGAATCAGCTGAAATTAAGATTTAGCTTTCAGTGCTCTATGTCTTTATAACAACTGTGAAATATGGCTCTACAAATGGAAAGGGGAAAGATATATAACTGTCCAGATAAAATGACATAAAATGCTAAAAACAAAAACACCCCATCATAAAATGTGTTTGTAGCATAAAGAATTGGAGATATAGAATGAATGCAAGCATTAACTACTACCTAATAATTTGTTCATGTTGTCAGTATTTTGGAGCCCTTGAAGGAACAGTAGCTCTGTTCTAACCCAGGACTGCACAGCTTTGGGTTTTCTGCAGATATTGGGCTACAGCTCCCATAATCCTCAAATATTGGACACTGTGATTGGGGATGATGGGAGTTGTAGTCCAAAAACAGCAGAAGGGCTGAAGTTGTGATGGGAGTTGACTACAACTCCCATCTAACGGAAAACCTGCTCCTTACAGGAGCAGCAGCAGCAGCAGCGGTTGACTGGGCCCTCCCTCGCTGCCGCCATCGCCATGGCCGCTCATTCCCCTCAGGCCGTCGACAGGATTGGGCCTGTCCCTTGCCTGCCTGCCTCCCTCTGCCAATGGCCTCAGTAGCCCCAAACAGCAGCAGTGGTTGTCTGGCTCTTTCCTTGCTGCTAATAGGCATTGCAATGGCTGTTTGTTCTCAGGCCATTGATAGGCTCGGGCCCATCCCTTCTTTTTCTCTCTTTCTCTCTTTCTCTCTCCTCCACTCGCTCTTCCCCTCCCTTCTCTCTCTCTCTCCCTTCCTGAGTTAACAGATCTTGTTCAACTTGTTTCCTCATCTCATAACAGCAGCCTCCTTCTCCTGAAGGGGCTCTTTCCTTCCTCATGACCCCTTTCTTCGCAGACCCCTGCCCACTTGTATTCCAACTGACCTTAACCATCACAGGCTCCTCCTCCCTACCTGCATATGGAATTTCCACTGCCCAATCACCACTGTGCTTCTGCTCACAAACTCTTGCGAGAGCTGCCACACATGGGATTAGCCACGGGTACGCCTTCGAGAATTATATTTATAGATTCTATCTCTTTCCTTTAGGAACCCTATCTCTGAGCTTTCTGCCCCTTTAGATTCTGGGAACCTCCTCCTAGTCAGCTTTCCAATTGCATGCCTGCCCCATAGAGCTCTTCCTTTTTTAGGGCGTGTGTGGGGTTTTAATTGTTAGTTGGCTAGGATTACCTTTTCTCACAGAATATGGACTGTAGACCTTTTGTAGCAGATAGCATAAAGCAAAGCTATCATTTCAACCTTACCAATATGTGTCAGAGATTTAACTGCCAGCAGCATAATACTGTATAGATGTGGAATTATTGCCTATATTATGGGTTTTGTTCAGACTGAGGCCTCTGATTTTGGAGGGAACTACTATAGTGTGATGGTTATTTTGTGTATGTTTGTGACAAGAGTCCAGCAATGCTGTAAAATACAGTAGCTGCTTTCTTGATTTGATTTATATTGTATTAAGTGACTAGCTTCAATTCAATGAAAGTTGTGATGGCAGAACATGGCTTTTACTTTAGTCTTAAAAATATCAGAAACCAGAAAATGCCTTTTGAAAAAAGCTCCTCATAATTGCAGAGCAGAAAAATGTGCACAAAATTAATTGCTCCAGGCCTTCTGTCCTGTTGAAATGAGCATGCCTCTGTGTAGGGTGAGGGCTTTAGTTCAATAATGTATTTCAAGCTGAGATCAGATATGGTTATGGGAAATGCTTGCTTGAGAACTTATAAAAAGGCAATGAAAATTGACTTTGTTTTTCAAAAGCAAGAACATTAATGGAAGAAATTGCTGGGGAAAAAAACCACAACCAACCCTCTACTTCTTATCCTACCACCTACTGTTAATTTAAAAGGTTTGTTTTCAAAAGCCCTCTAGGATCATAAACAGAAATCAATTTTAGTCTCCTTGTAGTCCCCACTGGATATTTGTCCACATCAAAAAACCCCTCTGCCACATGATTTGGCACAGTTAGGCCTAACTGGCAACTTTTCCTGAGCAGAGGGGGATAGAGTTGGAAGAGCAGATGTGCTCCATGCCTGCTTTGCTTTGTGTTAGCACAGCTGTGCATGTGTGTGTGTCTAACCTTGTACATCTGGCTGTCCAGTTCTGTTTTGCAACTGGCAAGTAGTTTTTTTCCTCCAAAGCAGCAGAAGCTGTAGAAGCCAGACTGCCATAATACAATACTATCAAAAGGTAAGAAGACCACAATCATTGTGTTTTTCCCCCTGGTTCATCTGTGGACCAATCTGTGAAAAAATGTTGGACTCTTTTAGTGACTTTATTCTTAATAAAGAATTTCTGTAGAATTTTGTTCTATCAATGGCTGAATATAACATGCAAGCCTGCTTTGAAACTTTATCTAATGTGTAATGGGAAAAAAAAATTAAAAAGATGAAATGCGGCATTATGTACAAGTCCCAAAGTGATATGTATCTCTTTCTCCTCAGCTTTCAAAAACCATTCTCCTTTTGAGTGAAACTGTGGGCCAATCTTTCACCATATCTTATTCTTACATTTGATATTTTATTTCTGTAAATCATTCATGCCCAGCTTCTCCATGCACTTGAGATGCCTTGTACTAGAGATGTGCAACATGTTTCGAGTACAGAACAATCTGAACCCGAATCTGCCTGTTTCGGGCGATTCGTGAACAAAAACCACTCATCTGCAAGTCCAGAAAGATTTGGCTCCAGAACAAATTGGCTGAATTTTGGAGCCAAAGGTTTTGTTGTTTCGGACCTCCATTTTGTGCCGATCTCTGTGTAGTCTCCATTTTGTGTTTGATGTCAATTTGAATTTCCTGCCCTTCCAAGCTTCATATCGGTGAATGAAAGGATGGGCTGATCTGCTGACGATTCCCTCCTGGTTCCAGATTGTCTCTTTTGGCTCTTGCCACTCTTGACTGACCCCACATTGGCCAGGGGAAGAGTCAAAGAAGGGGCAAGGGTGGGGGGGGGAAGTTAAAGGAAGGATTTCCAATTAAAGAGGCAGCAGCCACCATTCTGTCTTTCTGCCTCATGGGAGAATAGAGAGAGAACGAGCGAGCTTTGCCTTGCCTTGCCATGCCATGCCTATTGCCTTCTGCCTTGCCAGCCTGAGCCCAGCCTGCCTTGCTACCCAGCCTGCCTTCCCCTGTTGCATGCCAGCCTGGGAATGAATTATCTGCTGCATTGCTTGTTTTTTGTTCTTGAGAAGAAGATAATTCTTTTTTCCTGCTGAATCAGTGCTTGCCTGTGTCTGCTGTGTCTGTGCCAGCCACTAGCCCCAGCCCCTGTGGCCACCTGGCCAGCCACCCCTCCCCCCAATTTTCCAGGCTTTTGTCCCAGCCCTTCCCCCCCCCCTCCTCAAATCTGAAGACTGAAGGAGAAGAAGATTGAAGAAGAAAGAGTAGACTCAGAGACCAGACCACAGAAGTGGATAACTAGACACAACAACGTGGGTGAAGCTATAGACTGAGTGAGTGTACCCATTTTCTCTCTCTCTCTCTCTCTCTCTCTCTCTCTCTCTCTCTCTCTCTCTCTCTCTCTCTCTCACACACACACACACACACACACACACACACACACACCTACCTCTTGAATTCTGCATTCTTGGGGTTTTTACCTGTTTGGAGGGAGGTTTTGGGTTGCAATTGAATTTAAAAAGTTGTGTGTTTCGTTTAGAAGAAGTTTAAACAGGGGTTCTGTGTGGGAGGGATCCCCGTTAGTTAGTACTAGTAGGTGGTTAGAAAAGTAGCATAGCCTCGTGGTTTTAAAAAACAAATTTGTCTTTTTTCTCATTCCAAAGATTATTTTTTGCATTTTTACAAAACAGAAGCCTGTCCTCCAGCCCTCTGTGCCCATAATATATCAGTATAAATATTCTCTGCCCAGCAGCCTACAGGCTCTGAGTGGGCAGGAAGGCACAGACTCTAGCCTCCTCCCTGCACCCATTTACCCCCCACCCCCACCCGCAGCATTCTGAGGCCATGGCTAAAATTAACCCTAAACCCACTAACCCTTTCGCAGAGCACACACACACACACACACACACACACACACAGAGGCATACTATGCTTCCCCCCTACATAATTTCAAGTCTAGCAGTATATATATATTATGCAATTCAAATGCCTTGGATGGTTTGTTGTTGTTCCTGTATTTTGGGGACCTCTTGGATGGGCACAGGACAGGTTCTGTGTGTGTGTGTGTGTGTGTGTGTGGACTTCTTTGCAATGAAGATTGGGTCATATTGTGACTTCTATCATCATCATCATCATCATTTTTATTCAAACTAGATTGCTTACATCTACAATAGGTTGTGCTGGTGCCACAGGCACCAGCAGAAATTTCTGTTGCAGAAATGTCAAAAAAAATGCACCAAAAAATTGTGTGCTATTGTTGTTGTCATCACTCTTTTACTTGTGTAGGTGGGAGGGGGGGGCCAAACCTCGCTGTTACACTGGCAGAATGTTGTTTTGCACCCTTCCTTACTTAACCCGCTTTTATGTCCGGGTGTTACAGATGTAGCTGACTGTGTCTGTTGCTTGTGGATGAAAAATGCTTGGGGGAGGGAGGGCAGGGCACATTTGATGCTGTTGTTGGCCCTAGTCTGCTGCATCTGTGATATCAGACTTACTTGCTTGCTTGTTACTGCTGCCTGCTGCTGTTAGCTTGCATTGGGAAGGGGCGTGTGGGGCAGTGCATTTCATTGTTGTTGCTTCACACTGTTGTGTATGGATAATTGCATTTCTGGGGTGGGGATGGTGGGACACAATGGATGTGGTGAGTGACACAGTGGATGTGCGTGACCTTTGGAAACCTTGTTCTTTGCAAAGCTCTGCTGTTGCCCTATGGAACAATGGTGACAGACAGTGCCCATTTCTGCCTGTGGGTGCCTCCTAGGAGTGCCATAGTAGGTCGGGTGGCAATGCCCCAATAGGTGCCTGCTACCATCCAGGTTTCAGAGTGATTGGGTAAAGGGCTGATTTTTAAAGAATTTGTGAAGTTTGCACATCTTTGGGGCAGAAAAGGGGCTTCGGGGGCATAAGAGTGGGTCGGGTGGTAGTACCCCAATGGGTGCATGCTACCATCCAGATTTCAAAGGAATTGGTGAAATGGGTGATTTTTAAAGAATTTGTGAAGTTTGTGCATCTTTAAGCTTCCCCCCCATAGGGAATAATGGGGATTTCAGCAGCCCCATAACTCCACTTGGGGAGCATCGGGGTGGCCCAGAGCGAGTTGTGGTGTAGTGTACATAGGGTACCAACCACCCCCATACCCACAAGCCCATGGGGTACTGGGTTTTGTTGTTTCTGAGCTGTTCTGTGTATAGATTATCTGGTAGCAAGTGAGAGTGGATTCATTGTTTGTAATCGAAAATGAATAACTCAGATTTGAGTGATTCGAGTGCCACTTTGAGGCCCATTTTTCCAAGGAGAGCTGGAAAAATGGGCCTCAAAATGATGCTGTTTTTTCAGGGAGAGCTGTTCTACCAATTGGGGTCAGTGGGTAGACAGCCCTGTGCTCTGGGCTTAGTGTGTCTACCCACCTCAGAAGATTAGTCTACTTGGGTAGGCCAGTCCTCTGAGGTTGGCTGACACACTAAGTCTGGAGTTGGTCTACCTGCCAACCCCAATTGGTAGACCACCTCTCCCTGAAAAAATGGTGCTTGAATCACCCAAATCAAATTGCGTCTAGTTGGGGGTGATTCTCCTTGACTCCGTATCAGGCCATCTATTTTGAGAGCAATTTGATGTTGAATCCCTGAATCACCCCCATTTGACCCGAATCAATTCAAGATTGAATCGCATTGCACATCCCTATTGTGAAATTGTTAATTCAAGGATATGGGCTGAAACACCAAGTATAAGCTTGTAATAGTTTCCCAATGCACTTCTGATGAAATGCTTTACCAAACTGGGGGAGGATGGGAATGTGTGTGTAAAATCCACTTATCTTAACTGGTTTCAATGTCTTCTTGCATTCTCTTCCAAATTTAATAGCAGGTTAATGTTGTGGCAGAATGATTGCTTTATTTTCAATTGCTTTGTTATTTTGTAATTTTAGCGGTTGCCCTGCATCATGATTATAGTTAGTCCTGTGTGTCAAAGGCTTTCTCCACAATTATGATTTGCCTAATGGTACTTTTGTTATGATTTGTAGGCTAATGGAAGTCAGAGATGGAAAGGATCTGGTTGATTACTGAGTCATTGCCCTACAGATGCAAAGCACAAGTTCCTAGAGAAAAGGAAACAAAATATGTTGTTAAATAGCTTTTACATTTGATTTTGGCTAAATGATGACTTGTTAAAAGTATTCCTTGGTTGGTATGGTAAGGATAGATTCATGTTAAATTGTGTAAAAATAGCTAGTGTTTTAAAGATTTATTTCCTAGAAGATGTTCTTGCAAACTGAAGAAAAAGTATACATCAATGTCATCAAACCTGGTAAATTTGATTTAGGGGCCTTTATATTCTTTTAT
Source organism: Hemicordylus capensis (assembly GCF_027244095.1). Classification (NCBI taxonomy): domain Eukaryota; kingdom Metazoa; phylum Chordata; class Lepidosauria; order Squamata; family Cordylidae; genus Hemicordylus; species Hemicordylus capensis. The sequence goes on along the minus strand of NC_069657.1, from coordinate 185,256,013 downwards.
TTTGACACTACGTTAATTTTTTTTCCTAATGGGAGGCTATACCAAGGGAGTGAAAAATCACTAGTATGTGCAAGTCAACAATACAATTGGGTGAAATGTGGTTGTTCATTTTTTATAGGTTTTCCCCCCTAAACACATTTCATTTTATTTCATTGCTTTGTGGAACTACAGTGCCAGGATTTCTGGTTTATATCTGCTAAGAATTTTAAAGTTATTTCTGCATGCCGAAGGGTGCTTTATTCCTGGATTTCTTGATTGGAAGCCTTCCCAGCCTAATGGCAAACTGTTTTTGAGAATGAGGTGAGTTTTCAAAAGCTATCTGTGATATAGCATAAGAACTTGTTAGTTCAGAGGAAGAATTCCACTGGGCATGCACAAGTGTCCAGGTATACTTTAAACAAGTCTTTGGACCTTAAGTATGGATGGGAGCCACTGAGTCAAGCCCTTACTGCTGAAGGACCAAAACAGACATGATACTGCCTTGATCTAATCCCCAACCCTATTCTGGTGGCTCTGATATCTGCAGCTTATGATGAAAAATGGTGTGTGTTTTTACAACAGTGTTATAGTTCTGTTGTCTCCTAGACATGAGCTCTGACTTGACTTCCAGTATAAATGATTTACCACACTTGAGGCAGCAGAGTGGGTTTTAGAGGATGCATTTCATTCTAGGACACTCTTCCTTTTGAATGGGAGCCACTTCATGCATGGGGAATGTACTTGCATATCCTTTTCATGGAGGAAGTTGCATTGTACTGCATCCTATGGGTGACAAATGCACAAGTGACTCTTTCAGTGCATGTATGCGACATAAAGCCAATCAGGGCAAAACCACTCAGTTCCCACACAGAAGTGAGATCTCTCATATGTAGAATCTTTGAGCCTTCTCCTCACAACTTCAGGAGCAAAGCGGAGAAAGTAAATTCCATAAGTGGCCTGGGTTGGTAAGAATACTGAATAACTCAGTCTGAGTACAGCTTTTTTTGTATAATCTCTCTCACACACCCACACATCCCCTCTGATTATGAAAGTATGTTTTGTGGAAATATCTTCCTCATATTTTGATCAACTCAATATTTCTTTCCATTTTATAGTTCTTATGAGTTAAATTTTTAGTATTCAGCTTATTCTTTATCAAATGTTAGAAGTACTGCTAACAACATAATATGATATTTCAATATATACCAATCCTTACATTGAAAGCTTCCAGTTACTAGTTCCTATGTAGTGATATGGCATTTTCTGTATTGGAAGTGTTGATAGAATATGAATCTTTTCTAGCTCTCTTTGCCATCCTATGTCTATTTTCTGAACAACATGATAGATATACAAATGCTCCAAGAAGATGACCACTATCATTCTAGATTTTTTCCATCTAGAAATAAAAAATAAAAAAAGATCCATGACTTGAGTGGATTCAGTTCTGGAGAAGAAAATAATATACACACAAGATCAAGACAGCCAGCTGTGTTAGGTCTTGAACTAAGGACCTTCTGGGAACTAGGATGGAACTTTATTCCTGGAATCATCACCCTTTCCTCACAAGCTTTTAGCTTTTAACTTCACAATGTTTGTTAATTTTTGATTGGTGGCTTTGTGTTTGTTTTTCCTTTTCTTTGTATAATTTTGTTTTTCATTTATGCACTTTGCACTTTGAGCTTATTTTTCATGCCAAAAACCAGTTCATGAGTACTTGTTATATCAAATATTTCTGTTTATCTCTCTTCATTGTGAAAGTTGTGTTGAGTATTTTTAGTAGGAAGTTGACTAACATATTTGTTTAGAAATAACTAAACAAAGTGTGATCCAACCAAGAACTGCACAACAGGCCTCCATTGTTATTGTTGTTATTAATAATAATAAATAAAAATAATTTGATTTCTATACCGCCCTTCCAAAAATGGCTCAGGGTGGTTTACACAGAGAAATAATAAATAAATAAGATGGATCTCTGTCCCCAAAGAGCTCACAGTCTAAAAAGAAACGCAAGATAAATACCAGCCACAGTCACTGGAGGTCCTGTGCTGGGGGTGGAGAGGGCCAGTTACTCTCTCCCTGCTAAGTAAAGAGAATCACCACATTAAAAGGTGCCTCTTTGCCAAGTTAGCAGGGCCTGTCATAGGGCCTGGGGATCTTGGTGGGCAAACCTCTCATCTCGCTAAATGCATCCAGAGGGCAGAAACAGAGTGCCTTGGCTTGGCCTTGCGCTGCTGCTCTTGGACCATTTTGCTGGTCTACAGATCTGGAGAGGTGGTGAGGTAAAAGCAGTTGCTAAGTAACTACGTGGATGCAATAAAAATGCCCGGCTTGCTTGTGTCTGATGTCTTGCTTCCACAAGCAACAAGGAAGAAAGATGGTGGGAATATTAGACTCCTTGGGCTGAGATTCTTTTTCAGTTCGTTTTGCAGATCCTCCTTTTACAGCAATACAGAAAAAACTAGTGTGGTTGGTAGCAGCGCTAGATGAAACTAGGTTGTGATATCTTGCATATTGTATTGGAGCAAGTGTCTTATGTTACTAAGTAACTTCCTTCCAGTGGTGGGAATTTGGTACGTGTGTCTGTGTGTTTTTGTTTTACCACTGTAAGAAAGATCTTCAGGTCTTGCTGATTCTATCTATAGTTGCCACCTCTTCCTCCTCTAGGCAGGGTAATTTATTATCCCTCCTTTCAACTTTTGAACACTTCTCTTCTGAACTGATATGATAATACTGGTGTAATCCTGAGGATGTATAGAGTGGCTTCCTTCCAGGGTAGATGGCAGTGCTTCCAAGCAGGCTTGAGCCCTGTCACATCTCTAAAAATGCCTGGCCTTGGTTTTCCTGGTAACATTTGGAAAATACAATAAAGAATTTTAAAATCTGAAGCTCTTTAAGGTTCCAGCTTACCTGTTACTTGTTTACTACTGCTAAACTTTATGCAAGCACTCTATACCAGCTCACTTTCACATCTTTAAAAGAAAGTAAAGTGGGCTCATACAAGATATACTGGGTGGGAGAGAAAAAAAATTGTCTTTAGTGAAGGCTTTTGCCTGCATGGCAAGGAAGGGGTTTCTTATGCTGAGAACACATCTCTCTCCCCCATCCCCACTTAGTTAGTGACTATGCTTATGCAGTTTCTAGCATGCCCTTTACCTGCCAGACTGTATTTGATCTAAGCTTCCTTCCTCGGGGGCCTACAATCAGTTTTTTTAAAAAAAACATAGATGAAATGGGGCCTGAGGAACCCAAAACACTAAAGCCAGGGTTCAGAAAGCATTTCTAAGCCAAAGTGGATGCATCTCCTGAGGCCCTCTGTGTTTACATACTGTTGCAACTGTGTCTGAGGAGCATATTAATATGCCTATTAGTAATGGAAGCCTATTTAATTTTGGGGTCAGGCAGCAAAAAAGAATATTTCTTGTACTTCTGCTTCTTCTTCTTCTCTTCACCCTCCCCCCTTTCATTGCTCTACCTGGACAGTAACTAGCTGAACATTTACAACTCTGAATGATATAATGCAATTAAGACTCTCTATAACACTCTAATTTGCATATCTCATTATATAGAGTGACACCATTAGAAGACATGTGTTGAAGCTTTCAAAATGATTATGATATGTGAAGGTATTAGAGGCCATGAATATGGCTTGCTGGAAAGCAGTGCGCTTACTGCACCAGCACGACACCGGATTCTCACAAGCACTGCATCACTTGCTAGGTGTTTTTAATGGAAAAGAATAGCTCCTGGAGGGCTAAAGTCAATCAGTTCTTATTCCGATGAAACTCCCCTTGACTTGAGTGAGGCTAGAGGATTTAACTCCGAGACAGAATGCTAATTAGTAGCTGGATCTGGACTAGGAATAGAAATAAGACTTTAGATTTGCTACTGATAACAAACTTGGAGAGAGGGAGGGAGGAGGTTTCGTATGGTATTAGTTCACATTTCCATATAGAGTGTGTGTGTGTGTGTGTGTACATAAAAGCACATTATCTTCCTCCAGCTTGCCTACATATGGGATAAACGAGAATTAACACTGTGAGTACTGTATATAGAAAGGTGCCATAGGAATATAGGAAGCTTCCTTTTACCAAGTCAGACCATTGGTCCATTTAGCTCTATATTGTCTGCACTGACTGTACACTGTCTATACCAGGGATTCTCAATGTTGGTTCCCCAGATGTTATTGGACTTCAACTCCCATAATCCCCAGACAAAGGCCACTGTAGCTGGGAATTATGGGAGCTGAAATCCAATAACATCTGGGGATCCAACGTTGAGAATCCCTGGTTTATACTACACTACCTAGAAATGTCGGGGAGTGAACCTAGAAATGCCAGGGAGTGAACCTGGGACCTTCTGCTCTACCAGTGAGCTATGACCCCATCCCCTACCTTACAGTGTGCACATGTTGTCACCCATCCAAATGCAAATGAAGACAGACCCTGTTTAGCAAAGGGAGCCATTCATGCTCACTACCCCAAGACCAGATCTCTCTTACCTCAGCATTTACTGTCCCTCTTGAATTGATTGCTTCTATGTGTGGTTTTCTTGCAGCTTAAACAGCTGGAAGAAAATTTGGCCCACCTCAAAGGAGTGAAAACTTAACAGAACTTTGCTGTACCTCTGAATCTCTGCCCACAAAGATTCTTGGATGCATTCAGTTTTGCTCAGCAGTTTACAGCTGAGGTGTCTACATGTTCCTCAAAGCAGCATTGTTGCTGCTGTTGTTTTTAATGCAGACATGCTGCCCTATACTGAGTCAGACCATTCATCCACCTAGTTTAGTATTAGCTGCAGTGACTGGCAGTGACTCTCCAGGTTTTTTCATGGACGTCTTTCTTCTAGCCCTATCTGTAGATGCCAGAAACTAGTTCTGTTTGCAAAGCAGGAGCTATGGCCACTCCCCTTAGCCTAGGTTAACTGACATATTTGCTTGTGATGATGCTACACAATCTGTGAGATGGTGGGAGAAGTCTGAAAGCAGTGGAGACAAATGGAGAAATCAAAGCAGGCACATTTCCAAAAATTAGCATTTCTGAGCAATGGGTCTCTGATTAGTTTAAGCTGTAGGGACATTATGAAAGACCTCTGGATACTTTAAAAAAGGATTTAAACCTGCTTCCCGGTTTTCAGAAAACAAAAATATGAAACCTCTCTTAGAGGAGTGCAGTGGCCTGGTAGTGCGTGGGGGGGAAAAGGGCACCCATCCATTAATCACAGTGGTGTGGACAGGGAGACTCAGGAATATTTGTGAAAGACATGACCTAGGAGTTCTTTTGCGGAAGTTTTAAGTTAAAATGCCACAAGGAGTCTTCTTAGCTGATTATGTGGCTATAGCTTTCTGGAATTCTTTTTCTGAGTCTCATGGATCATTGTGCTTAACCAGAAAAGGAATGTATAAATATGCGTTAAACAGCTTTGTTCCCGCACAGAGCCCAAATATACCATAGTTTCCTGGTTGAAAGAGCACGCTCAATTCAGCTACTCCATAAAAGATAATCTCTTTCCAGGGAGGATTAAGGCTCTCAGAATAAGAGAGCTGTATGAACCATGTAAGGATATACTTACAATTATAAGTAAGACGATAATTACCATGGTAATTTGGTTTCTTCATGGATGAGATTTCTTCAAACGGACTCAGAAATATCTCTTTCCTGCTTCTGCAACCCTCTGCTGAGTTTGACTCACAGACAAAAGCTTCAGATCAATCACTTTAAGGAAATCTATGGTGCTCAGAAGGAAGCTCTTCAGTGCATTATTTTTAATTTTTGTTTTAATTATTGCAGATAAATCGAAAGTTTGCCTTGGGTTTGTCGTTCTCTTTTTATTCAACAGTTCATTTCTTGTCACAAAAGAAAAGTCCTACATAAATGCATGACTTGCAATTAGCCTTCTGGTTCAAGTGTAATGCCGGTGATGATATTAGAAGCTCACCTTGACCACATAGTAGTTTTGCTTTATACCAGGCACAACTCTGCTTGCTGATTATTCCCAAGAATAATTACATCATCAGCAACATAAGTGAGTGTATGTGGTGGTGTTCCCCCTGCTTTGGGATGCCAGTCTCTGCCAGATCCACAGACAGAATCACCACAATGATTGTCTCATAGCCTATCATAGACTACATACCAAAATGAATGTACAATAGCTGAACCCATTTGCAGTACTGGAATGTTTGGGGACAGGGATCCATCTTATGTATTTATTATTTCTCTGTGTAAACCGCCCTGAGCCATTTTTGGAAGGGTGTTATAGAAATGAAATCAATAAAATCAATAAAATAAAATAAAATAAAATAAAGTTGGTGCAGTCCCTGGTGAAGACCATCAAGGGTTGCATTATCTTGTAAACACACATTGTGTATTCTCTAGAGTCATTTGTTAAACTCTTTGCTCAGAAATAGCAAAGGGGATTGGAGAAGGTCATTTTTTCTTGAATTTTCTTTCAATCTTTTTGGTGTGGTCTCTCTTTTTTTCAATGTGGTTGTCTCTGCTTTTGCCCAGCTACCACGTTCAGGTTGCCCTTCTTGACATTTAAAAGTTAAGATCAAAACTCAGAGGGAATAGCACACAAAAAGAGTACTAATATAACCTAACATAAACGACAAACCAAGCAAAAATAAGTTCTGGTGCAGCACAGTGGCTTAGAGAGCTGAGAACTGGGAATTTCCTCTATTCAAATATCACCTCTGCCATGAACTGGGTTGGCCTTAGGCAAGCTCCTCCCTCTCAGCCTCAGTCTCTCACTGTAGAATGGGGATACTAATAATTACTTACTTTACAGCATTGTTGAAAGGATTACAAGAAAGTGGTTATTCATATGAAGTGCTTTGAATATTTGAAAGTGCTATGCAAATGCTGAAAAGCATTATTACCTTTGTCATTTTTAGTTAGGATTTTTTTTTTAAGTGAACCCTCTGTACAAAAGTAGCTGATTAAGTATAATGTGATACATGGTATGATTACATGTTACCTTTTCTACCTAGTTTCTCCTGTCCTTGTTTAGGATACCTTTTCCTCTGAACACAGTTTATCAATAAATACAGTTATATCACTGGTAGTGTTAAGGGTTTTTATTTCCCACAGAACTATTAAATAAACAGAAATGTCCTTTCTGGGGCAGATTGGACTGAATCTGTTGAATGTGACTAGTGACTGTTTTTTAAAGACTTTTCTCACATTACATGAGGCAGCATACAGACTAATTAGTCATGACTAAGCACCATGTGAAATAAATGAGACCACTTAGTCATGAATAACAGGTCTTATTAATCTCAATTGGACTTAGTTTGAAGGACTTGGTCTGGATCCTGCCCACTGAATCTATGGAATAATAGGACTAGGAATAATAATAATAATGGCCTCTGTCTATTCCAGCACAAGCATGCCTCACCTATGTACGCTTTGGGAATAATGTGCAAGTGATGCATCTTCACATTCTGTCTGATTCTGGAGGTGGCTGTGGACCACCTCCAGCCTCAAAGGCAGGATGCCTCTGAGTACCAGTTGCAGGGGAGTAATGGCAGGAGAGAGGGCACGCCCTCAACTCCTGTCTGTGGCTTCCAGTGGCATCTGGTGGGCCACTGTGTGAAACAAGATGCTGGACTAGATGGGCCTTGGGCCCAATCCAGCAGGGCTGTTCTTATGTTGATGATATAGATGTTACTGATGTAAGCACTACTTGCACATGCCGTTCAATGTGCATAGAATATTGTGATCCCACTCCTTGTGGAATCTTTGTGCATAAAGATTAACTGTACTGTGATAGCAATTTGCTAGCTCTATAATTCTCTGGGAACTCTGGTATTTCTGTTCAGATGCAAAACCTATTTGAGAGAGGTCCAGATTATGCTTTTATAGTAGACTGGAAATGATGGCCTGATTTTAATAGCAAAATGTAGAGGTGTGACCACATAACTGAAGCACTGTTGACAGGTTGCATTATCTATCTATCTATCTATCTATCTATCTATCTATCTATCTATCCTCCCCACTATTAGCATACATGCAGGCAGACTGTGCCTACAGGTGATGGAGTGAAAAGGTCTTAACAAAAGAGTTTTTAAAGAGGCTTCTGCTCTTTCCTTCACCTCCTCTTTAACAGGGGACTCTGTTTTTTCTAGAGTTATATTTTGGGGGCCAGAAGTTGAAATCGACTTGACGGCACACTTTACCTTACCTTTAAACAACTTAGCAGCACACCCCTGTGCCCTCTGTCTTTGGCTAATATAGTGGGGAAAGTAATCTTGTAGGAAAGGTAATTTAAAGCATTTGTATGTAGTGTTTTGGCTTTGTTTTAGGCAGAATCAAGATGTTAAAAGGAGGAACTGTTAGAGGTTGTTGATTTTTACCCACAATAGGTAAAACAGCAGAGCACTAAGGAATGAGCACACACTCCAGTTACAGAGCAGGTAGCAGAGGATGGTTTAGTTGTTACAGCTATTTAGAGAAAACACATGGAGATTCTTGTGTGACTAAACATTTATTGGTTAAATACACTTAGACAGGGAGGACCTATATCTAATCTAAAGGACTACATAGTGGATAGGTAAGGAGAGAGAGAGAGAGAGAGAGAGAGATGTTTCCATCTGCTCTCTAGGAAGAAAGGAAGGATGTGACTCAGCACAGGAAGTGCTACAGAGTCAGTTCAGGGGTCATAGAGTAGGGACAGATAGGGAGACCCTGACTCACTGTCTCTACTCCCAATGCCCCTAGTGGTCATTAGGACAGTTGGTGCAAAAGGTCGATGCACTGGAAGTTCATCTCCAACAGGAACTAATCTGAGACAGAGGTTTGAAGCTACATGCAAGGGATAATATAAAAGATCAAATGTGACTGATAAGATAAATGATGGCTGAAATTGTGTCAGCAGAGAGAGAACCTGTGGCTTATGATGCTTGCCAAAACTGACAACACAAATCAAATGGAGTGTTAGAAAAATTACAAATTATTTTCCTGGAACTCTCTCACTTACATGAAATCCTGATCCCTGTGGGGCAATGGGCACCCTACCCAAATATGAAAACTTGAAAAATCTATTTTAATAAAGAGAGAGAGAACCTCCAGGCAAATTAGCTAATTAGGAATAGAATGTTTGTTCTATATATGTTTAAGCATCCTGGCTCTTGTCTTCCTTTTGTTTGGGGTTCTTGCCTTCCTCAGAATTTCTGCTTGGAAACCTTACATTCAGAGCACTTTAATGCTACAAATCTTATAGGATGTTGTCGAGCTGAAGTTGTGTATTTCTAAGATCCACTGATTTTAGCTGTACAGTGCCAGGTACTGAGCACTCATACTGAAATCAGTGAGACTAAAGATATGCTTCATGGTGAGTGGGTCATGCCTATAGTGACTAATTATACAGTATTTGAAGAAAGTGATGATAAAAAGCTAGTCAGCACATATAAAACCTCCACATTTGAAAGCTAAAGCTGATGATATTGATGGGAAATACAATAATGCTGGTAACTCTGTAGATGGTTAATAATCAGTAGTATTTTAATGCTGCACTTTGGAGCGTTTACATACTTCATTTTATTTCAGAAGGTCTTGCAACCACTATATTATTTCTATATTGCAGATGAGGTAGAAGGGTCTGAGACAGAAATAACTGACTGAGTTGCACAAAGAATGTAAAATGATGCCACACTCCCAAGTGGGAATGAATTTGCATTGCAGTGTGAACATGCTTTTAGTGATGTGATACCTCCCATTAGATTCCTGAAAAACAACATGGTGAGGAAAAAAATAGGGATGTGATCGGCGAGCTTTCAAATCCAGCTAGTACTTGGCTACCCAGCTAGCTCTAATTAGAGACTCCTTGAGACATTTGCACTTGATCCTTGGGACTAAGCACCTGATGGCTCCTTTGATTAAGTTTGGAATCTTTTAATGTTGCTTTAAATCATACTTTTCCTGCAGTTGTGGTCTGGCAGGTGCAAAGCAACATTGTGTTTTGGCTCTTCTCTTCTTGGTACTGAAGACATTAGGATGCTTTTATGATAGCACTGTTCTCAGTTCTGGGACTCTCTTAAAAAGAAGCTAGACATGAAAGTAACAAGATGATCTGTGTCTGGTACTTCACACTTCTCATGGTTAGCTTTATCTGTTTGCATCTTATTAAGCTGCTGTACTGCAGTTTAATAGCAGCTATCCAATGCTTAAGCCGTATACACGTTTCAGTTACCTTTTATTTTTCTCTTTCACCTTCTCTCTCTCTTTGTGTGTTTGTGTATCTTATTTGTGTGTGTATGATTATTATTTATGCATTACTTTGTTTTTTTGTGTAAACTGCTTTGAGAACTTTGGTTGAAGAGAAGTATATAAATATTCATCATAGTAGTATGTATGTATGTATATGTATTATAGCCAAGATGGTGGTGTGGTGAAACTGTATGTGTTTTTCTCTCCAGGTATTGGAACAATATCCAAATGGTTATTGAGGTGAGCTTGAGACTTCAGGACTTTCTCATCCTGAATCAGGTGGAGCCTGTCCCACATACATTTTGTGTTTATACACTATGAGGAACTTGCAGGAGTTGTAGGGTGGTGATGGTCAAATGTCCATAGTGGAAGAAACAGCCTTGCTGTCAGGGGATAGCTCAACTCCTGTACCTCTCCTCTTTGTTGTAAAACTTAGAAGATCAGTGCTGAAACACTGGAGAGGAAAAGCTTGCATGCCCCAAATCGTTTTTTTTTTAAGTGTTAAGACATTGTGGGAACAGGGGAACTGGAGCCACCCCTTCCATTAGGCAGGTGAGGTGTCAGACAAGCTAGTTATTTGCTTTTACCATTTCAAGAGGAACCATTTGGGTTTGGGTTTTTTCTTCTTCCCCTTGAGTGGACTATTCTGGGAATGGAGAGGGAAACAAAACTAGATTACAGAAGTAACAAACCATCAAAACTTTTTGGCTAGTAATTAGTGCAAGCCAGAAACACTCTGAAACAAGTGGGGTTTAAATCAAGCACATGCTTAGCTTTCTCCCACTGACATCCAGGTGTCTTAAAAGTGCTGTGTTTGGCTTGATGCATCACATGCCCTATGCGATGCATTAACATCCATCTGTCCGGTGTCTCAGTCTTGAAAAGTTGCTGTTCTGTAAGCTGATTTTGTCTGTGAATACAGGCCTATGAGGGCATGGGAGGAAACCATGCTGCTGTTTTCCACTTTGTAAAATAAAAGCTTAGCTGAGTGCCCCAGTATAGTGAGAGTGGCATATGAGGAACAGCCATCAGAGAAATTAAATAAGTAAAAAGCTGCAAGTAATGTCACAGGCAAGGTTCACCAGAAGTCCCTGAGAGTCATGCAGCTGTATTCCATCCACACACCAGTCACACAGTAATGCAAGCAGTCTCTAAAGGGAGAATTGCATCTTCCCAGCCCCAAAACCAACACACAAACCGTTGCAGTTTTATTGTTGGGAATATGTTAGAAGGCTGCAACTGCTCCTAAGAGTGCAATCCCTCTGCAAGATGTATGGACTGAGGGAACCAGACAAGCTTTATTTCCAAAAAGAAAAGAAAAATTGTGGGGAGAACTCACACTGTTTCCTTTAAGTCCTCTGTCCATGGTACTGATTGGTCATTTTAACTTTCTATTCTGCTGTACCAAATGGAGGCAGACAGTGTAACTTTGACTAAAGGACATTGTTGAACAAGAATGACAGTTGCTCACTGTCATTCTAAATAAACTTCATCCTTCTTAGATGGCTGAGTCAGTTAAACCTGTTGTGTCATCCAGTCAATCAGAAAATATCTCAGCCGTAAGATACTGTAAAATATACTAGGGTTTGGAGTAATCCAAGTTCAAGTTTGCTTGAATTGTGTTGGGTTGTTTTTTTTAAGAAAAATTACTACCTAAGGTCTAGTAATGGTTCTTATTTTGTGTGAATAATATTTAAATAGACTTCTGCTCCTTTAAATTACAGTAAGGTGGGTTGTATCAGTGCCCTATTTTTTCCCTTCTAGACATTTGAGCGATTCCCCCCCACCACATTGCTCTATGTGCCTGTTTTCTATGCAGTTCTTCTGTGTAATGTTCACTGGACTACCATGGGCAATCGCATACCTGGAAGAACAGCTGTTTCAAGACCCATTACAACCATAGCATACCAAATAACAGCACACTGACAACAACATCCATCACATTGAATTATACAGCCATCAGCCATTTGGCATAAAAATCAAGGCATGGTAATATAGTGTTACTGAATAAATGTCACCTGCTTTGAAAATAAACATTTTAGCTTTGTTGTTTTTAATAGGCCAGGGCAAGTTTGGATGTTATTATCTGTTTGTTCTGACATCTTTCTAGGAGATGCCTTTAGCATTTTGTTGACCAAACTGTTGCAATGTACTTTTGGGCTGCACTTCTAAGCATACATAATTGGAAATAAGTTGCCCTTATGGGATTTATCAGGATGGGATTTCTTTATGGAATTTATCTTGAAGCAAGTATGGTTAGGATTGGGCCACTAATCTTTTAAGAGAGTAATTTCCCTACATGTAGACTATAGAAATTATTAGTCTCTTTAAAATACAAAGGTAGATTGCTTAATGTGACTGATAACTTTGTCATGCGGCACAGCTGCTAAATCTTAGTTGTGTGAACATGGAATGAGTTATTAGCTTCTGCTTATTTGGCAACATACTTAGGCTGCACTTTACATTTTACTTTTATCCCATTCACTTTAGTAGCATCACAAAATGTGGGATAGGGATATTTGGGTGTTTTGGTGTTCACAGAAATAGACAACTCAATGTAAGAAATCTGGTAGTGTCAGTATCTGTTAACAGAGAGGAAAAATGAACAATAGTGTCATAGCTATGATGTCAACAATAATTAAGAACAGTAGGGTTGGATATAAAAATATAAGCACTACTACTTTCTCCAGTGATCTCAAGCTCATACCAGCTTGTTATTACCAGGTTCTTCCCCCTTGCAACAGCCCTGCAAAGTATGTTAGACTGAGAGTGTGTGACTGATCCAAAGTGTAGGAGTGTGTGTAGACAGAGGTTTGTGGTCTGGTCCAAATTCAAACTGAGCTTTATAGTTGAGGGGGAATTTGAATTTGGGTTCCCTCACCCAGAGAAGGAGAAACTTTATATACCAAATAAATGAGGATTTGGGTCTTAAACCCAAATTATCGCTGTGATGTGGGATTTCCATTCTGTACTCCTATTATTTGGATTGGAAAGTTGAAGCTGCATGGTTGTCCCTTTTTAAAATTGAACAACTTCCTTCTGCTTTTATTTCTAGCCCCTGCACTACTGTTCACTGTGGTGTTTCAGTGAATTAGGTTCTCCAAGTGTGCTGCACTGGGAGCATACTGTGCCATGTACTAAATAAACTCAATGCCATGGACTCTAACCGGGCAGGCCAGAATGGAAGGAATGTTTAACTCTGCCAGACTTGACTTGCTTTGCAATAGCACCACCATCCTTTAAAGCAGTTTATTCATATAAACTGAGCGGCCATAAGCAGCTGCACTGAGTCAAATCCCGAGTCCATCTAGCACTCTATTGTCTCCACTGGTCAGCTCTCCAAGGTTTCAGGCAGGAGTTTTGCCCAGCCCTACCCAGAGATGCCAGGGATTGCAAATGGGAGCTTCTGCATGCAAAGCACATGCTCTGCCACTGAGCTCCAGTCCATACACCCAGAGGTGTATTGATGCTTAAGTTTCTACTCAAACAGACCACTTTCTTTCTTTCTTTCTTTTTTGGTAGATTTAGAAACCAAATAGTTTTGGACAAACACAGGCTCAAAACTTGAAAGTAAATTGGTGTATATTTTGTAAAAATAAACCTGGGTCATTGTGTAAAAAATATATCAGTGACTATTATAGCTTATGAATTCACTAATAATGGTTTATTGATAGCTCAGTGGGCCTGCAGACAACATGATTACTTCTATGACATAATTACATAAAATTGAAAGGTTCTTGGGTTATACCTGTTTGGAAGCGTGTCAAATATTACTGAACCATAATAAATGTCTTTTGAACTCAAGGGTTTGTATATGCTGTATTCAAGGTGGCTAATTTCCGTAATAAATGAGCCTGTGGAGAAGTGAATGCTTCCTCCCATTTAAAAAAAGAAAAGTTACCTGCAACATAGAAAAATGGTCAAGTTTCCTCACCAGGAAAGAGATTTGGGAGTTATTGCTGAAAAATCCTTAAAGCTTTCCATCTGATATGCAACCACGGCAATGAAAACAAACAGAGGTAGGCTAGTGATTGCTCCAGGAATAGATTATGAATCAAGAAAGTAATAAAATACTAGTTGATAGAATGTGCAGGTAAAGGTTCCCATAAAGTAATAATGTTCTAGTATCCATATACTATAGTGGTGGCTGAAGAAAAGTAATCAAACTCCAATATTACATTAAGCCTAAAATATTTCATGCACCAGAATTATATAGGTTGGATGTATTCTCTTAATAAGTGAATGCACTGTAGTGTTGACTTCTCCAGGCAGTGGCTTGACATGTTTTAGGTGGCTTAATTAAGTTGTCAAATCTAACACAAGATCCTAATTCTAAAAGCAGAAGTTCTGTTATCAGCAGGAAACCAGAGGCCCCACTGCACCATGCACACTGTCATGTGGCGTTAATGTTAAATAGTAGCGTGGTAGGTAGTGAATCTATAATGTCTTTCTCTTGTGACTTGAGTAGATGGAATGGTACAAATACCAAGGGCTCTTTTTAAAAATGGGAACACAATAGCTCATGCTAATCCTGCCTGAACGCAGTCCTGGCTGAACTGGTATTGTTTGTGATGCTGAAATAGTATTGGGCCTGATACATACATTATCTGGAGTGGCATGGGTCAAGTGATGCATAAAACCGATAAAAAACACACATACACAATCAAGGAGCGAAATAACATGTGAAAGACTTGAGACATTTGTTTCCGTTTGTGCAAACTGTGTTTTCTGAAGTCTATGAAGGTCAAAATGAAAGTTCATAATAAGGAACTATGAATCTTTTAGACTGGTTTTGATCTAATAAATAAAATAAGAATGACTCATTTTGTCTGCAGTTTAGTCTGTGCCTGCTATGTATGAAGATGAAATAACATTTAACTATTCGAGTATTATAAAGTGTAAATGGATACCCAAATGTGATTGCTGCTCTTATAGGGGTGATTATTTTCTGATCCTTTTCGCCTTTAAAAAAAGTGCCGTCTGTTTCTTCATGATTATGGTGAGTTCTACATATTGTTTCTAAGCCTTTCTATTTGTTTGCTTCATGTTCTCAGAGTAAGGTTTGATATATTTCATATATTCCCTCCACTTTTTCAGTTTCCCACCAGACTCTTCACTTTCCAGAACAAACACATCTTTCCCCACGACTCCAACATTTCTGGAAACGTGACTTCCCTACACAGAGGCGTATCAAGGGAAAACAGCGCCTTGGGCAAGCACTGAAATTGCGCCCCCTGTCCACACATCTGACACCCATCTTTCAGATAACTTTAACATAATATCAGCGGAAAAATACAAGTCAAGCTCGTTAATCTTTTAATATTTCAAAAACTATTTAGCAGTGGATGTAGCCAGGCCAAAAAATGCTGGAAAACTACAAATTTCAGTATGCTGGGGCTTATGAAATACCCAAATACTATGTGGAGGTCTACTTGGAAAACTAGACAGAAGTGCCTGTCTAATTCTCTACTATGCATTGTAGCATCACTATTACATAAGTTTTAAAAATAAATGGAGAATTTGACTTTCTCCAGATACTCTGAAAATAATTAAAGGATATGCAGAGTAAAATGTGTCACTGCTTGGAATATATTCTAGTATTTCAGAAAGACAGTTACAATGAGAGAAAGAGAGCAAGAAACTCCCAGTGGGCCTTAAAACTAAGGATTTCACTCTGATTCAAAGACAAACTCACCATTAATAGCCATATTATTAAGACATCACATATAACTCACTTATCACAAGAAGCAAAGTAAGAGCAAATGAATACAATCCTAGCTCATAAGCTTCAGCTCAGTATTCACAAGCCCTGATTCTCTGTACATAGTGCCAAACTGAATATGTGTACAGTGACTTGTATTATATTAAATTATTATTTTTAACCTGTAGCCCCATTGGGGGGCTTCCTAAAGGCTGTGGGGGGGGGGTCTGCAAAGGTTTCCCCTCCCCCTGCTGGCCTCTAGGGCCTCGCAGGGACCATTTGAGAATGTGCAGTGGCCATTTTAAAAATATATATATTTTAAAAATGGCCACTGAAAACAAAATGGCCACTGCACATGCTCAAATGGCCTCTGTGAGGCCTGGCATAGCCTAGCGCCTCACAGAGGCCATTTGAGCATGTGTGGTGGCCATTTTGTTTTCGGTGGCCATTTAAATTTTTTTTTAAATTTTTAAAAATGGTGCCCCTCCTTCAGGTGGCACCCGGGGCATGTGCCCTGCCTGCCGCATCCTAGATACGCCCCTGTCCCTACAGAAGATTAAAGTGATAAAAGTTAGCTTTCACAGTTGTTCCCAAGTAGATATGCTCAGTGCATATATGTGTTAAGGTATGTCAGATGGCCTCTTCTATATTCATCTTCATATTTATGGTATCATAGTATATCTCTCTTCTTAGTTACAGTAAACAAGAGTTACTAAATTCTGGATTCAACTTTCATGCACAATATAGAGTGGTTGTCTGACCACCACTTGAGAATCAGTTGTTGACCTGAGACTTTAGCCCCATTCAGACATTTAAAAACAACAACACTGTAACCATGAATAGTGGCACAAATCGATCAGAAGTCCCACCCTGACCTGTCAGTCATTTGTACTCCCCGCCACTCACATTTAGAGCAGAGTTTGACTAGGGAAGTGTGCTGTCTATGATGGTGGGCACTTACTTGTTCATGAGGCTGGATCATCCCAGTCTCACAAACATGGAATCATCCACCATCACAGATTGATCGATTGCTTAAGTGCCGTAAAGTTAGTGCCGACTCTTAGTGACCACATAGATAGATTCTCTCCAGGATGATCTGTCTTCAGCTTGGCCTTTTTAAAAGGTCTCTCAGTGGTGCATTCATTGCTGTCATAGTCGAGTCCATCCACCTTTCTGCTGACCGTCCTCTTCTTCTTTCCATCAACTTTCCCCAGCATTATGGACTTCTCAAGGAAACTGGGTCTTCACATAATGTGTCCTAAGTATTATAGGTTGAACCTGGTCATTTGTGCCTCGAGTGAAAATTCTGGATTGATTTGTTCTATGATCCATTTGTTTGTTTATTCCTGGCTGTCTATGGTATCCTCAAGCGTCTTCTCCAGTACCAAAGTTCAAAAACACCAATACTTTTTCTATCCTGCTTCTTTAAAGTCCAGCTTTCACATCCATAGAGTGTCATGGGAAAAACCATTGTCTGAATGATTCGTTGTAGGTTTAGACACGTCACGGCATCTAAATGGAAATCAAAATAATAATAATAATAAATATCCTTTCCAAGGCCTTCATTTCAGCCTTACTAAGTGCTAGTCTGCGGCGTATTCTTGACTTCTGGATCTTTTACTGTTGATGGTCGATTCTAAAAGGCAGAAGCTATTCACCACTTCAATATCTTCATTATCCATTCTGAGGCTGGTTTCTGTACCTGTTGACGTTAGTTTAGTCTTCTTTACATTTAGTTGTAGTCCCATTTTTTCACTGTGCTCCTTGACTCATTACAAGAGCTTGCAGATCATCTGCATTCTCAGCTATCAGAGTGGTGTCATCAGTGTAGCGCAGGTTATTGATGTTTCTTCCTACAGCTTTAAAACAGCGCTCCTCTTCCAATCCAGCTTCCATCAATATATGTTCAGCATATACGTTGAATAAATAAGGAGAAGGTATACAGCCTTGTCTTCCTCCTTTGCCAGTCTGGAACCATTCTGTTTCACCATGTTCCAGCTGGACTGTGGTTTCCTGTCCTGTGTATGGGTTTCTCATGAGAACGAGATGTTCTGGGACACCCATTACCTAAGGATATTCCACAACTTGACATGGTTGACGCAATTGAAGGCTCTTCTGTAGTAAATATGTGCTTTATTGACTTCTTTTTGGTATTCTTTGGCTTTCTCAGTTACCCAGTGTGCATCAGCAATGATATCTCTTGTTCCTCAGCCTTTTCAGAAACCAGCTTGAACATCTGGCATTTCCTTTCCACGTAGGGCTCTAATCTGCATTGGATGATCCTGAGCATTATTTTGCTGGCATGTGAAATTAAGAATATTGTGTGATGGTTTGTGCAATCTGTTAAGTCTACTTTCTTTCATACTGGTATGTAAACTGACCTCTTTTAGTCTGTTGGCCACTGTGTCATTCTCCAGATTTGCTGGCATAGTTTGTTTATAGCTTTGACTGATTCTTCTTCTGTTGCCTGCCATGTTTCTATAGCTATCCCATCAATTCCTGTAGCCTTCCAACTTAGTAATGACAGGAGTGCTGATCTAACTTCATCTTCCTGTACTAGTACGTGCAAGTAGAGAATATCTTCTAGAGTATCTTGGATGTTGACATCCCTGCTGTACAGATTTTCAGTATACTCCTTCCATCTCTGTTTGATCTTCTCTGAATCAGTTACTATCTGTCTTTTGGCATCCTTTAACATACTAATTCGAGGTTGGAACGTCCTCCGGAATTCTGAGATCTTTTAGAAACTTTCCTCATTTTTCTGTGTCGAATTCCATCCTCAAGTTCCTTACAGATGTCCTTTTAGTACTGCTCCTTGTCTATTCTAACAGCTTTCTGAAATTCCCTATTAAGTTCCTTCCTGAGGTCTTTATCTATCTTGACTTTGTCTTCTCTCCTCTTCTTGGCAGTTTCCCAATTCTGTTCTGACATCTATTTTGCCTTCTTCTGTTCCTTGGTTTTTGGCAGTCTCTTTTCGCATTCATCCCTGAAAACTTCTTTGATTTTATTCCACAGTTCCTCTGGTTACCTATCAATGAGGTTCAGAACTTCACAGCAGTTCCTGATGGTATATTCCCAAGATCATATCGTGGAAACTTGATAGCTTTGTTTTTCCACTTTAGCTTGACTTGGAGCTTGCACATGAACAGTTCGTGATCTGTTCCACAATCAGCCCCTGGCCACATCTTTGCTGTTATAACTGAGATCTTCCACCTTTCTCCAATAATGTAATCAGTTTGATTTCTGTGTACCCCATCTTGTGGTGTCCATGCGTATATTGTTGCTTTGGTTGTTTGAGGAACGTGTTAGCAATGAAAGAGATCATTGGACTGGTAGAAACTAATAAGTTCTCCTGCTTCATTTCTGTTTCCTAGGCCATACAGTCTGACCGTGTTTTCCTCTTTACCTTTTCCAACTTTGGCATTCCAGTCTCCAACCACCACCAGTGCATCTTGCTTGCCTGTTCTGTCAATTTCAGACTGAACCCATTAACTTCCTCTTCTTCTGCATGAGTTGTTGGGGCATAGATTTGGAAAATGGTCATGTTAAAAGGTTGTCCGCAAAATCTAATTGATATTAGTCGGTCACTGATGATATTGTACCCAAGTACTGCCATTGTTATATCCTTCTTGACTATGAAAGCAACACCATTCCTTCTTTGCTTTTCATGTCCTGAGTAGTAAATGGTATGATTTTCTGACTGAAAGTGTCAAATTCCAATCCTTTTTAATTTGCTGATTCCCAAGATGTCAATCTAGTCATTTCATTTCACTATGTCTAGCTTTCCCATATCCATGTTTCTTATGTTCCACGTTCCCTTTGTAATTCTGTCTTTGCAGCTTTGGATTTTCTTTTCCCGCATGTCAACATCAGCAGCTAGACGTCCAAAAGGCTTTAACCTAACCACATCATAAACACCATTGGTACTCTGAAAGATCTTCAGCTCTTCCTCAGTAACCTGTCGAGTGCCATCCAACCTGAAGGGCCTGTCATCTGGCACTACATTGACTATCATTCTATTTTGTCTATCCATGTGATTTTCCTGGTAAAATACAGGAGTAGTTTACCATTGCCTTCTCTCACACAGTATGAAATGATGCCTTTGTCATTGTCACTAAAGTGACCATCCTCCTCCAGCACTTCCCTATATCACTGCTGCTCAATATAGGAACCTACTTGCTTTAGCTGAGCAGCTGGGATGACCTTCATGCCTTGACCCTACTGAGAGTATACCTCCTGGCATAGGTGCTTCCTTATTTAGACAAATAATGCTCTAAGTGTGAGTGGTGAGGAGCACTGAAGACTGATGGGGAAGGACTTCTGACCCATTTGTGTCACTCTGCACGGTGACATCTGCACTTCTTTAAAAAAAGACAAACTCTGATTGGGGCTTTTGTGATCATGAAATCCAGCAGATTTGCCCTTCGTTGGAACTTGCTGCCTGGCTGTGCTTTGAAAGTATTATGCTGCATAGTCTCGTTGACTCTACATAGGATAGTATAAAGCAAGTGGTTTATTTAAAGGACACTCCAGTAAAAACTAGTTGTGACTAGGTCTCACTGAAATCAATAGCAATTAGGTGCACAGTTAAATAGTCAATAGTACCTCATTGGGACTTCCAGTTTGATCCTAACCAACCATGTTTACTCAGGAGCTTGCTAATCCTGAAGATTTCCCTCTAAAATGAAATCCTCTTCTACTTTATACAGAAGCTAATAAATCACTTTCTAATAAACCCCATCATAGGATGCAAGATTTGCATGCTTTAGATTAATTTAAAATAATCTAATGGACTTCTTTTAATTTTTGCACAGCTAATTTTGTTTTAAATTGTAAATTGTATTATGATTGGAAATGAATAAGAATCTGATGAGTAGCATCCTCAGTAACATCCTTGCTGAAGGACTATGTGCAATTGTTGTGCTCTGAAAAACTGTGCTATCGTTAGAGGAAGAGAAACTATTGAAATGCATATTCTGCATATATGGGCTCGTTCAAACAGGTTGTGCTAGCTCATGATCTAGGTTGTAACAGAGGTGAATCTTCTTCATACAATGGCCAGGTGCTATGTCCTTACTCTAGTGCAACAGCATTATGTTAGTGCAAGACTAACTTGGATACGCCCCAATTATTTTTAAAGTAGGCATGCTTAGAATTGCAGCTTTAGTCATGACAAACACATTCTGGATTGGGCCAGGGGAATATCATCTTATCCCAGTCCCCCAAACCCCGAGGAAAAGAGACAGCCTCTTTGCTGCTTTCTCTTTGCAATTGAAGAGTATAAATTCTAAGATTTATTATTGGCTTTGTGGGTAATTTGCATGCAGGGGATCACCATTGATCATGATAATTCTAAAATAAAAATAACTTGCATTTCAAAGGAATATTTTATGTCTCATTTGTAATTCTCCCATGCAAATTATAACAATTCAGTAGTTCTGCTTTGGTATGTGTACTGCATAGAAAGCACAAGAGATGCAGTCATACACTATTTATTGTAATTGACTGCTCTTCAGAGCTGGAATGATTGCATTTTCTCTTCTTATTTATAAGGAGCATTTTCCACGATTGCACTTAAACTTGCAATATTTATCTTTTTACTCTGTTTTCTAAGAATATATTTTTCTCTGTTTTAGAAACATCAAACTTATTGTATGAACTGCAGACTATTGAAGATTATAAAAGGTCTTGATTTTAATCCAACATGATTATCTTTTTAATACTATACTTTAAAACATCATGTACATTGATGGTGCAAAATGAGTAATATTATTATAAAATAATTAATATCCAACATTTTAAAGTAATGTAAGTAATGTACCATTTTTAATGGGATGTCTCTAGCATAGCATAAAGCATTTAGGGTCTTTACAGACAATTGGATTCTGGCCTAAGAATATTCCCGGGACCTGGGATAAGAGCATAAGGAGAGCCCTGCTGGATCCAGCCAAAGAGCCAACTAGTCTAGCATCCTATTTCCATTAGGGGCCAGCCAGATATTCCCAGGAAGGCCACAACTAGGGCAGCTTCTTCTCCTATTCTTTCTAGCAAATGGCTACCTCTGAAGTTCCTAGCTATGGACAGAACTATCCTCCATGAATGTGTCCAGTCTCCTTTTGAAGGCGTCTAAGCCAGTGGCCATGAACACATCTTGTGGAAGTGAATTCCACAGTTTAACTATATACTGGCTGGGTGCAGGGTATCTGCACCTTTAGCTGCCCACCTGTCGCTTCCGCCCCCACCTGCTACTGCCGTTTGCCCGCCCGCCATTGTTTTCTCTCCCCAGCCTGTTGGTTTCTTCCTCCTCCCCCCACTGGCTTCTTCCTCCCTGCTCCAGCACCTGCCCGCTGTTTCAATCCTCCGTTTCCTTCTTCCCCGGCCATCACCCGCCTGCCACCATTTCCCATCCCATGGCTATCTGGCAGCTCTCCGAACTCTCGCAAGAGCTGCCACACACGGGATTAGCCACGGGTACATCTTAGATTATAAAATATATAGATTTTGTGGATAAACTGCTGCCTGAATTTGTCCTGAATCTCCTGCCAGTCAATTTAACAGGTGGTTCTAACATTTTGAGTTGAAGGGTAAAGACTCATCTCCCTCTTTCCCTTTCTCTCTCCATGCTTAATTTTATAAATATCCATCATATGTAAATGAAACAGCTCTTCACCCTGTAACCTTTCTTTGTAGGGCTCTGACCTCTGACTATTTTGGTTGGCCTCTTCTACACCTGATGTGCAGTTTGTCTTCTGTGCAAGAGTTTCCAGATTCAGTAGAGGAGATACCCCCTATGTCAAATAAAGTCTGCAAGGGAGAATTTTGGCAGATGCCACAGCTCCCACCATGACAGTGGTAGAAACTGTACTTGCCCAAACCATCCATGTAAAATGTGAAAACTGGAAAAACCCTGTTTGTTGTTTGATTATAATGCGCTTAAGCCAACTGCACTCCTGTTCAAAGTGCAATTAGCTGGGTCACACAAATGCTCATAATACACCTTTATTATGATATAGTTGTTTAAATTATTATAGAGGGGGAAATATGTAGCTGATCAACCAATATTCAGTTATTTTTCTGTCATTATTTTAATACTGTTCCCATTTGCAAGTTCTCAAGGAACAGTTAAAAAGGTAACTTTCTTATGCCCATAATGTATGTGGGAAACTGGTGTCATCAAAAAGTTTCTAGGAAACAGAATCTATGGAATATTGGCAGTCTAACTTGTTCAGAGGGATGACTTATGAAAACAAGCAACCTGTCACTGGCTGCGTGTTCAGATCATACCTCCAAAATTAATTTTTACAGCATTGTTATTTTATCTGTGTTGCTGCCATGAAATGGTTAAAGTTCCTTTTGCACCAAATACTTTTGTTAAAGTAAGAGAATATAAAAACCAACTGGGATATTTTGTGATTGTGATACAAGGACAACTGAACGGATACCAAGATGTGATTACTCTTGCTGCTTTCCATCAGCACTGTTTTTGTAGACAAATTCTGGATATTGAGCTCACAGAGCACAAATACTCCTTCAGCAGGAAGTGCTTTTACATTTAAAAAAGTGAATGAACTTTAAAATTGGTGTGGTTTAATTTTGAAATGTAGTGTAAGGCCAGGAGGCTCCTAGGACCCAGCAAGTACCTGGAAGCACATATAAAATATCGCCCTCTAGTGACATATACAAGCAAGGACAGTTCACAGGAGCCACACATCTGCTGTAAGGAAGCCAGCCAGCTTCTGCAAATACACCATGAGCAGAATAAATTATGGCACCACAGCAGTCCTGTTAATCAGTGGGCCATTGCATTACAGAAGATGAACTTATCATGCCTCACAAGGTCTCCTCACCCTGTTACTCAACATTTGGTGACTCACAGCTGAAAGTATGAAATGACTTCCCTTTGGAAAGTGTGATGCTAGTGAGGCAATGCCAGAACTCATGCTTGTATATTACTCTGTGCCAGCTACTCCACACGTGATGCAGGCTTCAAGTGAGAATCCTTCCCCCCTTGTAATGCTTGCCTCTCCCTTGCCATGTTCTTCCTACCCAACCTTATTCTCTGGACTATATT
The DNA here is from genome assembly GCF_027244095.1 of Hemicordylus capensis. Lineage (NCBI taxonomy): Eukaryota > Metazoa > Chordata > Lepidosauria > Squamata > Cordylidae > Hemicordylus > Hemicordylus capensis. The sequence continues at coordinate 185,232,060 of NC_069657.1, read as the reverse complement.
GTCAGAGGATTGAACACTTTGGATTGGAGGCTTGTGATCAATTTATGTTATTTAATGAAGTTTTAAGTTCTCTGTTTCAATAGATAATAAGAATAGTCTGTGAATGTGGGAGCCTTCTCTGGATGCCCACATGGAACACAATCTCATGCATTTTTACTTGGATTCAGCCCCACTATGTTTAATGAGTTAACCTTGTTCAACGAGGCTACCAATCTAGACTTCTTAAATAGGAAATTAGACACATTCATGGCGGATAGGGCTATCGGTAGTTACTAGCCTTGATAGCTATATATTTCCATCAGGATCAGAGGTGGCATGCCCCTGAATACCAGGTGCTAGAGAACACCAATGGGAGAAGGTGGGTACCATCTTTTCTCCACTGGCAGGCTCCCCAGATGTACCTGGCTGGCCACTGTGTGAAGCACGTTGCTGGACTGAATAGACCTTTGACCTGATCCAGCAGCACATTTCCGATATTCTTAAGGCTGCAGCCTTAAGATAAACTATGTTATGAAATGGAAGCTGTTCCTACCCTCTCCTTTTATGTAGGAGTGTGCATGGAACCAGTTCAGGCAGTTCGATTTGAATTTGAAAGCATGAATCGCTCAAACTAGTCCATGAGCTAGTTTGATCAAACTGGCCGGCAGTCTGGGCTGTTTGGTCAAACCGGTTTGACCTGGTTCGAATCCTGGTGAGGATTCCCCTTTACAAGCAATGGGGTGGGGGAATCCTTGGAAAGTATTGTAAGGGCAGCTGGGGGGGGGGCAGTGACGAGAGGACACCTTACCAGCTTCTACGGTGGCGGCGGCTTCCCTAAGCCCTGCCAGCTCTCCCCCACAGCAGTACAGTCCTCCCCAGGTGCATGGAGACCATTTATGGGACCATGCACATTTACATGGTCATGCAAATGGCCTCCGTGCATCCGTGGAAGCTGGAACCAGGCGGCTGCTGGCCCGCACTGCTGGAGGGAATGCCAGCAGCGCTTAGAGGAGCCACCACCACCATGCTGCTGCTGTAGCAGAAAGCACTGAGGTATCCTCTCTGTGCTCCCCCCTGGCCACCCTTAGAACACTTTTCAAGGATTCCCTCACCCCTTTGCTTGTAAAGGAGAATCCTCACTGGATTCCCCTTTACAAGCATAGCATTTGAACCGGATCAGACTGGTCCAATTTGAACCCAGACCAGCCACCTTTTGGGGGGGCAGGGCTGGTTCAAATTGACCCCAATTCGATTAGAACTGGTTTGGCACACCCCTACTTTTAAGAAACATGGTGTGAGAAGAAAAGGAGCCAGCATAGCGTAGTGGTTAGAGTGTTGGACTAGGTCTAGGAGGACCTGAGTTTGAATCCCCATTCAACCATGAAACTCACTGGGTGACTCTGGGCCAGTCATGTATCTCTCAGCCTAACCTACCTCATAGAGTTGTTGTGAGGATAAACATAACCATGTACACTGCTCTGAGCTCCTCAGAGGAAAAAGCAGGATATAAATGTACAAAAAATAAAAAATGAAAATGAAAATAACCACACTTTGCTGAAGTAGAAAGACTTCCTATATCTGCCCCCCCCCTTTTAAATGCAGTGCATTAGATCTGGCTGTAGAGTTGTTTAAACAGTTTCAGAGAACTTCTTGTTAATTAGGCAAGTAATTGTTTAATTATTGAATGGTATACTGTGCAGGAAAAATAGCCACAGGCATTCCCTTAAAGCAATTGTGTTGTGTGTGTGTTTTAGCAGTCTTGTTATTAGTGGATAATCTGGGTTAATTGACTTCATAGAGAGGTTTTCCCACTGCCAGCATCACTCTGTCCTCTTGACTTGAAGAAGGGGTCAAACCCTGGAAACTGAAGTAAGATTTAGTTTTAGGAGAGCAGAGTGTGGTGGCAGTATTGCTTCCCTGTGAAATGGCAATCTTTGTGGCCTGGAGGGCAACCAGGCGCTCAGTGGAAGCAGGAAGGAAGGGCAGCAGCACAGATTGTGAGAACAGAGAGTCACCAGCACAGAGACAACCTCTTCTTCAGGCAAAATAAAGACTAGAAGGTGACAGAAGTCTTTCTCAATAAACAAGCACAGCAGGATTGCTGTGGATTCGGAAGAAGCACATAGAAGCAGGTGTGGCCTAAGCTATTGTGGTACTTGAGGCGAGGTTCCAGATGCTAACCCTAACCCTTGCAAGCTTTGAAAGTGGTACGGGAGGCAGAGAGGAGGGAAGGCTGCCAGCAGCTTCTTCTCTCCTCATGTTTTTTATCAGCTTTGCAAGGAGTGTAAGGATTGGTGCTCCTTGAAAAGCTTGCAAGGACCAGATAGGTCTTGAAGAGCTGCTCCAATGGCGGTAGTGGGAAAGGAGAGCTGGTCTTGTGGTAGCAAGCATGAATTGTTCCCTTTGCTAAGCAGGGTCCACCTTGGTTTGAATTTGAATGGGAGATGACAAGTGTGAGCACCGTTAAGGGATGGGACGGCTCCGTGAAGAGCATCTAGATGCAGAAGGTTCCAAGTTCCCTACCTGGCCGCAGCTCCAAGATAGGGCTGAGAAAGACTCCTGCCTGCAACCTTGGAGAAGCTGCTGCCAGTCTATGTAGACAACAGTGAGCTAGATGGACCAATGGTCTGACTCTGTATAAGGCAGCTTCCTATTTTCCTATGCCTTGGGAGTGCCCCAATAATCAGCTGCCTGAAGTGACTGCCACACCTTGCCTCATGAAAGGGCTGCTACTCCATAGAAGACACCCGAAGGGGCAGAGTTTCAGCAGATGGTGGTGGGACTGGTGAGGCTTTACATTTAATAATAATAATGATGATGATGATAATAACAACAAACCCCAGTGAGGCACTACCTTGGCGTGGTTGTGGGGCTTGCGTGCTCTGAGGAAGGTGAGAGCTATGCCAGAGGTCCAACCATACTGGACAGGTCTCACCAGAGGAGCCAGACAAAGAGTGCCTCTCCCATCAACAATATGGTGAGACGTAACTTTAATAAATCTATACCGGATCGGTTGTCGCCCGGGTCAACAAGGACCGCGCCAGGTGCTGGAGTCCCTGGACATCTGGTGGCAAGTGGGCAACAGGACTCAGGATCTTCAGTTGAGCAACCAGGGCTGAAGACAGCAAAGTTACTGGAAGAAACGTCGCTTAACCGGAAAAAATATACAAAAAATGCCAACAAGGAAATAATGATCTGCTATTACAAGTCTAGACCAACTAGAAGAGGTTATTTAAAAAGAATGTACCAAATTTGGAAAGAGAAGCATCCAGATTCAGAAATAAAAGAACAAAGGCTAGCAGACCAGAGAAGATTCATAATAAGAAATAAAGTATTCACAGGAGTAGAGCTGGAAGAACTGCAAAGAGCAATACAGGCTCAAGACATGGAAGAAGAATTACCACCAACTGAAGCAGTTGCTCAGGTGCAGGTGGAGGAGGTGTTGGAAATAGAGGATGCCACTGTTGCTGAACTGTTTCAAAATCAAAACCAGGCAACCTCCCCTTTGCCTTCACCTCAAAAACCCAAGTGCCGTTTAACAGAAAAGCAACAAGAACTAAAGCAAAAAATAACTGAGCACATGAACCAAACAACCACCCGGGTTCAACTTCCAGCTCTAAAAACAGTTGCCAAAAAACAACTTGCTCAGGTATTAAAAGATGTCAATGCTGCACTTGCAGAAATAACAACCAAGAATTTGCAAGAAACAAACCAACTAATGTACAGTGCAGCAACAATAACAACACAAGAGCTCGGATATAAGATCAATGGACCTGTAAAAAAAGAAAGTAGTACATCACCTAAATGGAAGATTAGATTAGAAAATAAATCTCCAGGCTTAGATCAGATGCTAGTAAATTGAAAGATATGAAAGACAAGAAGCTGAAGAATGAAAACACCAAACAGTATCTGATCCAAAAATACCACCTAGATTCAAGGAAAATTAGAGAAGTCCTGGAAATAATAAAGCAGCAAATAACAGCAGTGTCAAAGAAGATTAGCAGATATGAAGCCAGAACTACACAACACAGGCAGAATCTCCAATTCCAGTCGAATCAGAGATGTTTCTACCAAAACATAGAAGGAGAAACGGCAAGAAACATAGAAACACCAAATAAAGAAGAAACAGTGCAATTCTGGAGGAAATTATGGGACAATCCAATAGATTATAATAAAAAGCAGGCTGGATGAAAGAGGTCAAAAAATGTAACCAACAAATGCAAGATCTAATAATAACACCAGAATTAATAAGTGAAAGAGCAAAGAAAATTAAAAATTGGACTGCTCCAGGCGACGATGAACTGCATGGCTTTTGGCTTAAACACCTAACAAGCCTTCATAAACAACGATCAAAACAATTCAATCACATTTTGCAAGGAGGTGATATTGAACAATGGCTAACAACCGGGAAAACTCATCTCATCATGAAAGTCCCAGCAAAAGGTGCAGTTCCAAGTAATTATAGACCGATCACCTGCCTGCCAACCATGTTCAAATTATTAACTGGAATAATAGCAGATGAAGTGATGCAACACTTATTAACTAACAAACAGCTTCCAGTTGAACAGAAAGGAAATTGCCTGAACACCAGAGGCACAAAAGACCAGCTGCTGATTGACAAAATGATTTCAGAAAATTGCAAGAGAAGAAAAACCAATCTAAGTGTTGCATGGATTGACTACAAGAAAGCCTTTGATTCATTGCCTCACACATGGATACTAAAATGTTTAGAAACAACTGGTGTCAGCAAAAACATTCAGATATTTATTAAAAAAGCAATGAACATGTGGAGTACACAGTTAACAATCAATGGTGAGACACTTGGACAGGTTAGCATTAGAAGAGGCATTTTCCAAGGGGACTCACTATCCCCTCTGTTGTTTGTAATCACCATGACCCCACTTTCACAAATACTAAACAAAACAGGCCTCGGATACCAAACATCTAAAACATCAAGTCAAATCAACCATCTGCTGTACATGGACGATCTGAAGTTGTATGGAAAGTCCCAGTCAGAAATCGAATCACTGCAAAACACTGTCCGTATATTCAGTAGCGATATAGCAATGGAGTTTGGACTAGACAAGTGTGCTGCATTAATAATGAAAAGAGGGAAAATAAGAAAAACAGAAGGAATAGAACTGCCCAATGGAAGCAAGATCAAGAACCTGGAAGAGAAAGAACCTTACAAATACTTGGGCATTCTCCAGGCTGATAACATCGCACACACTGAAGTTAAAAGAAAAATTGGAAGTGAATACATCAGGAGAGTTAGAAAAATCCTCAAGTCCAAACTCAATGGCGGGAACACCATACAAGCCATAAACACCTGGGCTATACCTGTTATCACATACACTGCAGGAATAATAGACTGGACCCGGCAGAGCTAAAGACGCTAGATCGTAAGACCAGGAAAATCATGACCATCAATCATGCTCTGCACCCCCGCAGTGATGTCGATAGGCTCTACCTCCCTCGCAGCTCAGGTGGAAGAGGAATGCTGCAAGTCCATCAAACAGTAGAGGAGGAGAAAAGAGGCCTTGAAGAATATATCAAGGACAGTGAAGAAGATGCACTTCAAATGGTCAACAATGCAAAACTATTCAACACCAATGAAACAATGCAGGCCTACAAGAAAGAACAAGTCAAGAACCGAGCAGAAAAATGGAGAAATAAGCCCCTGCATGGTCAATATTTGCATAATATAAGTGGAAAATCAGACATCACCAAGACCTGGCAATGGCTTAAGAATGGCAACTTGAAGAAAGAAACTGAGGGTTTAATACTGGCTGCACAAGAACAGGCACTAAGAACAAATGCAATAAGAGCAAAAGTCAAAAAATCCACCACAAACAGCAAGTGCCGCCTTTGTGAAGAAGCAGATGAAACCGTGGACCACCTAATCAGCTGTTGTAAAAAGATCGCACAGACTGACTATAAACAAAGGCATGACAAAGTAGCAGGGATGATAGACTGGAACATCTGCAAAAAATACAAGCTACCTGTAGCCAAACATTGGTGGGACCATAAAATTGAAAAAGTTGAAGAAAATGAAGATGTAAAAATATTATGGCTACAAACAGACAAACATCTGCCACACAATACACCAGATATCACTGTAGTCGAGAAGAAAGAAAAACAAGTCAAAATAATCGACATAGCAATACCAGGGGATAGCGGAATAGAAGAAAAAGAAATAGAAAAAAATCACCAAATACAAAGATCTACAAATTGAAATGGAAAGGCTGTGGCAGAAAAAGACCCAAATAATCCCAGTGGTCATTGGCGCCCTGGGTGCAGTTCCAAAAGACCTTGAAGAGCACCTCAACACCATAGGGGCCACAGAAATCACCATCAGCCAATTACAAAAAGCAGCTTTACTGGGAACAGCCTATATTCTGCGACGATATCTATAACCATTGACAATAAAATTCTGGCATCCCAGGTCCTTGGGAAGGACTCGATGTCTGGATAAAACAAACCAGTCAATAACAGCTGTCTGTGTAAACAAGAAATAATAATAATAATAATAATAATAATAATTAATAATGACGATCTGAAGTTGTATGGAAAGTCCCAGTCAGAAATCGAATCACTGCTAAGCACTGTCCGTATATTCAGTAGCGATATAGCAATGGAGTTTGGACTAGACAAGTGTGCTGCATTAATAATGAACAGAGGGAAAATAAGAAAAACAGAAGGAATAGAACTGCCCAATGGAAGCAAGATCAAGAAACTGGAAGAGAACGAACCTTACTAATACTTGGGCATTCTCCAGGCTGATAACATCACACATATTGAAGTTAAAAGAAAAATTGGAAGTGAATACATCAGGAGAGTTCAAAAAATCCTTAAGTCCAAACTCAATGGCGGGAACACCATACAAGCCACAAACACCTGGGCTATACCTGTTATCAGATACACTGCAGGAATAATAGACTGGACCCACGCTGAGCTAGAGACGCTGGATCGTAAGATCAGGAAAATCATGACCATCAATCATGCTCTGCACCCCCGCAGTGATGTCAATAGGCTATACGTCCCTCGCAGCTCAGGTGGAAGAGGAATGCTGCAAGTCCATCAAACAGTAGAGGAGGAGAAAAGAGGTTTTGAAGAATATATCAAGGACAGTGAAGAAGATGCACTTCAAATGGATGAATATAACTGAAGGAAGCCCGGGCGGGTGTGCGACTGGGGGAGTCAGTCATGCGACTTGCCTCTGCCCCCCCGGCAGTGGGCCCCCAGACAACTGTCTCTCCTTGCCCTATTATAGTTACACCCCTGATTTGCATGATCAGCATGGTGTTGCTTACCACACAAATGGTGCGTGGCCAGTATGGTGTTGATGACCACACAAATGGTGCCCACGTATGCACACATGCCACGTACCAGTTCTTGAGGGGAGCGCTGTCACTCACAGCTCTCCTCCTTTTAAACGCTCCCACTCGCTGCTTCCCCCCGCCATCCCCAGTGGCGCCAAACCAGTTCAGACCTTGCGCATCAAACCAGTTCACTCCACGAACCTCAGTTCATGCACATCCCTACTAAAAGAACTGCACTGGCTACCAATATATGGTCCAGGGTATTTAAGAGAACGCCTTCTTCGTTATGAGCCCCACCGCCCATTCAGGTCCTCGGGGGAGGTTTATCTGCAGTTGCCACCACCAGCTTGTTTGGTGGCTACTCAGGGATGGGCCTTCTGCATTGTTGCCCTGATACTTTGGAATGTATTCCCTGTTAAAATAAGTGTCTCCCTGTCTCTGAGAACTTTTAAAAAGGCAATTAAGACCCATTTCTTCACCCAGGCTTTTAATGAGACTCATAGATTTCAACATTGTTTTAAATTTCAAGTTGTTAATGTTTTGATTTTGTTTTATTTTGTGCTGTTTTACTGTAAACCTCCCAAAGACATGAGTTTTGGGCAGTAAATAGATAGACAGCTAGATAGATAATGAAGCAGCTATGTGCTGACAAACAAGAAAAGTCCTGGTTTGGGAGTCTTTAGGAATGCTTCCGAGTGGCCATGCGGAGACTCTGTTCTGGGGTGTCGGGGAGCCTCATGCAGACTCCTATGGGGAAAGGATGCAGTGAACATGCTCCCTTCCTTGACTCCCTTGGCTGCTTTCTGCTCCAGTGATAAAGACTGTTCCCTTCCTGTTCTCTTTTTCTCAAACGCAGGTCAAGCCAGGCATAGCACCACTGCGGGGGTGCCAAGGAGATGTTCAGAAGGTCCCATTTCTGGACTCCATAACATGGTTGGCACATGTCCTTTGAGAGAAATGAGCCATAAAAAGTGCCCTCTCTTGAAGAGTGACAGTTGTTCTCTTCCCCACCTCTCCTTTGACTGCATGAGCAATTGGCAGCTCTGGGAGACCAGCTTTTCCAGTTTTACTGTTTAAGGAGTGTGAAATGATGGCTCTGAAAGGCTTGCCTCAAAGAAGTACAGTTCAGTTTTTGTGGTAAATCCCTCAAGGGAACATTTGCTTTGTGGGGAAATTGCATTGTTCCTGCACTCAAAGGACAGTATTTTGTTGCTGAGAAAACACAATTGGAGCTGGTGCTTCCATTACAACCAAGAACGCTGGGCAGGTTCTGACTGAGTGAATGTCACACATTCCTATTGGATACTGCCCCGTAACAGTGCTAGTAAGAAGCTTGCGGCATTAAAAAAAAAAAAAAGCTTAATTTTTTAGTTTTAATCTTTTAGAGGTAGAGTATTTTTGTGCCGAGACGCTTGAGTACAGGAATATTCATATGGCTTTGTTAAAAAAGAAGAAAAAGAGGTAGCTAACATTCTTATCCTCATAGCAACATCTTTCATCATTTTTTTGGCTTCTTTTGGCTTGTTTGAAAAATAATTTTTAGAATACTGTGTGCTTCTTCTCTTCCATGTTGCAGCATGTAAGCCCTGCCAATTTTATTTCCGTTTCTAAGAGCAAGTAAAATTAAAAATTCTGTATTATGTCCAAGGGTCTGGATCAGGGTTTCTTACCTTTGCCCCCCCCCCAATGTTGTTGGACTACAATTCCCAGAATCCTCAGCCACAAAGGTCATGTCTGGGGATTCTGGGAGTTGCAGTCCAACAACATCTGGGGGCCCAAGGTTAAGAAACCCTGGGATTTTGCAAAGGAGATAATGCAGATATAGGTTTCTAGTAGCAGAGCTCTCAAAATACCAGATTGGTAACAGAGGTGCTCTTACCCCTAGACTTCAGTGCCGAAGTCCAGGGCCTTCACACCCTCTGGGCCCTACAAATCCTCCTTAGTCTGTCCTGGGTGGTGTGGTTTGTGCCCTCAAGAATCTACATGTTAAAAGATGATACTTCTCTTGCAGCAAGCGGGTGAGTGGGTGGATGGGTGGGTCTCTAAAAGCCTTTAGGTCCAGGTTCCAAAATTACCTAGGTGCACCTCTGATCAGTAATATTGTCTCTAACAGGAGACAATCACAGTTTTGAGTAGTTATGATAGTCCAGGTACCTAAACTTTGGAAGATTCACTGTCACATTATTCAGTTACAATTAATATTTTAGATATAGTGAAGTCGAGGCTCAGGGAGAAATGTGAAGTGTAGTCCTCTCCCTGATTTACTACTTCACTGCATGCAGAGGTATGTTTTTCAATATGAAACATTCTAAAATGGTCTCTTCTACTTTTAGTTTTAAGTGGTACAGTTCAGAATTCTACCACCTCACTCAGCTTGCGTCTGTGCTGGGCTTGTGATATGTGTTTTGAAGATCAGACTTAATGATTGTTTTTAGCCAGGGGTGCAGTAAAAAAAGAAGGGGGGCAAATATGTAAATATATTATTAGCTTAATGAAATGCATTCTTTTGTTAGGTTGACTGATTAATGGATGTATTGTGCCTGATAGATTTGTCCTTTTTGCATATTGCTCTGATGTGGTTGCTTCTTAATATATTTATTCTGTTTGTATACCACCCCAAACATAAGTCTTGGAGAGGCTGACAACAACATAAAATGAATTAAAACAGTTTAAACCACAATTCCAGTTAAAAACCTTGGTGGATAAATGTACCTTCAAAGACATTTTAAAAGCTGTTAGAGATGTGGAGGCTCTTATTTTAGCAGGGAGCACATTAAAAATATTGGAGCAGCAACAGAGGAGGCCCGTCCCTGTGTAGTCACAAGACAAGCTGGTGGCAAACACAGACAAACCTCTCCAGATGATCTCAAAAGACGATGGGGCTTGGCCAGCACCTTGTATTTTGCCTGGATACCTATTGGTAGCCAGTGTATTTCTTTTAATATAGGAGTAATATGGTCTCTTCAACATGACCCGGAGACCAGCCTGGCTGCTGCATTTTGCACCAGTTGCAGTTTCCGGACTGCATACAAAGGCAGCTCCACATAGAGCGCATTGCAGTAATCAAGTCTGGAGGTTATGAGCATATGGACTACTGTTCTGGTTGTTTATCTCAAGAAATGGATATGGCTGGCTTATCAGTTGAAGCTGATAGAAAGCATCTCTGACCACTATCTCAACTTGGGACACCAGGGAGAGGCTGGGATCCAGAAGCATTACCAGACTGTGTACTTGTTCCTTCTGGGGGAGTGTAACTCCATCTAGAACTGGCCGATCAAAATTGTCTCCTATATTCCGACCTCCCACAATGAGTACCTCCGTCTTGTTTGGATTCAACTTCAGTTTGTTCCAAACTGAACAAACATCATCCAGCCCATTACCGATTCCAAGCAAGCATTTAGAGAGGTTAAGCCATCTCCTGACAAAACTGATATGGAGAAATAGATCTGGGTGTCATCAGTAGGGATGTGCATAGAACCGGTTCGGAGGCCCTTTATGGGTCTCCAAACTGGTTCTGCTGGTTCGACGATGTGTGTGTGTGTGTCTAGCTTTAAGAGTGGGGAGAGTTCACTTATCTCTCCTGCCGCTTTCCCCCACCGCTGTCCATTTTAAAAAAAAGCTCACCGGGGTGGCAGTGTACCTTCCTGCCACCCCGTTGCCCCTGTTTTCCAGATATCCAGAAGTCTCTGATGCGCCTCCATGCGCTGGCGCACACAGGCGCATTGGAGACTTCTGGTCATATCCGGAAAACATGGGCAACGGGGTGGCAGAGAGGTACGCTGCTGCCTCGATGGGCTTAAAATAAAAAGGACACCAGCGGGGGGAAAGCAGTGGGAGGGGTAAGTGCACCCTCCCCCAATCTTAAAGCTAGACACCCTCGTTGCCTTCGAGCATCCCTGCCTTGAGCCGGAAAACAGGGGCAATGGGGTGGCAGAGAGGTACGCTGCTGCCTCGATGGGCTTAAAAAAAAAGGACGCCAGCGGGGGAAAAGCAGTGGGAGGGGTAAGTGCACCCTCCCCCACTCTTAAAGCTAGAGTCCTTCCCAAGGACCTGGGATGCCAGAATTTTATTGTCAATGGTTATAGATATCGTCGCAGAATATAGGCTGTTCCCAGTAAAGCTGCTTTTTGTAATTGGCTGATGGTGATTTCTGTGGCCCCTATGGTGTTGAGGTGCTCTTCAAGGTCTTTTGGAACTGCGCCCAGGACGCCAATGACCACTGGGATTATTTTGGTCTTCTTCTGCCACAGCCTTTCAATTTCAATTTGTAGATCTTTGTATTTGGTGATTTTTTTCTATTTCTTTTTCTTCTATTCTGCTATCCCCTGGTATTGCTATGTTGATTATTTTGACTTGTTTTTCTTTCTTCTCGACTACAGTGATATCTGGTGTATTGTATGGCAGATGTTTGTCTGTTTGTAGTCGGAAGTCCCATAATATTTTTACATCTTCATTTTCTTCAACTTTTTCAATTTTATGGTCCCACCAATTCTTGGCTACAGGCAGCTTGTATTGTTTGCAGATGTTCCAGTGTATCATCCCTGCCACCTTGTCATGCCTTTCTTTGTAGTCAGTCTGTGCGATCTTTTTACAACAGCTGATTAGGTGGTCCACGGTTTCATCTGCTTCTTCACAAAGGCGGCACTTGCTGTTTGTTGTGGATTTTTCGACTTTTGCTCTTATTGCATTTGTTCTTAGTGCCTGTTCTTGTGCAGCCAGTATTAAACCCTCAGTTTCTTTCTTCAAGTTGCCATTCTTAAGCCATTGCCAGGTCTTGGTGATGTCTGATTTTGCACTTATATTGTGCAAATATTGACCATGCAGGGACTTATTTTTCCATTTTTCTGCTCGGTTCTTGACTTGTTCTTACTTGTAGACCTGTTTTGTTTCATTGGTGTTGAATCGTTTCGCGTTCTTGACCATTTGAAGTGCATCTTCTTCACTGCCCCTTATATATTCTTCCAAGGCCTCTTTTCTCCTCCTCTACTGTTTGATGGACTTGCAGCATTCCTCTTCCACCTGAGCTGCGAGGGAGGTAGAGCCTATCGACATCACTGCGGGGGTGCAGAGCATGATTGATGGTCATGATTTTCCTGGTCTTACGATCTAGCGTCTCTAGCTCTGCCTGGGTCCAGTCTATTATTCCTGCAGTGTATCTAATAACAGGTATAGCCCAGGTGTTTATGGCTTGTATGATGTTCCCGCCATTGAGTTTGGACTTGAGGATTTTTCTGACTCTCCTGATGTATTCACTTCCAATTTTTCTTTTAACTTCAGTGTGTGCAATGTTATCAGCCTGGAGGATGCCCAAGTATTTGTAAGGTTCTTTCTCTTCCAGGTTCTTGATGTTGCTTCCATTGGGCAGTTCTATTCCTTCTGTTTTTCTTATTTTCCCTCTTTTCATTATTAATGTAGCACACTTGTCTAGTCCAAACTCCATTGCTATATCGCTACTGAATATACGGACTGTGTTTAGCAGTGATTCGATTTCTGACTGGGACTTTCCATACAACTTCAGATCGTCCATGTACAGCAGATGGTTGATTTTACTGGATGTTTTAGATGTTTGGTATCCGAGGCTTGTTTTGTTTAGTATTTGTGAAAGTGGGGTCATGGTGATTACAAACAATAGAGGGGATAGTGAGTCCCCTTGGAAAATGGCTCTTCTAATGCTAACCTATCCAAGTGCCTCGCCATTGATTGTTAACTGTGTACTCCACATGCTCATTGCTTTTTAAATAAATATCTGAATGTTTTTGCTGACACCAGTTGTTTCTAAACATTTTAGTATCCATGTGTGAGGCAATGAATCAAAGGCTTTCTTGTAGTCAATCCATGCAACACTTAGATTGGTTTTTCTTCTCTTGCAATTTTCTAAAATCATTTTGTCAATCAGCAGCTGGTCTTTTGTGCCTCTGGTGTTCGGGCAATTTCCTTTCTGTTCAACTGGAAGCTGTTTGTTAGTTAATAAGTGTTGCATCACTTCATCTGCTATTATTCCAGTTAATAATTTGAACATGGTTGGCAGGCAGGTTATCGGTCTATAATTACTTGGAACTGCACCTTATTATTATTATTATTATTATTATTATTATTACATTTATATTCCACTCTTCCTCCAAGGAGCCCAGAGCGGTGTACTACATACTTGAGTTTCTCTTTTCACAACAACCCTGTGAAGTAGGTTAGTCTGAGAGAGAAGTGACTGGCCCAGAGTCACCCAGCTAGTTTTATGGCTGAACTGGGATTTGAACTCGGGTCTCCCCGGTCCTAGTCTAGCACTCTAACCACTACACCATGCTGGCTCTGGATGTGCACAAATTTTTTTTAATTTGATTTGTGACCAAAAGAAATCACCCCTGAACACTATTTGTTTTGTGTCCACATCACCCCCAGATTCAATTTTTATTTGATTCAATTTGATTCGGATTTGGATCAATTCAGACCACTTAACAAGGTCCTAGAGGCATCAAATGTGGAAGGTGGGTAGGTCCCCATGCATGCCACCTACCACCCAAATATCAAGGTGGTAGGCTGCTTGGTTGATTTTTAATGATTTTTTTAAGTTTTTACTGATTTTGTATATTTCCACCATAGGAAATAATGGGGTTTCGAAGTCGCCCTATCCTAACCCTAACATGGACCCCCAGCTTTCATTTTAAAAAAAGCTAACCTCTAGCCCTTGTAGAAGTGGAGTTATGGAGAAAAATGTGCGGTCATTATTTTTCAAGTGTTTGGATTCTTTGGTGTATAATAACTTTCCTTCATAATGAATCTCTATGAGGATTCATTGCACACCTTCATTTTTTCTGTTTGTTTGGACTGTCATTGGGCAGTGTCAACTGTCAACTGCCATGTGCCAACTACACACACACCCACCACCTGCAAGGCAGTGGGGTACTCATTTTATTTTTTTAGGAATATTGAAGTATTTATATTATTTGGTGTCTAATAACCTTTCCTCATAATGAATTCATTTGAGGATTCGTTATACGCCTTTGTTTCTTCTTTTCATTTTGACTGTCATTGGACAGTGCTAACTGTCAACTGCCATGTGTCAATTACACCCTGCCCCCCCCCACACACTGGGGTACTCAGTTTTTTTTTAAAATGAATTTTGAAGTGTTTGGATTCTTTGGTATCTTCAATACACCTCTTCATTTCTTCTGTTCATTTTGACCAACTGCCTTGCAGGTGGGGTTGGGGAATTAGTGGCATCCCATGTTCCAATTACCCCACAAGCCACTGGTTACTCAGTTTATATTTTAGGAATTTTGAGGTGTTTAGACTCTTTGGTGTATAATGAATCCTCATAGGGATTCATTGAAGAAAAGTTATTATACACCAAAGAATCCAAACACTTGAAAAATAGTGACCACACATTTTGCTCCATAACTCCACTTCTACAAGGGCTAGAGCTTAGATTTAAAAAAAGAAAGAAAGCGAGGAATCTGGGGGAATTAATGGGAGGGATGCGAATCTCGAATTGATTCAGATCAAATCAGGTGTGATTTGATTTGGACCCAAATCTAGCCAATGGACCACAGGGGTGATTTGTTTTGTTTCCAAATCAACCAAATCAGCTAGATTTGGGTACAAATTGATTTGTACCCGAATTGATTTGTACATCCCTAGTTAGCATGCGTAGGTGTAAAAATAGCCTAGCCATAGAGATTTTGTGGCAACCAATACTACTACTAAGACTTTTTCTGAGGTTTTACTTTGGTGTGTCAGATTCTTTGACCCTTTCTCCTGACCCTTTCAGTCACTGATGTACCAGATTCGGGATAGTTATGCAAATGGAATAACTGCTGCTGAGTCAAACAGTATGTATGCTGCTTTGACCTTGAATAACAGCGTTTATGTTTTGAGCCCTGAAGAGTTTGAGGAAGCTGTTGCTATAAGCAGAGGACGTAGAGAAGGATCTTTCTTTGGCAATTCAGCAGACAAGAGATGTAGATTGTGGGCCTCATGGGGACAGAAGTATGCATGTTTGGTAAAGCTGCTGTAACCTGCTCTGAGTCCCTGGGATAGAGCAAGAGATAAATTAAACATCTTGTGTTGGCAAGGCTGAATGACTCAAATCTGATGTTAACTTCTACCTTGGTGAGCTGCTTTCAGTCAGGTAGACAATGCTGGACTAGGTGAATCAGGCAGTGTAATATGTTCACAAATCAATGACCACTAGCAGTTACTGCTAAGATTTTGTGTAATGTTGAGTACCAGCTCATGAATGAACATAATGGTAGAAGTGTGAAATGGTTCTCAGAGTATAAGAAGAGCCCAACAGGAACAGATCAATGGTCCATCTAGTTGAGCATCTTGGTTCCCACAGTAGTAAAAAAATGGAATAACCCGATTCTGCTTTTGGGATTGCAAATAATACAATTAAAACAGTATGTATTGTCCCATTGTCTTTCAATCTTGCTAAAGATGGTTCAGCACATAATATGACAAAATGATTGTGGTGCTCAAACAATGTACAATGATAGATCTTAATCAATTTCTGTATATCTCCAAAGAGGTCATGGTAACGGGGCGGAGCCACCATTGAGTGGATGGGTTCAAAGAACCCAGGCTGCCGATAATCAGGGGCCGTGCCTGGTGCCTCAGCCACACTCCCTGCATCTGACTTGAGATTTGAGAACAAATGTGAGAACAAATACCGGCCAGCGCTGCTTTAAAGGCAGGGAGAGCGTTTCTGGCCATGCTGTGAATGTGGCACTGGCCGGAATATGCTGCCGTGTGACCCCGTTGGGGAGCAAAGCCACACCCCCTGCGTCTGACATCAGATGCAGGGTGTGTGGCGGTGGGGGGGGGCCACCAGTGGAAGGAACATGGGCTGCCGGCTAGCTTCCTCCGCCAGTGCATGGTAAATGCCCAAAAATAACATTTTGTCCAAATTGCAATGGCTGAAAACACAACAATGTTCCACATGAGTGAATGGCTATGAAGCTGAAATAAACCAAAACCGCTGCAAATACTGGTGACTGAAAAACAGGTTGTGCTAATTTTATATTTTGTACTTCTTATTCAGTTCCAGGCAAAATAACTAATTCAGGTGTAAGTAAAAAACAATATTTTGTTAAGAACAATCTTGATGGTCTGTGCTGGATCAAATAACACATCTTGACTGTAATACACTGTTGACAGTAGTCTCCTTTACCCACTTTAAGCTTCCATATACACTCCTCCTTATTCTCCACTTACCATTATCTGTAACGTAAGACATCAATGTATAGTTTTTGGGGGGCATACCCTCAAGATGGTAAAACTATTGAAATAAGAACCAAATCTCAATCAATTACCTTACAGTCTTGGAGAATTGTTGTTGCTAGTGTGTTCTCTCCTCTGTGCTTTTTAACAATTGCTCTCTTCTGGCTATGGTAGCCTCACTCTTATATAGTAACTGGCATTGTTATTTTGATTCACTTACTGACAGCTGTAGTTATATTCTGCTGCTGCCACAGTAGTAAGCCAAATGCCTCTGGAAGGCATACAACCAATGCACGATGGCAATAATCTTCCACGGCTCTCCTGGCAATGTATTTGGTAGCATATTAAGAACATAGGAAGCTGACTTATACCAAGTCAGACCGTTGGTCCATCTAGCTCAAAATTGACCGGCAGGGCTCTCCAAGGTTTCAGGCAGGAGTCATTCCCAGCCCTACCTGGAGATGCCAGGGAGGGAACTGGTACCTTCTGCATGCAAAGCAGATGCTCTACCACTGAGTTGCAGCCTTTGCCTCTGAACATAGGAGGCTCCATTTGGCTGTCATATCTAATCGTCACTTATTTATGTATTTATATTTATTTAACCTATTTTTATACTGCCCAAAACGTATGTCTCTGGGCGGTTTACAACTTATTTGGACCTCTCCTCCACAAATTTGTCCATTCCCTTTGAAAGCCCTCTGATCCAGTGGTTGTCATCAGGTCTTGAATAGGAATAGGATTGGTGGAGCTAGAAGAAGTCAACTAAATATTTTGCTTTTTACTGCAAATGATTCTGTTTTGTTCTAGGTTGCTGGCCATAGACGGTAATAAAGAACTGAACTGTTTTTTTCCCCTAGGTGATTCAAGTTTAACAGCTGTCTTATACCAACCCAAGAATTGTGTGTCCTATTTTTAAGAAAGGCTTTATCCCAACCTGCATGTCTGTAATTATGAACAGCATAATATATTCACTCACCGATGATGCTTGATATTATTCCAGCCTGTGTATGCTTTTCCTGTTCCTTCTGCACAAAAATGGAGGGATGTAAGGGAAAGAGATCTATTTTGGCAGGTGGCAGTCCAGGAGGTGGGTGGTATATGAGAGGAGCACGTCATTCTGTTGCAGTTGATTACAAAGATTGGCTTGCTTTGCATGAGTCGCGAGATGTCATCCTGGTTTCCCATTTTAATAAAAACCTATATGCCTGCACGTTATATTTTGTAACAGTTAAATGCCGTGCCAGCCCCCAAGCAAGTTAATAATGTACATTCCCCATATGCTACTTAATCTATAGGTTTTTCTTTTCTAAAAAAAGAGAAAAGCCAATTTCATACATGGTGAATGCAGAGCAATTGCGTCAGTGTATTTTGTACCATGTTATAGAACGTCTGTGTAGTTTATACATTATGCAGTGTAAGCAAGTACCCTGTGACAAGTTAATACTCCTCAGAAAGGGTTGTCTTAAAAAAAAAACACAGTTCTGTGCTTAGAAACAGTATGCTACTTGCATTGCTGTGTCTCTTACACCATTGCGAATGAAACATGAATCCTCCTGTAACATTAATTCAGCTTTGTGAATGGTAAAAACCCCAAACAAACCCAAACATAATTTGTAGAAAGTGAGCAATGAAATGGTAAATAAACAAGAAGGGAACAATCTACCAAGAAGTTCTCCACCATAGGCCCCATTGGAAGGAATGGGAGCTGCACAAAATCACTATTCAGGGGTGTTTGTGCAGGAGAATGTCCTGCTGGATTGTGCGCCTAGTTAACTTGCTGAGGGCTGATAGATGGGAAATCTGAATTTTCTATCTGCACAGGTAGAAGAACCATTTGGACTTAAATTGCCCATCTATGCAGGGTTTTATTATTTTAATTTCATGATTTTCTATTTATATCAAGCTTTCCAGCCAAGACAGATTCACAAAGGAGGTTTACCATCAAAACCCACAGCAGATGCAGTATATAGAACCAGGTATTTGTGGCAATCTCGGCTGGTCTCTGCAGTTGATGACACTGTACAGCTTCCAGGCGCTTCCCTCTACTGGGAGGTAGAGGTGTGCACAAATGGCTCGTGCAGGTGTGGGCGGGGCAGGGAGCGGTTCCCTTAAGAAGCAGGCAAGCAGGTCCTTACCTGCTCCGCTGCCACCCCACCACTTTTACGGCTTGCTCTAGCAAAGGCTGGGGCAGCTGCGGTGCTGTTCCTGGTGTCGGCATGCACATGGCTTCCTGCCCTGCCGAACTGGTTTGGCTGCAGGTGCCTGAACCGGTTCGGCACTTCTCAAAGGAGGCACCAAAGCAGTTCATGCACATCCCTACTGGGAGGAGGCAAAAGGAGCTGCACATAAAAGGGGGCTGGCTGGAAGTGCCATCTCATAGAAGCAAGCTCAGCTTTGATCTACAGAACCTTCTGGTCCCTGGCGACTGTTTGAAAATAAACTTAAGATGAAGAATGGATTAAAGTAAAAATGCAGCAGTTTGTTGAATCACCGTAAGGCTCTTAAGTCATGTTTGTGGCGCCCAATTCCATGGCATAAGTAATGCCTTGCTGGACAGACCAAAGTTCAATCTTGTCTTGCTTTCTGCTTCCTCATTGTTTTATCATTGCTCTGTTTCAATGGTGCACAACTTTAGCCCTCCAGCTGTTGTTGGACTCTATTTCCTATCATCCCCAGTCTCAGTGGCTAGTAGTTGGGGGTGGTGGGACTTATAGTCTGACAACAGCTGGAGGGCTGAAGTGGTGCACCCCTGCTCTGAACCATGTCTGATGCCTCAGCAAAATGTTATGAGCTGAATTCATGTTGGGCATTCCAATTCTCTGCATGTGTCACATGCTTCTTTATCTTGCAATATTCTTCCTATGTACATTGAACATATGTTTATGTATGCCTACTACAACCTTCCCATTACAATTATTGCATTTGATGAACTAGGTCATGAACTAGGTATAAGTTTGTCACCATAACCAGTCTGTCTCTAAGGTGCCACAGGATTTACTTGTGTGTTAAGTTTTGTTTGTTTCAGTTATCTGGAAAACAAACTATTGAGATATATTTCCTCTCACCCTCAATTGCTCACAATTTTCAAAATTTGTTTCAGAATTCTCAGTCAATTATAAATTTAGGGATGGGTTACTGCTTTCTCTTCCCTTTCATATCCTTTTCAAAAATTTCCTGAAGGAAACAGATCAGTTTCTTGAGGGTCCACTGGGTCCCCAGAACATCAATTTGGATTGGGTCCAAACTGGTCCCTTATGTGCAGATGCAAGGAGAGACTTGCATGCTGTGAATATTCCCCCATCTCTAGAAATATTGAGGAGGTCAGTAGGAACATAAGAACAGCCCTGCTGGATCAGGCCCAAGGCCCATCTAGTCCAGCATCCTGTTTCACACAGTGGCCCACCAGATGCTGCTGAAAGCCCACAGGCAGGTGTGGAGGGCATGCCATCTCTCTTGCTGTTACTCCCCTGCAACTGGTACTCAGAGGCATCCTGCCTTTGAGGTTGGAAGTGGCTTATAGCCCTCCGACTAGTAGCCGATGATAGACCTCTCCTCCATGAAGTTATCCAAACCCTTCTTAAAGCCATCCAGGTTGTTGGCTGTCACCACAACTTGTGGCAGAGAATTCTACAAGTTGATTATCCGTTGTATGAAGAAATACTTCCATTTGCTGGTCCTAAATTTCCCGGAAATCTTACTAAGCCTGACAATTCACGTTCATGGTCTTCAACCTGGCATGTGGTATGATTTAACCTTAGTGTCATGCTCTAAAGGCATATAGGAGCTGGACTGGATATATTTGGGGCCATTTCTTGGTGGTCTGGGGTTTGTCCCAGAGTGGATTGAGGTAGGTGTGTGTGTGTGTGTGTGTTCCCAAATTCTAGGTTGTGTAGTTTGCTTTCATTTCTGCTTCATGCTTACCTAGCTAGGGCAGGCTGCAATCCAGCTACTTCTTACTGCCAAGAGAGACTAATCTCTTGAGATATTTGACACTTGGCTGCAAGGTAGCCACTTAAAAAAAAAGCAGCATTGTTTGCATTGGATGTGGGCTCCAGGAGAGCAACTATAGTGTTATCATATCACACCTTAAAAAAAAAAAAAAAGACTGAAAGATCCTAGGCACAATCCACAGGAAGATGTGCACAAGTTCATTTATTGAAATGAATATGGGCAGCACAGGAATATGAAAGTAAGTGTGAGAGCATTAACACGTCTCCTTCACATGTTTGCTTTTAGAACCACATATTGAAGTGATTGTTGTGATTGACCAGGTAATTGTGTAAATTCAGAAAACAACATTTTTTCATGGCCTTTTAGGATATTTTGACTATATTACGATTTTCCTGGTAATGCATGTGATCATTTAATTGCACATTTTAAAGAAAAGACTGTGGTATGAGCATAGATTTTTTACCAAGTGTGGCTCTGTGCAGTTTAGTGACTTAGAGAGTACAGTGTGAATCAGGAAACCCCTAGTTCCAATCCCACCACAAACTCGCCAGGTAACCTTAGGCAAGCCTCAGCCTCCTCGTGCAAGATGGGAATAGCAATACTAACCTATTGAGAGAATGTATATGATTACAGTATGCAAAATGTTCCTTAATTGCTCAGTATTCAATACAGTACTGTACTGTTAATTTTGTAGGATGTGGGAATGTTGTAGGCAATGTAGAAGTAATTGGTTGCAATTACCTTTAGCAGTGATGGAGGACTAGAGAAACGGCCTTATATGTGGTGGTCGGTGGCCTCCTGACTTCCAGAGATGTCTGCCTAGCACAACCTTGTTAATTGTTAGGCAGTAGATTATTATATTAATTGTTAGGCAGTATATTATTATTTTTTCCCCAAATTTGGTTTTTTGTTTTGGCCAGTGTGAAGTGGATTGTAATGCTTGCTCTTGTTATGGGATTTTACTACTTGTGGCTTTTTAGTGTGGTTTAAAAAAAGCTTTTTTTTGCTATTGCATACATTGCCACATTTGTTTTATTAATTTTATAACTGTTGTTGCTCTGGTATGTTAATTTGGAAGTCACCTTGGGGATCTTTTTGCAGAACTGAATGGTGGTTTAGAAAACCCTAAATAAATAGATTAGAATTACAATCCCTTCTATATTAAAAGGCTTTTCACTTAACCAAAATGAAATTCTGTATTTGCCTTTTTCAATGACTCAAGATATTTTTCTCAGGAAGATTGAAGCCTCTTACAAAGAATTCTTCTAAAACACAACTTTAAACACCATGCATGCCTAGATATTGCTTCAAAGGTATAGGATCCTTTTCTGTGAGAGGCCCAGTTTTTATGTGCAGGTGATGAGATGGGCAAATCCCTTCCATTTTTGTTTACTTTTTGCAAAGCTCCTGGGAAGTTCTGAAGAGAAATGGTTGGCTCCATCTATAGGTAGAAAGGGAGAATTGAAACGAATAGGTTTTAATAATACATCTCGTTATTCAGATTTGATCTGGACAGCTGTTGTACTTGAGCTGTGTGTGAGTGTGTGTGTGATGAATAGATTATGTGGTGAATGTCATTTAAAACAATCTTAAAAGGCAGGAAATCTTAACTGAATATTTCCTAGAAAAAAGTGGAGCTACTCAGAGTAACTAATATTCTGAAATGCCTCCCTCTTGCCCTGTTACCCTGAGGAATTGCACTTATTCGGCTACCCTCTTGCCACTCTCCCTATTTATTCATAGGAAGAGGTATTTTAGTTGTATCTGCTGGCTTTATTAAACTAGCTGCCTGGCACGTAGAGAGAGTTAGCTTTATAAGAGAAAAGCAGGACATTTTGAATGGGTTTACTCAGGTCTAAGAGATGAGGATATAGAAAAATCGATTTCATACATGTAAATTCCAAGAGCACAGAGCATCCCTATTCCAAGGAATCTAATATTCTATTTACATATACATTTACCCTAATTTTAATCACTCTGCTTTGCCCAGTCTGTTTAGCAGAACTACATTTCAGCTGCCACTCCTGAAAGTTGCTCTCCCCTTTTAAATTCCAAAGGCAAGTATACCATATCTCTGGGCCAGTGAAAGACCAGGGACTCCCACCCCAGGAGGGTGGCTGGGTCCTTATTTAACCCCTGGAGGGTTTCTGTGTTGTCATGTAACCTCACTGAGGCAGACTCAAGCTCTGTCCAGGCATTACTGTGAGTGTGTGCAGCTTCCCTCATCATAGGGAGGATCTCTCCCTAAGTACCGCATTGTCTGTTCAGTGATCAGTGGGAGGTGGGGTATGGAGTGCATCAGTGGGGGCCCAAGTCATGCCTGAAAGGTTGTTCATGACATTTATGCCCAGTAAGAAATACTCAGATGATGGCTGAGATAAGCGGGGCTCGTCAATTCCTAGGCACCTCCTTTTTGTGGCACCTGGAAACTTAAGTGTGGTGCTTGAGCCAGACCATGGATGGATGCAACCAGGAGCAGAGTGAGCAAGCAAGGCAGGGTGGGTTGCTTCCTCCTTCACCTCATTGCATTGGTTCATCGCCTCCCTGAAAGGCAACGAATGGAAGGGATGGCTCCACACCGATGTGGACAAAAGGGCAGAGAGTGGAATGGTGTGAGAATAACTCATTACTGAGACAAATTCCAACACATTTTGAAGTGAAAGTGACCTCTTCTTCAGGGGAAAATAGACATGAATCAAAATGAATGACTTCTCTCCAACAAATGTCATACGTTGGAGAGAAGTCTTTCATTCTGATTCATGTCTATTTTCTCCTGAGGAAGAGGATGCTTTTGCCTTGAATTGCATTGAGACTTGTCTCAGTAATGAATTATTCTCACATGGTTCCTCTTTCTGTCCATCGACTCCCTGAGCCAGATAGTTGCAGCCAGGAAGAGGAGGGAGAAGCCCAACCCTGACTTACTTTCTCACGGCTTCTCTTGGTTAGGTTCATCCATCGCCTGCTTGAGCCAGACAGACACAATCAGGGGGAGGAAAGAGAAAGCACGGTGTGTGTGTGTGTGTGTGTGTGTGTCTGTCCCGCCCCCGCAGTGGAGCATAGAGCATTACTGGGGGTGAATGGAGACTCTGCCCTCCTGTAGAGGGCAGGCTGACTTCTGCAGCCAAAGAAACCTGCACATATGTGCTAGCGCTATTAAAATGGATGAAGTGCTTTGATGAATACTTTAGTTTTTATCCTTCTCCCCAGACAAGGTGGGAAGAGATCTGGGTGCATTCAACACAACTTGACTCAATAATTGTCAGAAGGAAAGGGGCTTATTGGAATGTGATGGCTTTTGAAGACCAATATTCATCATTCCCCTCCTTGAATAGGGTCAGGTACATCATAAAATGGCTTGGAAATGTGGATGTGCTTGAAAGGAACTGGGCCACCTTGTGCTTAGTTGCCTGTGCCAGATAATGTCTTAGCACTAGAGATGCCAGAACTACCAGAGTGGACCAATAGGACCTTCCTCCATATCAATCAATCAATCAATCAATCAATTAAAATATTTATACCCTGTCCTCCTAGTACTCTACTGCTCAGGGTGGATCAAAACACTAATAAAACAGATACAATGTGAAATAAGACTAATAAAGTTAATCAAATTAAGTTAAACAACTTAAAAGACTGGGCTAAAACCACAATTAAAATTACATTTTTAAAAATAGTTTCAAATTAAGTTCTTCAAAAAGTGAAAAACTGGGAGCTATGAAATCGAATGAACCTACCAAACATAAAACCTTATATAAAATAGCAGATGAAACATTAAAAATCCTCTATAAAAAGATGTGTTTTAAATTGGTTTTTTAAAAACACTGAGGGAGGGAGCATGACAATGCTCTTTGGGGAGGGTGTTCCAAAGCCAAGGGGCCTCAACCGAAAAGGCCCTGTCTCTAGTCCCTGCCAACCACAACTCTGTTAGTGGGGGTGGGGGCATGAGCAAAGCCTGAAATTATGAGTGGAGAGCCCTGGCAGGTTTATATGGGTGGATGCGGTCCGACAGGCACCCCAGCCCCAAGCTGTGTAGAGCTTTAAAAGTCAAGACCAACAACTTGAATCTAGCCTGGAAGTGGACCGGAAACCAATGAAACTGCCGCAGGATGGGTGTGACATTCATGAAGTGACTTGTACCCACGAGTATCCTTGCAGCAGCATTCTAGACCAGCTGAAGGTTCCGAAGAGTCATCAAGGACAGTCCACTTAGAGTCCATTGCAGTATTCCAATCTGGATGTTTCCAAAGCATGAGTGACTGAGATCAGGTCTGACTTTCCCAAGTAGGGTCGCAGCTGGCATACCAGCCGTAGCTGATAAAAGGCACTTCTGCACATCGCTGTCACCCTTAGGAATAATTCCTTTAGGAATTATGCAACCAATTATAGAGCCTGATCTCAGTTTAGGGACTAATCTCAGGGTTGTGTGATGCCTTGAGACATTTTACAGGTTCCAAGCAGAAGGTTCCAAGTTCCTTCCCTGGCATTTTCAAGATAGGGCTAAGAGAAACTCCTGCCTGCAACCTTGGAGAAGCTGCTGCCAGTCTGGGTAGACAATACTCAGCTAGATGGACCAATGGTCTGACTCAGTAGATGTCAGCTTCCTATGTTCCAAGCTTACCTGTGCATCTGTGTTTGTTTGCACTTCTGGGTAGTGAGGGAAAACTTGTGCTTTTGTTTTATGGCAAGAGGCATGGGTTCCATACAGTGTTCTTTCATTTTTTTCAACTTTTTTGCAGGATGAGTTTTGATCTGGGTGGCGGTATCAAGGCAGTGCGTGCGCACGTGCATTCAGAGTAGGACCTTCCTGATTAAACCTGAGTGGGATCTAAAATTAACTGAGCGGACATCAAAAAAAGTGTGAATGCATGCCTTATAGGGAACACTGGTTCCATATGCATTTGAAACTTGTGCATCTTGCTTCAGGGAATGTTGAAACTCAATGTAGATGCAATGAGGGAAGTGGAAAGATTGATTTTGCTTGGGTGAAAACCCCTGATTGGGGCCTAGAATGGTATGAAGACATGAGAGTGCTTGAATTGCATCTGCTATTTCAAAATAACCAGACAAATTGTTGACAGGGAAGGCAGAAGAACTGTAGGGCTAGGAGGCACTGAAGGGCAATGGATTTTACATAATGATGCAAAATAATCAACCACATCTCTGGCAGCAAGTATCTGGTATAATATGCATCTTATACAATGTTATATGTCCATAGGGGAATCTCTTCACCTATTTTTAAAAAAGTAGTGATATTTACAATAAGGCCTACGTGAAATCATCTCTTAGGTTGTGGTTCAGGTGGACAACATGGAAAATACCCCTAGCTGAAAGGGTTTTCACATGCAGCTCTCTCTTTTGCAGCACTTAGAGAGCATTTAGATGCCGTGGTGTGTCTATACCTGCAAAGAGTAGAATTGTTTGGACCATGATTTTTCTCATGATGCACTATGGATGCAAAAGCTGGACTATGAAGAAGCATGATAGAAAAAGTATTGATGCTTTTGAACTTTGGTGCTGGAGAAGACTTTTAAGGATACCATGGACAGCCAGGAAAACAGAGAAATGGATCATAGAACAAATCAATCCAGAACTTTCACTCGAGGCACAAATGACCAGACTCAAACTATCATAATTTGGACACATTATGCAAAGACCCAGTTCCCTTGAGAAGTCCATAATGCTGGGAAAAGTTGAAGGAAAGAGAAGAGGATGACCAGCAACAAGGTGGATGGACAACAATGAATGCACCACTGAGGGACCTTAAAGGCCAAGTTGAAGACAGATCATCCTGGAGACAATCTATCTATATGGTCGCTAAGAGTTGACACCGATTTGATGGCACTTGATCAGTCAAAAGGGCTGGGTCACATCATACTAACCAGCACCCTCTCAGACCGTATCCCAGCAGCCCATAGAGCAACTCCTGAGCTCATGTCTAGGAAGTGCTTGCATTGAGGCACCACCTGTATGGATCATGCAGTTGTGGAGACTCAAAATGGGTTATCGCAGGTGTGCAAGTCGTGGCAACTATGTGTGTAACCTTCATGAGGATGTGCCTGTTCATTCAAGAAGTGATTTTGAGTGAGAGCCTTCTGGTACTCCTACATGATCCCAGAATGCTGGCTAATCTGAAGCCACCCATTGAAACATCAAAATGTATATAAACCTTAGAGAGCACCTTCTGTATGATCCTCATCGCATGTTGAGGTCATCTGGAGAGGTCCGTTTCCGATTACCACTGGCATGTCTGGTGGCAACTTGGAACCGAGCTTTTTCTGTAGCTGCTCCTGGCCTGGGGAATGCAATCCCAGTAGATATCTGTAGTTTGGGCCCTCAAGAGAGCCCATAAAACTTATTTGTTCGGCCTGGCCTTCCAAGATTTTTAAATTGTTCTTAAATATTTTTAATTGGTTTAAAATGGTTCAGAACTGTTTTAAATTTGTTTTTATATTGTTTTAAGCTGTTTGTTTTAAATGCTGTTTGTTTTTGGTTTTTACTTGCTGTGTACTGCCCAGTATTTGGATGGGGTGGTATATAAATGAAATGAAATGAAATGAAATAAATAAATAAATATAGGGCAGCATTTAAGTGTACATGGAGAGAAACTATTTGGAATTCCTCCAAAGAGAAGAGAAGAAGCGGTTTATTAAGATATCTTGTAAGCACTTTTGAATTGCTCCAGATTTCCCCCAAACCCAGTTAGGATAGAGGGATTTTTAAAAAAAAAATTTAAAAAGAGAGATGTTGTTTTCCCTTTCTCAGTGGTCCTCTCTGCACTAATGACCTAGGAAGCCTGACCTTCAAAATGTGGCACTTGCCTGAATCCCTTGGAAATGACGTGGGATTTGCACCAGTAGCTTCTTAAGGATTGCAGTCAGTTGGAGAAATGCCAGCTGCTAAATCTCTGGCAGCACTTCCTGGAATACTTTTCAGCAAGTGTTCCTTGGGAGCCATTCTATCAAAGGACTTACCCAACTTGACCCTGCTTAGCTTTTGAAACGAGAAAAGGATCATTGTACAGGTTGGCCTGGCTTCAAGCCAGCAATAAAACCAGGAGGTGAATTTAGATGGGAATATCTAATCCCTGTGCAGGCTTTCATTGCCCGAATCCTGAAATGCTTTATGCCCGTGAGTTCACGTCTGCCTTTGCACCTGCAAGTTGGAGGTTTCTGAACAAGCTCTTCAGTGGGAAGGATGAGCCTTGTTTTTCTCTCTCCCAGCCTTGCTGCCAATGGCTGCATCACGTCTTTAAGAAAGAAATAAAAAGCTGCTTTTCCTGCTTTGTAGAGTAAGCTGGCATTTTAGAGTTGAACTTGATTTGAACTTTTGGTTTTCTTTCTGCCGATTTTTGAGATTGGACTGGGCTTTGAACCACACAGAAATACTCACATGTATTTGTATTGGAGGACTTTTCCAGCCACATGCCTTTTTGCAAAACATTGAGTTGCAGATGCAGAGTCTGAGTGTGGTGGAAATGCAGGTCTTTTCTGTTCACTCTGCAAGATATTGAGGGCCCCAAAGTCTTGTGAAATACTGCTTTAAAAAAGGGATTCCCTAGTTAAACTCCATTAGGCATTCAATTCCCCACGCTCCAGTGTATAAATTGTTTGGATGTTATTAGATTCAAACTGCCACTCTTTGGAAATGTATTTGCCCTGAACAGGGTGCTGATGTCACTGGTAAGAGTTCACATCCTGGGAGAGGCTCACAGTTGAAACAGAGGTGTATCTGATTCAGCCCCGAGGCAGAAAAACTGGATGAGGCAGGTTTCCCCCCTCCCTTTTACAGAATATGTGGTTTTTGAAATTGCACGAGCTTGACAAATAGGGAAGTGTTTTGTGCTAAATTCAGCTTCTGTGCTAAGGTCACACAATGTTCCTTTAATTTTGACATAAAGCATTGTCTGTGTGCACATTTTAAGGAATAAGCACTCTGGCTACCACCTTCAAAGCACTGAGTAGTTCTACTGATTTCACTCCAGCTGCTCTGGAAAAAGTGTCTTTGAGGATTACAACCCTACAGCTAATGATTTGATTTATTTTAAGATTTTGATCCTACCAGTCAGCCAAAGAAGAACTCAAGGCAGTTAGCAACAAGGTAAAATGGTATAAATGGCAATAAAACATCAGACACATGTACATTGAAAAAACAATAATATTTGCTTGTTATTTTTAGATGTATAGCCATGTGCACTTTAGAGACAGTATGGATGTGATCCCTATCAGAATGCACATGCGCACACACGCGCGCACACAGAGTATCACATAGTAAGTTTATCATGTGTGTGCATTCTGATGGGGATCGCATCCATATGTGTGTGTGTGTGTGTGTGTGAGAGAGAGAGAGAGAGAGAGAGAGAGAGAGAATAATAAAGCCACATCCTCCGTAACTAGTTGCATAAGCAGAATTTTCAGCTCTGTAATATCAACGCCCCAATCCAGCTAGTTAATTGTGGTGAAGCCCCATTGAAAGTAATATTACTATGTAATATTAGTACTACTGTGTTGTTCTGTTGGTTTAACTGGACTGACACCCAAGTGCATTAACCACTTGGCTTTTTCAAATCATTGATTAGTAGTTATCAAGACCACCCATTTTAGTCATTTATATAGACACCTACTGCAGCATTTTATTGTGATAGTTGCATATTTCATTTTTATTTTAATAGTATTCTACATAAGCGGAGTTCTTCGTTCCATCAGATAGTAAGCTTATCAAGTGCACCAACAGATAGCTGTGTTGAAGTCCGAATTTCTTCAAGGTATAATAACAAGCTTGGCAGCTTCCAGGAAGAGTGAAGGCTCTGGATTTCTCCACATGTGACCCTAAGGCAGAGGACTCTATCTATCTATCTATCTATCTATCTATCTATCTATCTATCTATCTATCTATCTATCTATCTAATGGCTGACATCCACAGCAGCCTAATGCAAGTGGTGTTCCCCCCCTCTTTCCACTCTTTTGAGTGAATGCTATGTGTGGGCTGAAGCTCTTGGTGAACATAAGTTTCATTCAAGTCATTGTGATTCCCTGCCCACCTTCCCATTATGTATGTTTTTTATTATTTCCTCTGGGGCACTTTTTGTTTTTGCCTTCCCCTCTTGATTTTATGCAAATAGTGATCAGACAACAGAGTGAAATGGTTTCCATGGCACTGAACAAATATAGTCCACATTGTATGGGACTCTCTTGCACCTGAAATGTATAGAGAAAGATGTGTATATAGTTTTTAATCTAGCCAGATGGAACTAAATTTAGTATCATTATAATAACTTTTTATTGCATAGTCACAGAGGAGCTTTTGAAAAATGTTTCTTTATATGAACTATTATGCATTGTATATCATCCTTTAAAAAAATCCTGTTAAATTATGCAGATACCACATGGGATAATGGTACATACATGATCCATTAAGCATTCATGTAAACATTTCAGGAGGGAAAAAACTTTCTTACATTCCAGTTATCAACACTTGCCCTGATCCAGCAGGGCATGTGCATTTACACTTGGGACTCTTGCACACATGGGTTGCACTCCAAGAGGTAGATGACTACCTTTGCAGATCTCTGGATCATATTCCTCATCCAAAATAAATTGGCAGCTCCTGGACATGGGATAATCAGACATATAAATAATTACTAGATCAAGACATTCACATGTTCCACGGAAATTACCAAGACTAACTAATTCCAAGTAATACATTAAGGATTGGGTTGCAAAGTTGTGATCCTAACTACAGTAAGATCATATCTACACTTCTGATTTAAAACTGTGTTTTTTATTGACTGATTTTGAAGACATAGACATACATATAAATGTTAAAAACACACTTTTTTGCACAATATTCTGTGGTTGATCAATACAATATACATAAGAAACATAAGTATTGAATCAGTTATCTTCTTCCTTCCTCTATAAAAGAGGGAAAGGGAAAAAAAGATGGAGGAAAAGGGTTTTTTAAAAAAATGTTGCTCTTACACTGAAAATAGCTTCAGAAACTCAGACCAGGTCATACTTAGAAAGGCACATTCTTTTATGAAAATGGGGACATTCATGCTCTGCTATTGTGATCAACTCAGAAACCCAACTTTCCATGTCTGGGGAGTGTTTACATTTCCAACTTTGAAGAAGGAAACGTTTAATCACAAGTAAGGCCTTGGTCAACCAGTTCCTTTGGTCAAGGAATATGCCTTCAATATTAGGAGTCAAGCCCAACAATATCAAAATAGGGTCAATGGCAGGGACGTGCACAGAACCATTTTGGCTGGTTCAGTTCAAATCTGAACCAGATTAGACTTGGTCCAGTTCTGGGTTTGGTTGAACTAGGTCCAGTTTGGTTCCACCCTTGAGCTGGGCTGAACCAGTTCACGGACTGGCTTGGGTATACTTGCATTATTATTAATAATAATAATAATAATAATAATAATAATAATAATAATAATTCGATTTCTATACCGCCCTTCCAAAAATGGCTCAGGGCGGTTTACACAGAGAAATAATAAATAAATAAGATGGCTCCCTGTCCCCAAAGGGCTCACATTCTAAAAAGAAACACAAGATAGACACCAGAAACAGTCACTGGAGGTACTGTGCTGGGGGTGGATAGGGCCAGTTACTCTCCCCCTGCTAAATAAAGAGAACCACCACGTTAAAAAGGTGCCTCTTTGCCCAGTTAGCAGGCTTCAGTCCCTGAAGGTACTTTTTCCTGATCAATCCTGAACTCTGTTGTTCCCTGTTTGCCCACTGCAACATGGCTTAGATTCCACCAACACTTTTTTTCTTGTCCATCCCAGGAGAACCTGCTCTTCCCTGGAAACAATGGAGGTCCTATTTCTGCAATTACCTCCTCACTATACAGATCCCTGATTTTAGTCCAGCAAAGCAGAAGGCTGTATTGCTTCATTGCCTAGGCCTTGAAGGCCAGATAATATATAATTATTTGCCTTTTCCTGCCAGCTTGGAAGAGGATGCCAATGAAGCTGCTCTTCAAGCCTTAAATGATCATTTCAACCTCACTTTGAATGTGATTGCTGAACATTACAAGTTCTGTTCTAAATCCCAACTGCCTGGTGAATCTATTGATCAGTATATCACAGCATTGCATGCCTTAAGTGTAACTTGTGAGTTTGCCAACTTTACTCATGAACTGATCAGGGATCAGATTGTTATGAAACCAAACTACTCCAAACTGGGTGAAAAATTGCTATTCGGGTGGAAACTAACCTTGGATAAAGTTATAGAGATGACTAAGAGGGTGGGAAATGCTCTTCACTGTGCCAAATTGCTCTCTTTGGTACTCCCAAACCAACCTCCTGAAATCGAGACTGTTCTGTCTAAATCCTTCCAAACCCAACCTTCTCATTTGGCACTGCCCCAGAAAGTAGCAGTACAAGGAAGGAGGAGCTACCCATGCTACTGATGTTGAGACTCTGCCTACAAAGCCAGTTATGCTCACTGTCTTGCAAGGGAGGTCAATTGCAACAGATGCAAAAAATAAAATAAATAAAAAAAAAAGACACTTTCCCAAAGTTTGCAAGTCTGCTTTTCACTCTACTGATTCACCATAGGATAAGGATTAGACAGATGAACCTCTTCCTGACAGCATTTTAAGTATGACAGAATCAGAGCCTGCTTCTTCACATTGCCAAGTTAAACTTGATGGTCATGAAGTGCAGATGCTGTCTGATTCTGATTCTCTGTACATTATCATTTCCCATATGCATTACAATAAACTCATTACTACTACAGATCTTCAGACATCCACCCACGGGGATATGGAGGTTCCCCTATTGCCATAAATGGATACTTCACTGCTGACCTGGAATACAAAGGACATGCTGCATAAGGGAAAGTATATGTGTCACAAAAAGGAGTCTCAATATTGGGCTGGAAACATCAGAAAGACCTACGGATCATGTTAGACCCTACTGACATGGAACCCATGTTACAGATGATGGAGCAACCATATGCTGATGTGATTGCTGATTTCTCGGATGTTTTTTTTCTGATACTCCTGGCCATACATTTCAAACATAAAATTCAGATGAAGGCAAATGCAATACCCGTTCCACACAAAGTGAGGAACATACCCATAGCATTGTGCCAACCACTTAGAGAGGAGCTCTTAAGACTACAGCATGCTGACATCATAGAGCCTGGTGATTCATCAGAATGGATCTCTCCCATTGTTCTTGTGAGGAAATCAAATGATATACTTCTAATTTGCATAGATTTTAAGAGATGTGAACCCCAACATGTTAGTGGATTGTCATCTGTTACCCAGCATCAATGAAATGCATTTGGGCTATTGAAATGCCTCTGAAAGAGGCCTCAGTGTTAACAACTTTGGACTTCTTTCCCAAAGACTATTAATTTTTCAATCTCCTCTGTGTGCAGTCTCCACCCAAAATGTCCCAAAAGCCATTTTGAAATGGACCCACATAATCTGCTTCTTCTAAGACTGACTAGATTTGAGAAGCTACCACCCTCTCAATCCAACCTTGCCTAACCATGGAAGACTGGAGACAGACCTATAATGGCCTAATTTACAAGAAATTATATGGGGATGTGCTGAAATGCAATTCAGAAGCCAAATCACTGCACAATCCCTTTGAAATTGAGGGCTTACCCAGTCCCTTTAATGTGGAGGAGAGCAGGTCATCCCTGCTCCTCCATGCACCGCCATTGTCATACTGGTGATGCTCTCCCTTCCAGCTATCCCCATGCTGTGCTGGCATGCACATGGCCTCTGCGCATGCACCATGAGGGGGCAGCTGTAGGAGAGCGCTACAGTGAGCAGAGAGCGCTCACTGGCAGTGAGCGGAGGAGGAATAGGGATAGACCTGCTCTCCTCCGTGCTAAAGGGGCTGGGTAAGCCTTTGATTTTAAAGAGATTGTGCTGTGATTTGGCTTCTGAATCTAATTTAGAGCACCTCCCTACTATAAAACAAAAGTTAGCCACATCTAAGGAAATGTCACTAAGTGTTCCCTCGCTTACACACACACACACACACACACACACACACACACACACACACACACAAATGACTGGATTTGAGACAGGATGGTCCTTCACATTTCAATCAGCTATGCAGTTTTTAATGTAGAAGAGAGTCTTCAGCATCACTTATGTGAATATAGTACCTACAGGAAAATCCAATGGTGGCCTTGGAAAGTTGGCTCCAGAGACGTTGGCTTCTCTGAAATGTTTTCCAATATCATGAAGTTTCTTTTTAAGATAACTATTTTCATGTTCCAGCACACAACAGTTTGCCAGCTAAGTCACCAATGCTTCATATCACATATCTCTTCTACTTGAACTATATTTCTCTAAGATATTCCTGAACACTTGGTGGCGACCCAAAACCAGGCCTTCTCTAGGGTTGGCCCAGGGCTGAAGAACACACTCCCAAAAGACATCAGAATCTCCCATCTCTGATTGTTTTTAAATGACTTTTGAAAACACACCTGTTTTATCAGGCTTTTAGTTTATGATGTTTTAAAGTTTAATTTATGGCAATTTTAATCTTTTTAAATATGATTTTTAGGTTTTACTTGCTGTTTGCTGTTTGTTTAAATTGTAAACTGCCCTGAGATTTTATATAGGATGGTATATAAATGTGACAAATAAAACTGAATAAATAAATATGTGAAGATACCATGAAAATGCACATTCTCTCTCTCTCTCTCTCTCCCTCTAAAAACAATCAAACAAAACACACACACACACACACACACACACACACACACACACACACACACACAGTTGTAAATGGAATGATTAAAAGTCATTATGGGATTGAGAGGAGAGCTTGAGCACAGGGTGTGTGAGTCTGTTCCTGCTTTCAAAAACTTTTCCATTCCTTTTCCATGTGATCACATGTTTTATTCCTTTCAGAATTTTGGTAAATTTGCACCCTGGATGTTCTGCAGGTTGCTGGTATTCAGTTGTGATTTGAACTTGTGGGTACAAGCAACATGCTGAACTATGAGAGTAATGCTTGTTTTAAAATGTAGTTTATTGTGTTTAATTCAGTATAATTGCGGAGTGAGGGGAACCTGGGGAGCAGATAGCTGTTGTGGTGATGGAAATGTGGAAACTTTGCAGATGTTAGGCTTGGACAGTGTTTTTTCTTAGGTTTTACTAAAATGGCTGTTATTTTGTTTACTTGATGAAAGAGGCAAAATGGAAACAATGAAATTCTACCACTGAAGCTAAGCAGGTCGGCCCTCTAAGCTTTCTGGATCCACCTGGAAACCATGTATACGTAAAAGGGTATGTGTTTTCTCCTTCAATCCTATTTTGCAGAATCTGCATCATTCACTACTGCTATAAATGGCGGATGTTGTCTTGAACCCCTCCCCCCGCCCCGCCAGTATTAGCCAAGCGTGTACATTCTGTTAGGATGTATTCACACAAGAATCTTCATTGCTCAGTGACTGATATTTCAAGAGGTGATGTACCTGTGTGAAATGGGCGTAGCAGGTCAACCACAAAGGGAGAATTGTAATTGACTAACATTCTATTCAGCAAGATTTCCCCCCAAAGTAGTTTATACATTTATCTGTAATTTCTCAAGCCACACTGCCTTTGCAGATGACCACATGTCCTTGGGTGAGTTTGTATATTCTGGCCAAGTGGTAAAGGGTGCAGCTGTGTGGTAGAATGGTAATCTGTATGGGCTTGTAGAGTATAATGTATCATATAGCCCTTAGTAATGTATCAAATAGCCCTTAGTAATGGCACCAGAGGAATGAGAAGGGGGTCATTTTATGGTATGACAGAAGTGCAACTCTCTCTCATGCTTATATATCCATGACATTTATGGCTTCTGCAAACTGCCTCCACACAGTGACTGCTTTATGTGATATTCATTTGTGTCCTGTGTGCTGTTTCAACATTTAATGGATGGCCACAGTTTGTAACTCCAGCAATAAAGACTTTGGGGTTGTTTTGCAAATAGTATAGGGCACTTTTGTATTCAGTGGGGTCTGTTAAATGCATAATAAATTAAAAAACACCCTACAGCAACAATCTTTTATAAATTGCTTGAAATTTTTGTTAATCATAATGGGACGTGCATGCGTAAGAGAAAGTGCAAAGGACTGTTGCCTTGATCCGCACCATGTACATACATTAGATATCCAGTAGAGAGATCCTTACACATTATGAATTTAAAAGATGATCTATTCTGATTATTTCACCATTTACACCAAAATGAGGTGTGTAGAAGTGTAACTTATAAAGTGTACCAGTTAGCAAAAATTAAGGCAGCAAAGGCATAGGAGGGGGGGAAACCTGCATAGAAGTTAGGAAGTCCTTGCTGAAGCTCCTCCACCACCTTACACTTTTGAGTAGGAAAGACAAACTTGAGTGATCATCAGAATATAACCCACTGACGATTCAGGGAAAGAGTGTGTGTGTAGCAGTTCTGGTTAACATGATATTTGTTTGTTTTAAACCCACTTTCTTGGGGAACTTAATAGTTCTTTTCAATCTTGCTTATAGACCTCTGGTATCACTTATATAACTAAGCAGACAATCAATTCAGGAACAATGTATGGGAATGAAGGGTATGAACAAATAAGCTATGAATGATGGTTACAGGAAAATCAAGCTCCACTCCCTTTATTCTGTCTTAATGGCTAATACCAACAGGGACAAGACCAGTAAAAAGAGGTTAATGAATTGCAAAGATCCTTTAGAAAGTGATTGACTAGTATTGAAGCTCAGTCAAATCAGTCATAAATATTTACTATTATTAGCAACAGTAGGTTGCCTGTTATTTCCAATTGATTTTAAAGCTGTCGGAAATCTACTACAGTTACTATTAGCCAGTTGTTTATTTAAAAAAATCAATATTTTCTAGGAACAATTGTACAGCACTTGAAATGTCCCACATCCCTTTAAATTTGCTTTCCTCCACCCCTCCACAAATACTTCATAAGCAATGAAATGCAGCAAGTGAATGGAAAGGTTCATAATTTCATTCATAGAAATCACTCTGATCTTTTGTTTTATCAGTCATATTTCATAAAATAACTTTGAGTTTACTATTCCTTGATGATCTCTATTAAACTAATAATTATTCTCAAAGCCATACATGCCTTATTTGTTTTACCAGTACAAATGAGGCACAACGGACACTTAACACAAGTTATTTCCAGCTGTTGTAAGTGGGATTAAATGTTTCAGGGGTTAATGCAACAACATTCTTGCTATTTATGAACAATGGGCTAACATTTTTCTATACATTTCTTGCTATCTCTTTTTAAAACAAAGATTTGAGGACACAACCTTCTCTTCCCCTTTCATTTTACTCTTGTATGTAAAAATAGGTTTTAGAATGGTTGAATACATGCCTGTGTTGGGTTAAATCTTTTTAAAGAACAATAATTTATTTCAAAGGAACATAACAAAAGGGATTTTTTTTTGAGATAACAACAAAGAGTTAACATTTCCCAGGGCAGACAAGTTTCCAATTCAATTAGTTTTAATGAACCTTCTGCTCACTGGTTACTGAACTAGAAAGAACAGCAATAAATGCCCAGAGGAAAGAGAGAGAGGATATTAAGAGGGTTAGTATATAGTATATAAATTTCTAAGTTGACTAAAAGACTAGCCTTGATATAGGTCTTTTTTAAAAAAATAGACATTAAAAGCCATTGAAACCTACATGCCTTCACACACTCTCTCTTTCACAGGAAGTAATTGCTCCTGATTTGGATTATATATATATATAACCATATATATGGGGTTCAGGTCCATGTTTGGTACTGTACAATGCAGAGTAAATAAACATTTTAAGAAAGCAACTAATTGTACACAATTTAGTAACTATGCCGACCCCTTTGAACAGGCTAAGGGCAGAGTGTTGAAAAAACCCAGCAATGACGTCTTGAATTACACCTTTTCTTTCATGTAAACAAATGAATGAATAATAATGATTTGTTACAATTAGCTTATGTATGTATTTGTATGTTGCCTATACTGTGATAGAAGGGCTGCATTTCTAAGAGTGCTTAGTCAGTAAATGGTGTCCTAGAATTTCCCAGTCCAGATTCATTGAAAATTCAAATGCAATGAGTCTGGTTGGATTTAAGTACAAATGTACACAATTATACTAACCAATCCCAAACAAACTTGCATCTTTATGTCAAATTATAAAACTCCACTCCCTTACAAAATCACTGAAATCAGTGATTGGTGCCCTTGAGATGTTTCGGAGCAGCCTAGGTGTTTCTTTTCTGTAGGTTTGTCCACAGAGAGGCCTCCACAGCCCCTGGGGGCCCCCAAATCCTCTTTAGTCTGTCCTGGGTGGTTTGGTCACCCAGCAGAGCATAATTATGCATAATTTTCAGAGGAGGGGTGCGGGCTCCAAAGGCCTTTAGGTCCAGGCTCCAAAATTACCTATGTGCTCCTCTGTTTGTCGCCCTGGGCTGTTGTAACATTTCAAGGCCTGCCATTACATGGGTGGGGCCAAACTAGTGGCTCCTTACCACCTATTAGTCTCCTGTTATTCCACAATGGTTGTATGGTGGGACCTGTACAATTAGGCTCAACTACTGTATGTGGTAGTGTGTCTTTAGGTGTTGCAGCAGCAACGTGGAGTGATATCAGAAAAAAGGACTCCTGCAGCATTCTGTAACATATAAAAGGTACCATTGTTAGGATGCCTTTCTGTCCATTGCTGTTTCAAGTAAATTTTCATATAACCTTCCCCCCTCTCCCTTTTGGAATTTTAAACAATACTTTTAATCTATATTAGACCTCCTTGACAATATTTGGTTTTAAAAAAAAGATGGTATTTCCCCCCAAAGATCTGAAGTAGTCACTTTAACCATCTTGATTTTTTCTTACAAGAATAATTCTTTTAAGATTCCACACATGTTCTTACATATAATGCAGCAATGTCTCTCTGCGTCAATAGTACTGTACTGCTTATTGTGTTTTCCTAGTTTTCTGTGTATCAATTATGAAGAATCACACACTGATTTTGAATTAATCAGATTTTCTATGCAAATTCATATGTGGTACTGAAATGAAGTCAATGTGAAATATGGCTTTTTGAAAGTGGATTTCATGAGTATTTATAGTACATTAAGAACCATTTTAATCTAGTGTTATATGACAGACACTGGAGGTGGCTAATCATCTAGTATTTCTCATTAAAATAAAACAGTATTCATTCAATATATGTACTTTTTCCCCCTGAGAATGAAGTGTTTGGGGGTTCTGTAATTGAATTTTCAAGTCCTATACATTGTTGCATTTTGTTTTTAGCATGTCATACTTTAAAGATGAGTGCTCCTCTGCCTTGATCAAAATATTGAAGTCGATATCTTTCTCAACAGTGTCTGTGCAATCTGATCACACAAAACAGTATAGCATTGGAATCTTGAAACAACCTCATATAATATTTTACAGATATTTCTTTGTGAGCAAAATGACTATGAAACAGTGCACTTCAGAAATACAATGATTTGTATTTATTTAAATGGTACAGAGGCCAACAGAATTAAATTTCAAATAAATACAATATAAACGCTGAAGCAGTGGGGTAACTGTATTTCACTTCTGCATCAAATGTTTTGATAGCTAGACTTTGTATAGTGTGTGGCTCCTAACTGGAAAAATGACAAGTCCAACTGTGACAGCAGAACTACAGCGAGGCCAGTGGAACTATAAAAAGGAGAGTATACAAATACAGGCTTTTGCTGGTGCCAGGTTGACTTGTTTACAGTTTTCTATGGATCCAAATCATTTTACCATCAATACAGTGTTAGACCCAAATAAATGTGTGTTGTGTGCACGTGTTTTAGAAGACAGAAAGCTTCAGCACTGAGTAGCCTGGAAATCACAGACAGGTGGGGCTAAATAAGAAACCAATTACAATCTTCTTAATTAAATTAAATCACAATAAATTGCAATGAAGGATTCTGGGAAGGTGAACCTGAATGATAAAGTAACTCTGACTTCCAGTTTCCTAAACAGCAACTAAAATTCTAAAACTTGCCTTTAAGATATTACAAGAACTTTGTCAAGTAGCACATGAGAAAATAGAGCCCACAGCCATATAGTAAGCAAAAAAATTCTGTTTGAGTATTGACATGACAGTTTTTGAAAGTTCAAGCAGAAAACCAATTATAATGAGCACTGAAAAGCCTGAAGCCCTGCTGTTCAATAAATAAAAAGTACAACAAACTGTTTTCCAAAAAGGTTCTAGAGAGTTTTCTTCTTGTCCCACTACTTACAATATGATTACATAAATAGTCTCTGTTTGCTGTTGAATTGCCAGGCAGCTGTATTAAAGCACAAATCAAATCAAGTTAGGATTAGAAAGTAAAAGAGCATGGTTTAAAGTAATCTATCCCCCAGGAACTGTGCTCAGATTCATCAAACAGAGCTTAAAGTACAGTATATCTTATACCCCTGTGTTTCTATGCTGCACTGCTATAAAACCAGTTATTATTTTTGATATCCAGAGAATGTAGCTTGTAGCTTTAGAAGGCTCACTTGCTTATTTAAAAGTACTATAAACCTTACCTGTCACTTATTATTATTTCTTTTGGTTAAGACTTATGAAAATGACATATGGACGTCACACAAGAAGCCCCTTTTATTGATTGTCCCATATTTGACTCTGCTGAATTATTTTGAATATCTTTAGTGGATAAAAATGAAGGGGGGGGGGGGAGGTTTGGGGTGATACACCGTCCTGTTTATTAAAAACCTGAGAGATATACTATTCTGCTGATTCCTGAAATTAATTTCATGCTTTTTGCATAATATACTTCTGTGGGACCAAGCATAAAGGTGTACCTTATTGAAAATCAGTTAATATCATCAAAGAGGGAGTCTATATTGATGATCGTTTGGCCACACATTTTACTATGCATCTGGAGCACATATGTGGTAATATTTTCCTTACTACTTGGTAGAATGATGCAAATGATGAAATTACCCTGAGCTCATACCACGGTTGTTTGGTTGTCTGTATGGGCTTGGTGTGTCTTCATCAGATATCTTTATAACACGTTTTTATTTTGTTTCTGTTTATGCCTCATCGTCCCAGTACAAATCTCTTGCCTTTTTAAAATATTTCATTAAGGAGCAAATGTACTACAAAATTATTATTTCAACTAGCTTCCATAAGATGTTACAAAATTGTATAAAAATTAGTCTAAATGTAGAATAAGAGATAAGGAGAAGGTATAACATATATCCTATTTCGTATACTTAAACTTTCATTTGAGCTACTGTAGGGTTTTAATCAGACATCAAATTATAGCAAGTATGCATATATCCAAATTTTCCTGTATATAGCCATTTGAATATTGTACTAATTCATACCAAGTATTTTTGAATTATTTCAGTGAATTTAATTTTCCATTTCTAATTTTCAGTTTAATTGGAGCAGTTATTTTTCACAGAATCATGACTCACCAGATCTTCCTATCCCTAAGATTGGCATGACGACAGATTTCCAACATTTAGCCAGTAATATCTTAGTTGCCATAAGCAAGTCATTCTCTATTTTCTTTCTGTACTGACACTCTTAGGTCAGTTACTCATTTAGCTATACAGTCTGTGGTCTTAATTAAGTTTTGTGGCCTGTGGTTGTACCAATAATCTTTGAGACCAGAGTCCAAAAGTAACTGTCCCACAGTTCAACCATATGTGCAAGAAGCCAGTATTCTATGTCCCAGTACTAATCTCTGCATGTTTCCTGTATGTAGGTGGTTCTTCCTTCTCTCAGAACTTCCTCAATGTAGACAATTGCACCCCTACACCTACTAATAACTTTGATGTGGAATGCTAACATTTTTAAAGACAGATTTTTAAGAAGTCTGTATAAAATCAAAAAGAGGAGAAGAAAATTGAGGCGTCTATGAAGAATGGGCGTGGTTGATAAAATTAGCTTAAAAACATTTGCTATTTAAGTGGGGAAATCTGATAATACAAAATGAGCTGTATTCTTTATTTTTTTCACCTACAGATATGGGTAGCGTAAAGAAAAAGCTAACCAAAAGTTCATAGTCTTTCAAAACTATAGTTTATGCACAGACCCATGAGTGCAGATATCACTATCTTGGTTAGGGGGCTATATGATATGTTCTCAAAATACATCAGTACCCCATATTGTACATTAGGTCCAGCTGATGTTTAGTGAATCAGGCTGGCATTGACTGAAACATCTGGAAGTCCTAATTCTGAGCAGAGACTCTTCTCAGTACTTTGCCTCAGGAATGTTGCTCTTTATTTTTCCCATCTCCCTTAAAAAAAAAAAAAAGCACAATTACTAACAATACCAAGAATCATCATCATGATTACTCGCTGTTCTCACATCACTTTGAAAATTGTCCATACTAACGTTTGTTCAAGTGAATATGGCTTAGTTTAATCTTGGTTCAATATTGAATACTTAAAGTACAGGGTAAAATATGTGGCATGAAGGAAGTTTTAACGCTGTCAGCTTGCATCTTATTCAAGTGGCTCATATTACAAATTTCTGCACGTTGCTTAGAGTAATTACTGATAATAATGATAATGTGATCTAGAACATACCCTGTTTATATTACAGCTGTTAGGAACATAAGAACATAGGAAGCTGCCATATACTGAGTCAGACCATTGGTCCATCTAGCTCAGTATTGACTTCACAGACTGGCAGTGGCTTCTCCAAGGTTGCAGGCAAGAATTTCTCTCAGCCCTAGGCAAGATATTCAGGGAAACCCACTGACATTTCTTAAAAGAGTGTGTGGTAGCCAAAAGAGTGTGGCAGGGAGTAAGCAAGTTGTTAGAGTG
This sequence comes from Hemicordylus capensis, assembly GCF_027244095.1. Taxonomy (NCBI): domain Eukaryota; kingdom Metazoa; phylum Chordata; class Lepidosauria; order Squamata; family Cordylidae; genus Hemicordylus; species Hemicordylus capensis. The sequence goes on along the minus strand of NC_069657.1, from coordinate 185,189,787 downwards.
GCCTGATTTGGAAAAACAGACTTGGGAAGAACTAACCTCGGGTTTGAGCGATAGAACCTCTTTTCGAGGTCCCAGAAAGAAACCTTCAAGGAAACGGGATGGAACGGGTGCCCTCATACTAGGGAATTGGAATGTTCCCCTTCTCGTAATCAGGTTAGTAAACCTGTATGTCATTTATGCAATGCTGCTGCATAGGAATAGGGAGAGAAGACATGACCAAGAGTTTCACGTAGATGAGACAGTAAATTTCTTCTGGAAAAGTTTGTATGGTTATGTGCAAAAAGATAAATCTTCTAAACAGCAGTGGGACAAATTGTGGAAATGGACTTTGGACGTGACCCCCCCGCCTCCCCGATTACCTGATGTGCCTTGTAATGCCCCGCCTGCCATGTTATAACCCTGTGGGTTACCAAATCCTTGTTTGTAAATCTTTGTAGATATATGATGTACAAACAACCACTTTATATATAATTGTGCTTTGGTAACGTACTGTATGCTTTGGTAGTTTGTTGGTTCAATAAAAAAATCTTGTCCTATTTTTTTAAAAGTCTTGTCCTATCTTGGAGAAGCCAGGGAGGGGACTTGAAACCTTCTGCTCTTCCCAGAGTGGCTCCATCCCCTGAGGGGAATATCTTACAGTGCTCACACATCAAGTCTCCCATTCATATGCAAGCAGGGTGGACCCTGCTTAGCTGAGGGGACAAGTCATGCTTGATACCACAAGACCAGCTCTCCTCTTCCTGTTAAATGATGTCTTGCCTAAATGTGCTGGTTTGTGGCTATAATATGTGAACCAAGACAGCTATAGTAGAATCAGGCCAATGGGATTTGCTCAGATTCAAAGTACCTTGTACCAAGCCCCTTTGTTTATAATTTCAAAGTTCTCCCTGGCCTTGCCCCTCCTTGTCTCTCTGCTCTATTTCCCATTACACTCCTGCCCATGATCTTGGCTCCTCCCGCTCCATCCTCTCAGGCTGCTAGATCTATCTGTCTCCTTCTCCCTTGGATATCTCCATCCTTTCTCCCCTGCTGCCCCTTGGGCCTGGACCTGCATCCCAGACATCTGCATGATGCCTCCTCTCTTACTTACTTCAAATCCCTCCTTAAAACCCATCTCTTCTGTGAAGCTTTTGACACAAGCCCAATATATTTCTGCAACTAAGCCTAAATACGTGCAACTGAAATAACAGCACATTCTTCCCCTGTTTATTTCCACCTTCCTTTATATATAGATTGTAAGACCCTTGGGGCAAGGTTCTGTGCTCTCATTCTTTGTAAAGTATACATCTGAGTGAGTGTGTGTGTGTGTGTGTGTGTATACACGTGCACACAGACACAGATGGCCCATATAAATAAATACAACTTTCCTTATCCTTCTGTGTTACCACCACAACACATTCTTGACCATACACAATAAACTTCCTACTAAGAGGAGTGCCATTGGTGATTATTATTTCATTGCACCAGCGGCATCAATAGAAGAAAACTAGCCATCTCTCCGCCCCCGCCCCCCCCCCGCTCTTAGATGCATACTTTAAGTATATACAGATAACATTGATATAAAATGTATGTGTTGGGAACTTTTGTATCTTTTATGAATACTGAATGCATTGTGTTTTGAAAGCTCTTAATTTATGAAATTCTTTTTAATGACATATTGATTTTTATCAACCACACCAAACTAAAGGCAAATGCACCATGCTGCCATTATTAAAGAAAAACACCCCTCAATAAATTAGAGGTAAACGAAGATAAATGATTTAAGTGCTCAGTTTGTAGAGTAAATTGAACCCATACATCACAGGCTTTCATTATTTTATATTTTAAATACAGCCAGGTGCATGGGAGTTGAATGACCAGTAATATAAAATTAGCAATATTGGCCATAAGACTATTGATAGGAGAAGGGGATCTTTTTCTTGTAATCTAAATAGGAGCCTAATTTCCATAATTTTTTTTTGCCTGTTTCTTTGAATTTGATTGATAATCAGGGAACTGTAACATGGATTATACTGTCCCTTTGCCACCCTCCTGATCCTGTGTGAAGAAATGAAGGGCTCTGTGTTAATTTTAAACCTCCCTTTGATTGGGTGAACCTGTCTCCGTTTTGTGTGACATGGTTGCCACAGGTCATTGCCTGGTGCAGTGTACCATGAAACAAACAAATAGAAAAAGGCACCTTCTGGCACTTTAAGTTTCACTGCCATCTGACTACAGCCCCAGTGGTTCAGAATGATGAAAAACAGAGCCTTGGACCAAACACACACACACACACACACACCCCTTCTTATGGGTAGAGTGGGGAAAATGTGCATGATGATCACATGAGCTGGGAAGGGCAGGATAGACAGCTGAAGTCATCTTAAAACTCAAGAGAAAAGCAGCCGACAGAGGTCACAATTATATTCTAGTATCACCCTCCCTTTCAGCGAGATCTGATATATTCAGTTTGTTCTTGTGTGGTGCTTAGGGAAGTTCTAATTAAGGGAAGAAAGAATTTTGACACATGTGAAGCAGAGATCAATATTTAGCACTATAATCAGCAATTCCTGATGGTTTGACAGTGTCACTATACACATTGTAACTATCCATTATTCTCTGAGAAGGGAGCCAGGCGAAGGCTAACAGGCTTACTGCAAGCTATCATGAATCACATAAAGCAGTGTCTCATTCACTTCTATTTGCCGTTCTTTTCATCTTCATTCATCCTTATAGAGAAGGTTGTACTGGCTCTACCACCCCTGAAAGCCACCATGCTCCTGAACTGCAACACGGTCACTGATTAAATGTCTGGCTGTATGACACTCAATCTCCTACTTTTGAATAAGAATATTTTCTTTGTCTGTGTGCAACGTATTGTAGAAATATACATGGGGAACAAAATTGTAGTCCATATATTTTAATGTTATATACTGTAGAAGGAAAGATGGAACATAAGGGCAGAAACACACTGCATGTAAGAAAATTGTACTGATGGCATATGCAAGTGAAAGAACATTCTCTTCTGCTTCTATGTTTGAAAGGAATTGGTACAAAGGTAGTAAGACCATCAGGTTTATCAACATGAGACAAACTCTGCAGCATGATGATCTTTTAAATTCACCCTATGGGTGAGCTTTTGTTGGGAATACATTTAGACTAGACTTAGATGGAGATCCCACAATTATTGCAGTGTTTGAATCGGAGGTGTCCAGCAACTCCTCTTATGTGGTTCAGCTGGATCAGTTCCAGTTTGTGACTCCTGAGGATGCGGACAAGCTGCTTGGAGCGGTGAGACCCATCACCTGTGCTCTTGACCCTTGTCCAACATGGCTTATTCTATCTGGCAGAGAGGTGGTTGTAGGAGGCCTAGTAGAAATCATAAACACTTTTCTGAGGGAGGGAAGGATGCCTCCTTGTCTTAAGGAGGCAATCATTAGACCTCTCCTGAAGAAACTTGCATTGGATCCCTCAGTTAAGCAATTATAGGCCTGTCTCCAACCTCCCATGGCTGGGCAAGGTAATTGAGAGGATGGTGGCCCCCCAGCACCAGACTGTCTTGGAGAAAACTGATTATCTAGATCCATTTCAAACTGGCTTTCGGGCGGCTATGGGGTGGAAACTGCCTTGGTTGGCTTGATGGATGATCTCCAATGGAGAATTGACAGAGGAAGTATGACTGTGTTGGTCTGGTTGGATTTCACAGTGGCTTTCGATACTATAGACCCTAGTATCCTTATAGAACGTCTGAGAGTGTTGGGATTGGGAGGCATTGTTTTACAGTGGTTCCGCTCCTGCCTCTCACACAGATTTCAGATGATGTCACTTGGAGACTGTTGCTCTTCGAAATGTGAACTTATGTATGGTGTCCCTCAGGGCTCCATACTGTCTCCAATGCTTTTTAACATCTACATGAAACTGCTGGGAAAGATTTGGTGCAGGGTGATTTGGTACGAGGTGTTATCTGTACGCTGATGATACCCAGATCTATTTCTCCATGTCAACAACATCAGGAGAAGGCATAAGCTCCCTAAACTGCCTGCCTGGAGGCAGTAATTGACTGGAGGAGGGTTAAACTAGAACTGAATCAAGATAAGATGGAGGTACTTATTGTGCAGGATTGAAACTCTAGAGACTATTTTGATCCACCCATTCTAGATTGGGTCACACTTCCTCAAAAGGAACAGGTATGCAGTCTGGGAGTGCTTCTGGATCCACACTTCTCTCTGCTATCTCAGATTGAGGCAGTGGCCAGAGGTGCTTTCTGTTGGCTTCGGCTGATATGCCAGCTGCGTCCGTTTCTTGAGATGGACGACCTCAAAACAGTGGTACATATGCTGGTAACCTCCAGACCTGACTTCTGTAATGCGCTCTGCGTGGGGCTGCCTTTGTACATAGTCTGGAAACTGCAGTTGGTACAGAATGCATCACCCAGGGTCATCTCGGAGAGACTACATTACTCCTGTGTTGAAAGAGCTATACTGGCTGCCAGTATGTTTCTGGGCAAAATACAAAGTGCTGGTTATAAAGCCCTAAACGGCCTAGGCCCTGGGTATTTAAGAGAACATCTTCATTATGAGCCCCATAACCCATTAAGATCATCCGAAGAGGTTTGTCTCCAGTTGCCATTAGCTCATCTGGTGGCCACACGGGGATGGGCCTTTTCTGTTGCTGCCTCAAGACTGTGGAACGCTCCCTACTAAAATACAAGCCTCCCCATCTCTGACAACTTTTAAAATGCACTTAAAGACTTACTGCTTCACCCAAGCTTTTAAATCTGACTCTGGTTTTAAATTGTTGTAGGGTTTTTACTTATATAAAAACCTGGCTTCAGTGGGAATTAAGTGCAACTTTCTTTGGACTGGGGCCCATGGACAGGATCCAGACTAGATCCCATCAAAATGACTAACTTGTCTAATTTATTTCAGTAGTGCTTGTCATGACTAAATTGGTCTGGGTCTTACCCCTGTCAATACGTGGATAAGGATGTGCAACAGAAGATATGTCCAGGATAAACCACATACTGATTTATGTGGTTGGGACAAATGCCTAAATGTTTGTTTAACTTTAAACCCATTTTTTACTGCTCTGGAATATGTGCAAACTCTGCAAATGCACAAGCACAAAGCATTCCAAGTCCATTTAGTAGGTCAAACTGGTAGCAAGGACTATTTCTCAAACAACCTGCCACCTCTAAGCTGTAAGAGCCTCTCGAATGTCCTGCAAAAACACAAGCCAAGGAAGAACGTTTTTAAGAGTGGAAACCTGTTCTACGTCTTTAAGAGCGAAAACCCTGCTTGCCCGAGCTAAAGTTCTGTGCTTCCCTTGACAGTCTGAGTATGAAGAAATTTTTGAGAAAGTATGTAATAAAACTGTTTATGTGACTCTTTTGCAAAATGTGGCTACAAAGTGATAATTCCTTTCAGAAAAATGAGTTTTCAATTATGAAGAAAGAGAAGCAGCAGCAACATAAAGCAAAGTGAAAGTGTGCTTGAATGGATATCTTTTTTCATTGCTTGAGATGGGAGATGATGTCAAGCAGGTCTAAAGACATACATGGCACATATGTATTTCAAAGTGCTTTATTTTAGGCCTGTCCAGCATGGCACGGTCCCTCTGCCTGGAGAAGCTCCAGCCCATCCAGGTATTCTTTATATTAGCATCAGGTAGATGGAGCAGAAAGAGAAAGCTAAATGTAGTCCTGGGAACCCACCCTTGAACAGGGGAAATCTTACCCTTGAACAGGGGAAATCTTACCCTTGAACAGGGGAAATCTTAATCATCTAATCTTCCCTTGTGAGATGAGATGAATAATATCTTTCAAGTCAGACAGACTGTCGGAAGGCAGGGTTTGTGATTAACCAATCAGGAAGTATATTCTAAAAGAGGGTTTCATTTTTGATGCTAATGAAGTTGCGATTTGGATTAAGCACTCAGTTATTTCAGCTGCTAGGGCAGGAAGGGAATATATGTAAAAGTTACATCTTCCTGGAGTAATTTTACTGGTTTCTGTGGGAATACCCACTGTCTGAAAGCTTTGATTCTCAAAGTGGGGTTTGAGGGCTTTACATAGCAGTTGCTATATCAATCAGGCTAGGGATCTTCAGAGTAGCCCTTAGAACAGGTTTGGGGGTGGGTAGAAGGGATCTCATGGCAAGAGCCTCTTACTCCCAACTGTTTAGTAATAAGTGGCAAGTTAAAAAGTTATCTCTTGCGATTGGCTCTCCCTCATTGTTTCTCATCTGTAAAACAGGATTATTAATGGATATCCACTTTGTGCAGCTATGCTAGTCAGTTTTAAAGTGTTGTGTTAGAATCTTTGCTCTGTAGTAATTCAAATGTTGACTTGTATATGGAGGTCATCCCATTTGTATGGCTCATGGAATGTAATAGGCAATTGATTCCACACCTGGGCTTCCATTTTGTGTCTGGGACCATCCCTCCCTTATCCACTATTTTGCATCTAAGTCCAGTTGGTGGATCTTGACAATGTCCTAGTAAAAAACAAAGCCAGTCCTGTAAACCTTGAAATCTTCCCACCCGTGCCCTGCAAATTCCACATACTGTACATAGTTTCATTCATATATACCATTTTATGCTCACTGCTTTTATGTAAAACCACCTTAGTCCTCCAATCTTAGTCAACTCTTTAACCAAGGTGCTCTGAAATCTTGGTCAGGGCCTGGTCCTGTTATTGTGAATGTTTTGTGCAGAACCATATGTGTTAATTTTTATGTTTCCATGGGAGGGAGAAAAACTAAGCCAAGTTATGCATAAATTGTTGTTCCAATGCATCACTTCTGTGAGCAAAATTGTAATGTGGGGAGTCCTACAGAGTAACTCCTGAGCAGCACTATTGAGTAACATAGTTTAGATACTGATCAATATTATTTGGAATATTTCTATACTGCTTTTCAAAAACAACAAAAGTTCTCAAAGCAGTTTACATAGCAAAATGGATGAGAAGATGATTTTCTGCCCAGTGGTATCCTTTGGACTGGACTTCCGGTCCAAAATCCAGTCCTCCACCATCCAGGGACCTCCCAAATGTCCCACAGGTGATGGCTGTACTGCCAGCCTGTGCTGCCTCGCCACTGGGCACCTCACAGCAGCCTGCCTGCCTGCTGATCCTGCAAGCTTGTGGCCCGTACAGCAGCCTGCCCACGCAGACAGCCCACCTGTGCGATCTCCTGTTGCATGGGGGGGGGGCGTGCTGAGGTCTGGCTGCACCACCTGCCCACACCTGTGCCATCAGTGTGAGTGGTTGCTCAAGAGAGACTGAGGCACTAGTACTAGTAGCAGAGAGAGAGAGACTGAGACACAGAGACTGAGAGAGAGAGCGAGACCCGTCTCGGGCTGAGTGGTGACTACAGGCATGGTAGTGGAGAGGTAAGAGGCAGAAGCAAACAGTAGCTCCAGGCAAGCACCTGTAAGCCAGCCAGCACACGCCTCCATTGCTTGCCACCATGCACAACCCCCCTCCCCCGACCAACAGAGAACCACCACCAGTCCAGTTCAGAGTACGGCAACAGGTAACAGAGAAAGTGAGTGAGTAGGAGGTGGGTAGTGCATTCAGCTAATTGAAGTGGCAGGATTGTCCATGCAATATGTGCTATTTGCAGGTCAGTGGGAAGTATCTTATTCAGAATTTCTTCTAAAAAGAAAAATAAAAAAAGTTTCCGAGGGCATGTTCTGGTGTAAAAAATAGTGCATTGCAGCTAATCTTGTGGCGGATGGCAGTGTGCGGGGTCCAGGCTCTAAAATTACCTAGGGGCACCTCTGTTTCTGTCCCCAAAGCACTCACAATCTAAAAGGAAACACAAGGAAAAAGATACCACCAACAGCCTCTGGAAGGGACACTGTTCTGGACTGAATAGGGTCAATTGCTATCCCTATGCACAATACAAGAGTTGCCATTTTAAAATGCTGATAAATGAGTTCTAGGTAGCACCATTGTTGAGATAGTAACAAAAATTTGCTTACACATTAAATTAAGTGCATGATTGGGGCTAGTGTCCTTGTTTTATTTAGTTGCATATTATATGCCCTGTTTGGTTTTGGCCATCTCCTAGGAATGGGCTGTTCACGTGCCAATTGTGACCTGGAAACCTGCAGAATGCAGCAGCTTCTGTGATCTATGAGACCTATATTTGGCAGTGCTCAGGTCAGATGTTTTTGCTGCTGTATTCTGTGAATTGCCAGAGTTCCAGAATTCCACTTCCAAATTATATTATTATACAGCTATTTCAGCAATGAGCTAAAATTCTAATGTTATTATCAAATTCTCATATTATTATATATTTATTTCAGTTATGAGCTGAAAGTCTTGACTTCAAATATCATCTTGGCTATGAAGTCAGTAGGTGGTTGTAGATAAGTTAATGGCTTTGAACCACAATTCTGCTTCCCCTAAGTAATATAGGGATAATAATAATGGTCAGCATTTCAGGGTTTTGTAAGGATCTTGAGATAATCTTTGAAAGGCGCTCTAAGCACTCAGAAAAAGTGCCATATAAATTCTTCATACATGGGTAGTTGATAATGATAATAGCAATATTAACATGAAAGTACATTTTCTAAACAGCTAAAATCTCAAATATGGGGTTCTGTTTTTTATAATTCACACTCCACAATATCGCTTGACAAATGTCCAGTGCCAATCAACATGTAACTGTGTCTTTGCTTAATTGGCTTAAAATAACTTTTTCTAAAAACTTCGCTATTCCATTTAGACTTGTAGCATTTAGACTTGTAGCTATTTTTTCTAAGCAGCTTTGGTTGGATTCTATATTTTACAGTATGAAAAGAGTTTAAGCAAAAATGTAAAAACCCAAGCATTTATTCATATGTGTGTGTGTATGTGTGTATGTATAAATAAAATCTGTATGTGTGTGTGTTTTCCCTCTCTCTCTTATCCATCCCCCATCCCTCCTCTTTTAGGAAAAATCTAATGTGCTTTCCATTTAATTGCTGAAAATGAGAATAAATGAAATAACAGGAATATGAAGGAATTTTGTGACTATGATTCCCTCCCCCCACCATTTAATGGTAATTAATATACATTGTGTTAAGGTGGAGAAATGAGCAACATACAGAGAGGTAATGGTATACGTTGACTCAATGTAACATAGAAGAACAAAATTGCCAACATTTCTCTTAACATTCTCACAGGTGCGGATTGCACTGTAGACCTGGAGTGGATGTGAAAAAGATCTGGCATCCTGCAGCGCTGTTCTGTTGTTACTGTGAAAGCCCCTGTCCTGCTAGGTGCTGAGTATACTGGAGCACCCTTTCCTCCTTTGATTTAAACCCAGAGATGAGGTTGCTCAGTACCTTGAAGGATTGAGCTGTAACTGAGATGCTGACACGGGCTCAGATACTGACTATCCCAAGTAGCACTAATTAAGGGCTGTCCAACTGTGCTTTCTGTTGAGCCGTTTGCTCTGATGGGTGACAGGAAACAGCCTGGGATCTGTCTGCAGAATGACATAACAAAGAGGCGGAAAAATTGGAGAGAATGGGCTGGTATAGAGAGATCTAAACTAGATTAAGCTTGCTCGATCTTGTTATAAATATGTAACCTGAGATTTAAAATTTTGACTTTATTTCCCCACTGCTTTTATCATATAAATATGTTGATCTTGACTCTTTTGGTTACATCTGCTCTTGTGTAATTATTGTTGTTGCACTGTACATGCATTTGCTCCTAGTATCCCTGTTTATCAGGGTATTTGTCTCTAGTAAATCATTTGGCCTACTTTCGCCTTTTGGGAAGATATGTGAGGATGCCTTTTGTTATTGTGAGTTGAGTATTTTTGAGCAAATTTCTTTACATTTCTAGATAGTAAAACATTTGAGAGGAGAGTACATCCATCTCCTTTTTAATGTCCATGCAGGTAGTGCACACATTGACACACTAAGGCTCCCATGAGGTGTTCAGCTAGCTATTACAGAAGGCACAGCCTATGAGGCAGGAACAAAGCTAAAATTCAACAAGGAGCGGGCAGACAAATGTCCCTGAGACCCCGAGGAAGCACCCTCCCCCAGCTGGGTGACAGATTGCTCTTTGCTCTTCCCCCTCTTGCCTTTCTGAAGGTGGGTGGGACTGGGGCCAATCTTTACTTTTTGTCCCAGGACCCACTTCAGCCTTGCCACACTCCTAAGCTCCTGTTCCTGCTGGGATCAGCTGCGTCTCACCAAGCCAGTGCAGTTCCATTGGTTCGGGGAGGCAGATCTGCCCTGATCCCAGTGAAGACGGGTGGCCGCTTTAAGGAAGACCGGTTCTTGCTGGCACTGAGGCAGCCCTATGCCACTGAGACCACATTGATTTAAGACCACATTGATTTAACCGGAGACCAGCTTGCATGGAGTTGGGGCCGAGCATCCCAACAGGTAGGAGCTACTTGCTGCCACTGCCTAGTTAAAACAGAGGAAGTAATCGTCAAATCTTGTCCCTGGATCCCTTCCAACCTTGATACACCCTTGCTGTAAGGTTCATTTTGAACACTATAGGACAGTTTTGTGTGTTCTAATGTATTCCCCCCCCCCAAATAACAGACAACCCTCTTTGCTTTTGAAAACAATGCAGGAGATATTATTGTAAAGTAAATAAATAGCATACAAAATGCAGAAAAGAGCTCTTGGCAATGTGAAAAGATGGAGGGTGGGACTCAGACAGTCATCTTTGGTGTGAGAATATGGAGGATATAAGTGCACACGATTTTAATATTGTGATCTGTGAAATGTTGGAAGGTATGTCACCTATAGACATAGACAAATGTGGGGATTGCACATACCCCAATATGAGGGGAGAGAGAGAGAGAGAGAGAGAGAGAGAGAGAGAGAGAGAGTGTGTGTGTGTGTCTTTGTGAGTGACAGAGAGTGTGAGAGTGCAAGAAAGCACAGCTTTGTTTCTATGGTGGAAATTTGTTTTTTTCCCTGATCTGTAAAACCTGAACCTAAAATTCAGGGCATGAGACCAGTACAGGGCAAGTAGACGGAGAAGTAATACTGAAACAGAAATAATCTATTAACCTTTCAGCTTCATGAAATCAAACTTTACTTGGAATAGGCTCACATGTTGACTTGAGACCAACTGAAGTAGCTTTTTCACTCTGTATCTGAAGCACATTTTGAGTCTTGGACATTATGGTATTGGCTATGGCTGAAATCTGCAAACTGCTGGCTACCATGTTATGTTGCTCACATGAGGAAAAAAATACAGCTTTTCTAGCACTGCATGGTTGCTTCAGACTCTTGCATTAAACAGGGTTGCTAACCTTTGACTTGAAAAGCGCTGTTTGTGCAAGGCGCCTCTGCTCCATTTTAGTGGATTCCACTTTGCAGCCCTTGATACCACATGCTATCTTCTTTTTCTGGGCCCCACCAACTTCAGGAACAGGGGAAGATTGCTGTGGGGAGAAAGGAATGCCCCCTTCTCTGAGCTTCCTTCCATCTGTGTATATTTCAATCCAACCCTAAGAACTCCAATATATTTAAGGCTGCATTCTCACAGTCACGGTGATCCTGGTTAAACAGTTGCAGGACTGCTGAGCTCTGCGTAGCTGCTGGTAAGAATGCAGATTTTGGAGGGCAATCTTGGTCAAACTATTGTGGTTAAAATGCATTAAACCAGGATAGATAACCAGAATTGTCATGGTTGTGAGAATGCAGCTAAAATCTGAATTTGGATTTTAATCTTCTCTAATTCTGAGAGCCTTTGGTTGATTTCCCTCAGCCCAATTTAGGTGAAATGTTAAAAATAACATGTTCTTTGAAGAATCAGGGCAAATTAATTAATAATTAATAATTAAATTTTAAAATGTGTATAGCATATTTTCAAAGATTTGCACTTAGAGTAGTGTAGAACAGAAGATATCAAGAATAAAACATGTATTACAACATAGTCAGTAAAGATAAAAACCTCATAAAAACCTTCACCAGTAAATCAATCATCCACTAAAGGCCTGTCTAAAAAGGAAGGTTTTCCCCATGTTATTTTCACAAGATCCCTGAGAGTATGTGTAGCTAAGAGATGATGACTTCCTCAAAGCTGACTTGGGATTTGAACTCAGGTCTCGCTGGGCCAAGTCCCCTACATGATCCACAACACAACAGTGGTTCTTTATAAAAATATATATTTTTACGCATCTGATTAAAAGCTTAAGTGTGATTACAGAAGTCAATTCTATTTCAACAGCCTTCTGATCCTGACTAGTGATGATGTCCCACTAAAACATAGTGCTAATGTTGATCCTGTAAGCAATAGGCATCAAGAGTCAAATTCAAGCCAGCATAAAGCTGTTTAACTGAGCACTTGGCAGTAACGCCTCCTGATTGTGACTGTGTGCCTTGAATGCTGTCTGGCTGACTGTGGCACCGTCCTTTTTACAGTGCTATCATTTAATTGTAAGCCAAAGATCAGAGGTCTTTAACTCTTTAACTGAATCTCAGTGTCTGCCAAATTCAATAGCTGTCATTCCTTTAGAAAAAGACAGTGTAATATGTGTGTTCTGATCTAATTTTACAGAAGAGAGACACAATTTACATACAGTTTATTTAGTTAAGTCCCCAAAATCAATACCTTTGTCTGTAGCTCTTTTATTTAAAATACATCATGACATGGCAAACTGCTAAATAAATGAATGTTTCTAAACCACACACATTGTTAATGTTTTTTGTGTGGCACATTTTCCCCCCTGCAAAAAAAGTTTGAACGGTAGAATTTAATAGAAGAACCTAAATGTGTATTAATATTGGATTCTTAAAGAATGCCAAGCTTCTTCTTCTTTTAAATCTAAAATTATAACTATTGTTTTGAAAGGTCAGTCATTTACCTAGGACCTATTTACCAAATGGAGAACATATTTCAAGGAAAACTAATACGCAAGTGGTCGTGCTTAAGAGTTTAAAAAGATAATTTTAAAAAATTGCTGTTCAGTGGGAAAGATAGCAGCCTTGGGCAACAGGCATCCTAACAGAAGTTACAATATTTCTGAAAACAGCCTTTTTTGGGCAGATCTCAAACTAATTTGCACCTTTTACATGGAGGGTATTCAGTAGATGTAAAAGCACAAAAAGACAAATGAGTCTCCCCCCTAAATTGCTAACGGCTGCCATCCACACTAATATTACATGTGCCAAAAAATGTTCTGCATTCACAATGGAGGAGAGGCAATTTTTGCCATTCTGTGTCTCCTTCTGCCTATACCTTACAAAATATGTCCCGGAGGGTCCTATAACCTTCAGGGATATATTTTTTGGGGAGCCAAATGTTTTTCAGTGCACACAACGTTAGTTTGAATGTCAGTCATTGCTTCTACTGTCTCTTGGTCTCATCCCAGTATTAGTGATTATAAGAGTTATTACAGTCCTGTGAAGTCCCACCTGAACTGGAGTAAAATGGCTATATACTTACTTACACATTATTTTTACTTGCTTATTAATTCTCATGGCAGCCCAGAAAATGTAGTCTGTCACCTCAGAATGCATCATTAAAATTTGGATTTTAAAAGTCATAATATTTTGGGATATGGAAACTGAACATAACAGTTATTAATGGCTTTTGCCGCATCTGTGTGTGAACAGTTATATTTCTATGTGGACTAACCTAAGGTGTGGTTTTTAAAGATTTCTGGGACAAAAATCTGCAGAATTACAGTATGTTTCCTCTGTAACCACCTCAGGTCCCAACTGAGGGTTGCTCACTTTACATGCTCTCTTTAAGGTGCAGGTTTGGGTCATTTGTCCACATCATCACAGCAAGCTGTTCGGATAACTATTCCGTGTCCTCACTGTATGTTATGCCACAGGTTCACACAGCACACTCTACAAGCCTTTAGGTGTCAGTGAATGAATTTTAATTTTTGTATTCATGAACAGGACAGGTGTGGCTTGTGACAGGAGAATAGAATATTGAAAATTACCTTCTGTTCTCCCACCCCCATCCCCAAATTCCCCATTAGTTCTGACAATGCCTCTCAGTTCTGACCTATGTTAGGATTGTTGCATCACTCTTAGATCTCTCCTCTCCTCTCTTCTCCCCTTAGTTCTGAAGGGGAAAAAAAGTCTCTTGACTGATACCAGGCCTGGTACCTCCATGCTAGGCCTCCTCTGTGCACAGAGGCTGCCAATCACCATGAATACAGCTAAATTGAATTTTTCACTTGTGATCTAAGCCATATATTTCTCCAGAGGACAAGGGCTAATGCATTACTACAAACCATTCTAGAACCACGACAACGAATTACTCTTACATTTTGTTGTTTTCCTGTTAGATCTTTAGAAGACACAGCTGCAGTATGAGTCCCTCCCCATATGCACATCTTTGAGGTAAATTTCTCTTGTGTTCAAAAAAGGAAATTAGGGCCCCAAATTCTTGCCATGTAAATTATTATTTGCCTCCTGAATAATTGAGGTTTGTAAAGCTGTTCATAAATCTGCCTAGTAAATATACATTTTCTTTCATCTAGACAGAACTTTCATCTAGACCAGGTCTGCTCAATTTAGGCCCCCCAGCTGTTTTTGGACTACAACTCCCATGATCCCCAGCCACAGTGGCTAATAGCCAGGGATTAAGGGAGTTGTAGGCCAACATCTGTAGGAGGGCTGAAGTTGAGCAACCCTGATCTAGACAGAACATATTAATGCTTTATATATTAAATACATTTTAATGAATCAGATAAACCTAGCTCCCAAATTCTATAACTTTCAGAAGTTCAAAATAGTGGCCTCCTTCACAACCACCTAGAGCCTCGAAGTCAGGCGGTATATAAAATAAAATGAATAATTAAATAATAATAAGAACAATAACAAAACATATAATATAAAGTTGTCCTTTGTAGACAAAAACTAGACCCTGTTCCAAACAAACTTGATACGGTACTTTAACAGCCAGATAGGCACTGCTACATGATGTCAGTTTTCAGGGCTGGCAATCTGGAGGTATGCAAGTACTGACTAGGCATGTAGTTAAGTGGAGTCGGGCAGGTAAAGATGAATTCAGTTTGTTTGAATTGCTCAGAATGAAGATCCAGGCCAAAGTCAGAAGCTATATAGGAGCAGATGGAATTCTATTATCCCTTTGTGGTCACTGCAATGCTGACCATGCATTATCACCCTCTGGCCAACTAGAGCTGTGATGCTGAAGTGCAGCAGAGAGCAGGCCAGTGGCTCCCTTGTTGGCAAGAAAGCCTAGTAGCACAGGAAGTACATCCTGCCTAGATCAAGAATCAGAGGCTCTGACTCTGTGTTTGTGTGTGTGTGTGTGCGCGTAACACGGGGGGGGGAGAGGCTATACAGTGGTGGTAGAATCACAGTATATAGTACTGTACACTGTTTGGCAGCAACTGAGTAAATGGGAGTTGGGATGGGGAGGGGAGAGGGAGATGCTGCTGAGCAGAGGTGTAGGTGAGGAAATGGGCTGCCGCTTGGGTCACATATTCCAAACACTATAACAAAGCGTCTGAAGAGTAAGGCTAAATTAGTGTAGCACCAAGCTGCAGTATTGGGCAACTGTTGACAGTATGTCATCATTTCTAAGTATTTTCAAAATACTCTGCTTAAAAATAATTAAAACAAAAAATTAAAAAAATTGCACCCAGAAGAGATGAACTCCACTATCTGTATAAATTATGCAAATTTAAGTATATTTGGATAATTTATTTTTCTTTAGTGCTGCTAGCACTAGATAGTGCTGCTATATTGCATAATTCTTGCTTCTTGTCACAGGATGGACAATATGGCCTTGAAACCCTGGCCACTGGAAATAATCAGCAATCCTTCTTGCTGCTTCTCACAAGAACCTTTTTGTGCAATGCCACAGTCTGTACATGGAACTGCAGCAAGCAATAGCCCCATTCAGACATGTTGTACAAGTGTACTGATATCTGTATATTTGTACATGTTTTTGTGTCAATGATTGTACCGGGGTTCATTTTTATGGCGAACCTGGGCACCGACCCCTCAAATACATAATACAGATAGGAAGTGTACTGTTGTACCTGCATTCAGGATAACATGTGAATCACTGTACCTGTGTACAGATCTGTACCTGTGTAAACTGTACACTCGTATGTGTGAATGTACATAACGTGTGAACGGGGCTAATGTTACACTGTCTTGGTTGTCCGCCAGAACTACTACCTATACTACACTCCACCATTTCATAACAATACACAACATGTTAATTTCATCTCTCTGGTAGCAGCATAAACGTTTGAACTGAATCTATCTATCTATATTCCTTCCTTTCTTCTTGCTCTTGTCCTCTGAAACCTTAGATAGCAAACCTTGTGACTGCTCTGAAATGTTTGGTGAGGGCATTGCTGGTCACCAGCGTATCTGTCTTTTACTGCTGCTGATTTTACCTGACAAGTCACTCATAGAGTTCCTATAGAGGCAGTTGCTCCCAAAGAACCTCAGCTGATTGCCCTTCCTCTCCCCCACCCCATCTCTCAATTTAAAATGCCACAGCCTATTACAAGGCCTAAAGAATTTATCATTTTATTTTGCTTAACTAGGTCTTCACAGACCCCCGTTAACCATCCTCTATAGCCTTTAACAGGCAGCATAAGACAATGACAACAGCCTGCAGTGTTAATTAAATACATGGAAATTTATGTATAAAATTATTTATAAATACATGCCTTTTGCAAAATGGATTTATGGCTACTGTGTGGCGTCTTGGCTAGCATAGCCTTTACTTATTTGCAGGACTGTAGCTTGCTTGCTTTATTGGATGCTTCAGTTCATTTCCCTTGAGCTTTCTCTAGCTTAATTGCTGAATTAGCTCATGTGGGAGCAATGAATGCATCATATGATTTTAAAAAATTTAATCCTTTCCAGATCCTAGATGGAAATGTATCATGGAATAATTCCAGATATTTAATGTGTCTTGCTTACTTTTTGGCTGGGTTTCTGCCCTCCTGACCCCAGAAACAGCCTATGTAAACAGATATGGACTATAACCCTAGTTAACAGCTTTATTTCTAGGACTCCATTCATCTATCTCCTCTAAAATAGGATTCAACAATTGGTACCTCCTGGACCAAATTAAGTCTCCTGAGGTGTACCATCTGGTCCAATAACTGTCAATCCAAGTTCCTTCTCCTCCCTTTGCTTAAGGAAGGCATTTCCCCTCCCCCTCTCTCAGGAGTGGGAGAGCAAAGGGGGTGGCAAAGAACATTATTTGGGGAGCACGGATTTTGCTATACATTAAGTACCTCATGTCTATAAGTATTTAATGTTTATTTACCTTATTGATGCTTGCTTGCTTGACATTTTCAAATTTATTCACAAAATGAGCCAGATTCCGCTTAGAAATGTCTTTTTGGATTAGGCCAAACCCTCCAGTCTGCTTTCCAGACTAATTTTCTCTTCCTATTCAAGACTGAATGGCAGGAAAGACTGGAATGGGGCGAGAATCAAGATGTCAGTACCAGGCCAGCTGAGATCTGCAGGGGAGATGACCCTGCACACATGGTCTCTCACCCAGCTCAGGAAGGAAGTGAAGTGGTTGGCCTGGCTCTTGTGGGGCTGGAGTCCTCTCCTACCTACCTGGCTGCACTGACTTCTGCTGCTTGTTCTGGGGGAGAGGAGAGCGTGAATGAGGCTTCTTTAAACATCAGAGGCCTTTGAAAATGATTAAATCAAGTATATTATGACTGCATTGACTAATGCTTTGGTGGGTGGTGGGGGAGTAGGAAATTTATGTGTGTGGAGCACCCACTACCCCCTTGCTACTTCTTGGAATCATTCCTAGTCCTCTCTGCTATGTGTAAGAGAAAAGCACCTGGCTGGAGAGTGAGAGCACTTTCTTTATCCTGTTCTCCCTCCTCCTCTTGCTTGACTCTCTTCCCACTGCATTCATTGGATGTCTTTATTTTGGCAATGGTAGGAGACATAAGAATCATAGCCATGGTGAGGCTGTAATGTCACTTCTTCTGGGCTATCCACAAATGCTTACCTCCTTCCCTTACAAGCAAAGGTTATTTTGGAATTTTGGTTATGCTGTTCAACAAGTTCACAAAGTGGTTTACATAGCAAAAGGAACGAGAAGCAGTTCCCTGTCCCATAGGGATTCACAACTGAGACATAAATATGAGACACCAGCAGCAACAGCCACTGGGAAGGAAGCTCTGCTGGGCTGGATAGGGACAGTTGCTCTCCTGCTGCTAAATATAAGAGAGCCACCACTTTAAAAGGTGCCACCCTTTGCCCAGTTAGCAGGGGGAGTGAGCGCATGTGCGCTATGCAGGGGAGAAATATAGTGATGCCAATATAGTGGTGGATCATGCTCAGAAATGGTTCTCCAAGCTTTTGAATGTGTCAAGTCAGATCTCTTTGGTGTAGCTCACCTGTTCAAGTTTGACTAGTTTATTTTGTTCAGGATTTTATTGGTCTGTGAGCCAGGTACCGATCTGGCCGTCAGTACCGGCTCACGGGATAAGTGCTTTTTTTTGTTATTGGCAGAGTAACAGGTGGCAGTGGCAAGAAATCCAAGTTTTCGCAAGTGCCCTGTGTAGGAACAATAGGGTTCACAGTGATTTCATTTACCGTATTTACCTGAATAGAAGATGACTGAATTTAAGATGATCCCTTTAAAAACATACAATACAAGTTACACCTGTATTTACCCAAAAGGAAGAGGACTTAATTGAAGATGGACCCCTACCCCCCACCTCAATTTCTAATATTGAAACATTTAGGGGAAAAACTAGTCTTTGGTTTAGGTAAATATGTTAGTACTGAAGTGAATTCCCCTCGCCACAACTTCCTGTTCACAGGATGTGAAATTAGGGGACATTTTGGTGGTTTCAGGAGCAGGGTGTGAATAGGGGTGGTGTATGGGGGTGAATTTACCAGCAGTGGAGACTGAATTAGCTTAATGCACAGAGTGAGGACAATCCTTCAGGTAACTTCAAGAGCCTTATGGGTAGAAAGCAAAACAAAGCCTACAAGTACCTTGGATTTCCAAAAGTGCAGCTGTTGCCACCATGCAGGCCATGGTATTGGTGAAAAAGCAGGGTGGGGAGGGGACAACCCCCCACTTTTGAGAGAGAAAGTTCTGTAAATAATTTTTGGCTCGGTTCCAGCTTCACACATTGAAACTACTTTTTCCTGCTGCTGACAATTTGATTGCATGCATCATGGGAATAAAAACAAAACTCAGCTGCAAAGTAAGGACTTGATTCTTCTTTTAGTATTACTTCACTGTTTACTTCTTGCTGAGGACTTGCCTCTGATTTACTTGTACTGCATTGCAAAAGTCCAGCCTCCACTTTATAATGATAAAGTTTCTTTCCAGTAATCATGAAATGTTATTCTTAATGTCCATCTAGCAAACACAAAACAGAACCTTATTGATTTGTATGTATTGTCAGAATTGCTTTAATTGCATCAAATGACATAATTGGTGTAAATAGGTGTAATGATGTCATTAGCATGTATGATTGTGACATTTAACAATGTAATTAAAATGTGTAATGACATGGTAAATGTCCTTATTAAACTACGTGAGAAAAACACTGCAGGTGGATAGGGCATGGGTTTTAAAAAAATTCAATACCACTGTCATTCTTTTTGTGAACTATTATGGCTCTTTGGTTTGTTCTGAAGCTGATGTTCAAAGGAGTATAGCTGAGTTCTGTAATTTTGAGAGGCAATAAACTGCAATGGGAAAACGCCTTTGAACCATCATTCTCCATTTGAACTCCCTGCTTGTAGTCTTCTCTTCTTCCTAGATAGTTTTATCCAAGAAAGTGTGTGCTATTATTGTGAAGCATTACTTGGTTTCTTTATTTAGGTTAAGGTACATTCTGTGTTTATGTTGGCAAATGTATACACGATTCTCAATCCAAAGAAAGTCAGGCTTAAGTCCCACTGAATTCAGTGGGATGGAAGCAGGACTTTCACTCTCTCCACTGGGGACACAGATAGAGCATATTTATTTTGCTCCTATGTTGCTTGCAGGAAGTGGTGTTGGCGTTTCCTGCATGCAAAAAAGAAAGTTTGTATTATGTTTTTATTTTATTATTCCATTTCTATCTTACCTTTTCCACCATATAGCTCTAGGAGGCTGCTCACAGCAACAAAACCATTCAAGCCTACTAAAAGGATGAAAAACCTAAGTTTGGCCTAAGTGCATTGCATTACTGCCATAAGTACTGTTAACGTTGACTGTGTATTTCTCATTGCAACACAATGGGGCAGGATACTTTGCTATGAAGGAATGGCGTTCAGTTTTAATTTTTCACATGTTAACATTTCTCCGCCAGGACCTCTGCTCCAGCACTAAAGAGGGAGAGCCCACGGCCTAAAAAAAGCTTACACCAATATTTAAAAGCAGACATCAGAAAATGCGGAGTCATTGCTGCAAGGGGCAAGGCTTTCTGGTATTTACCCCACTTTTTAAAGAGCTACATGACGACTCCTGTGTTTCAGCACTATAGCAGGCGAAGTGTCCAGTCTCTAGAGATGCAAAATGAATAAAATTAAATGAGACCTTTTCAAAAGGCACATAATAATGTGAAGATGAGGGGCACAAAATTATGTCAGAAGTCTCTAATCATGTCACAGGATCTTTCCAAGGGTGCTCATGACGTTTGTACAGCTATGTTCTACATAATGCCCCCAACCACATTCAACAGCATTTTCCCAGAGGCAAAATATCCCTGCAAAGGATATTTTGCGAAATCCCTGCAAAAGGAATGCCAGTGAGGGATAGCCGGTTGCCTCCGGGGGCCAATGGGGTCATGCCGAATTGGCTTGAGGCATGGCCTTTCTTCTCCTACTTCTCACTGAGGCCTTAGTGTGGAGTCATAGGCAGAATCGGTAGGTAACTAGTCACTTGGCAGGAGAGTGTGGGTATTGGGTAGGTAGATTGAGTAACGGTGTTTGGCTGGAGGGGGGTGGGATCGAGGAACAGCCCTTCAGGGTTTTGGTGGCCCGGAGGGCTGGGAATGGCCCCCACTCGGGGGATGGCTTGATTGCCCAACTCAGAGATTTGGAGGCTGGTGGTGGGTCGGGCTGCCCCCTCCCCAGTGGGGTAAAGCCTCACGGTGAGAGGAGGTCAGGACATAGCACCTGACTGAATCAGTACCCGGCCCTTCGCCCTGGCGTGGGATGGCTCTCACTAGGAAGCACTTCTGCATTAATAAAGTGGCCCTAATTTACTCCAACCAAGCGTGTCCAACCTGTCTTCATTGGGGTCTGGGGGTGCAAAGGATATTTTGCGAAATCCCTGCAAAAGGAATGCTGCTACCTAGAGAAAAGATCTCTTACCACAAACTAGTAAAAACAGAGCATTTATTGCACAAAAACTGATTGTTTGGAAAGGTTTGTATTAATAATATTAGTCCAATTTCAACTTTTAGTGGTTTATGGAAAAATGTCCAAAGCTCTACACCTACGGGCTCTTTCATGTTGCTGAATGCATACGTGCATTTAAAGAAGCTGACTAAATTGTAATGTGTAAGAGCCTTAAGAAGCCCTGCAGAACCTAGGAGTTTTGCCTCATAGCATCAAATATGCATTTGTAACCAGATTTTATATGGTGTTTGTGCCTTTCTCGATTGATGAAATAGAAGCACCAGAGTTTGAAAAGCAAATTTGATTGGAGAGATGTGCAGAATGTTATTCATCAGCACTCTGTCTACCTCCACTTATTCCAGTTTCTCCCAATTTCCTTTCAGGTGCAACTGTTATTTCAATAACAACTATTATTATTATTGCAAGAACACTGACTTCTGGCTGCTTTGGTGCTCAGCTTCCCTTGTGTAGAATTCTGGGAAATCATAACCACTAGCATGTAGAACCAGTCTTTTAAGGATGCCAGACTTTACAACATGTTTGCAATTGCTGGATTCAGAGTTTACATCTATATCTGTGCTTATTTATAAACTGGATGCTTCACAGGGCCTTTGGGCCAAACTGCACAAATGCATCTGTGTGTAAAAAGGTGTTGTTTACTCTTGAGTAGCAGTTGTACAATGTCATGGCTCATACCAGGCGCATGGTATGGAAGTAGGACATACTGAGTTTTCCCCCCCATCTGTGCCATTTTCCTGTCAGGAATAGCACCCTCAAAGCAGTGATTTAACTGAAAGTGAAAGCACCACTTGCTACAATGGCACATTTGGGGATCAATGTTTTGGCATGATTTTTGGCAGGAAATGGTGTGTAAGCAAAGAGTTAAATACCCACTACCTGTGCTCCATGGTCCCAGTCTGAGCCATGCCCCTGCTCTCATTAAGTAAAGTGAAGCACTTAAGTGCTGATGCATTTAATATCACATGTTGTTTGGCTCTGGCATGGAGCTCAATAACACTGGTACCAAAAGGACTGTAAACCAACAGCACTGCTCAAATTCTTCTTGAACTTGAGATTTGGCAATTGTGTTTCCTCCTTGAGATGGTCTAACTAGCAGCTCCTTTTCCTTGTTCCAAACAACCAAATGGACACGTTTGAGCCATTTACCATCACACCATCTTATTTACCACATGGCCATTGAAGTAACTGTATCAGACTCAGAAAACTCTATAGCTTTAGTTACAGTTCAACACACATACAATCTGTGTACAATCTTTACTCATGTACAGTTATTCACACATTATGTTCAATGTATGTGCAGTAGTACCCTTCCCATTTGTAGTCTGCATTTGAGTGGGCCTGTATCCAGTTCACTTTTACAGTCATTCGCAAAAAACGTGTCCACATGTTCAGGCACCACTAAGCACCCACAGTGTTATGTCTGGACAGGGCGTATGTGTATGTGCAACGTGTTTTGGAGGTGGGGGTGATGGTGGGAGAGCTGACTTTGCCATCAGGCCCCTTCTACCAATGGGGGTGTTGCTCATGAACTTTCAAGGATGACTTTTGTGGGGCCTGCAAAGCATATTTTTCTGGAATCAAATCATAGTGAACTAATTCTGGTGATGGTAGTGATGACCTGTATACGCCACTCTTCCTCTAAGTAGTTCAGTATCTGAGCTACTCTACCTCTCGTAGCTCACTACATCTATGGTGTAGTGTTTGGAAGTCCAGTTCATGTTTTTGTTGGAGTTGTAACTTGGTAGTGTATGAGGATAATCCAGGCTAGGTTTTGCAGAGAATCCAGAGAAGACTAACTAGGCCTCTGTAGCCTGTCTTGTGTGAATCCAAATAAATACTGCTTCTTCAAATTCTCCTTTTAGTATTGTCTTCAGGCACCAAGGAAAGGTTTATAACTCACACATGGAATGAGTCTTTCCCTCCCATATGGGGAAGTGGATGTGGCTGAGAAATAATATTGGTCCAAGGTCACCCAGTCAGCTACATATGAATTCAAATCCAGGTCTCTCTCCCCAGATGAAGCCTAACACTGTCACAATCATACTGCACTAGTTCTTTTAATGCGTGCAGAGATACTTGGGAACCCTGATAGTCAATTATGCAGAAGAAGCTTTATAAACACCTGTTGTATGATCAGTGGGTTAAATGACTCATTGGAATAATCCATGTTTATTATCAGATGAGGTAGTGATGCAAAGCTTGCCAGTTTCTCAATTCAACAAATGTTTTCAAAACACCTTTATCTCCCTGGCTTTATTTCCCTTCCAGATTTATTTTCTATATTAGACGGGAAGTATTTGCAGATTGATATTATGAGCCACTTTGGGCCTCTTTATGAGTGAAGTACAGGATACAATTTTTAAAAAGAATTTTAAAATTACTGCAGTAATGTTTGTCTTTTCTTGGCTGTTAAGTCAAACTTTAAACTCAAGCAAAATTATTGTAGTAAAGACCCTTGAATAAATAGGCACCTGCTACTCAGAAAATGGACTAGCTCAGCAAGCTTGACAGCATCTGGTTTACACTGAGCTGTTTTCACACTATGACATGTAACTATGTTGCCTGAGTCTTGTGTCTGGTTCAGATTTTGGTGTCATTTAAAAAAAACTTTATATCTGTCTGTCTATCTATCCCCTTCTTCTCTGTGTCAAGGTATTTTGTGTGAAGGGTTGTGGGGATGGGGAGCTGAATCGCAGCGGCTTTTTGCTATTGATTGTATAACTTTACTGAAACCTTAATAAAACATTAATGTTAAAATTGTTTCCCCCTCCCCCAAAATAAATATTGGCAAATATAATTTGGATGGCACGGAGGATTTTAAAGGATGTTCTCCCATCAGAGAAGAGGTCATTAAAAAAAAAATCTTCTTATCAAAGTGCCCATACTTGAGAGATTAGTGTAGGTTAATGGCTAAACTAAGAGTCTGTATGCTTACTAGGGTGACCAGATGGAAAAGAGGAGAGGCTTCATTTATTGAAATCCCTTCTGTGCATCTATGAAAGGTTCAGAAGCCTGTTCCTCTTTTTAATCTGGGCATCCCAGGTCTTACTTAGGAGTAAGGCCATTGAACACAAGTAAGCATGCATAGGATTGGGCTGTAAGATTGCAAGCCTAAGCATACTTACTTGGGTTTAAGTGACACTGAGCTCAGTTTGGCTTACTTCTGAGTAAATATGCTTAAGATTGCACCTCAAGAACTCCCTGCTTGAAACTGCATCTCTGCCATGAATTCATTAGAAGCCTTAAGTAAGCTACTTTTTTTTTTTTGGCCTTAGATCCACATCTGCAGTTTGCAAGAATGATTCTGGCCCACCTTTGAAAACTGTTGGAAGGTATTACTAAGATACTGTGTGTGAAGCACTGTCAACATTCTAAATTAACATAATGCATATTCTAAATGATGACATTATTCAGTGCTATATGTTTTTATTTTTGCTTCACTATAAACTAGGTCTTGGGGTGTGTGTGTGTTGTGGAGAATAATATACCTTGACTTGTAACTGTTCTGGATGAATCTTAACTGAAAACTATTTCAGTTCTGCATTCATTTGCATTTGATTTCCCTTAACAATTAAATATGACAGTTTGCTTTCCATTATAACTATTCTGATTACTGCAGTATTCTCTTAATTCCAATATAATTTTGATTTCTGTGCTACAGTATTTGTTGTAGTAGACATTAAATCAGGGCTTTGGTTGCCATTTGAATTAAGAGTATGCATCTGGTTTTCATCTAGACACAACTAAGCACTCCTGCTAATTGGGCAGAGAGGCACATTTCAAAGTGGTGGTCCTTGTATATTTCTCAGGGGACCAGCTGTCCCTATTTGACCCAGTCCAAATCTGTCCAGTGGCTCTTTGCTGATGTCTCCCCTTATGTTTCCTTTTAGATTGTGAGCCTCTTAGGAACAGGAAATGATGCCTTTTGCTGTGTAAAATATTTTGAAAACATTTGTTTTGGTTGAAAAGTGTCATATAAATATTCATAATTAAATGCAAAAATTAAGGCTGATTTGTCCATTAATGTACATCACTTGATATGCAAGGTCATGTACTGTAGCTGGATGTGTGAATAGTCTCTATTGAAAAGCACTGGGTAATATTCAGACTAAGTTTCTTTGAAATTAATGGGATTTTAAGTTAATCATGACTAATGTCTCGTTTGATTTCAATGCTTTAAGGTGATAGGAAAATGTGTTTAAGGTGAGGTGAAAATGCTATCTGTGGTGGCTGTTTCACATATGCAAGTCGTCTCCTGATGTCATACTCCTTGAGTAAAGCACTTCATTTATGTGGATGAAACTCAGCCTTCAGTTGATTCCATTAACAACAACAACAAATATTTATATACCGCTTTTCAACAAAAGTTTCCAAAGGGGTTTACATAGAGAAATAATAAATAAATAAGATGGATCCCTGTCCCCAAAGGGCTCACAATATAAAAAGAAACATAATATAGACACCAGCAACAGTCACTGGAAGAACTGTGCTGGGGGTGGATAGGGTCAGTTACTCTCCTCATGCTAAATAAAGAGAACCACCACGTTAAAAAGGTGCCTCTTTGCCCAGTTAATTTCAGTGGGAGCTGTTTCCAAGTGAGTACATTTAGAGAAGAGGTGTATGTATTTATAATAGGCAAAGGTAAAGGTTGTGCCATCGAGTCGGTGTCGACTCCTGGCGACCACAGAGCCATGTGGTTTTCTTGGTAGAATACAGGAGGGAGGTTACCATTGCCATCTCCCGTGCAGTATGAGATGATGCTTTTTAGCACCTTCCTATATCGCTGCTGCCCAATATAGGCGTTTCCCATATTCTGGGAGATACACCAGTGGGGATTCGAACCAACAGCCTCCTACCTAGGCAAGTTGCTTCCCCGCTGCACCATTAGATGGCTCTGTATTTATAATAGTCACTCTAATATGTATTTGTTGATACACTGAATTCAGGTCAATTGGGAGTGATCTGTTAGGTTTATATGAGAAGGTGAGGCTCAAATCCCACCCCCCACCCTGAGCTGGTAGCTCTGTAAAGCACTGGGGGGGAAGAAGGGGGTGTACCCAAACTGGGACTCCTGCTGGTCAGGCTTCAATGCTGTGCCATCAACACTGTTTGTATTGCAAGTCTGGTGCATCTAGGCTGCAGTGCCAGCCTGCCTGAACATCTAGACAAGTTACTTCAAGGGCTAATCCTGGCCCACCAGGCCCTTGAACACCCTATCCTCAGAATTTGCACCTCTGTCTGAGCAACTTGTCTCTTGTGGAAGGACACTACCTAGCTCCCACTCCCTTTTCCTGATCCTTTATTGCTGCCCTGTATCTTTCTTGACTAGGGATGTGTCTTGACAGGAAGCTGTATATAAGACTTCCTGTTTTTCTCAATTGGTGTGTGCTGGCTTTGTTCCTCTGGCTCCTGCTTTTGTGCCTCTGGCTCTTAATTTCCAGTTTGGTTCTTCCAGCTCCTGCTTTTCAGCTCCAGGCTCCACCTTGACAGCTGCCCGAGGCCTAGCCCCCTGACAGCCTGCTGGACCGACAGCAAGCTCTCCTGGAACCTGACAGTTTGCAGACTGGCCCATGTTGAGGCCTGACAAGCCTTCTGGGCAATGTTAAGCCTCTTTTCCAGCCTAGTCTAGGGCTTAGTGAGACACTTTAAAAAACAGGGCTGTACAAAGCGGCTCGGAAGTTCTGCCCCAGCATGGCCTTCGCCCCTTCCACTACACTGTTCATAGTTACAGCATAGTTCTTCTGAAGGGGGAAATGCTGTAAACATGATGGCAGGCACTTCCCTGATTGGCAGCCTGGAATGACCTGAGCGGCTGATCTCTGAAGCACTCACCTTGACAGTTATGGTGTTTGGCTCTTCAGACTAACACTGCCATAATCGTGAGCAGTGAGGTGAAGGGGCTGAGTGATGTGCCAGAATGGGGCTTCCAACCTGCTTTCAATACTGTAATTGTGTAATTTTTTAAAAAATGCCTGAATAGGGTTTAGGCTGCAAGCGATTGTGAGAACAACAAAAAAAAAAAGGTGTAAAGCACTTAGTGCACTGAAAAGTTCTATAGAAATGATTAATAATAAAACATTTAAAACTGAATTCTGTCTTTCCCCCCAGAAATAGTATTTATCGATTGACTGAGAGCTATTGCTCTTGCGCTTTTCTGTGAACTGAGCTAATTCAGTCACAAGAGTATTTACTATTCATAAATTATGAGGCAGCCTTCAACTACATTGTGAATTATATTCTCACTAATTTAATCAGAGGAAACCTTTTTCTCACCTAATGTGTTAATAATAGACTGTGTTGACACCACGTGGATAATTTTTAAAAACGGTGTGTTTCATGACGAGCTTGTGCTGAAAGGCTCTATCATCACAGCATTGTTGTGGCTGATTATTAATCTATATTTAGGCCACAGTTCTTATACAGGTGCCGTTCAAATTATTATCTGAAAATAACTTTTCCTTGGTGAATGTTTTTTGTTACTCTGCTTAGAAAAAGTCAATATAGAAATAAATATTAGATGAATAATATGAGAACCCTGTCAAACACAGAAAATAACATTTTAAAATAGGAATCTAACAGTGTATATCTATGGAATTTTCTCCCACAGAATGTGATGATGGCCACCAGCTTGGATGGCTTTAAAAGGGGCTTAGATACATTTATGGTGGACTAGTCTATCAATGGCTACTAGGCTTGATGTCTATAGGATGCCTCTGAATACCAGCTGCAGGGGAGCAGCAGTAGAAGGGGGGGGGGCATGCCTTCATATCCTGCTTGTGGGCTTCCCAGAAGTGTGTGGTGTGTCACTGTGAGAAACAGGATGGTAGACTAGAAAGTCTTGGGGCCTGATCTGGCAAGATTCTTCTTATATTCTTATGTTACAAGGATTCTGAGCAGTCAGGCCCAGTTGATTTCACTGGACCTCTGAATTGGTGAGAGTTACCAGTACTTGAGACATATGCATTTCATTTAATAACAAGATTCAGTGTGGTATGGTGTAGTGTAGTTTAGAACCTGGGAGAAAAAGATTCAAATGACCATTCAGCTATGAACCTTGCTAGGTGACCTTGGATCAGTTTCACATGATCAGCCTAATATTATTTATTATTTATTCGATTTCTATACTGCCCTTCCAAAAATGGCTTAGGGCAGTATACAAAAAGAAATAATAAATAAATAAGATGGCTCCCTGTCCCCAAAGAGCTCACAATCTAAAAGAAACATAAGATAGACACCAGCAACAGTCACTGGAGGTACTGTGCTGGGGGTGAATAGGGCCAGTTACTCTCCCCCTGCTGGGAGAGTCTCTCTCACTGGGCTGTTTTGAGAGTAACACATGGGGAGGGGGAGAAATATTCACACTGTCCTGAACTCCTGGGGGGGGGAGTGTGTGATTAAAAATACAAATATATTGATAGAAAAATCTAGCTAGCTAGATAATTTATTATGAGTGTACCCTTCCCTTCCTCCAAGGCAGCATGCACTGAGTTATCCTATTTTAATCCCTCTCCTAAATCTCACTAGTGATGATCCAAGTGTGAGTGGTGATTCAATATAACACCCCCCCACCAAGGTGTGAAGGGGAAGAGGGGGATAAATTGAGAGCCATGTAATGAGGTGTGTGTCTTCTGACCCCTTGACAATGTAAATTCCTGACTTAATTTAAATTTAATTTACCTCTGAACTCTCCCATAGTGTACAGGAGACAAACCTGTCATGACTCCAGCCCTGAGGAGGAGAGTAACAACTGAGCTATACTCTCCTCTCTAGAGGAGAGGAGCCAGCCCTAGGCCCAGTCCCAGCCTCAAATCCTGACACCAGACTGGAGCCTGAGCTTTGGGCTCAGGCTCAGTGAGTGGATATGCATTTGTTGAGCCTCAGTCCATGTCCAAACCCTCCATTGGCTGGCCTTTTGCACACCATGAACTCCCGTCAAATCTGCAATGGGCCAGGAGGAACATTATGAAGCAGAGGGAAAGTGTTGGACTCTAGACCAGAAGATGGCTCCTTTAAAAAAGAACTCTCTTCTCCAGTCAGGGAAGTGGCATCTGGGAGGGGTAGTCTGAGCTTGAAGGTACTGAGACGTCCTTTCACGAGTCTGGCCCTTGTTCAAGAGAATTGCTCAGTTGGAGCTATCCAGGGTCCTGTAGTTTTGACTGTTTTGCCTCACTTCACTTTGCCTCCTCCGGATTATGATACAGGACAGATCCCCTCTTACTGTGCAGTATTGCTCATGTTCAGGACCCTGAAACTTCTATTCTATAGTGCAGTGCCAGCCCAAACCTTGTGATACAGTCCAGGAAAGTGGGGGCTTAAAGCCCAAACCAAAGCACTATAGTGCTATGTCACTAAAGAGCAGAAAGGAAAGTTTTAGGGCACCAAAGCAACCATTTGGGCTAAGAGATTTTCCCATTGGTCTTATGTTATCCTAAGCAGGATCTAGAATCATAAAACTGGAAAGGGACCAAAGGTCCATGCAGCCAACACTTTCTCCATTGCAAGGTAAAACCTTCCATTCAGCAACCCCACCACCAATTTACTTGTGCAATACATACCATAAAGTGATGCTAGCAGAGAGCATCTCTGCTGCTAAAAGACTTGCTCCCAGGGCAAATAACTCATAAGACACATGCATGTGGTTAGTTTTGGCAGATGGCCATGGATACACCATTTAACTTAAGAGTACTTTAGAAAGTGCCCATATGTAATTATCACAGTGTTGCACATTACAAAATGAAAAATTGGCTTTATGTCCCTACTCTCATTACTGCTGTTCAGTGCTATTAACATAATATTCAGAAATAAAGCTGATAGTTGCCAGAGACTATTTTTTAGTTTTCTATGGGTAAAACAGTTTAAAAATGAAGCAGATCTGAAAATCAAGTTGTTGCTATTTTTTTCCTGTTGAATTTTGTTACCACAGTTGAAATATGTAGTATAATGCTGCTCTGCCTTACTGTATACATAGAATCCCATATTGCTTTTATTTTAGCTTCTTGATTGACCCTAATATCCAGGGTTTTACACGTTCTCTGATACTGAGGATGTGAGGAAGAGTCACAGAATGTGGGACTGGCCATAATGTTCCTTAGTTAATTTTTTTTTTAAAGGCAAATTGCAAAGCCTTTTGGTAGCAAACAGGTGCGGAGGGAGGCCAGTGGCGGCCAGGGTTCTGCCGCCACTGTGGCCTCCCTAGCCCCTCCCCCTGCATCTGACATCAGACACAGAGTGTTTAGCTACCCCTCTGCATCTGACATCGGATGCGGGGGTGTGGTTTAGCTCCCAGACGGGGCCGCTCAGTCCTGTTTAGGAGTTAGATTGGCCAGCACTGCATTTGCAGTGCGACCGGAGCAACTCTCCCTGCCTTTTAAAGGTAGAGAGAGCCGCTCCTGGCCATGCTGTAAATGCAGCTCTGGCTGATTTAGCTCCCCAAAGGGGCAATGCAGTCCCGCTTGGGAGCGAAATCATGCCTCCCACATGTCATGCCAGATGTGGGAGGCGTGTCTGGGGCACGAGGTGTGGCCCCTGAGGGTCAGTGGCCCGGGTTCTTTGAACCTGTCCGCTCAGTGGTGGCTCTGCCCCTGGTAGCAAGCATATGTTTGCAAGTGGATGGGCAATAATTATTTAAAAATTTAAGGAACTGGAGAAGTTGCAGTATAACGTTCTCCATGTTACTGGACTGGAACTTCAATGTCTTCCTGTACTTAGTTATTACATTTATATCTTGCACTCCCTCCAAGGAGCACAAGGTGGTGCACAAGGTACCCCCCCCCGCCAGTTTTATTCTCATGACAGCTCTATGAAACAAATTAGACTGAGGGATGGTGACTAAGATAGGGTCACCCTGGCCATATCTCAATTGCCTCCAAGAATGGCAGAATCAGAATAAATTGTTCAAAGTGAGAGCATGCTCAAAGTTAAGCTGCATAATTTACACAGTTTGCAGAACTGGGCTTTTCTTGCGGCAGAATTTGGATTACTTTGGTGAGGAAATTTGGCTTATAATAATGTAAGTGCTATGTGTGATATTGCCAAGGAGTTACCACAAAACACAACAATTAACTGAACTTTGATTAATCAGCAAGGGAAGGAAGCTTTTGACTTATATTGTGGTAGTGTTTCACGAAAAACGTTGAGCACTTCTGATTGGAGCATTGCTAACCAGCTCAATTGTCCTTCAGATCACGATACCAATTTTCTGCCAAGCCAAATAAATCTTGCCACACAGAAGGCTGTCTTTGGACTAGGGCCTTTGACGCTTGGAGGGCTAAACTATTTGTAAAGATACATATCACCTGCTGACTTTTCTTCAGCAATATCCAGCTATTCTACTGTCTAATATATTTTTAAAAAATTGCACCCATTCAGTTAGCATCTGAGACAAGCTGTCAGATATTGTCACTCATGCAATAGTTGGTCACATTTTGATGATGTGTCTGTCATCATGTTAAAACAGTCGTGGGCTGACATATTTTATGGGCATGGACATGTTTTAGAGATGAACAAAAAGGGTTGGCCTTTAGAAAGGAGCAAGAGGAGCAATTCCTTTCAGTGAGAAGACATATAATTTGGAATAATAGTACATCAATAGTGCCTATAGGAAATTGCTGTAAAATGAGAATTTCATACTCGGCTTTTCATATTGTAGCTCTTTCCACATAAAGAGTGGCCGTGCTATCTATGGAAAATATATGTTGCACAAAAGCTTACATTGTTCTTAACATGCCTTGAGTTAACAAGACAAGGTGGAGATTTAGAAGGAATTAGATGTTCTACATTGTCCCTGCATTGTGCCGAATCTAAATGGCATAAGCTTTATGGGAAATACTATGTCGCTTTTGTACGGTGATTGACTGAATAACCCTAGTAGTTTTCTCAGATTAGACATAAAGGCTTGCGATTCTGGTTATGTAGCACCCATGTATTGCTTTGCACTTTTATATGTTCTCTGTGTATGTATACTGATCACTACAGACATTTTTCTTAGCCCTTTCCCCTTTTCCAGCCCAGTCCAGTGCATATTTGCTCAGAAATAGGGTTGCCAACCACCCAGACCTGGCTTGGCCAGCTTTTTAAAAAAACCTTTAACAGTAGTTTGATATGCAGAAATTAGTAGGTGAAAATTTCACAGCATGGAGATGCACCTTTATTAGAAGGTGATCATGTCTGCACATCAAGGCACAGCTGCAGGAGCTGGTTACAAGACTGGCAACTCTTTCTGAAGTAGTTCAGTGAGCCTTGCTTCCAAGTTAAGTGTGCAGTCTATACTTGTAAAGGCAAAGAATAGCAGAAATGGATACGGGTCCTGTTAGTTTAGCAAACAATTAGAGGCCACAGAGCATAATGGGTAACAAAGACTCTGTTCACTGAAAGTCACATTGCAGGTGTTTAAATGACTTTAGCAAATCCCAAAGCAGCTACAGAGAAGTGTTTGTTTAGACAGAGAGATGAGTTTCTTATGAAAGCATTTCATTCATGCGCTTTAGGTTTTATAAGCTAGTGGCTTTAAAAACTGCAGCTTCCCTGTGCTATCATCAGTATCAGATCTGTATTTTTATACCCAACCTTCAAGTTCTTTTTGGCGGTGGAGGATGGAATGCAAAAAATAAAATAAAAATAAAATGAAACTGTTTGCATAATGGCCAGTTGCTATTATGACTGATTGGCAGAGGCTAAAGTAAAGACAAAACTTGTTACCCATTAGGACAAAATGTACAGGAACAGTAGAAACATCACTTTACTGAGACCAAAGTTTGCAATGCCCGAATTCAAGTTACACAGAGCACTACTCAGTCTGGATATTAAAAAGAAACATTAGAGTGGAAGAAAATACATTTCTGGCTGAGAACATGGTATTGAGCCTTGTCTGCAGTTTATTTTAAGGTTGATAGTAGAGGAAGCTCTAGGTTCAATAACCTTATGAGGCTAAGTAGTCTGTAAACCACCCTAAAGTTATAGAACAATCTGAAGACCTAAATGACCATCACATCCATGATTGTGGTGAATGCAGGTGAAACTATTCTCAAGATGGGGCAAAAGTTTGCTTGTTGGTAACTTTGTGAGGGTTGAATTCTCACATGCACCTAAGCATTACAGGAATTGCAAAATGTCTATTGCAGTATATTATCCACTGGTGAGCAGACAGGGCATAAGGTGTGTGTTTGCATTCATGAGGCAATGGTAAGCAAAAGCAGCACATCTTTATTTCAGTTCCACTGCTGCTTTGTTCATTAAGCTAATTACAGTATTCTGCATGCCTCCTTTTCATCTACCTTGTTTCTCCAGCTTGATCCTTTCCTCAACCCTGCAATCGACTGCTACTGAACAGTTGAAGCTGAACAGGAAGGAATTGCAGGTGTCAACTCACAGTTTACAAATATGACATCTCCTCTGGCATAGCTGGAAATATGAAATATTGATTTATGTGCAGTAAAAGGTCTTATAAAAATGATCACATACACATGAGAGATTAATGCGCTGGAGATCAATAGAAATTTCATTCTTGACGCTAGACTGTCACCTATGGTGAAATGCTAAAATACAGAAATCAATATTATCTATGAAATGTCAAATTTATTATAATTATGAGGATGAAAGCTGGCCAAGTGGCTCCCAAGAGAGAAGGAAGGATAGGTTACTGTGCTGAAGCATCCTTCATGTCCCTTGTTCACTTGCTGCCAATTTGAGAACAATATTGGTGCAGGGGGTTTTCAGGCATTATGTATCACCGTGTAGTAACAAATTCCTCCTGGAATATTTAACTCTTGAAACTGACAATAACACCAGCGTCTTTGCAGCCAAAAGGTTCAGAACTTTGAAATAGTGTGTGTGGGGTGGGGGCAGTGGGAGGGAGGGGGGAGGGAGACAGATGGGTAGGAAAAAAGAGCATATTGCTAGCACAGATCATAGTTATTAACACACATGCACCCCAAACTACACTGACGTTTTACAACACTTTACATACCACACATAATTAATTAAGGTCACTGACTAATTTAGTGGTAAGATATTTTAAATAAAATAAATATTTTATTTTAAATAGTGGTAAGATATTTTAAATATATATGTATATATGATCTCACCACTAAATTAGTCTATGACTTTAAGTAATATTTGGTAGAATTGCTGCAGAATCTCTAGGAGCCCTGAAAAGAAGGAAAAGTAGAAAAAGCTGCCAATGCCATCCAGTGTTGCATGGTCTTAATCTGCCGGCTTGATTCTTAAAAATGGCCCTTCAGTCCTTGCCATGATTCAGCCATTCTTCTGCAAGCATTTTTATGAGGTTGTGGTGTCCTGCTTGCCTCATGTATCACATTTAGTGGAGGCTTCTGGAAAGCACTGCACAGCTAAAATGTTATGCGCCAGTAAGAAAACAATAAAATGACAGTTTTCCTTGTTGCTGTTGGTTTGTTTTTATAAATCAGATTTATGAAGGAGCATTCCTACAACACTCTTGTTTTCTTGCACGCACGCACATGCAAACTCAAATCAAATCAAATCTCTTTATTTCAGTTAGCGTCCAGCATGATATGCAAACTGTGTACGTGTAAAAATCCATTCAAGTGCCTTTATTGGTGCTGTAGTTAATTATCAGGCATAGAGTATTTTTTTGGAAGAGCCTGTTCTGTCAAATTTTATAGGAATTCCTGGATACATGTACTCAATCTCTGTCTGGATAGATTTTCATGTTTAAAAATGTAAACATAATGCAGTTTAATTCCAAGTCACTGCTGAAGAAATGTAATAGAATGTGCCTGGTCCCCTCTCATAACTTGGTAACCTAAGCCTATTCAGATGTTTTGTTGTACATCTGTTCAGATGTCTGCGCACATGTACAAGGTGTTGTGTGAATGATTGTAAAAGTAAAGTGTGCCATCGAGTCAATGTCGACTCCTGGTGACTTCCAGATAGGAAGTGTGCTATGGTATGTGTGTGTATTGCTATATCTGAATAACTGCACACACATAAACAGTTCTGTGCATGTGTTCACTGTACACAGATTGTATGTGTGTATGTGAATAGGTCTCTAATTATATAGGCTGTTGCTGGAGATGTATACAAATGCAAATATGAATACATATATTTATAGGCGTATATTTATATATTATATATTTAGAAGGAGCAGCTCAGATGTGGCCCTACTGCCAGTGAATGTGTATATATAATTACACAAGCTTCAGATATTTGGAGTAGGACACTGTTCCCATTGAACAATTGCCATGTGCTTGCCCTTGTGACCATCTCTTTGTCTTCTGTTCTTGTCCTATATAAGTAATAACCTTTGGTTATATGGCCAGAGATCCTGTAATGCAGATTTATCATATGTAATCACTCTTTACTTAGTCTTGCATTTCTATTAAGGTGCACCTGACACCAATTGCCTTGATGTTCAATCAGAGCATTTTACCTCCATAACTTGCACATAGAAGCCCTGTTCAAGTGTTTAAAAAAAACCTGCTGATGAATGTGAGCGCCAGAAGTGGGTGCAGAAATCCTGCATCCAGCACATCTCTGGAATGTTAATCAACCTCCCATCTGGGCTCTTCATGTTTAGAGGTGAACACCCTCAGTGTGATCGCTGGCATTTCTGTGATCTGCAGGCTGGGGCATCCCAATTTCCATACCTGCTCCTGGTGCTCTCTCCTTGTCCATTGGTGTTATTTTTGAGCACCTGAATAGGACTATTGTATGTTTACTCCTTCTCAACACACATGCCACCCGTATATTAGCAGATGTCATGCTGAATATATATAGAAACCATGGAGTTTGTGGAGGCCCTATAAGACATCTGACTTGATACAGGAAATCCAGGGAGGGGCATCCTGAATGGATAGTTGTCCAGTTTCTGCTTGAAGATTTCTAGTGAGAGAAAGGCATCTCCCTCAAGTACTTGGTCTTCAACCTGCTCTTACTATTAAAAAGTTTCTCCTAATGTTCTATCAAAATCTACCCTCCTGGAACATAAAATCTAGCCCCGCCTTCTGAGCAGCAGGGAACAGTCCTTGCCCTCTTCTGTGGGACAGCCTTTCAAATATTTGAAGAGAGCTGTTATGTCCCCCTCCACCTTCTACTTGTTCATTTAGTTTCCAAAGAGACACCATGCATTTTAATGGCACTCCTCTTTGAGCTTTCTCAGATTCATTTATAGATCTGTATATAGCAGACTGTGAGGCAATTCACAAGCACATGCAAAGCTGGGTTAAGGGAGCCCAGCCCAGTTTTGCATCCATGTCTCTACCACCAGGATTGGGCTGATCCCGGCAACACGATGGTGGCAAACCCGCCTATGAAGCCTTCCTTTAAAACTAGGTTAAGGGAGTGAGCACTCACTTAGCCTCGATTTTTGGATTTTCCATCAACTGCGGCTGTAAGCTTGGAGCTGCCAGCAGCAGCTGGTGCTCATCTGGGCGGCTGATTTGTCCACCCAGGGAAGGCGGAATGATCATCTGTGGGAAGGTAAGCTTTTTAGGGCTTCCTCCCTGCAAACCTTGTAGCCTTTTCTCACTGCTTGTGAGAAAGGGCACAATGTATGAGAGAGATTTGTTGGAATTCTGTAGAGGAGAAATGGAAGCATGTTAGGAAATGCCTTGGGATTTCATTTATATGTCTGGCAGGTTTGTTTGACCCTTTTGTAAGCAATCTTGCTACTCCCTTCCTACTGGGTGTAGGTTTTCTGTATGTGTTGAATTAGAAATAACAACTTTCCCATGTAACTAGGATCAGTTTTCCAGCCCATTGGCTTCAGGTGGCTCCTTTATGATACCTCAGTGATCTACACCCTATTTAGGGTCTGAACTCTGAGCAGATACAATCAATGGCCAACTCACTCAAGGGCACATTGCATTCGCAGAAAAGCACTGGATGCTGAATTCTGTTTATCATTGGTGAGGCAGCCAAGGCTTAAAGATAAGAATAGATTACTCTGTCAAGGACTTCATTTCTTGTCTCAGGCTTCTGAAAAATCAGAGAGCATTTTGGAAAATGCCTGCCCAGGAGAGTTGGCCATAGCCATAAAGTAAGGTCTGATGGTTACCTTAAGGCTGTCATGTGACAGGGCTTGGAATGCTGCTGCGTAGTAGCTTCATGACCATTAATGTGTCCAAGATGCATGGAGGAGTTGTTGCTAGCTGTCCACAACACCTTGTAGGGTATGGCTTCTGAACAAAGTCTGCCCCCCAAGATCTATCTGTTAATATACTGCATTGCTGACTGCTAACAGAGTGTGCACAACCCCCCCCGCCACAAACTCCTGTTAATTAACTCCTGTTAATGATTGAGAGAAAGAATTGGGAGATGGTGGTGAGGGAAGGAGCAAGGAAAACCATTGACAGTGGGTGATAGCTAGTGTTAACATTTGCACAGGCTTAAGTAAAGAAAAAAGGGGGAGAAAATGCCACACACACACACACACACACACACACACACACACCATCCTAAAAAAAACAGAAAACAAATCTTAACAAAGAGGAAAGAAAACATTGAGGTGTTTCTCACGATCGGGAAATAGTGGGCTAAGGGAGCCTAGCCCGCTTTTGCCCGATCGTCTGCTGCCACGGGAGCCGCGCAGCTCCCAGCAGCAAACTCCACTAATTCCCCCTCCCCTTAGACGAGGTTAGCGGAGCGAGCATTCCACTAACCACGCCTTTTTGATCGTGTGTTGCCGTGCTGCAGCAACACATGAGGAGACCCCTACTGGGAGGCTGAAACAAGTCTCCCAGCCTGTGGGTCTCTCCAGGATGCCCCACGCACTTGCGCGGGGCTTCCTGGAACTTCCAGAGGCCACACAGCCCCCGATCCCTTCAGCCCCCACCGGCTCTGTGACGGAGGCGGCGGTCGTGTGGGCAGCCGATCCAGCCGCCCAGGGCTGCTTTTCTGCTCATCTGCAGGGAGAGCGGGCTTAGTAGAGTGGGCTTAGCCTGCTCTCCCCGCAAACCCCTTCCCAGTGAGTGTCACTGATCAGGAGACTCACCTCATTATGAAAGCAACCAAAAGATATGACAGTATGCCAAACATGAAAACAAAATAAGCCATTCCAACAAGACCCTTCCAACCCTACATTTCGCCTTCTTACTGCTGTCCCTTCCTCACTAATATAACATATGAGATTTTGGGTCTGACATACAATTTTTGTCATAGGTTCCCAAGTCTGTTAACCTTGAGTCTCTTCCCTAAGTGTGTCTCATCATCCACTGCATCTTATGCTGATGAATTTTAAGAGAGAAATGGGGACCTACAACAAAGCATTGCATTGCATCCCCATCCCCTAAGAGAAATCCTCTTGCTCAGGGCTCCAGCCAGTCTTAAATTTTATCTTCCATCCTCATACCTTCTACCACTATGCTATAAAGTGCAAAATGGCTCAGGTTGGGGACTGGATGTCAACCCCAAAACAGAAGACTTCGCTGATATAGATAGTGAGTGTGTGTGTGTAGGGGGTATGTGGGGGATGTTTCTGGAGAGTGAGACAGGAGGGTAAGGCTTTTAACCTCATGATGCACATCCCATCAATCCTAATCTCCACCTCAAGGATGCTCTAAGCTGTTAGGTGATCTCAATCCCACAATTTTCCACAAAACCCCCAACATTCTGTAGGTCTTGCAATCTTACAGATCCTTCTTGGTCTGTTTTTTATTTTATTTTAAAGAATATTTTAATTTACAAGTGAATATACCTCTGCACACCTGTGGAGTCCCTGGAGCATGCAGAAACCTTTCCCCTACTTTTGCTTTCAAGCTGATAAGTTCAGGACCACCCAAATTCCCTATTAGAGGAAACAAATGGAGACCACCACAAAGCCTGCCTGTTCTGGGCAGGGTTGCACTCCCCTGGAAAGAGCAGATACGTAGTCTGGTAGTACTTCAGGACCCCAAGCTCTCCCTGTTTTATCAGGTTGAGGCAGTGGCCAGGAGTGCTTTCTATCAGTTTTGTCTGATTCGCGAGCTACGGCTATTTCTGGAGATAAACGACCTTAAAACAGTGGTGCAGATGCTGGTAACATCCAGACTTGACTACTGCAATGTGCTGTGCATTGGGCTGCCTTTGTACTTAGCCCGGAAACTGCAGTTAGAATAGAATGCAGCAGCTAGGTTGGTCTCCAGGGTTGCCTGAAGAGATCACATTACACCCATTTAAAAAGAACTACAGTGGCTCCTAATAAGTTTCCGGGTGAAATACAAAGTTCTGGTTATTACTTATAAAGCCCTAAATGGCTTGGGTCCAAGGTATTTAAGAGGATGCCTTCTTCTTCATCAACCCCATTGCCTATTAAGATCATCTAGGGAGATCTGGTTGCAGTTGCCACTGGCTTGGTAGGCAGAGACTTGAAACTGGGCCTTTTCTAAAGTTGCCTTGGGACTCTGGAAAGGGCTTCCTAATGAAATTAGAGTTTCCCTTTCTCTGAATGTTTTTAAGAAGGACCTGAAAACATACCTATTTAGCCAGGCTTTTAGTTTATAGTTTTAGAGCTTCAGGTTTTAGAGTTTTTATTTGTATTTTACATTGTTTTAATCATATTAATGTTTTAATGGTTGTTTTTAGATTGTGAAGCACCCAGGGACTTTTTTGTATGGGGTGGTTTAGAAATGTACTAAGAAAATAATTTTAAAAAATAAAATATTGTAGTGCATCCCCACCCCCACGCCCGACAAGTTTCCAGTCAGTCTTGAACAAGAGCCTTGAAATGCTGTGTGGGGCTTGCAGAGGACAACTTTCCTCCCTTTCCCACAATCCTACATGGTACTGCACAGCTCAGTACTGGGACTTTGTGCCATCTCTTAACTTCAGCACTTTATTGCTGTTTTTGCTGCAGGTGCTGGCTGGTATAGCAAGAGAGGAGAGGGGTTTTTTGTTTTGGTTTTTTGCCAAGGGGTTCCTTAGCATGCATCCCCGTGACTCTAATGCTTACATCAAGGAGACTGTAAGCTGGTAAACCTATATCCTTCTGCATACCTTGGTCACCACCCAATATGTGAAATCACTATCGTGTTTTTGATTTCCCCTAGATCAGGGATGGCCAGCTTAAGGCCCTGTAGCTGTTGTTGGACTACAGCTCCTATGATGCCCAGTCACCATAGTTGATTGCCAGGGACTGTGGTAGTCCAACAGCCACTGTAGGACCTCATGTGGCCCACCCTGTAATAGATGCTCACCCACCTGGGTTTGCTATTAGAAGGGATTATTATAATTGTGCATTCTGTGAAAAGTATTTCTTTTTGTTTGTCCTGAGCAAACAAGATCTTTTACTGTCAAGCCCCATGGGAGTCCCACAGTGCCTGGTGGTAGGCTGACCCAGAATGGGCACATAGGAAGCTGCCTTGTACCAATTCAGTAATGTAACCAAAAAAACAAGGAGCCAACTACATATATGAATATAAATTGTATTAAAAGTGAAACAATCAAATGTATATAGTGATATGGATAAATGATATAAAGAACATCAGTAAAATACAGCGACCAAACATCAACAGAAATATAAACTTAAGAACAATATAACAATATTATATTGTGAGCTATGTAAACACAACAGCTTTCCGGTAGTATTTGCTGTTTCATTAAATTTTTCCAAGTGTTCAAAAAAGTTCAGTTGTTCTTTAAAAAAAAAAAAAAGTCAATAGCGTCTTCTTTCTAATGTTGTG
The DNA here is from genome assembly GCF_027244095.1 of Hemicordylus capensis. NCBI lineage: Eukaryota > Metazoa > Chordata > Lepidosauria > Squamata > Cordylidae > Hemicordylus > Hemicordylus capensis. The sequence continues at coordinate 185,148,844 of NC_069657.1, read as the reverse complement.
CTGAATAGGAGATCCTTCTCAATGCCAGAGAAGCTATTCTCCCACCATATGTCAATTAAAAAAAAATGCCCATATTCACAACTATATGTAGCTCTAGAAGATATTCTAGAAGATATTCCCTACTTGCAAGAACCTAGTATGGGAAGATGAAGTTAGATCAGCACTCCTGTCATTACCAAGTTGGAAGGCTACAGGAATTGGTGGAATAGCTACAGAAAATATGGCAAGCAACAGAAGAAGAATAAGTCAAGGCTGTAGACAAACTATGCCAGCAAATTTGGAGAATGACACAGTGGACAACAGATTTGAAGAGATCAGTATGCATACCAATACTAAGGAAAGGAGACTTAACAGATTGCACAAACCATCGCACAATATCCTTAATTTCACATTCTAACAAAATAATGCTCAGGATCATCTAAAACAGTTTAGAGCCCTAGGTGGAAAGGGAAATGCTGGATGTTCAAGCTGGTTTCAGAAAAGTCCAAGGAACAAGAGACATAATTGCTGATGCATGCTGGATGATTGAGAAAGCCAAATAATACCAAAAAGAAGTCAATATGTGCTTTATTGATTACAGAAAAGCCTTTGATTGCATCAACCATGTCAAGTTGTGAATATGGATGTCCCATGGAAAATGGGTGTCCCAGAACATCTCATCGTTCTCATGAGAAACCTATACACAGGACAGGAAGCCACAGTCCAGATGGAACATGGTGAAACAGAATGGTTCCAGATCGGCAATGGAGTAAGACAAGGCTGTATACTTTCTCCTTATTTATTCAACTTATATGCTGAACATATACTGAGAGAAGCTGGATTGGAAGAAGATGAGCATGGTTTTAAAGTTGGAGGAAGAAACATCAATAACCTGCGCTACGCTGATGACACTACTCTGACAGCTGAGAATGCGGATGATTTGCAAGCTCTAGTAATGAAAGTCAAGGAGCACAGTGGAAAGATGGGACTACGACCAAATGTAAAGAAGACTAAACTAATAACAACGGGCACAGCAACCAGCCTCAGAATTGTTAATGAAGTCACTGAAGTGGTGGATAGCTTCTGCCTTTTAGGATCGACCATCAACAGTAAAGGATCCAGCAGTCAAGAAATACTCCATAGACTAACACTTGGTAAAGTTGCAATGAAGGCTTTGGAAATGATATTTAGATGCCGTGACGTGTCTATACCTACAAAGTTCAGAATTATCCGGACCATCGTTTTTCCTGTGACACTCTCTGGATGCGAAAGTTGGACTTTGAAGAAGCAAGATAGAAAAAGTATTGACACTTTTGAACTTTGGTGCTGGAGAAGACTTTTGAGGATCCCATGGACAGCCAGGAAAACAAACAAATGGATCATAGAACAAATCAATCCAGAACTTTCACTCAAGGCACAAATGGCCAGGCTCAAACTATCATACTTCAGACACATTATGCGAAAACCCAGTTCCCTTGAGAAGTCCATAATGCTGGGAAAAGTTGAAGGAAAGAGAAGAAGAGGACGACCAGCAGCAAGGTGGATGGACTTGATTACAGCAGCAATTAATACACCACTGAGAGACCTTAAAGGCCATGTTGAAGACAGATCATCCTGGAGAGAATCTATCTATATGGTCGCTAAGAGTTGACACCAACTTGACGGCACTTAATCAATATGTAGTGTTCCCCATGCAAAGCAGATGATTGGCCACTGAGCTCTGGCCAAGGATCCTTAAGCAATGAGCTAATTTTCTTGCTAGTGTAGGACCAAAGGGAGCTATAAGAACTAGGAAGGGCTATGATGGGAAGTGAGACAAAAGGACTTGACCCAGTGCAATTTGAACCCTAACCTACAAGGGAAAGTCCAGCTTTCCACTCACTAAATGACTCTACTAGCTCAAGGCCTATTTACATGATGAGTGTGCCTTCCTACTGTGATTCTCTACAGTGCCTGAGGGGGTCCCTTAATTAGAACATTTTGGAGGAGGTGGCTTTTTGCCACATAGCTATTAATAAGCAACATCCACAAACTGTATTTACAAATGAATGAACTAACAGACCATTGCAGCAAAATAAATGAAGAATTCTTTATCACCTTTAATTACTAAATAATGTCTTTGCTTATGCTCTATTGATTCCCTAATATTGTATCCCTTTTCTTTTCCTGGAGTCATTACATTGTAATTTACTGCCAGAGAAGACAGTGTATAAGTTTTCTTACTCGGTTTTTGTTATACAGAAACACTTTTTAACCACCTTTAAGAAAGCTGGTGGAGAGAAGGGTGTTGTTGTTTTTTTACTGACACTGTAGCATTTACCTCCCCTCCCCCAACAGAGATTTAGAAAGATTTTTTCCACCTCTCTCCAGTGGTCTTTCTTAAGGCTTTTCCTGTAACTCAAGTAGCCAAAGCCACATTTAAAGTTAATACGTAATGCAACACAGTTTAAGAGATAGGCTTTTCTTGCAGTCAGGTCTCAATTAAGAGATAAAAGACAAAAAAAGTGCAAAGCACTTGATAAAGCTAAGAATACAAGGACCGGCATGGAAGTGCTTGAAGCTGTCCATAGCGATAACTGGATAGTCAGCTGGAATCTTCTTGAAATGAAGTGGGTCCTCTAACTTATCAAAATCCACATATGGGAAATTATTGGTGCCTACAGGGGTGATTAACACTAACTCAGTGGGTCAGAAACAAGCTGGGATAAAGGTGAAAGCTGTATCTGACTATCAACACCAAATACATCCATTTAGAGAAAGATAGCAGCGTTTCCTCTCTCCCCACCCCCTCCTCTTTCTGTATCTTCAGTTTTTCAGGTTGTTGCGCAGTAGAAGCTGCATGTACACAGTGAACACGGTAATGTGCAAATTGCATTGCACATTTATAATGTAATCGGTTTTTAATAAGTCATATTAAGATTACATTTTAGATAATGGTGTGTTTCTTGTTAACTATAAATACTTGCCCAGCTCTGTGTGTGTGTGTGTGTGTGTGTGTGTGTGTGTGTGTGTGTGTGTGTGTATAATATCCTCCAAATTGCAAGTACAATCATACAAAAGAGAAAAGCTTTCATTTAGGTGGTTTTAGTGATAGTTTTAACTTTAGAAGGGGCATCTGACAGTCTGCTCTTAAAAGCATTACTTACAAGTAGGTCTCATGTTGTTTTAATGGGATTTACTGCCCCACTGAAACAAAAGTAAACTACTGAAGGAATATGTTCAAAAGTGTGGGGATAGTTGTTTATTCCTGCGTTTAATTCACAGGCAAAAAGATTTCATTAAAACCACTTCTCTTCTGCTTGATTGTACGTGAAATTTTGAAAAATCTGTTTATTGCTGGACAGATCTTTGTTGTGAAAAAGAAATTAGTTTATTAGTCAACTCCTTAACTAAGGATCAGAAGCAAGGCTCCTAGGCATATAAAACCTAGGAAGCTAGCTTTTGTCTCTCCATTTGGAAATAAAAAAATATTGGTTCAGGCTTTTGTACAAGGTACACAACCACAATGTGCTTCCTGTGGTAGTTGGCACCCATGGGTACCTACCCACCCACCCTGGTTTTGTGCCCCTAGCAATCCAAAAGGCAGTGATGCAACTCAAAAGACACCAAGCTGAAAACCAAAAACACACCACAGAGACAGACCTGCTGTGCCTGCACAGCTGCAAAACCAAGAAAACCAAACCAAGGACTACTACTACAGCCACAAACAAACACCTAACAAGACACACTATGGTGCAAGGCAGCAAAACCAACCCAGCATGCAAACAGCAAAGAAAGAGGGTGAGGCAAAAAGCATACCACATTGAATGAGAACTTAAAATCATGCACCTTGAGATGTTTTTCTGCTCTTCTCTTCATGCCTGCAGTGTGCCTACAAGGACACCACCCCCCTCCAGAGTGGCAGGTCCACCACATATTTGCTGGAGGCCGAGGCCACACACAAGCCTCAGACACGTGGTGGCCCCAGACCTCATAGTCATAATTGCTGGTGCCTCGTGTTTGGTGTGTGTGTGCTAGAACTAAACTGGACTGGAGACTAAACTGGCCTATACACGTTGTAAAAATACGTCACACATAAGTATATACACACATGCATCTATACACAGCTATAGTATATACACATTGTACAAATACATTATACACAAGTATTATATACACAAATCCAACTATACAGCTATAGTATATATAGACATTGTACAAATACATCATTTACAAGTATATACACACATCTATCTATACAGCTGTAGTATTTACATAGCAACTATCTAGCAATAGCACTTACATTTATATACCGCTTTCTAGCCGGAGCTCTGTAAGCGGTTTACAATGATTTAGCATATTGCCCCCAACATTCTGGGTACTCATGTTCTACATGAACTAGTTCTACATGAACTAAAGCTTCCAAAACAATCTACACAAAAGAAAGAAACCTCTAGTCTACACCCCCCTCCGACACACACACCAAAAAACTCCATCCACGCATGTACAGACAGTACAGCAGCTAGTTGCATAATATTCAAGTATTTACACTTTTACACATTTGCATTTTCAAAAACTCACATTTTTACAAACCCACATTTTTACAGTCCCCAATCCCCGCTGCCTCCTGAGACAAGTCACCTATTTACACATTCAAAAATCTACATATTTACAAATTTACATATTTAAAAATATACACAGTGCTGCACATTGCCATCCCTGGGGGGTGGGGTGCAGGGGTGGGGCTAAGTCTGCATGTACGGGGGCCCCATGACATTTTATATGATTACAGAATCATACTGACTGATGAAATACTATGTAAATAGTGTGTTTGGGTGAGGTTTTTGGATCTGTCCAACTAGCTTGAACATATAGTGCATTTGTAAGGGAAAAGGTTAGAAACACAACACATGCCCTTTGCTTCACAGTTCTCACTCAGACCTTCTGGATTGCAAATGTGAGCATAGTGCATTTACAAATGCACCCCCCACTCTTTCTCTCATTCCCTTTCTCCCCCCTCCCCCCACCACCTTGCCCTGCTAATTGAATTAGCTGAATAAACTACTTTTTACACCAACATACACTCAGGGAAAGGTGTGTGTGTAGTGTGTGTGATTTTAGAAGAAATTTGGAACAACATACCTGCCGATACTAGATTTTGCATTGACAGTCCTTGCTGCCACTCTCTCCTCTCCTTGCCAGGTGCTTTGCTAGGTACTTAAAAGATCCAGGGCTTGGGCCAGGCCTGCACAAGATAAGGCCCAGGGGATGGATCCAGCCTGTGAGAACTTTTTTGTGGCCCACAGGAAGAAGAGTCCTACAGCAACAGCAGGAGCCATGAAGAGCTCTTGGCCTGCCCAGTGACCACCACCAGTAGCTCAATGCATTTGTCAACTTGAGACTATATGTTTCTCACCCGCCTGGCTAGTCCTGCCTCTGGGCCAGAGCACACTAATGCCGTTCCTCATCCCTCTTGCCTTTTCCCCTCCAACCCTCTGCCTCCTCACTTTCATTAATTTTTTAATAATTAACTCTGGTGTAATAATTAATGTGCTGAAAATTGACCTCGGCCCTTGTACATTAAGTCAGGGTTGGTTCCGGCCCACCAGGACATTTGAGTTGTGCACCTCTGGCTTGGGCCCATAGGGCCTGATTGAGGTCCACAGCCTCTCCACATTTTGATAATTATACCCTTTCATACTCTCTAAAGGCATTCAACACTCTCCCCACTAGATAGCCAGCATGGTGTAGTGGTTAGAGTGATGGACTAGGACCAGGGAGACCCGAGTTCAAATCCCAATTCAGCCATGATACTCACTGGGTGACTCTGGGCCAGTCACTTCTCTCTCAGCCTAGCCTACTTCACAGGGTTGTTGTGAAAGAGAAACTGAAGTATGTAGTACACCGCTCTGGGCTCCTTGGAGGAAGAGCGGGATATAATTGTAATAATAATAATAATAATTAATAATAAATAACAGCTTATATTCTGCGATGATATCTATAACAACAGCAACAACATTGACAATAAAGTTCTGGCATCCCAGATCCTTGGAAAGGACTCGATGTCTGGATAAAGCAAACCAGTCAATACCACCTGTCTGACTGTGTAAAATAATAATAATAAATAAATAGTTTACTTCACTGCTAAATATTAATCTCCTTTTTCTCCTGCATCAGATTTCTCCTGCAATTAATGCCCACAAAGTTGAGAACCAGTGTGATGTAGTGATTAGTGTTTTAAGACTAGGATTGGGGGACTTGCGTTCCCCATTCAGTCATGAACCTCGCTGTGGGACTTTAGGTGAGACACACTCTCTCTCTCCTCCAAACCTGCCTCACAGGACTGTTGTGAGGATACAAGTGGGGAGGAAGAACATGTACAGTACCCTAAACTCTTTGAAGGAAAAACAGGATGTGTGTCTATAACATATACATATTTATGTTGACTTTTAGCCACATGCTCTCCAATCCTAAACATGTAAACTCTGAAGCGAATTCAAATAGCATTTTTACAGTGATCACAGCCCAGTCTGATCTCTTCTATGAACCACATTTCATTTAAGCAAGAACAATATGCAACTATAGTGTATGTCTATATGCTACAGTGTATGTATGGTGTATAGTGTGTGTCTATACTTCAGAAGGAAAAGCCACCAATCTGAATTCAAACAGGACCACAGAAAAAGACAACATATGAGCAACTGTTACATTTATATGAGCTACTCATATATGAATGTTCATTTATATATGAGCTACTGTTACAAGCACAAAGCAAATAAAGTAGTATTATGAGCAGAAACATGTTGAGAAAGAACAATTTTCTCATATATTTTTCTATTTAAGCCATTTTGAGAACCTTGTTGCTAATTTTTTTAAAATTTTAATAATGAAAAAACATACATAACCAACCAACCATACACAGAGACCAGATTAGAGCTATATATACACAACAGTAGGGCTGTGCGTTTTCCCCTCCTGTTTTGTTTTTGGCCTGAATCCGAAACATCCCCATTTTGTTCTTTGTTCGAAATCAACCAATCCAAAACATCCCAATTTTGTTCTTTGTTCGAAATTGCAAAATCGAATCCGAAATGTTTTGGATTTTAAAAAATGACCCCGGGGCAAAACTAGTGAGTGGGGGTGGTAGTGCCCAATGGGTAGAAGCTACGACCTAAATTTCAGAGGAATTGCTCATAGGGCTGATTTTGGTGAATTTTTGAAGTTTAAGCTTTTCCCCATAGGGAATAATGGAGGTTTCAGCAAAAGTATAGCTTCATGTCGGGAGGAAATGGGGTGGCCCAGAGCAGCATAGGGTGGGTGGTAGTGCCCAGTGGGGACAAGAAAGCTGCCAGAATTATTTCAAAGGAATTGGGCAGAGGGTTATTTTTAAAAATTTAATCAAGTTTACGTGTCTTTAAGGTTCTTCTCCATAGAGAATGATGGAGGTTTTAGCAGCCCCATAAGGGCACTTCGGGGGCACCGAGGTGGCCCAGAGAGAGTGGTGGTGTAGAGCACATACAGGTGAAACTCGGAAAATTAGAATATCGTGCAAAAGTCCATTAATTTCAGTAATGCAAATTAAAAGGTGAAACTGATATATGAGACAGACGCATTACATGCAAAGCGAGATAAGTCAAGCCTTAATTTGTTATAATTGTGATGATCATGGCGTACAGCTCATGAAGACCCCAAATCCACAATCTCAGAAAATTAGAATATTACATGGAACCAAGAAGACAAGGATTGAAGAATAGAACAATATCGGACCTCTGAAAAGTATAAGCATGCATATGTATTCAGTACTTGGTTTGGGCCCCTTTTGCAGCAATTACTGCCTCAATGCGGCGTGGCATGGATGCTATCAGCCTGTGGCACTGATGAGGTATTATGGAAGACCAGGATGCTTCATTAGCGGCCTTCAGCAATTCTGCATTGTTTGGTCTCATGTCTCTCATCTTCTCTTGGCAATGCCCCATAGATTCTCTATGGGGTCAGGTCAGGCGAGTTTGCTGGCCAATCAAGCACCGTACACTGTATACTTTTCGGAGGTCCGATATTGTTCTATTCTTCAATCCTTGTCTTCTTGGTTCCATGTAATATTCTAATTTTCTGAGATTGTGGATTTGGGGTTTTCATGAGCTGTACGCCATGATCATCACAATTATAACAAATTAAGGCTTGACTTATTTCGCTTTGCATGTAATGCGTCTGTCTCATATATCAGTTTCACCTTTTAATTTGCATTACTGAAATTAATGGACTTTTGCACGATATTCTAATTTTCCGAGTTTCACCTGTAGGGTGCCAACCACCCCCATGGGTTGCTAACCTATGGGGTACTGGGTTCTGTTGTTTCTGAGATGTTTTGAGTGTAGATTCTCTGGTAGCATATGAGAGTGGATTCATGGTTTGTCGTTGAAAATCTCATATGCTACCAGAGAATCTATAGGCTATGCTCAGGCTCGCAACAAGGCAGGAATAGGCAATGGCATGGCATCTCTCAAGGGGGTGAAAAAAAATTCTTCTGGAACAAAAAAGCAATGCAGCAGATAAATCCATTCCCAGGCTAGCATGCAGTAGCCACAGCAGGCTGGCAGGCTGGGCTCAGGCTGGCAACAAGGCAGGCAGGCATAGGCAATGGCATGGCATCATCATGGCAACTTGAAGCATGCCATGTAATGCAAACTAGTTCTCTCTCTCTCTCTCTCTCTCTCTCTCTCTCTCTCTCTCTCTCTCTCTCTCCAATGAGGCAGAAAGGTAGAATGGCGAATGAGTAACTAACTTGTTGAATGAATTAAAAACCCCTCCTTGAACTTCCTCCACCTTTGCCCCTTCTTTGACCCTTCCCCTGGCCAATGTGGGGTCAGTAAAGAGTGGCAAGAGGCAAAAGAGCCAATGGGGAACAAGGAGGGAATCGTCAGCAGGTCAGCCCATTCTTTAGGTCACCGATTGGAAGGCTGAAAGGGTGGGAAATTCAAAGAGATGTCAAACATTCAAAGAGATGTCAAAATGGAGACTGACTCAGAGATCGCCACAAAATGGAGGTCTGAAACAACAAAATGTTTTGTAGCTGAAACAGGGACGTTTTGTTTTGTGTTCAAAACTTTTGGATTTGGAAAATGGCCATTTTGTATTGCCTACAAAACACTTGAAACGGTCTGTTTTGAGTACAAAACGTTTTGTACCCGGAATGTTTCACACATCCCTACACAACAGCAAGCAGCACATGGTAAACCAAGGCAGGAACAAAAAATTAATCCATTTTGTTAAAACATTTTTTCTTCCTTTCTGTTAAAAGTTATAAATACTTTTGCACTGACTAATTTCCTCACAAGAAGGTATATTGTTGGGATGGGGAGGGTTTTTCTCACAGAAGCTTGTACTAGTTTTGTACAATTTTGTACAGAGATTTGTACAGTGTTGGCTTACACTGTACTTTGAAAATGATTTTTTTTTTAAATTTAAAACTAACTCTCTCTCACACACATGAAACACATAGGCACCCAAATGGAGATTTTAAGTGATTTTGGGGCTTCTCTCATATGTGCACACATACAGACACAGGGGGCGGGGGAGGTGGGAAGAGAAACACAGTGGCTTGAGCAGGGCAAACAAATCCACACAAACAAAACAAACAGTCAGATTCAGGTTGGGGGTTTATATGTTTGACTTTCCTGGATGAAGAGATGCCCACAGCCAGCTTCCTTCCACCACCTCCCTTACCATGCAGCTGCTTCGACCTCCTGGCTTTCTCCTCCCTCTTTGCTCTAAAATTACAAGTGCTGGCAGGAGCAGGGGAGGAGCACAGACTCAGCGAGAACCAATTGGGTGGCTGCAGCTGCTTCTGCTGGGGAAAGGGCTACAGGACAGGCATGCAAGCAAGAAGGGAACAATAGATAACCTTTTTTGTCTCTGCTGCTGCCGAGAAACTGCCTGCCGCTCAAAATTCACAGGGGGAAGAATTGTTGTTCCTGCAATCTGGAGAAGCAGTGACTGAGCATGGGCAGACTACCGAGCAGTGCGGGGTCTGTCCCAGTGTGGGGCCCGGGTGAGCACCCCACCCTAAAGACAGTCCTGGTGCCACACTGGCACAACTGCATAGTGTTTGTGTGTGCTCCCATGGTCCCCCGAGTACTGCTGGCCAGGTGAAACCAGGGAGGTGTTCAGCATCACAGGTTATGCCCATGGGTGGGTGTGTCCAGCACTAGCAGCATGCTGCGACATGGCACAGGTGAAGAAAGGAGGAGGGAGGATTGGGATGAGTGGAAGCTATTGCCAGGCAGATGACCAACACCATTGGTCAACCACGGACCAATCACTCACCCAGCTCAATTTCCAGCCCACGGTAGCCCAGTAGGGAGAGGCTAACCTTGAGGGACACCAATTGCTCAACCAAGCCAGGGTCCAACCAGGACTGAACGGGTTTTACCAAGTTGCCAGCACATGAAAACACCCTCTTGCTCTGGACGCTGGTTGGGGGGCAAGAGAGAAGGTGCACAGGAACCAGCACTAGATCTGGCTAGACTTGGTGTTGGGTTGCCCAGAACTGTGCATGCTTTATCTTTGGTCATTCCTCCACAGGCTCCTCCAGGTACTGGGCAATGCATTGCACAACACCCGAGGGCCTGGTAGGCTGAGCCTCCCACAAACCATCACCACCTTCCTGGTCTCTGATCCGATGATCCTCCTTCTCTCTAACTCTGTTGACCAGGAGGTCCCTCCACCTGGGCAAGTCATTCGTGCAAACAACATTGCCCTTGATGGTCGGATCACAGAGACAAGCAAAGACATACTCCTCTGTGTCACCCAACACACCAGCAAGCCTGTTGATAACCCTAGTTCTCAGCGCACGCCCCTCTGGCATGGCCAGTGAGGTCCAGAGTTCACCCATCAGCTTTTCTAGGAGAATAGTTGTGGGTAGGGCCTGGCTCAGAGAAGTGGCATCGGCACACAGAGTCGTCTTTGTTGCATACAAGAAGGGCTACAGTACCAATACCATCTTGGACATGAGCTTCCACTCTGAGTTGGAGAGGTTGCACACGTCCAAGCCTCATTCCTCTCCAGGTCATCTAAGGCCATCTCCTGCTCCAACAGGTGCTGGAACAAGAGGAAGGCAGAGTTCCACCAGGTATCTACATCTGTTGGGATAAGATTGTGAGGAAGACCCTCACAGAGCAAGCGCCTGGACTTCTCACTCCAGTGGAAGTGAGCTGCAATCTTGTGGGCCTTGTCCACAAGTGCAGGTGTGGCAGCAACAGCACCCTGAAGCGGATGGCCCTGTTCCCTGGACGCCTTCACCTCCCATATATATACACACTAGCTGAACCCACACAGAGCATCTGTGCGCTTCCTCACTTGCCCCCTACCTGCTCCTCTTCCCTATCTGCATATGGAATCCCCACTACCCAGTCACCACGGTGCTTCTGTTATCTCCGATTGGGAAAGCACTGTGTGGGCAGGGCATGCTATGCACCATTTGCCACGGACCACCTAAGCGCGCTCTCTCTCTCTCTCTCTCTCTCTCTCTCTCTCTCTCTCTCTCTCTATATATATATATGTGCTGATAGAATAATCACACTGAGAATAGGAATATCTATATCTATATCTATATCTATATCTATATCTATATCTATATCTATATCTATATCTGGGAGAGGTAATCTGTGGGTTGCAGTGCCATCAATATGCTGATGACCCAGCTCTACCTATGTTTTAAGTCAGCAGACACCACAGAAGTAGTGGATGCTCTGAACTGGTGTTTTGGAGACTGTTCTGGACTCGATGGGAGGAAACAAGCCAAAACTTAATCCAATTAAGATGAAGTGCTCTGGGTTGATAAAACTGATCATCTGAGTAGTGAGGTAAATCTGGCCTTGGATGGGGTCACACGTACCCTAAAATACCAAGTCTACAGCTTGGGGTGTTTCTGGACCTGATGCTGTCCTTGAAGCACAGGGGACGGCGGTGTGCAGAGGTGCTTTTTACCAGCTACAGCTGGTACGCCAGCTGCAACTCTGCTTAGAGAGTCAGACCTGATGTCACTCATCTATGCTCTGGTAATATCCAGATTGGATTATTTCATGGGGCTGCCCTTGAAAATGGTTTGGAAGCTTCAGCTGGTCCAGAATGCTGCTGCAAGGATGCTCGAGGGCGCAAGTTGTTTCATGAACGTCACACCCATCCTGCGGCAGCTTAATTGGTTACTGGTCTGCTTCCAGGCTAGATTCAAGGTGCTGGTCTTGACCTTTAAAGCCCTAGACGGCTTGGGGATGGGGTATTTGTTGGCCTGCATTTGCCCATATGAACCTGCCAGGGTCTTCTGCTCATCATCTCAGGACCTGCTCATGGCCCACCATTACAAGGAATCCGGTTGACGGGGACTAGAGACGGCCTTTTCGGTTGTGGCCCCTTGGCCTTGGAACACCATCCCCGAAGAGCTTCACCATGCTCCCTCAGTGTTTTAAAACAATTAAAAACATATTTTTAAAGAGGCTTTTTAATGTTTTATCTGCTGCTTATATCTGGTCAGCTTTTTAGTTTTTAGTTCTCAGTTTTTAGCTTTCTATTAATAGCTTTTAATTTGGAACTTTAAAAATTTGTAATTTTAAATATGTTTTTAGTCTGGTCTTTTAACTCGTTTAACTTTATTAATGTTTATTTTACATTGCGTGTGCCAAGCAATAGTGTATTGGAAGGGCAGGATTTAAATATCTTTTACTACTACTACTTACTACTACTACTACTACTACTACTACTACTACTACTACTACTAAAGTATCTGGACATCCACCAGAAAGAAAGAGCTGGTTGGAGCAGAAATCAGAATAAAGTTCAGTCAAGACTCAGGGGCTCAACTCAGATGCAATGCTGAACCATGGCTTAACATTTCATGCACAAAAAGGCACAAGTCTTGGGCATCCTCCACTAACTTTTATCCTTCCTTCATGAGTGAGGGGAGAAGATTTCAGACTTCTGTGCATGGTTTAGAACAAACTGCAGTACTACCTTTTTCATAGGAATATGAGAAAGTGTCATTTGTTCACTGTAGTTTGTTCATTAACAAATCAGAATATAACACCCATATCAGATGGTTTTAGCATTACATCTGAACCAGACCAGGAAGTGAACTTGTGAGACAAAAATACCATCACTCCTCAAAGTGGAGCAATTCACAAGGTAAGGAAATTCAGTGTCTGAGTACTTTAGGGGAAAAGGTATCTATGAAGTATAATCAATCTTGTGGTGCACTCTTTAGAGTTCATCCACATGTACCAAGACAGTACTCAAACCAATTGAAGTCTTCACTGTTTATTTATTATATTTTATCTTCCTCTTCTACCACAGAGCTCAGAATTATATGGGCCTCCTTCCCGCTCCCATCTCTTCTTCACAACAACCCTGTGAGATAGGTCAAGTTGAGAGATAATGACCAAGGTTATCCAGTGAATTTCATGGATGAGTGGGGATATGAATTAGTGCTTTCCCAGACTTAGTCCAACAATCAAACCCCTAGTGAATCCAGAGTTTTCTGCATGAATAATACTATCAGTCAGTGTCTAGTATGCAACACAATATCTCGGTGCAATAAAATGAGTGAGTGAGTGAAATAGTGTTTGAACAGCAGAAAATGAAATTTCCAAGCATCTGCCTTTCTTGCAACACCGAATAGAGTTTGCAAGTTCTATCAGGTTTGCAGTTCTATAAAACCTCTCTGTAGTGGTGTGTGCAAAACCAGTTTGCCCGGTTTGGTTCGAGTTCAAACCAGACCTGAACTGAACTGAGAATGTTCAGTCTTGTGCCCACCGAACAGACCCCTGGCTCGGCTCAAATTTGAGCCTGTTGGGGAATTCTAACGTTTAAATTTTTATTTATTTATTTATTTATTTCAGGGCTCACCTCCGGGACTGGGGGTGCTGTTGAAGTGGGGTCTCTGCCATTTCCCCCTCCCCCTGCTGGCCTTACCTCGCTCCTCAAAGGTCAATTTAAGCTCATTTTCAGGCTGTTTCAGCCATTCCTCCATGGGTGTCAGCCATTTTGCAGGCTGCCGTGGATGTGCCCTGGCCATTTGCATGACCTGAGGCCTAAGGCGCATGCACAGTAGCCTCCAAAATTGCTGCTACCACCAGATGTCTCAATGTTGAGGGGAAACCAAGGCCGCAAGCCAGATGTCTAAAGAATGTAAATGGAAAACATAACACTTGTAGTCAAATCGGAACCTTTTGGGTTAAAGTAACACTTTAGCTTGTATATGATGCACAGGTGCGAAAGTTGTTTACTCGAGGGTATAAAAAGGGGGTGGCTTGCCAGACTGGATAGGCGGCCGCACCCCAAAGCTTTTGCTAGCAGTGAAATAAAGCTATGTTTGAAACTTTGATACTGGTGTCCGGTGAAATACCTAACCAAGAGACGAGCGGGATACAGGGAGTAATCTCTCTTCTAACACAGAGGTTTCATGTAGATGTTAAACAGCACAGGGGACAGAATATATCCCTGTGGCACCCCATAGGCCAAAGGCCAAGGAGTGGAACAAGCATCCTCCAGCACCACCTTCTGAGTACGACCTTCCAGGTAGGAGCGAAGTCACCATATAACCATGTCCTCAAATCACAACATGAAGAAACCCAGAAGGATATCATGGTCGATGCTATCAAAAGCCACTGAGAGATCCAGGAGAATCAACAGAGTCACACTCCCTCTGTCTATCTCCCAGTGTAGGTCATCTACCAGGGCGAGCAAGGCAGTTTCTGTCCCATATCCAGGCCAGAAGCATGACTGGAAAGGATCTAAGTAATCAGATTAATCCAGGACTGCCTGGAGCTGAGACGCCACCACACTCTCCAACACCTTGCCCAAGAAGGGGAGGACACTGGTCGAAACACTGCTTTTAGACACTGGTCAAAAGTTATTTAAATCATCTGGGTCCAATAAGGGCTTTTTAAGGAGGGGCCTAATGACTTCCACCTTCAGCTGAGGAAGAACCACCCCCTGTTTCAGAGAGGCATTCACCATCTGCCCCACCCATAGACCCAGTTCCTTCCTAGCAGCTTTCACCAACCATAAAGGGCAAGGGTTGAGCACACACGTGATAGGCCTCAGCCTTCCAAGCAGCTTGTCCTCGGGAAACACAGTCTGAAAACCATCCCATATAACAAGACCAGACGGTACATTGGCAACATCCAGTTCTGGTGCTTCAAAAACCTTAGCATCCAAGTCAGAACGTATACGAGTGATTTTATCCACAGAATGTGACGCAAATTGATCATAGTGGGCTGCCGAGGGTTCTGTTTGATGGTGTTTGGGTCCTTGGGTCCTGATGGTCTTTGCCTGAGACAAATGGCAGTGTACAATCCTGTAATTTCAGACACTATGAACTGGCACTTTAACTAATATAATCCACGTAGGCTTTTTTTAAAGGTATAGGCCAGACAACTCTGATTCAGGGGCCTGTTTGATAGCATGCCACAACTCAAGTTAAGCAGGTGGCAGGCTTAAATATAAAAGGATTGCTAAACAAAGACTTTTTATTTCCTGGCCTGTGCCTGCAGGGGAGAAATTATGAAAGCAAAGCAACAATCTGACAGCCAAAGAGCATCCAGGATTTTTAAATGAAGTGGTTTATTGTTATTTTTAAAAGCTATGCAAATTGATTATGATTTGCAAATAAAAAGCACCCACTGCAAGCAGATGAGTTTCTAAACATCATTAGGGACAGTTAAAACAACAACAACACACAACTTGGTGCAACTAGGAAGTTGTACTTGAAATATTCCAGGCAGCCTGGTATAATCTTGTTTTACTGACAAAAATGCACTCTGCAAGGGACAAAACTGGATTGGATTAGATTAGATGCTAGCCCTTTCCATGAAGATAGTGTGATAATGTACTAAGGCATTTTCACATATTGTATGGCAAAGATTTCATGTCCTCCTTTTGTGTGAGGTTTTGTTGAATGTGGGGAAATGTGGCGCATGTGTGTCAGAGAGGAAGAGGGAGAGCTGCATTCTAGACTTCTAAAGTTGTTAATACCAAAGTCAGGGACCCTCTTTTTATGTACTTAATAAGCAGATGTATAAGTCTTTAACTTCACAGCGGGCTCCTATTTGGGAGGCGCACCATTTAAGCAATAGGTACCCCTTGCATTTCTGAAATTAATAAAGTTGGAGCCTCAAATGTCAATTATTTGCTTTCCTATTTTCATAGGTGATTTCGCTAAGCAGAAGCCCTGGCTAATCCTGCATTCACACAGATAGAAGGTCAAAGTTGGTCAGTGAGCCAAGAAATACCATATCAGGGTTTCTTTCCTCTCCAATTGAAAGAGGCATAAATTGTGGAATTAGTGTATTGATTGAAGGCTACAACTTCAAGCAATCAGTTTTTCTGGCTTGACAAGATTATTTTATCCTACTTTTCTTTTATTATCATGTGTTGTATTTGAGTCATCCTTCAGGCAGATGAAGTGACAGCTTGATTTAACTCAATAAAATCCACCAGTTAGGAAACCTACTGAGCCGAACAAAAGAAGAAAACGACTGCAAGGGGAAGGTGCACATTTAGTGTAAGCAAGCATAACCCTCGGAAAGAAGAAAATATTAACTGAAATTATGGCTCTAATCAATGCATTTCTATGGAAACTTGGGAGGAATGTATAAGACCTTCTCATGGGGCAAACTAGAGCAGATAATGCCATTTCTCCACACACACCCCTACTTTTCAAAATGCCCTACTGAAATATTTTAAATTAGCCAGTGTGTGTTGTGGGTGGGGGGGAGGGACCCTAAAATTTTTCATTATGGCTGAGTTGTAGCATAATTGCAACAAAAGTGGATGGGCTTGTTTTCTTGATGAAAGAAAATGCTGTGCCATAGATGAAAAGAAAAGCTCATAAAGAAAATACTGTGCCATCGATGTCTTCTATTTTGAGAAATTAAAACAGCTTATTTATGTTCCTTTCCTTTCCAGTTGCTGAATTTTTCTAAATATTTGGTAACTGCTCATGTTGCTTGTGTTGACATAACTACAAAAACCTCTTGTTTTGAGGAGAGAGGAGAGAAATTGCCATTGCTTCTTTGCATATGTTGATTTATTTCAGTTTCTGCACATTTAAAATTTACCATTGACTGGTGTTGTGCACTGTATTGTAATCAAGCCCAATTTGTATTGGATTGGGTCTAAAAAAACACTACCCAGTAGGCCCTGATCCCAATGGAGTTGATACAAGAGTGGCTGATGCACCCTGTTAAATGTATACCCTGCCTTCCACCCTGCCCACTCTGTCCCAGCTGTCACTGCTAACCATAATCAGATTCCATAGTACAGGGATTAAGGTGAAGTACTGCTAGGACAGAATGTAGATTTCCAGGCAAATTTGCAATTGCATGCTATCATCTCTTTCACAGGCAGCATAGTAGAGGTGGTAGGGTGAAGGAAGCAAGGTAACCCCAACAACAGGAGCTCACTGACTCACTCCCTACAACTAGATTTCTGTGGTGACTTTTAGAAAGGCAATTTTTACCTTGTTTTTCTTCCAGAAATGTAACATGTTGAACAAAGTTTGACCCCTTAGAAATGAATTTGTCACCTTCTTTGCTCCCCCAATATATTTTTTTCCTAGAACAGTTGCTCTAGAGCATCTCCCTTTTAAGAGCATAATAATTTTGGAGTGTGTGGCTGAAGAAGTGGGTTGGATGTACAGTAGCTGAATATACAACACAGGGTTGATAAGCAGGTCTTGTGACTCACTCAGGTTAGCACGTGTCTGGTGCTCCTGGATCATCAACTTCAGGTCTGGGTCTGGGCAGTGGTTAGGACTGCTTTCTTCCTCTTGTATCACCTCCCCTTTGTGAGGAGATTGACTGAAAGAAGTCCTTTCGGGTTCCTGGCATTTCTCCTCTATGTAACTTTTAGGCTAAATTACAGTACATGCACAATAATTTGTTAAAACATATATTAGATTTAAAGGGCAGTAACTCTCACTGCAGGCCTCTGAGGCAAGGTATTGGGGGCTTAGCAGGTGGAATTCACTCAGCCTGTAAAACTCAGGTTTTGCTTTGCAGCAGTTATTATGATGCTGATCTCACATGATGGACAGTGATCCATCAATACAGAGGTGCCTTCAAAGTAGTTGCCCTGCGGGCTTGATGGGCAGGGCAGGGTGTGGGGAAGTGATTTTTTTCTTCTCTCCCATACTCACAAAAGCACTGTTCATTGTTGGAACTATGTCCATGAGGGCTGTAGGGCCCTTACGGTCATGCTTTTATGGACGTATCACATTTCCCAAGTATTCAAAGTGAAATACTTTGAATTGAATATATATAGTGAGTATTCAAAGTGAAATACTTTGAACTGGGAGGAAAATGGGATGTTGTTGTTGTTGTTATTATTATTACATTTATATCCCGCTCTTCCTCCAAGGAGCCCAGAGTGCTGTACTACATACTTGAGTTTCTCTTTCACAACAACCCTGTGAAGTAGGTTAGGCTGAGAGAGAAGTGACTGGCCCAGAGTCACCCAGCTAGTTTTCACTACATCATTGCTATTAGGATTGCTATGTGGAATGTATTGGTGGCATACAGTAGATGAACAGATCTTTGTGCACTAGAAAACAGCAGCAAGGCTATTGTGTGTGGATTAGTTATTTTTCAAATATATATCACAGAAAAGTAGTTTGTAGAAACGTTGATGATTGGCTAAAATAACCCTGTGGCATGCTTTCAGTGGTTTTGTCCAACTGGCCCTCAACAGAACTGTTTAGTATCTGCAGGTGCCTCATACCCAGTTTATCCCTGCTAACTGTGCAAAAAGAGACCTTTTAAAGTGGTAGTTCTCTTATATTTAGCAAAGAATAACAGCAGCTGCCCTATCCAGCCCCCATAGTATCACCACAGTGGCTATTGCTGGTATCTCCTTTGTGCTCTTCTTTTTAGACTGTGAGCCTTTTTGGAGCTGATAACCATCTCCAGTTTTCTTTTTTGAAGTAAACCGCTTTATTGCTGAAAAACAGTATATAAATTATTTTAATAATCATACCACCTAGGAGTGGAGAGGGACTGAAAAACTTCCTGTCATTCTTCTGATCTCTGGAATGTCAATGTTCTTCTTTGGGTGCCTTAATCTGGACAATATTGGGAGTATGTTTGAGGTTTATACCATTTGACAAAGTAGTATGGACAACTTTGGAAAAAAACAGTGTTAGATTTGAGCTTTGTTTTTCATCTTGTTCAAAACGAATGTGTTACAATGCTTCCCGTGAAAGCCCCTTAATCTCTTCTGGCTAATATTGAGCTAACAAGATTATTTGGTCCCTATTTTTCTCCGTTACTTGTTATCCTTCCATTATTGGCAGGTTAATGTGATTGCAGTCCTGTGGTGGGTTGAGAGTGGTTACATACCATTCCTTCTGTTTGTTTGTTTTAAAAATAATAGCTTCTGGTAAGTGCTGGCTGTCACTGGGCCATGGTATCTAGCAATTGGTGTGGGTAATAGTGCACCTTGTAAATTTAGCAGTTTTCTTCTATATTTACCACCTATTAGCACAGTAAACACTCCCACAATATTTCCACGACTGAGATGTTATATCACAATCTGCATAATTTCCTGGTTTTCAAGTTTCACTCTCAACAATTGGGTCTTGATTTTCTTTAGAATTAGGTTGCTATTTGATTCTTCTTCTATGCTACTTTGCTCATTGTAACTGGCGCTTCTGCCCACCTGGAGTAGCTTACTCCTTGCCAGTGGTGAAATAAATTTCAGCCATGTTAGACCCCAAAGAGTATTGGATCTTTCTTTTATTTATTTTTTAAAATCCTTGCTTAATGACAGGAGCAGAATTAAACAATATAAAATGTGGGCTTGTTGTATCTTGTTAGGCATGATACTTCAGGAATGCGTCTCAGAAATTTCTGAAACTAACCATTCGGCAATGTAGTATGATTAATAAGATGGTTAGGTCGGAGCTTTTACTTTTATTGTGTTTGAAACTGATGTTTGAATCCCACATCTCTGTTAGTATTTCTGTGGCACAGTTAACTGTCTTACTAATGTGGATTTATTACCCATGCACAGTAGTGGTGAAAACAAATAGGAATGAATCTTCTCTCTATTTCTTTTGATAGATTTTGTAAAACAATTTATTATCTGGGTAGACATGCCAGGTAGAAATGCTTTTATATGCCACTGTGCAGATGGTCAAACAGTGTAGGCATGAGTGTGTGTATGGGGGTGGGGTGGTGGTGGAGGGTAAGACCAGATCACCCCTACTGGCACCACCAATAATGTTTATTGGAATGAGCACAGCAAGTAGACTTTGAATTCACAATCTTTATTCTCCATTTTTTGCAAGGTACAGTGCAATTCTATTCTATTTACCTCTTCTCATCTTTATTTCTACCTTGTTTGACTGTGTTTGCACAGGGTTCAGATCTTCATTTGTATCTGAGTGGACATTCAACACCAACAGCAGACAGTCAAATTTTATGAAGGTCTGAAAAGTCATGACAGCAGTGACTGTGGACTCTGGAATCTCATTGCTTTCCCACAAATATGAGTTCTGCCCTTTACATCGCAGCTAACTGGTCTGCAAAACATTGACTATGTAGATTTGGACTCATTTACTGCCTTACATTAATTAAGCACACAAAAAAGCAATTAAATAATAAGCCAAACATAACTCTTAATGCAAAAAAGAAGTATAATCAAGTTATCCTGATCTTTAAGAATTCTTTGGTCTTATACTGTGTTGGAATAAACAGCAGCAAAAACAATGTCATCAATTATAGTGATAATTTTTGTATATACAAAAGGAAACAAGGTGTATGTTTCACATTCTATGCATTTGGGTTAAAAAGGACCCTAACACTTTAAAAGGTGTTTGGTGTATGAAACATCAAAGGGCAATTAACTTCACAAAGGTTAAGAAATACATGTAACAAGAAGTTGTAGAAGATTTAAATCAAAGTTTTATTAATTTTTTCCACTTCCCTGGGTCATTTTGACCCCACTATTCAGGTGAAGGTTAAAGACTAATGAATTTATTGTACCATAAGTTTTCATGGTCACAGCCCACTTTGTCAGATGTGTGAAATGGTCACCTGTGTTATAGACGCTGATTACACAGAGAAGAAGAAAACATTCAGGGTGGGTCTCAAGCAACACTGATCTTATTGATTGGATTGGATTCTGTATTCTTTTGTGCAAGGAGTTTATTATACTCCTTTACTTTTCCTACTGCACAAGGAGCCACCAACCCCGCCCCCCCGAGCTGCCTGCCCCCCACCGTAATTTTTTGTAACTGAAAGAAATAAAACAGAGAGAGCAGGAAAGAGAAAAGGGAAAGTGAGAAATTCTTTTATGTGTTTATTTTGTACTGCTATGGAATGCTTATATACAGTACCTACATATACTGTTCAAGAAAAGTCCAGTGTGAGCCAATACATGCTATTCACTAGTCAAGTAATTAGTCTAACAAGGACACGAAGTTTGAAAGAAAACAATATTCATCATTTTTTATTTCATTTTATTGATTTTCTCATCTATTTTTTTTAAAGAAACAACCTAGTGCTTACTAAACCCCTTATGCCCAACTGCACAAAAACTTTATTCACATGCCACATATTTTTTGACACTGCACAAAATGTGCCCGACTGCACGTTAGAATAAACTATGATTTGTGCTCTGCATGGTACTGTGAAACATCTATGGATGTCTCTTGCATTGTTCAATATTTTTGGTCACACTTGGTGAGAGTTTAAAGAAAAGCTCCCTTCCCCTGCATTCCCCTCTGTACTCAGGGTATCTCTTACCCACTTAAGTGACTTGTTCTGGCTCATGAAAGTTTATTCCATAATAAATTAGTTATCCTTTAGGGTGCATCACAAGACTCTTGGTTGTTTTTTCTACAACAAACTAACATGGCCAGAATTTGCCCTCTTCCAAGTAGCTGACAACCTTGTTCCTCTTGGAATAAAAATAATTTAAGGTCAATGGAATAAAATTGCACCCTGATACCCAAGAAAGACAAGACACAAATGATTGATTTAAACTAGGACCACTTTATTAACTTAATACATCTGCAACAAGGTGGAGAAATAACTCCTAAAACTGAGTGTGGGCAACTCATCCTGTGAGATCCAGCTTCCTAGTAACAACAATGACACCACCAGGGTGAATCCGACGGACTTGGGGATCACCAGCTGCCATCCTACAGCTGGGTCACCCCTTACCACACAAATGTGTTGAGGGAGGATTGCCCGAGTCACTATCCTGTGAGCCACAAAACTTTGAGTGGGTGAGGCGAGCAACTCCTCAAAGGGGATCCATTCCCAACCACCCCAAGCCACATAACCCTGAGGGGCTGTTCCATGGGGTCCCCCCTTCACCCCAAGGTGCCTCTGGCTGAACACAGATAACAATGCTACCTACCCCAGCCTGCACTCACCTGCCACGAAAGGGGGCAAACTTCTGTTTAGCTCCCTTTCCCCAAACCAGCTACCACCTCTCTTAAGCCTCATTGCAGATTGGCAAGAAACAAATCATTTCTTGAATCTGAAAACTGAACACCATCCTGTCAGTAAAGATGGACCACGTAATGCCTAATGCCAGGATGAAGAATGACCTACCCCCTCTAGTGATTCCAGTTCTCCCAATTTCCCTATTCTTTCTTCCGAGCTCTGACCAAACACCTGGGATTGCCCTCACCCCTCCATTGTCTCCATTGTGGGATCAGGTTGGACCAAACCAGCGAGAACTTCAGGCCAACAGGCCCTAATGACCTTGAGGTCATCCAAAGCCTGCAGAATTAGCACCTTGCCTTTAAGAAGGCCCAGATCATTGCCTCCCAAGTGCAGCACCAGAACATGAGTGACTGAGCAGGAGAGGGATTTTGGGGTCGTGGTGGACAGCTTGTTGAAAGTGTAGCTCAATGTGCGGCAGCTGTGAAAAAGGCCAATCCCATGCTAGGGATCATTAGGAAGGGGATTGAAAGTAAAATGGCTAATATTATCATGCCCTTATACAAAACTATGGTGCGACCACACTTGGAGTACTGCGTACAATTCTGGTCACCACATCTTAAAAAGGACATTGTTGAACTGGAGAAGGTACAGAAGAGGGCAACCAAGATGATCAGGGGCCTAGAGCACCTTTCTTACGAGGCAAGACTACAACACCTGGGGCTTTTTAGTTTAGAAAAAAGACGACTGCAGGGAGACATGATAGAGGTCTATAAAATCATGCATGGTGTGGAGAATGTGGAGAGAGAGAAATTCTTTTCTCTCTCACACGACACTAGAACCAGGGGTCACTCCATGAAATTGATTGCCAGGAGGTCTAGGATCAACAAACGGAAGTACTTTTTCACACAACACGTGATCCACTTGTGGCACTCTCTGCCACAGGATGTGGTGACAACCAACAACCTGGATGGCTTTAAGAGGAGTTTGGATAACTTCATAGAGGAGAGGTCTATCAATGGCTACCAGTCGGAGGGCTGTGGGCTACCTCCAGCCTCAAAGGCAGGATGCCTCTGAGTACCAGTTGCAGGGGAGTAACAGCAGGAGAGAGGGCATGCCCTCAACTCTTGCCTGTGGCTTCCAGCGGCATCTGGTGGGCCACTGTGCAAAACAGGATGCTGGACTAGATGGGCCTTATGGCCTGAACCAGCAGGGCTGTTCTTATGATCTTATGTTCTTTTGTTATGAGGGGGACCATGTGGTCTGGCATAGTCCAACAACAGGGGTAGAAGTCAACTTCAGCATACTATGGTGCTCCAGCCAGGTAACTTCCGTGACTGCACCAAGCCGAATTGAGTGCCAAAGCTACTGAGATTGGCACGAAGGCCCAAAAAACAAAGTTGTGCCCACAGATGAGCATCTTAACAAGGCCTTCTAAGGCCACTGCATCTGAAAAAGAAAAAAAAAATCATCAATTCAACTTACAACCAATACCCTAGTGTTTCAGGCAGAAATCATGAACATAATGCCAGCAGGAGCCAGAGACCAAGAGAGTAAGCAGGCTGGGAAGCTGCAAGGCACATACTCCCACTCTGCTCCTGATAGGCCACGTGACCACATGGCCTCTGACGGTGTGCCCCCTTGGCCTTGTCTTCCTGGGCCCCATGACACCCCCCCAACCCCCTGCCAACCAACCAAGCGTGATGGACAAGCAACATTCATGCTTCTAAATCTGAGGCTAATGATTTATAGAAGTATGGCTTTCTTGACCATTTAATTTCATTTTCGGTACTTAAGATGCTGTAAAAGCATGAGAGAAAAATATATCTCACTTGAGTGTTCATATCAGAGACTAGATTCTTGCATAGCTCCAAAGCTATATTTTGTAACATTGAAGTGGAGGCCACATATTAACATTTGTTAACTTGTATGTAATTTTCCTCACTTAACACTTCTTTCCCATTTACAATGCTTTTTTCCGCCTTTCCAAGAACTGTATATGCCATCACAGACCCTTAGTCTGCACTTCAGTAAATGCCAATTTAGAGTTTTTAAGGAAAGGGGCTACAAATCTGTTTTCCCCACAAACACGTTTTCCTCTACTGTCATTTTCTTTGACTAAATTTGTTTAAACTATTTTAACCTTTCCCAGAAAGACCAGGAGATGTTTATATGGATAATGGTTATCTGACATTCTGGTATACAAAAGGACATTATCATCATGCTTTAGTGTTCAAAATAAGGTGAAGTTAACAAAGGAAAATGTTTACATTAGTGACTTTGGAAACCGTTCCTCAGGAGTTTTTATTCAAAATCTCTCTCCCTTTTGCCAATATTATCAAAGAGGTTGGTGCATTTGACCAACAGTGTCATTAAAAAAGGACGTGTAGTGGTAATTTCACTGTGCACTGAGTGATCCTGTTTCCACTCATCTATGAAGAGGCATTCAACACATATGCCCTATTCAGATTTTTTTTAAAGTGCTGCTGTAATTGTGCAGCACAAATGCGTTGAAAATCCTGCCCTGCACCATAACTCACTATTGTGCCACACTGTTCATTCTTATGGCAGTATGTGTCTGAACAGGGAAGCACTGTATCTGTGATGGTGGGTGCTTCTGTGATTGTAAGCCTGGGATGATCCTGCTTCGTGATTACAGAAGTACCCACCATCACGGATATGGTGCTTCCCTGTTCAGACAAACACCACCCTAAGTGTAAGCAGTGCACTGTGACAGTGAGTGATGGGTCCAGGGTGAGACTTCTGACCTGTTTGTGCTGTTGCACATGGTTCCAATGGCATTAAAAAGCCATCTGAATAGGGCTATAATTTAAACTAATTACATGCCTTGTTCTTAAGGCATGTAATGAATGTTGAAATGACCAATTCATGAAGTTCAGCTTCCCCCCCCACCCCAAGTTTCCATAGTTCATTGATAACTGCACATGTAATTATCTGAAACTAAAAAGCTGAAATTTTATTCTGTCTCTTCTAATCTGCCTTTCAAAGAAAGAGAGGACCTCCTCCCCGCACCGCCGTTTAGAGATTATTTCTGTCTTTATATATATAGACTTTCCCCTCTGACACTCTCTGTCAGTCTTTCTCTTTGTTCCCTCTCCAAATCATATCTATTTATCTGAGTCCAGGAGTAGTTCCCCTCCCCAGGTTTATTGATGTTAGAAATTGGGTGTGTGTGTGTGTGTGTGTGTGTAAAATTCAGAGTCCTCTTCCCTGCAGGTAAATACAGATCTAACTTTTTAAAATGGGGTTGTCTTAAATTCCACTTCTTAAAACACCTTAAGCCCTTCCTCATGAGCAAGGAGAAAGGGCAATCGAGTTAGTGGGGAGGAAGCCCTGAAGAGCTTACCCCGCCCGCCACACATCACTTTCCTTAGGTGGGGGGGTTGCCTGCCCAGATGAGCACTGGCTGCTGCTGGTCGTTCTGAGGGTCAGGGTGCCGGGATGTGTTGCCCCGCATCACCCTGCCTTCGGAGCTCTAATAATGCACCATGCGAGTGTGTGCTGCATTATAGGGACCCCCCTCCCCTCCCTGGGTCTGCTAGCCACGGCTGCTTGCAGCTGCAGCTGACAGATGATCCGAAAAACGAGGTTAAGGGAGCGCTATGGAGGGAGGCTTCATAGGTGGGCTTGCCACTGCGGTGCTGCCGGCATCGGACCCAATCCCACTGGTACGCATGTGTGTGCAAAACCAGGCTAGGCTTCCTTAGCCCGGTTTTGCACGCGCGTGTGAATAGTCTCCTCATCTTAAGTTCAACCTTCAATGTCATAGTAACAAATTAAATTAGTAACGTGTAACAGAGGCACTTTTAAAGTTATATTTTGAACTATTAACTTTGTACTGACATGCTGGTGTAGAAGGCCAGTAAAACAAAGTGCTATTCCTGGAAACAAGCCATTTTTCAGTGTATGGAAATTAGAGAGAATTTCTTTAGGACTATCTGAAAACTATTCCGTTTAGGATACTTCAGAAAACTAAAATTCTAGCTCAGGGCAGATTGAAACTACTGAGCATGTCCTCCTCCACTGTTTGTCCTGTAGAGACATTTGCGCCTTCCTCACCCTTCCATTGCATTGCCAGTATCTGGGACATCCGAGCCAGTTCTACAGCTCCTTGCTGCTTTCAGACTTTAAGCCTGCCATCCAGGGGCGTAGCTATAATTGAGTGAAAGGGTTCAAAGAACACGGGCCCCCAGCTCCTGAGGGCCCTCCAGCTCCATCCCTCCCTATTTTCTTCATTATCTCCCTCACTCTGGGGGGCCGCCAGAGAGAGGGATGAACACGGGCCCCCTCTCCCCTAGCTACGTCCCTGCTGCCATCACATCATAGCATTGCCAAGTTTTGTGCAGCAGCGACCAGCATTCCTCGGCAGATGGTAGGCAGTGAGTCTTATCAGCCTTACTCTGACCCTCGGTGACTCAGGGTGGGCTCTACACTTGCTTGCTCAATACTGACTCAAAAGAAAGACTTACACGCCTCATTTTTTTCCTTACTGTCCCTTATAGCTTTATAGTCTGGCCGTGATCCAGTTTTATTACTTAGGCTTATATGGATTTTCTGCATTTTTGTCTTTTCATAATCTTTTTACACCCATTTTTATGTCCCCCCATCACTTTTATACCTTTTATGCACTTTTATGACTTATATGCCTTTTCAGGCTTTTATGCCCTCATGCTTCTTGTGTACCTTCTGTTATTTTTTATTATTACTAATATTTTTAATATTATTGTGTACCTTACCATATGTAATCACCCTTTTTATCTACTCTTATTTCTAATATGGAACTACCCCTTATACTTTATGCTGGTCTAAGACCATAATAAAGATTGATTGATTGAGTTATTTTATGAATGTTTGCAAGGAATTGTACATTTCACAACATTTCTTTCACTAGAAGGAATGCTCACAAGCTATGGCTGTTATTTGAGGTCTAATTTTCCACAATGGACGCTCCGTTTGGACGTAGAGTCAAACCATGGGTAGATGAAACTGTGGTTAATCTGTGAAGCCGAGAATCATGCCACAGACAATTGGTCAACGGTGTGTTGGCAACTTCTGGCTTCTGGACCGAGGGACCCCTCCCTCTTCCCTGTCTGCCCAGGCTGTATCCCAGTAAGATCCATTACACTCGCATCACGAGATTGTGGGCAAGGCATCAGCAGGTCAGTAAAGTGGCAACTATTGGCTCTGATGTTAGAGGACACATACGCAGTGCACTTTTCAGCACTGATCATCTGCCTTTGGCAGGGCAAAGTCATTCTAAACCTTTCCTCACACCACTTGCACCACTGCCTTTGCAAGAACTCCCAAGCTGCACAAGCACGCACAAGCACTATTATTTATTTATTTATTACATTTATAAACCACCCCATCCAGAGGCTCTGGGCGCTGTACAACAACTTTTAAAAAGACATAAAACCCACAATTAAAACAATGCTAAAAACAATATAAAAACAATTCAAAAATGATTAAAACTATTTAAAACCAATTAAAATACATTTAAAAACCACAGCACTTTACAAGCCTTGGAAGGCCAGGCCAAATAAATAGGTTTTTAGGGCTCTCTTAAAGGCCAACAGTGAGCCTAAACTGCGGATATCTGCCCGGAGTGCATTCCATAGTCCAGGAACAGCTTCAGAAAAGGCCCGGTTCTGAGTTGCCACAGATGTACCGGTGATAACTGGAGACGGACCTCTCCAGATGACCTCAACGAGCGATGGGGATCATACCGAAGAAGGCGCCCCAGGAAGGCAATGGGCCCATCCAGATGTCAATTGGATCTTTTGGGAGAGATGCAGAATACTAACTGAGAAATTGAGATGATGGGGTGGTGGGTGGGTGGGAGAAAGGGTGGTGCATCAGAAAAAAAAATTAATTGCAGCTGTTTTTCTGGGAGCTGTTACCTGCCTGGAAAGGCCGCACCTGGTGAAGCTATGTGACCGCCACCTTTGGTCAGGAGAAGTGACCTGTGTTGTATGCATCCAAACATAAAGAGAAGGGGGGATTGATGCATGTAGTTTACGATTGCTGCAATTAAAATGGCAGTCATGAAGACTCCCCTTGGTAGCGAATGCAGTGCAAACCCATACCTCACCATTGGATGGGAACCTACAACCAGCAAGCAGACTCTCCCTAGGGGAAATCTGATTGCTGCGTTGGAAGCAAACATCCAGAAAATGGCTTGTTGCTTCTTACTGTGACTGCTGCTTCGCTCATTTGGACGATCACAAACCCCAACCTCTGGCACATTTACCTCTGGTTTGGCATTATGTCCGAATGGGGCCAATGACCGCTAGAAACATCCCAGTTGTTCCGCACAGTATAGAAGCTGTAAAGGAATGTATTGTACATGAAAGAGAGCAGATGTATTGAACTGGAAATGCCAGCTCACTCTGGTTTATTTACTGTTACTCAGAAATATAAAGGCGTCTTTTATACAGATCCTGTAGCTTGAATTGGTTCTTTAAGTGTGTAACACAGGGCTGTAATACACCTGGACTCTGAACAATGCTATACCTCACTCATTCATTGATGCTAACTCAGCCTCTCTCATCTAGTCCCAGACAGAATGTGTGTGCAGAATGGCTCAAGCCCTGAAACATCTGAAGGTTGATCAGTAGACTTTGTACTGCATCTGGGGGGACTACCAGTTGCTGGCAAATGCAAAGAGAAAATCTGTGTTACCAGATAGGCTGAACCAACTGTGCATATATTAGTATTCCTCTGATGTATCTGTAGAACAGGCCACATATTTTGCAGTGAACAGAAACAGGTAACAGCACAGCTGGGAAATGACATGATCATGAATATTTCTTTCTTTCTTTTCTCTCTTTCCCTTTTGCTCAAAAGTTGCAATTGTGAATAATTGCTTTGAGAATTCATGTGTGGGAAAGTGGTATATAAATACGGTAGGATAGTGGTATATAAATATTGGAAGTAAACTGATCTAATTGTTAGAGACTAGTGAGGCTGCCAGTTGTAAAATTCAGAAATAAAAGTTACAATTGGTTGTTTTTCTCTAATTTTGTAGAGTTGTGGTATTTAGGAATGTGCACGAGCTGGTTCAGCGCCTCCTCTGGGAAGCTCCAAACTGGCTCAGGCACCGGCATTTGAACCCGTTCAATAGGGTGGGTAGCGGTTCCCTTAAGGAGCCTTGTCCCTGCCCTGCTGCTTTTCTGGGCACTGCATCCCAACTGGTCACAGCCCCATGCAAGCAGTTGGGGACTGGGCACCGTGCCCGGAAAAGCTGCGAGGCAGGCATGAGCAGGCAAGAAACTCCTTACTTGCTCCTTAAGGGAACCCTTCACTGCCCCACCAGCCTGTGCATGAGCTGTTCGTGCACATCTCTAGTGGTATTCTTAAAAGTGCATCTGCACTTTAAACATCACTCTAAAAGTGATGATTGACATCCTTCAGATGAATGCTTTGGATTGGATTGAATACATTGAATGAAATAACTTTCTGATTTGGGGAGGTAGGAACTGTTTGCAGGGAAGCGCTCTTGTCTCATCAGCCATCAGTGTCATTTACCGGCAAAAGCTCCATTGCTATTGGCAGATTGTTTGCCATCATTGTATCACCAAATAGCTATGTCCAAAACTTTACTTAGTAATGTAGTGGTTTTTCTTCCAGACTAGTCCCTATAATGAATGGCTGTCTTGTAAAAAGAAATGAGAATTTGCAGCTGTTCGCACTTATTCACCAGTTGACGCTGGGATTTCAAAGCCAATGCTTGTTGTGAACATTAGTTAGTAGCCACAGTGGCATTTGAACAGGAGTACAAACACAAGCCATTTTCCTTGCCCCCTCTTTCCTGCAGCCTTCTGAATCCCCGCAAAAGCCATTCCTGTCGGTTGAGGGACCCCCAGCAATGGTGTAGGTGGCTGCAGAGGGGAGTTCTTCAAAACCAGGTGGAGGAACTGGATGCTTTCTCAAGGCTTTTTTATAATTTGAGAAAATGCCTTGCTCTCACACAGTTGCACAAGCACTGCTATGGATGCTACTCAGTGTTGCGAATGTGCATCTGTATGACTAGCTTCACATTTATTCATGTCCTGAATAGGAGTGTGCACAAGCCAAAAATTGTGTGCTGCAGAACTGGTTCGCCGGCCAGTCTGGTCTGTTTGACCCAACTGGTTCGGTGGTTCAGACGGTTAATACTTGTAAAGGGAATCTGGTGTGGATTCCCACCAGATCTGCTGGGGCTCCTGGAAGTGTTAAGGGGCGGCCAGGCAGGGGCGGCGAGAGGCAATAAGATTCTTATCTGGCCGGTGTAGCTGCTGGTGCCACTGCTTGCCTCCCCTGGTGCAGTCCGAAGCATGTGTAATGCCTTGTTTAGGAAGCCCCCCCATGCAGCAGTGGGGCGGTTCTGGCCTCCATGTGGGCAGATTGCTAAACAAGGTATCACACACACTTGGGGCTGCACCAGTGGGGTGAGTGCTGGTGCCAGCAGCTGTGCTGGCTGGGTAAGAACCTTACTACTTTTCTTGCTGCCCCTACCTGGCTGCCTATTCGCTGCTGAACAGTTCACCCAAACTGGGTTTGGTTCAGTTTGATCCCAGACCAAACCGCCCCTGGGTCAGTTTGCGATCGAGCCACTGAACTGGTTCGGAATGGTTCATGTACACCCCTAGTCCTGAAGAAAGATTAAAACAAACACAAAAAGCCAACTGTCACTAAATATAAACATGACAATCTGCTGGCTTGCACATTCAAAGAGTGGCTTATTTCTCCACCCAGCCCATGTGTACTGCCTCATGTGGAGAAATATATTGTGTGTACAGGTGGTATAGGCATTCACTCTGTCTAATCCAGTGATCCTATATCTCTGTTTTTGAAAATGGCTTTGAAACAAGTGCATATATTGTCAGTGGGAACAATACAATTCTTTATATGGGGATGAGATTGTGTGCGGAGGCAAGCTGTTTTTTAATGGTGTGAATTTACTTAATGGGAGGAGGATTTATTTATAAAAAAGCATCAGCATGGTGAATGACAGGGATAAATCACTACAAAGTGGCTCTTTCCTGCCACATATGATAATATAAACTTCCCCTAAGAAGAGAGAGATGTAACAACTCATGATCTCTCTAGGTTTATACCATTGGCACCAATAAAAAGAATAGCAATAGGAAAAGGAGATGTTCATATTAAGGATAAATACAAGTATTGATGGAAGTAAGTAAAATATTATAGAAGAGAAAACATTCATCTAAATAATGTCTAAAATCTTTTTGGCATTGGGGCCAATTTCTCCTTAGTGATATAATATTAATGGAGTAACAATGGGATTAAGTATATCATTATTGTTAAAGATAATTGTTGTTGCTGATAATTGGTAAGGAACAGTTGTTAATGAAAAGATTTTCATGGATCTGCTGGGACCATGGAAGATATTTTCCTTTAAAGGAAAAAAAAAGTGTGCTTTTTAAAATGGGGTTGGAAAATTTGGCTTTAGAGGGCTTATCCAGACACATATCACTTTAGTTGGCAATGGTGCATTTGATTTGTAGTATGTGAACTGTCTATATTAAGAAGTATTTTGCTGTTTGCTGTGTGATGGGTATTATGCATATGCATGCTATCACATAATAATGCAATGACTGCATGATCATCATGAATGTGTGCATAATTAATTAATTACTTAATGTATTTATTGCCTATACCAGTAGTCTCAAGGTGGTTCACAATCAGATAAAACAACCAAAAATTTAAAAACCAAACATTAAAAACGTATATAAAATCCAATTTAAAATAATAAATCAATAAAATTCAACTAAAAGCAGGTCTGTCTTCTGTAATTTCCTAAAAGCCATCAGGAATGGAACAGCTCTAACTTCAACAGGACGTGTGTTCCACATTCCTGGGGAGACTATAGAGAAGGCTTGCCTCTGAGTCTCTACCAGATGAATTGGTGCCACCCACAGACGAACCTCCTCTGACAATCAATAGTGGCAGGGTTCATAATGAAGAAAGCGCTCTTAAATATTTATTTATTTATTTATTTATTTAACACATTTGTATACCACCCAAAACACAAGTCTCTGGGTGGTTTACAACAAAACAATAAAAACAACCGATAAAAAGTTTAAAACATTTCAACAATTAAAATTTAAAATGTTAAAACACAATTAAAACAATATCTTATTAAAAGCCTGGGTGAACAAATGCATCTTGACTGCCTTTTAAAAAGTTGTAAGAGATGGGAGGCTCTTATTTCAGCAGGAAGCGTGTTTCAAAGCCTCGGGGCAGCAATGGAAAAGGCTGGTCCTCGAGCTGCTGGCAACTGCAGACGAACCTCTCCTGATGATCTCAATGGGCAGTGTGGTTCATAGCAAAGAAGACGTTCTCTTAAACACCCAGGGCCCAAGCTGCTTATGGCTTTATAAGTTATAACCAAAACCTTGTACTTTGCCCGGAAACTTATCGGCAACCAGTGTAGATGTTTTAAGATAGGAGCGATATGGTCTCTCCAAGATGACCCAGAGACCAACCTGGCTGCTGCATTCTGGACTAACTGCAGTTTCTGGACTATGTACAAAAGCAGCACAACATAGAGCGCATTGCAGTAGGCAAGTCTGGAGGTGACCAACAGATGTACTACTGTTCTGGGGTCATTTATCTCAAGAAACGGAAGCAGTGGGCGTATCAGCCAAAGCTGATAAAAGGCACCTCTGGCCACTGCCTCAACCTGGGACACCAGGGAGAGTTTTGTGTCCAGAAGCACCCCCAGACTGCATACCTGTTCCTTCTGGGAAAGTGTGACCCCATCCAGAACTGGCAGATCAAAACCATCTCCCGAGTTCTGACCCCGCACAATAAATACCTCCGTCATCTGGATTCAGCATCAGCTTGTTACCTCTCATCCAGCCCATCACTACCTCCAGGCAGGCATTTAGGGAGGTTATGCCTTCTCCTGATGATGTTATGGAGAAAAAGATTTGGGTGTCATCAGCATACTGATAATGTTGGAAGTTAAAGGACTTTGCGCTGTCTCTTTGCCTCAGACAGTGGAGGACAGACTAGTAAGTCAGAGGGCTAGAGGGTCAAGACATTTGTCATCACTTCTCCACAGCTCTGATGGTATCCCTTTGAAATGTAGATTGCTACTCTTAGGGGATTCAACTTCCTTCCTCTCTCTCTCTCTTCCTACCTGCCCGCCTACCTTGCAACATGGCAAGCTTCTCTCCCTGCACCATATGTGCAGAGAGGATGCAGAATCCATCTGCATCCAGCTAGATAGATAGATTAGAGATCCTAACTCCTCACTTTCCTATCTAGAATGGGGTTCCTTAATAAATGCCTTATATATTGATTTGAAACTATGAATTGGCTCAGCACACACGCATGCCTAACTAAACTACCACTGTGTTGTGCCTCTGTGCACTCTGCTATAATGAAAAAGGGATTCTCTCACCACAGAGAATTTCCAACAGATAATACCCTGCACCAAATCTCCTGATGATCTCTCCCAGTGGTTTCATGCAGATGTTAAACAACATCGGAGAAAATATGGAGCCCTGAGGGACACCATACCAAAGTTCAGTTTTTGAAGAACAACAGTCCCAGAGGGACACCATCTGGAATCTGCTTGAGAGGTAAGAGTGGAACCACTGCAAAGCACTGCTTCCCACCCACAACCCCCTCAGACACTCCAGAAGGATACTATGGTCAATAGTATTGAAAGCCGCTGAGAGATCCAAAAGGACCAACAGAGTCACACTCCCACTGTCAATTCCCAATTGTAGATCATCCATCAGGCCAACCAAGGCAGTCTCCATGCCATAGTCCACCTGAAAGCCAGTTTGAAATGGGTCTAGATAATCAATTTCCTCCAAGACCACCTGGAGCTGGGAGGCCACCACCTTCTCAACCACCTTGTCCAACCATGGAAGGTTGGAGACAGGCCTGTAGTTGCTTAACTCTGAGGGATACATGGCAGGCTTCTTCAGAAGCGGTCTAATGATTGCCTCCTTAAGACAAGGAGGCATCCTGCACTCCCTCAGATAAGCATTTATAATCTCTACCAGGCCCTCTACAACAGCCTTCCTTCCAGATAGTATAAGCCATGTCGGGCAAGGATCAAGAGGGCAGGTGGTAGGCCGCACCATTCCAAGCAACTTGTCCACATCCTCAGGAGTTATGAACTGAAACTGATCCAGGGTCATCACATAAGAGGAGCTGCTGGACAACCTTAGGACAAAGGCACCACATCTGAGAATGCGCTCAGGTGAGCAGTGACATTCTGTTTGCCTGTCCATTTGTAATGCAATAACTCTGTTTAAGACTAAGATATTGGAATTAAAGTTGATTCCATTCAGGGCAACATTTAGCATTTCCAGTATGAATGCCTCCTTGATCTCCCTCACCTGTTTTCATTGCAGCACAGAACAGTTGTAAACATGCATCAGAATGCAATCGCTCCCTTGACAACTGAGATATTAGAATGAATATTGGTGCACACATTCAGAAAAACACTTCATAGATTCATTTCACCTCGACACCTACATCAAGAGGGGCAGCAAATATGTAAAACGTAAAACTATTTGATATTTTCCTTGAAGACTGAGATATCAGAATAGAGGTTGGTATATATGTTCAAGACACAAGGATACATTAGCTATTTTGATCTGTTTGCAAGAAAAAAAAGTAGCATATAAATTCTTAGTGTTAAATTAACACAAAATACTTACATATTCAAACTCAACTTCTCTCCCTGTACTTATTTTCAAGAGGACAGGAATAAAGAAAGACTCTCACACTGTACTTGTCAAATTAAAGAGCATTCTAAAGAGTGTGGGTGTGTGGCACTAGAAGTGGTATATATGAGTCCTGAGAAGCTAATGATTCCTGAAGTGTGAGAAAATAATAGAATTAATATTTTTTTTAAAATTACAATATTTTCAGTCTGCATAGGATGCAAAATGGCGAACCAAAGAATTGAAACGAGAGAGATTTTGGAGAGTTCTGTGCCCCTCCCTCCCTTTGAGGATATGATTAAAATGAGTGTGTCAGTAGTGACTTGTATTTTCTGCTTTTGTCAGCTTGTGTCACAACCTTAACATTATTAAAATGTATTTTTTAAATTCAATATTCACATTCAGGTGTTCGAGCCGTAATTTCTGTTAGTAAAAGTGACATTTCTTAAAGTTCATTATTTTTTCACACTGAAATCTTGGACTCATTTTTTTAAAAAATTAGACATTAAATAATAGAACAGAAGTGTCTTCGGGCTAACGGGCACCCTAGTGCTTTGTCATTTTAATACTTGAATTGTTGGCATGAAGGGTTTGATAATATCTGGGTCATGTAACCTGACTGTTTAAGAATTATAGCCATCAGAATCTTTACCATTCAGTGAGTTCCCACAGATGAACACAGATGAAACACCCAATGATAACCCAATGAAAACCCTCTAGACTATGTTTCTTTGACATTTTTGGTGGCATTTTCTGATGAAGATGCACTACAGAGGTCTCTTTTAAATTGTGATATCACTGAAAGATCCACCTACCTGCTGCTAACATTCTTACTGATGAAACAATACCACAAGTGAGCAAAACCCTGGAATGCAGTAATATCAGTGGCTCTTACAAAGAATGTGGTATCCTCTCGCCGAGATAGCCCCCATTAAAGGTTTGTTTGTTGTAAACTGAAGTAATCAGCTGACAGTCCTGTGCTGTTAAATACTTTCTGTTGACATAGGGAGAGGCTGCACATGGAGACAGAATGCAGGATAAAATGGGCCATTTACTTGGCCCAGTAAGGCTGCTGCTATATTCCTAGCAGTGTGGTAGTATGTAGTGTTTCCTCTAACAGGGATTCCCAGATGTTGTTGACTACAACTCCCAGAATCCCCAAGCAAAAGCTGTTGCAGCTGGGGATTCTGGGAGCTGTAGTCAACAGCATCTGAGAATCCCTGTTAGAGAGAACACTGGCAGTATATATTGGTAATCTAGGTAAAATACACACGCGAGTCAATTAAAGGCTAGTTTACATGTTTGTGTTGTCATAATCTGGATTATTCTCTCAAGGTGTTTAGCTCCTTAGCAATGTATGATGTTCAACAGCTTCCATGTGGAGGCGTTTAAAGCACGGTCACTTTAATAAGTGAATTGGCCCTATATTAGTTGGTTAATGTGCTAATATAATAAATATTCACATTGTTTTCCATCTGCCTAAGATGGAGGAAGACTGTGATTTAACGGCAGCAAGAAGTACAGTTCCCTGTATTTATCAGTGTCTGCACACTAAACTCCAGAGAAGAGCCACAATCACTGACCTATAAGTATGTACTTTTAAAACTGCAGTATCATCCTCAAAATGCGTGGTGACTGCCAGTCTAAGTAGCTTGCATCTATTTTATTTATTTATTGTTTGATTTCTATAGCACTTTTCATTACGATAAACCCAAAGTGGTTTACAATATAATTAAAACAACACACAATTAAAATACAAAAAGTACAGATATTAAATATAAATATAAACATTATATCTATATCTAAAATATATATGAGATCCATCCATCTATCTATCTATCTATCTATCTATCTATCTATCTATCTATCTATCTATCTAGGGCGTAACAAGGTTGGAGTGGGCCCAGAGACAAAATTTTAAAATGGGCCCCTTCCTGATACACACGCGCACACACACTTCACAATATATAGTGAAGTGTGTGTGGGGGGGATTGTAACCCAGTGAGCTCATCTCTTGATCCTTCTGGACTTTTCAAATGCGTGGGAAGGAAGGATCATTCAGAATAACAAAGGAAGCTCGGTGGGTGTTGGAGAGTCATGTGACTTGCCTCTGGGGGGCCCCTGGAGGGCCCCTGGAGGTGTGTGGGCCCCCACGCAACCACCTCCCCATGCCTAATAGTAGTTACGCCCCTGCTATCTATCTATCTGTCTGCCTATCTATAAGAGAGAGAGAGAGAGAGAGAGAGAGAGAGAGAGAGAGATATTTGAGACCCAGAATAATGTAGTCATTAGAGTGTTGGACTAGGACTAGCAAGACCCGGGTTCAAATCCCCATTCAACCATGAAAGTTGTTGGGTTACTCTGGGCCAGTCATGTATCGCTCAGTCTAGCCTACCTCACAAGGTTGTTGTGAGGATAAAAATAAGCATGTACACTGCACCGAGCTCCTCGGAGGAAGAGCAGGATAGAAATGTAGATGAGGGAGGAGAGCTGGTCTTGTGGTAGCAAGCATGACTTCTCCCTTTAGCTAAGCAGGGTTCACCCTGGTTGCATATGAAAGGGAGACTAGAAGTGTGAGCACTGTAAGATATTCCCCTGAGGGGATGGAGCCGCTCTGGGAAGAGCATCTAGGTTCCAAGTTCCTTCCCTGGCATCTCCAAGATAGGGCTGAGAGAGATTCCTGCCTGCAACCTCGGAGAAGCCACTGTCAGTCTGTGTAGACAATACTGAGCTAGATGGACATATGGTCTGACTCAGTATATGGCAGTTTCCTATGTGTTCCTATGTAAGTAAGTAAGTAAGTAAATAAATAAATAAATAAATAATGTCTGTCTGTCTGTATGTATGTTTAGAAACCTATAGCAAACAGTAACACACAAAACACAAAGCAGCAGCAGTAGTAAAAACTGCACTCTCATATAAAAGCCTGGATGAAGAGCCACATTTTAACTTGTTTTCTAAAAACTGTGATGGAAGCTGAGGAGCGGATGCCAGCTGGGAGAGCAGGCATGTGACTAGTAGATTGGTAATCAAACTGCTCTGGAGAGTTTACTAAGCATCCCTGAATAACTTTTGGGCTTGTGTGGAGAATCAGCGAATCTAAATGGAGCAGCTCATTAAAATGTTAAATTTGTGAAAAGCTTGGTCTGGAAGTGATGACAGAGATTGGGATACAATGCAATCAGTTGTATTAAAGGTAATGTTGTTGTTGTTGTTGTTGTTATTATTACATTTATATCCCACTCTTCCTCCAAGGAGCCCAGAGCAGTGTACTACATACTTAAGTTTCTCCTCACAACAACCTTGTGAGGTAGGTTAGGCTGAGAGAGAAGTGACTGGCCCAGAGTCAGCCAGCAAGTCTCATGGCTGAATGGGGATTTGAACCCAGGTCTCCCCGGTCCTAGTCCAGCATTCTAACCACTACACCACGCTGGCTCACCCTGTAATAAGGGTACAGGAATGCATAAAGATTGATTAATAAACAATAAGCAATACTATATTAACTAATAAGACTAATAAGACTAAATTTAAATCTCCCAAGCTTGAATTCTGAATTAAAATCAACTCGAGGCTGGCCAGAGAAAAGGTCTTAGAGAGCAGCTTTAGATTTTAAAGAGAGCAAGGAGCAAGATGGTTTGGGGCATAGGCTGCTGGTCAGTATACACGAATCCTTCCAGTCTGTCACCCTTGATGCTCAGTGGGTGCTGAGTGGCCTCTTTCACAAGACCAAGCAGGAATGTGGGGTGCTGAGGCAAGCGTGCCACCACAAGTCAGGAAGCCAGAAAAAGTTTAAAGGGGGTCTGATCTCAAAGGACCAGTTTCCTGAAGCAACCAAGAGTGGTGCACAGGCTGGACCTGAAGATGGGTCCAGACTGGAAGCTGGAAGCAGAATGGGCACAAGGGCCAAGGAGCAGGCCGATGGAATAGCCCATGCCAAGAGACAAGTACATGTGGGTGGTGGTTCTAGAAGAAACTTGAGGGGGTTTGAAAACTGATGGGCTTGATGGGGTTTGTGATACAAACAGGCAGAAACCTGCCCTTGGGCCATGCACGGACCACACCTCTTTGCTGGTGAGGGTGACATCTATGATGGACAAAGGAATACATGTTGTCCTATTCAATCCTGGTGGGTGTGCTCATCGGTACAATGACTGTAATGGTTTTGAGCGAACTGTATGGGCTAAGGGTGAATGACCGGACTTCATCTGTTTGCAAGGAAGATCCTTCCAGGTGCAAGATAAGAATTTATTTAGACACTAACAAACAATCTGTTCCTGCCAACCTACGCCAACCCATTAGTGCTGGTGATTGTGGGGTGGGGGGTGAGACAGCTTGATTTGTGTTTCTGTAGTGGCAGTTAGCACTGCTAAAGCCAACAATGGAAGTTTTAACGATTCCTTAGGAAATTGTTATTTTAACAGCAACTATTTATATACCGCTTTTCAACAAAAGTCTCCAAAGCCGTTTACATAGAGACTCACGTCTGCTTCAGCCAAGCAACCTCTTTTGTGGATTTACACAAAGAGGAGCTCTGTGGAGCACTGGCCAGCAGCCTTGCATTTTGCACTTTTGACCTGGGGATTGCTACCCCAAACTGCTTGTGCCAAGAGACTGGCTTAGGAGTTTTCCTTCGGCAGCTGAAGGGAAGTCGCACGCCTGTGAGTGCTGACCAAGATGGAGTCTGCAAGCCTGCAGATCCAAAGTACAGAGTGGGGTGGGTGCTTCTTGTAGCCTCCAAACAAGCTGTTCTCTTAGCAAGATACAAAGCTAGCTGCAATCCTTATGAGGCATGCAACACACCCATGTGTTTAAATGCCTGGACAAGGGGGAGCAGGATCATGCCCTTTGGCCCCACTCCACAGTCACATGCTTAGTGGAATACATACAGGTGTTTGCACACAGGGTCTCTTGCAAGATCAGGAACCTTGCAGAAGGCAGTGATCCCAGTAATGCATCCACAGCCTATGTGTTTACCGCTCTCTGTATAAAGACTCTGCTCAGATTCTCTGCAAAGACTCTGGAGATTATAGGCTGGATCAATGAGTGGGATCCCAGCTTGCCCTGCTGGCATTCCCTGAACAGTGCCATGTTGTGTGAATAGGGCTACTGATAAAATTTAAAAAAGACTTAGGAAAAAACACCACTCACTTTGAAAAGACAAACATGAGACAATTGAATTTTTTTTAAATAGCTCTAAGCTGTAGCTTAAAATGTTTGAAATGAGCAATGTAAGGGTTATACAAGCATTTCAAACTTTTCAGACAATTTTCCCCCCTACAATGACTTTGATTGAATCACTCTGTACAAAGGGCATTTAGTTGTGGGCTCTTTTTGGTAAGTTGTCCCTGATGTTGACAATGTTGACAAAGACATATGTTTATTTAATGCAACCTTTCTTGTCTAATAGAAGTATTCCAGACTCCTTGGGTACCAATCTGTCCTGTAAGCCGCTGAAATGTCTCTGTTTTTATTCCTTGCGTATACTCTGTGGACATCCTCATCTGAACCCCAATTGGCTGGCAGAAGCCTATTGAAGTGAATGATACTGATACCACTTAAAACAATTCACATCTTTTCAAATTTCATAGTTAGTTGGTGAACAACCTGATCCTATTTTTTGGTGTCAGCTGTGGCACACATATTAAAATTCCTTCCCAATAGAGGTCCATCCCATATATTTAAGCTTTTCACTAACTCTTCAACACAGGCAGGTGTTTGATAGCTATGGAGGAGTTTACCGGGGCTGTGTGTGTGTGTGTGAAGCTATAGTTCTTCTTCTTATTATTAATTTATTATCATTATTAATAAATGTTTTGAAGTGGTAGTTAGAAGCCTTAATAAGTTACTAGGATTTGGCTAAAATAAAAACAATAAATATAGGAAATAACTCTTACGTAACTTAAGTCATCCTTGTCTGTTGGGTAAACATGTATTTAAGATCATATGTGCATGAATTAAGGATTAGCAACTTTATATATTGAGACATTTTAAAAGGGGCATTTTCTACATTGTGAAATATTTTGGCAAGCATGGTATGTATTCTGCATCTTGTTTCATCTTCTTTCTGTAATGGTTTGTTTGGAACTGGATTTGTTGTTTTTCCTAAGAAGATTTTTTACTCCATTGTGTTCTTCTTGATGGCCCATTAAAGCTCACTGGAGCCACTCAGGAGTTTTGTGTGTTTATCTTGCTCTTTACACAAGAACAGGTTTGGAGAGGGAAAACCCAAATTAGTTCTCTCCATCTTTGGAGAGGGAAATCCCACTAGTTCTCTCCATCTTTCTGAATGAAATCTACAAAATTCTTCCTCCTGTAACTGTTAGTCCTCCAAGTAAGACCCTGACATGTCTACT
Organism: Hemicordylus capensis; assembly: GCF_027244095.1. Lineage (NCBI taxonomy): Eukaryota > Metazoa > Chordata > Lepidosauria > Squamata > Cordylidae > Hemicordylus > Hemicordylus capensis. The sequence goes on along the minus strand of NC_069657.1, from coordinate 185,107,372 downwards.
TTTTAAGCCATCACATTTTTGAATGCTTATGAGTGTCACTATGAGTTGTGTGGACAAATTGCTACAAACAAGGGCTTTAGTCCAGCTCAGTGAGATTTCATGCATAACTGTGACCTGGATTGTGGCCAATATTTCAGAAAATGTTGGTGTTTATTAATAGTTCTACAGCCTTTTCAGTTTCAGACAGAGCAGCAAGAGGAGGCAGGATATGGGATCAAAGTTTGGGAGCAACTGGGAAAACAATGAGTTTATGTAAACTCACTCATTAAAAAATTAATAATAAAAGACCTTATCATACAACAGAGCCTTTTGTAACTAGGAATTTATATTTTTAATCCTTTGCTTAAATATATGTTTAGTTATCTCCCTTTGTAAAGGTTGTCATTAGAGCTAAGTGCCACCTAATGGCACAGCTGGGAAATGACTTGATTAGTACGCCAGAGGCTGATGGTTTGAATCCCCGCTGGTATCCACCCCGACTATGGGAAACACCTATATTGGGCAGAGTGATATAGGAAGATGCTAAAAGGCATCGTCTCATACTGCATGGGAGATGGCAATGGTAAACCCCTCCTGTATTCTACCAAAGACAACCACAGGGCTCTGTGGTCCCCAGGAGTCAACACCAACTCAACGGCACACTTTACTTTATTTTACCATTTTGTACCCATTTTTTCTCAGTTTATTTATTAAATTTTTATCCTGCCCTTTCTCGAGGGAACTCAGGTTGCTGTACATTTTCAGAATCCTGGTTTAGAGAGCAAGCACAAACCACAGTTTGGTGTTTCAGATGTAATGGCAAACCATAGTTTGTGGCAAACCAGGAAGTTATTCAAACTGAGGCCCCATTTGCACATAACTCCAAACAGAATGGGGCAGAGGTTGGAATTCCTGGATGTCTGAATGTATGAATCCATGGTTTTGTGGCAAAAGTAACCTGTAATTTCCCTCACCAAACTCCAATTTGAACCTTATATTTGTAGTGAGTTTTGCTGCTCCAATAGGAGGTTTGAAGTCGGCAGTGTTATGTCCCAACGCAGATGCAGCCATAACCAGTTTTGTGCTGTTCCTGGAATTGAATCATAGAGAGGGTGGCCCAGACCCACCCAGGAGCTCACCTGCTCCATGCCTGCTGTGCTTCTCACTGTCCGTCTATCTGAGCACTTACCCTGCCCCCGTCTCCACGCTCCTTGAGCCCATAGTGCTTGTTGCCCGGCAACAGGGGCACCACATTGTGCCATCTCAATCACATTGGAGGATGCATTGGAGTCACATTGTCACATTGTCACAAAGTCACATGGGAGGATGCCTGCTTTTCACTGTCTCTCGTCTCCCCTCTGGCAATCAGAAGAGAAAGTGGAGGGGATGGCAAGGCATGCACTATAGCCTGCTTTGCCAGCGTCTGCCATCACAAGAGTATCCATAGTCACAGTGGACCAGACTCCAAGATCCTTTGCCATCCCTCATATACATATTCCCTCCTAGGAAGGCATTATGATCCCTTCCAGGAGTAACAGGAAAATAGTGCCTCTCTGCACTGCCCTCCCCCCCCGGTGCCAGTAATTGTTCTTGTGCAAGACTGTTTTGCTGCAGGGCTCTTATGAGGGCAGCGGTCCAAATGCTGTCAGGAGAATGGCTTAAATGCTGTTTAAAGGGATTTAAATGCCCTTTCCCTGACTAGGGCAGGTGGTCCATTCCAAAAAGGCACGATTGCACTCAGCACACCCCCTTGAAGATCATAGCCAATAGCTGCCACCCTGCAGATCTTCTGACGCCTCTCCCACATTCTGGCAACATGAAAGCTACGGAGCTTGCTGGGATGCAGCCTCAGTGGACTAGGAAGAGGGAGTGGCTCCCCTGCCTTGAAACCAGAGGTTGCCAGGCTATGGTTGAATGGACATATGTGATGTGATTCACAGTTACAAAAATTAACCTCAGGTTCGGCTACCTGTAGTTTGCCATTACGTGCAAATGCAGCCAGAGTGTGAAAGGGAAGGAGGGAGAGGGAGCAGGAAGGATGAGCATATAAACCCGAGGCTCAGTCTTGTAATGCTAGATTAAGGTTTGGTAGTTTATGTGAACCAACCCTGTGTGGTAAGAATAATGAGTGGCCCAACAACAGTTGATGGTCTAAGTTTCTCGTTGTTGCACATGAGTTCCTAGGGTCTCAAAAGCCCCATTCACTTGTTCAGTGAATATGTGGGGGGAATGTGTGTATGTGTGTGGGGAGGGGTTGCGTGTCCAATGTCCTCGTGGTCCCATTGGCTACAACCTCAACATTCATGCATTCAACTGCATGTGTGACAGGAGATCCTAAATGCACATAGCTGAATATGCAGATGTTGTGAATGGGAGGGGGGTGCAACAACATTGGGGATGGGGCCAGTGCATGTGGTCCTTCTCCCCCTCCACATGGTCAACTGGATGCATGAAAGAGAAGGCCTGGAAGGACCATAAGTCTATCAAACCATGTACACTTTCTTACCATTTCTTAGACCTTCTCTATACATTTGTCTGTGCATTTGTTTCTCAACTGCCTGAAAAACATGCAATACCTAGTCAGAGATTAGTCTGAGGGCACCTTGGCTAAGTTGCACTTTTGACCTGATGAACCACAGGCGAGGGAAAATGAACTTTGCTCTAAGGACAGTCTCTTAATATTTTTGATTCTGTTTGATTTAGACATGAGTTCTGTAGATCGTCTGAACCTTTAGGAAAGAAAAATTCCCTTAGCTCGCCTTCTTGGGACAACCTAAGACGATTTGAATTAGTTTGCCTCTCCAGTATGCTGGGGGAGCATTTTTATGTAGACTGATGTACAGTGACTATGGAGAAATGAAATTTGTAGGCAAGATCCAAGTATTTGATTGAAGGAATAAAGGGGACGGGGTGAGGAGATGATGAAATATAAGTAAACAACTTCTAGAAAGCATGATTTTTCATAAACTCATTTTCAAGAGCAAATTTTATCTGTTCTTGAAACAATATGGCTTCTAACATTTGAAAGCTGCATTATGGGTTATTAGCAGTGAAGCAGAAAGTACATTTTTTTCCTTGAGTTCTAAGAATTTCTTTAAAAATGTATTGTCTTTGCTTTGTACTCCCCCATAGCTTAGTTATCAGATAATTCAACATAGGAGTCTGGGATTTAACTCAATTTTGTGTTGCAGTCATCCTTAAACTGGCTCTGTTTTAACCAGTGTTGCAGAGAAGAAGCTGAAGATCTAGCAAGAGATAGCTGTATAATTATATCCTTTTAGGCAGTATGTGTAATGGCAAACATGTTTTCTATTTACTTTTTTTGGCTCCTCTTGTCTTGTACGCACAATGGTATTTCTTAATCCACAACTGACACCACAGGACTCCATTAAAGTGTGTGTCTTGTGAACAGCTGTATCGAAACATCTTAAATGCCATTGATATAAATACAGAAGAACTCCATGTTCCTCTTATCAAAATAATGTCACTATTTCCACCACTCCATTCCACTGACTATTCTGAAGTGGTTAGCTGTCTTGCACTTAGATAAACAATGAAACTAATTGGAATGCCATAAAAAGATTATTGTATAAGAGGATCAGGGAATATTGCCAGTTTACTGAGATGAAAAGAAAGCTATCTGGAAAATAAAATCTCCTACACACACATACGCACACACACAGAGGTATATTTTACACTAGATTGAAATCCTAAGAGACAAGCCCAGTTTGAACATTTTGTGGTATGATACAACTTTATTTAATCTTCTCATAGCATTTGTAAATCCTACCAACCACACCTTCAGGTAGAAAAAGGAAAAAAAAAAGTCCTGCAAATGATATACAAAACTGCCTTATATGAACTCATAACTTTGGTTCATCTAGGTCAGTATTGTTTACCCTGATTGGCAGTGACTCTCTCCAGGATTTCTGAGAGGCATCTTTTCTAGCCCTACCTGGTGATACCAGTGATTGAAATGGGGAACCTTCTGCTCTTTCCCAGAGCAATCTACCTCCTAACCATATAATATGATGGTGGCATTAAGTAGTATTTTATTTTATTTTTAGACCTCATACATATTTTCCCTCATGAAGTACATAAAAGCAATACATCTTAGAATATGAAACAAGTGAGAGAGAAAATATTTTAGAAACCCCCAACAACCTATTGCATTATCTCTAACTGAGGTGTAGCTATAATTGAGCAAATGGGTTCAAAGAACCCGCCCCCCATCTCCTGTGTGTCACCCAGCTCCACCCCTCCCCATTTTCTTTATTATCTCCCTCACTCCGAGGGGTCACCAGGGAGAGGGCTTGACATGGGTCCCCTCTTCCCTAGCTATGCCTCTGATCTCTAACATGACAAGCTGAAAAGGGGGACACTCTTGGTATAACCCTTGCTAACTTGGCAAAAAGGCACCATTTAACGTGGTGATTCTCTTTATTTAGCAGGGGGAGAGTAACTGGCCCTATCCACCCCCAGTGCAGTACCTCCAGTGACTGTTGCTGGTGTCTATCTGATGTTTCATTTTAGATTTTGAACCCTTTGGGGACAGGGGACCATCTTATTTATGTATTATTTCTCTGTGTAAACCACCCTGAGCCATTTTTGGAAGGGCGGTATAGAAATCAAATAAATGAAATGAAATATTACAATACACCAACTTTGTTGAAGATATTTCTCTAACTGCCACTTGCACCTCCAGTTTACCCTGTGGTAACCTACTCTGTGCTGGCTTCTGAAGCCAGTGTATTAGTAAATTGACCATATCATTGACAGTTTCCCTTAAAAAAAGAAGTTCTGGTGAGAATTAAACTGCCTACCTTCCTTTCACTGAAATTTTAATTGATCATTACCATCTTCAAATTTATAAACTTTTTGTTGTTAAACACCAACTGCAATATGCAGGATACAGTAAAACAGTAATTGCCAGAGCCTCATCTGTCAGAACAGGGTGTACCACACATAGTTTGAAGATGGCAATGAGATTATGACATCATTATAAAACACACCATTGAAATATCTCTATGTGGCTCTAAAACTGTACTCCATTTGATTCAAATTGGTCCTAGTATTGCAGAGTCATTGGGGTGGGATGGGGGGGGGGCACACACAGCACCATCTTGAAATGGTTCTGGAATTCATTTATGGGATAGCAAAGTTTAATGTATCTATAATCTTAACATATATACCAAGTCTGGTGCAAATTGGTTAAGCAGTTCAAATCATAGCCTACTTCCACCTCAAACATTCACATGTCCACTGTCTTGAATTGGGGTGTATGACATCATTACAGAATATGCTGTTGAGGTGTCTCGATGTGGCACTACAACTATACCAAATTTGGTCCCAATCAGCCCTGGTACTGCAAAGTTGTTAGGGAGACATACACATGCATTCACCTCCACCCCGATGATCTCACAAAACTACTTTCCATGAGGAAAGTAGGCTAAAAGTAGAGATATGTAAATTGATTTGAGCTCAAAATGATTCGAGCTCAGAATTTCCATTTCATGTGTTTTGAGCTCAAAATGAATCACCCTTAAAATAAAGGGCCTGTTTCATGCTTGAAACAAAATGATCCCGTTCGAGCTTGAATTGTTTCAAGTGTTTCAAACACCATTTTCTGGGGAGAGCTAGTCCACCAATTGGGACTAGTCTACCCACTGAACCCAACTGGTAGACCAGCTCTCCCTGGGAAAATGGCATTCAAAACACTTGAAACGTTTTGAGTGTTTCATCGAAACAGCAGTCTTGGTCACTGTTTCAGTGAATCAATTTGAGGGTTTTGCGTTTCATTTCAAGCTCAAAATGAAACATTAATCTGTTTTGTACACATCTCTACTAAAAAGTATACACTGTGGTATAAGGATACTGTCCCTTTCAGTATGTACACAGCTTTGCTGGGTTCCTTCTAGAAATTGATGGGAAGAGTTTGTGAATGTCCACAGAGTTCTTTTGGTTAAGCACATTGTTGAATAATGTTGAAGCCTGTTGCTGCAAGCTTGTGTCCTGATTACTACTGCCCCAGCTCAGGGGCGTATCTAGGGAAAATAGCACTGAAATTGAGCCCCTGTCCAAATATCTGACACCCATCTTTCAGATAACCTTACCATAGTATCAGCTCAAAAATACAAGTTCAGACACTTTCAGGGATTTGGAAAGGGATGTGAATAGGGGTGAAGTGGTTACTTTGGTGGGATCATTAACCGTTCCTGCTGACAAAGAGAGTAAAAAAATCATTTTGTTCCTCTTCCTCTCCAGACAAGAAGCATTTCTAATTCTGCCTCACTTTGATGACAAGGCCAGAACAGAGTAAGAGCAGAATTAGGCCCTTTCACACATAATGGCAAACTGTGGGTCCAAGGGACACTTCCTGCACAGATGATTGAAATCCTGCACACTTCCAGATTATCAAAATCCTGGTCTGGGAGCTGGCAACAGGGGCGCGACTGGCTGGGTGGATTTCCTCTGATCCTGGAAGGACAGCTTCTGCCAGCCAATACCATGACAGCCTGTGGGAGGAATGTCCTCCCTTAACTTCCATAGAATTAATTCAGAATGCGGATGTCACGCTGCGGGGAATGGACCCTTGGTTTAGTGAGTGAAATTCACTACAAACCAAGGGTTCATTCTGAGGTTTGATGGTGAGATTGGGACCACGGCTGGGTTCAGGAACCGTGGTTTCGATCATTCGGATGACATGGCAGGCAGGGCTGTCCTTATGGTATGGCAAGCAGGGCGACTGCCCCGGGCCCCGCTCTCTTAATCTCCATTAGAATTAACAGGAAGGGGCCCCAAAACTAGCTGATTTGCCCCAGGCCCCGCACCCCACCGGGGTCTCTAAGACAGCCCTGATGGCAGGCGAGCATCAGGAAGAGTGATTGAATCAGTGGTGGCAGCAACATTGGGGTAGCATGGTTGGGTGAAATCTTTTACCTTTGCCCAAATATGAGTAATAAATTTTCCCCTGAGGACTGCTGACCCAGTCTAGTACATACACATGGCTTGAATTGGGGCACCTAATTGGACTCCGTTTTGCTTACTCAAGGATGGATGTGAGGTTCTAGGACAGGGCGGAACAACTTTGGCCTGTTTTTGGACTTCAGCTATCCCCAGCCACAATGGCCAATAGTCAGGGATTATGGGAACTGTAGTCCAAAATCTGCAGCCCTGTTCTAGGGTAATAATTTGATGTAAAAGAACATCTTTTAATGTGATTAGGAGTTTTTAAAATGTCTGTAAGAGCCAGAGCCACGACATAAGTAGCAACACTCCCCTAGACCCAGCCAACAGTTGTCCTGAGGTGCATGCCTCTGAAAGGACACGGTCTCAAGAGGTGTTCCTCTTTACCTATTCCTGAGGGACAGTTCTTGGAATCTGTGCTGCTCTGAACTGCCAATCTGAGGAAGGAACTTCTTTTCCGATGGCCATTGCACCATAATTCCTTTTTTGCATTTAGTGACCACACAAACCACAGAAATGTGCTTCCTACATGGGCAAGCAGTCATCCTTCACATAATGTAGAAAGGCACACTAGAAAGGGCATGGATGTACTCTGGTAACATTATTATTGGTAACATCATCATCATCATCATCATCATCATCATCATCATCTTCATTTACACAGACAGGTGTTGTTGACTGGTTTGTTTTGTCCAGACATCGAGTACTTCCCAAGGACCTGGGATGGCTGAATTTTATTATCAATGTTGTTGCTGTTATTATTATAGATATCATCGCAGGATATAGGCTGTTCCCAGTAATGTTGCTTTTTGTAATTGGCTAATGGTGATTCCTGTGGCCCCTATGGTGTTGAGGTGCTCTTCAAGTTGTTTTGGAATTGCACCTAGAGCGCCAATTACCACTGGGATTATTTGGGACTTCTTCTACCACAGCCTTTCAATTTCAGTTTGTAGATCTTTGTATTTTGTTATTTTTTTCTATATCTTTTTCTTCTATTCTGCTATCCCTTGGTATTGCTGTCGATTATTTTAACTTGTTTTTCTTTCTTCTTGATTACAGTTATATCTGGTGTATTGTGTGGCAGATGTTTGTCTGTTTGTAGTCGGAAGTCCCATAATATTTTTGCATCTTCATTTTCTACCACTTTTTCAATTGTATGGTCCCACCAATTTTTGGCTACAGGTAGCTTGTATTTTTTGCAGATGTTCCAGTCTATCATCCCTGCTACTTTGTCATGCCTTTCTTTGTAGTCAGTCTGTGTGATCTTTTTACAACAGCTGATTAGGTGGTCCACGGTTTCATCTGCTTCTTTACAAAGGCGGCACTTGCTGTTTGTTGTTGATTTTTCAACTTTTGATCTTATTGCATTTGTTCTTAGTGCCTGTTCTTGTGCAGCCAGTATTAAACCCTCTGTTTCTTTCTTCAAGTTGCCATTCTTAAGCCATTGCCAGGTCTTGGTGATGTCTGATTTTCCACTTATATTGTGCAAATATTGACCATGCAGTGGCTTATTTCTCCATTTTTCTGCTAAGTTCTTGACTTGTTCTTTCTTGTAGGCCTGCTTTGTTTCATTGGTGTTGAATAGTTTTCTCATTTCTCTTTTTTTTTTGCTCTTTCACTTATTAATTCTGGTGTTATGATTAGATCTTGCATTTGTTGGTTATATTTTTCAACCTCTTTCACCCAGCCTGCTTTTTTATTATAATCTATTGGATTGTCCCATAATTTCCTCCAGAATTGCACTGTTTCTTCTTTATTTGGTGTTTCTATGTTTCTTGCAGTTTCTCCTTCTATGTTTTGGTAGAAACGTCTCTGATTTGACTGGAACTGGAGATTCTGCCTGTGTTGTGTAATTCTGGCTTCGTATCTGCTAATTTTCTTTGACATTGCTGTTATTTGTTGCTTTATTATTTCCAGGACTGCTCTAATTTTCCTTGAATCTAGGTGGTATTTTTGGATCAGATACTGTTTGGTGTTTTCATTCTTCAGCTTCTTGTCTTCCATATCTTTCAATTTTCTAGCATCTGATCTAAGCCTGGCGATTTTATTTTCTAATCTAATCTTCCATTTAGGTGATGTACTACTTTCTTTTTTTACAGGTCCACTGATTTTATATCCAAGCTCTTGTGTTGTTATTGTTGCTGCACTGTACATTAGTTGGTTTGTTTCTTGCAAATTATTGGTTATTATTTCTGCAAGTGCAGCATTGACATCTTTTAATGTCTGAGCAAGTTGTTTTTTGGCAACTGTTTTCAGAGCTGGAAGTCAAACCCTGGTGGTTGTTTGGTTCGTGTGCGCAGTTATTTTTTCTTTAGTTCTTGTTGCTTTTCTGTTAAACAGCATTCGGGTTTTTGAGGTGAAGGCAAAGGGGAGGTTGCCTGGTTTTGATTTGGAACAGTTCAGCAACAGTGGCATCCTCTGTTTCCAACACCTCCTCCACCTGCACCTGAGCAACTTCTTCAGTTCGTGGTAATTCTTCTTCCATATCTTGAGCCTGTGTTGTGCTTTGCAGTTCTTCCAGCTCAACTTCTGTGAATACTTTATTTCTTATTATGAATCTTCTCTGGTCTGCTAGCCTTTGTTCTTTTATTTCTGTATCTAGATGCTTCTCTTTCCAAATTTGGTACATTCTTTTTAAATAACCTCTTCTAGTTGGACTAGACTTGTAATAGCAGATCATTATTTCCTTGTTGGCATTTTTCATATAGTTTTTTTGGTTAAGCGACGTTTCTTCCAGTAACTTTGCTGTCTTCAGCCCTGGTTGCTCAACTGAAGATCCTGAGTCCTGTTGCCCACTTGCCACCAGATGTCCAGGGACTATAGCACCTGGCGCGGTCCTCGTTGACCCGGGCGACGACCGATCCGGTATAGATTTATTAAAGTTACGTCTCACCATATTGTTGATGGGAGAGGCACTCTTTGTCTGGCTCCTCTGGTGAGACCTGTCCAGTATGGTTGGACCTCTGGCATAGCTCTCACCTTCCTTAGAGCACGCAAGCCTCACAACCACGCCAAGGTAGTGCCTCACTGGGGGTTGTTGTTGTTGTTGTTGTTGTTGTTGTTGTTGTTGTTGTTATTATTATTATTATTATTATTATTATAGAAGATAAACCATTCTTCTATTTTATCCCAGATGTTACTCTAGCACACATCCTTATTCTGAATGCTGGCATGATGTTATACCCAACTTACCTTGGTCTGCTCTCTCTCTCTCTCTCTCTCTCTCTCTCTCTCTCTCTCTCCATACATACAGAAGTATGTGGATTTGTTCAAGCACTGAAGCTCATGTACCTGAATTAGCTCAGGGCTGGTTTACCTTGCACCTCTTTCTCTTTTCTTATTTTTCCTCTTGCTCTGTATTTCTTTCCCTTTCTTTGTTATAAGTTGCTCAGTAGCTCTGGGGAGTAGATGAGTAGTAGTAGTTAGGGTAGATGAGATTGGCTGTTGCATTGTTCATATGGTGTACATTTGCGGAAGAAAATAGAATTTACCAATTAAAATGAGAGGAGGTACTTACAGAAATAATTAGGTTAAAACAGATTAATTTTGTCCTTTTAAAACAAAACAGAACACTGTACATCCAGTCTGAGGAAGAGATTTGTGAAACCATAAAACCTCACATTTTGCTTTTGGAATATCAGTTCATCTAAATACAAAGTACTACTTAACTGACTCTGTGATTCTTGTACAGTTGCACGATCACAGCTTCCTGATTGTGATCTGGCCAAAAGGATAGTTTATACTTCTGTTCCTGCTGCACTTCAGTTTGTGTCTCAGGCCTACACAGTCTCTCCTGCAAGCTCCTCAACTCAGTAGGTGGTCGGGCTGTGTATGTGCTGTAGCACACATCCGAGTGACATAGGGCTTGTGACACATTTGTCAAGAAAGGTTTGCCACCACTGTTTGATGAATAGGGTTAATGCTTTTGGTGGCAAAAATGGGTGGCAAAATGGGTGGCAAAATGGTCACATGGGCTCATCAATAGTTAAAAAAACAACAACCCCACACACTTTAGCGACACTTAACTCCATTTTACTACACTATTGTAAGTCTTCCGAAAGTGGTTCAGTGGCTACATAGTGAACGTTCAAAATCAGCATGTATGTTCACTCAGGCACACAACTGCTTTGCCAGGTGCTCCGAGGCCAGAAATCTCTAACAGCACTCACTGACCCTATATACTTACTAACAACTCTCATGCACCATAAACTGTGAGAGCATAAGAGGAATTAAAGCACATTAAAGGTTTGTTAAAAGGAAGTAACTGTGGATCTAGGAAAAGAGACTGTCCCCATGATTTAACCATCATGAGGAGCCAATGGAAATCCTTGGTAAAAATGTTGTCACAAGCAGTGCAATCCAGGGAAATGACTTGACAAGCAAGCCAGAGGTTGCCGGTTTGAATTCCCGCTGGTATTCTTCTCAGACTATGGGAAACACCTATATCAGGCAGCAGCGACATAGGAAGATGCTGAAAGGCATCATCTCATATGTGTGGGAGATGGCAATGATAAACCCCTCCTGTATTCTACCAAAGACAACCCCAGGGCTCTGTGGGTGCCAGGAGTCGACATCGACTCGATGGCACACTTTATAGCCACCTAATGGCGCAGGGGGGAAATGACTTGATTATCAAGTGGGAGGTTGCCGATCCGAATCCCCGCTTGTATGTTTCCCAGACTATATAGGACAGGAGCGATATAGGAAGATGCTGAAAAGCATGATCTCATACTGCGCAGGAGGAGGAAATGGTAAACTGCTCCTGTATTCTACCAAAGACACCCACAGGGCTCTGTAGTCGCTAAGAGTCGAAACTGACCCGATGGCACACGTTACTTTAAGTTCTATTGTGTACAATGGGGCTTACTCCCAGTTGAGAGGGCATAGGATTGTAGCCTAAGACTGCACATTTTATTTAGTTTATGTTAATCAAGCAAAGCCATTAGTCAGTGTTCTTTTAACTGGTGAAACTAGGCAATGATGCTTGCTTGATTTTTTTTGGAGACAATTTTCATTGAGGGAAAAAGAAATCTTAAAGATGCCTTTTTCCCTTCTAAGGGGGATGATAACTTTTGTTAATTAAATTGTGAACTTCAAAAGGTGTACAATTTTAAAAGTTTCCCAAGAAGGCACTTATCTTTGGGTCTTGGTAACATGCATTTATTTAAATTTGATAATTAATTAATTGATTAATTAATGGCAACAAGGCAGATGTTTAAGCAACTAAACATTCTTTAATAGGTTAACAGCCCTATTTGTCACTATTGCTGGGATGCTCACTGGATAATTGGAACTATTCAGCCGGCTTTGATTTATAAAACACTTTATTACTCAGTGCTTCTCTACAGGAACTAACCTGAGAACCACGTATAAAAAGGATTTATTTTGCCTCTGTTCTTTTTTCCTCTGATGTGACGTATCTCATTCACTTTCAATCTAAACCTGTAAGTGCGATTTAAATGTATTTTATGGTAACAATTTGGGCCAATCTTGTGCAGTAATAAAAATGCTTTGTTGGTTATTGCTCCCAAAGGGTTTTTGTCTAAGTGTAGTGTGTTATGTAAGGCCTGACCCTTCAGCCCTCACTCAGGCAGAACTCACTGTCTTTCTGTTATGATCTTGGGCTGCAATGATTGTGCCATGGCCATTATGACAGAAAAATGCTTTATCCAAAGAGATGCCTTGCACCTTAGTGTAACTTATGACTTGCAGTGCAGTCCTACCCATGTTTCTCAAACAGGTTCCACTGTGTTCTGTGGGGCTGATTTTCGAATAAGTATGTTAAGGATTGCAGCCTAATGTATGCCCCAAATGGCACCTCCTTTACAGTTATGGAGGGGAGTACTGATGTGGGTTTGATAGCCTTGCTGCTCATACTCTGCATCATCAGTTGCTGCTGGTGATTTCATGTCATTGGATAAGTGTTATTACATGCTGTGAAGGGAGAACTCAACAAGGACATGCCACTTTCAGTGTCAATCCCATGTCTTATAGCATGAAGTTTCATTCTTAAGAAAACTATGAAAACTGAAATGGGAAAATTGAGTGTTTTGATATCAGCAAGTTTCAGGGATAAAGGATCTAACTATTGCCTATACATTGCACAAACTGGTGGTTTTTTTAAAATAATATATATTGGGCAACATATTAGGTGTCAAATATTGTTTCTTTTTCTTTTTCCCTTGATGTGATGCAACCTGTGGGTATGTCTGACAGAATCAATAAGTATTATTCACTCACTCAGCACTGTCCAGATGTTTAGCTACAGGGTAATGTTACTACATAGATTAGCACAGCTGTCTAAGAGATACCATGCTAAATATGGAGAGCATCTGTGATTTGTCTAGGGAGGTTGAATTTCAATTAATTAAATGTGTAGCTAGCTTGCTAAGATCTCTTGCATTACTATTAGGAACCTGACAGTTTTAAAAGACACAGGGAGTTTTGACATCAGCTGATGTAAACAATATTTTCTCGATCATAAATTTTTGCCAGATTCTTGGAAAGGTAGGTTGTAAAACCTTTGCCTATACCTCCCAAGGTCAAATACTTGAGTATAGCTGGTCCTCAAGATGACTAATTGCCTCAAGTTCATACAATTTCTAGCTGATCTCTAGCTCGTTGAGTCAAGAAAAAATGGTCAGATTTAATAGAGATAGGAGGGACACACAATTCATTCATTTGAGTTTTCTTTAACTCTGCTTGGCACCAGTGCAGGGCACAGTCTGCACCTCCCATACCCCTGGCAAGGCACCAAGGCATCTTCATTTGAACGAATGGGTGGGTTGGAACGAATGGGTGGATGTGCCAACTGCGTTGATCCTGCCAGGGACACCATCCTGCTGGACTGGGAAGCGGTGCTGCTGCTGGGCGTGGACTGCACACTAAAAGTAGTTGCTCCAGCACCCTCCTCCTGGTTCTGACCCAGCCTCCTCTCCTCTATCTGCCTCACCTCTTGAACCAGGAGCTCGCCAGGAGTGACAATATTGCCCTTCATGGTTGGTTCACACAGGCAGGCCAAAACATTCTTTGCCTTGATCCAACCTGGTGCTGAGCTGATCCACAACTCCAGTCTCAACCCACCTGCCAGGGCACTTTCTTCCCCAATGGTTAGAGTGGTCTGGAGCTTGCCCATCATCTTCTCAAGGAGAAGAGTAGCGGGCAAAGCCTGGCTCAGAGCTTCTGCCTCAGCACACAAGCTGCTCATCACAAGGACGGATGGCTCGAGTGCCAAGACCAACTCGGAAATGAGCTTCCGGTCTGGGGTGAGCAGGTCGCACACTCCCAAGCCACAGTTCCTTGCCAGGGCATAGATGCCTGCCTCTTGTTCCTGCAGGCGCTGGAGCAAGAGAAAGGTGCAGCTCCACCACATTCTCAACATCCCCAGGGATGATGTGAGAAGGTAGGCCAAGCTCATGCTGTCTCTCTCGGACCATCTGCCTACCCTTCTCACTGCAGTGGAAATAGGCTGCCATCTTGCGGCACTTCTCCACAAGAGCAGCCATGGCAGCAGCAGCCCCCTACGCTCTTTCACTCGCGCCTCCTTGATGCCAAGTGCATCCATCACAAACAGGTGCAGAGTGTGTGCCATGAAGTGTATGGACACAACCGTTGTTGGTGACCATGAAGCCCCTGCAGGGGTTTGGCTGCCTGGACAGCAATTCCCCCACCTGGTAGCTGATGACTGATGACTGCTCATCTGCTGTGTGCTCTATGTCCACATGCAGCAGAGCCCATCTGGACTTTGCTGCTGCCTGGAATATGCTGGCCACGCCAACAGCAGCAGATGTCATCGATCTTTCCTCAAGGTCTCTTTGAAATATCACAAATGTAAGTTAACATGAGCTTGACATGTGACTGTCTTCATTTTATATTATTTTCTATTGTTCCAAAGGTGTTTCCATGAAGTGGTTTAATTGTGTGTTTTTAAAAAATGTTATTTTATTATTGCCCCTGAAGAAGGCCTTTAGGCTGAAACATGTTGGGCTTCAATAAATGCTTCACAGCACCATGAGACTGTGTCTCATTTTTTGCTTGTCTGGTTGGGTGCTTTCTGCCCCCCCCCCATCTTTTTCATCTGCTGGAGAATAGACTTGGCTAGCAGTAGTTTAGAGGTAAGAGAAATGAACAAGACTGAAGGCATGTTTAGTCCTTGATCAAGAGTTTAAGTTGAAGGCAGTGGTGTGAACTCCCACGAACTTTAATAGCACTGTTTGGCATTTGTAATACTATCATTGCCTGTGTATAGTGCACCTCAGGTAGGAAAGCAGAAATGTTGACAGGGAAACTTTTGCATTCAGAAAGCCCAATCATTTTTGCTTATTTCCAGCCTATTTTATATGAATAAATATTTGTTTCGTGCTAAAATTTCTTATCTCCTTTTCTGATTTGCAATTAAAGATTATTGCGTCTCAAACATTTCTTTTAAAAATTTCTAAACATTGAGCTTTCAGAAGGAAAAATACATTTTAATGTATTGTAGTCACATGCATATAGCCTTTCCCCGTATATATATAAATGTCAAGAGTAATCGTCCCAACAACATTATACCAAGCCAATATTAATCAGACTTTCAGCTACAGCTTGCTGTACTTATGATTACATTTGTGATGTTTAGATGAATTCCCTGCCTTAATATTCTGTTAGAAGGTCTTTTGTCATTATTCAGACATTTGGAAAATGGATTTTTATGGAGGGGGGGGGGGAACCCCTAACACTAAATGTTTGCAAAACCTTCCATAGAACAGCTGCATCAAATTAAAAATCTCAGTTTAATAAATACAATGTCATAGTTTTTATATAGACTGGCATAGTTTAAGAGAATAAACAATGTTCAAATTAACTTTGATAAACTGCAAACATCTACTTGCAGAAATATATATATTTCTTCTATATAGAACTATAGAAGATATTAATTTATTTTGGACTAAAATATTTGTAGCTAAATCCTCCCCAAAGATATGCTGGATGGGACATTGCCGCATTAAAGCTGCAATTTCTTTTTCCATTTATTTAAGTCATTCAAAAGACATTCAATCAATTTCCTATCCTTAGGAATTATCAGAGCATACCTAGCATTATTATTTTCTTCTAGAAGGTGCCAGTTTCCATAACAGTGATATACTGCAGAAATTCAACAGGTGAATCAGCTTCCAACATGGTGATAAACTGAAAAGTATATATCTACCTGTTTAATTTCTGCTTGTTAGTGCAGCTGTTGACATGACATGAGCCCCGCCAGGAAAAGAAAGTGGCAACTGTAAACATTCCAGAAAGGATTGTTTCAACACAGTATTTATCAAGATAAGAAAAATATGCTCTTCAACTTTCTGGAAATGTAAAGACCTTAATTTTATAGAGGACTGAGCTGACTTCCCAAATATTTAGTTCATTTTTTAAAAATAGCAAAGTTCCACAAACCAGGAAATCTTTCCAGCTAGTTCTCTTCTGCACCCTCCTGGAAGGAATGCAGAATATTTCCCCTCTGCGTCCCCACTCCAGCTTACTAGCCCTTTCCCTATTCCTTTAAATAGGTAACAATACCTGCCTTTTACAAACAGGTGAAATTTAACTTTGTAGCATTTTGCTATGACCTACTCGGTGGAATTACAGCAGCAAACTAATCCTTTAGGAGAGATGGCTCTATCAATCTTTGGATTTTTCTAATGTGGAAGCTACTCAATTGCATCTCAGAAATCAGGGAGGTAATTACTCATGCAGACAGCACAAAATGAAAGGGAAAAAAATGCAAGTTCTGCTGAGTATCCCTTTTAGAACAAGCAATGGAACAAGGAAAACAGCCTCTATAATCAGTCAAATTCTTCCACTAATTTTTCAGGTGTTGAAGGCTATAGTGAGGATACATGCTATGAAAGTTAAAGCAAAGAGAGGCTGTAATGGAAGACGCCACAAGGCAGGATCCCTCTTATTAAACAAACAATGTACTTTTGATGTACTTTTCTAAGTTATAACTTCATTGCTTTAAATAAACTTGTACCAGGATGAAACAGCACTATGAAATCTTTGCTGTTTCCAGCCAGTTCTGAAATCTTTGCACAGGTGACTTGTCAAAAGGACAATGCTTTAATTACAGATGGCAATATGCGATTCTTTGCATAACATAGACCCATCCTTCTGCTTATTTACATATGCGATTTTTGAGAGTTTAAATCTTTTAATTCTATTCTGCCAGTTTTCAATCTCAGACTAAAGGATAGTTATACTACTTGTTAGAGTTGTGAACTGAAGGAATGCACCATAGGATCAGGGGCGTAACTATAATGGGGCAAGGGGGGACAGTTGTCTGGTGGCCCACTGCCTTGGGGGGCCCCCAGAGGCAAGTCACATGACCGACTCCCCCAGCCGCACACCCGCCCATGCTTCCTTCAGTTGTATTCATCCTCCAAAACTGATGTGAGTGTTAAGACCTGGAGCTACCAGAACAGCATGTCTTTCTCTAGTACCAGTAAATGAATCCACAATTCACAATTCACAGTCCACAATTCACAAAACCTTTTACAAAATAATATAGGATGATGATGTTCTATTGTGGCACACAGGTTATCTATATCTATATCTATATCTATATCTATATCTATATCTATATCTATATTGAGAGCCAGCGTGGTGTAGTGGTGAGAGTGCTGGACTAGGACCGGGGAGACCCAAGTTCAAATCCCCATTCAGCCATGAAACTAGCTGGGTGACTCTGGGCCAGTCACTTCTCTCTCAGCCTAACCTACTTCACAGGGTTGTTGTGAAAGAGAAACTCAAGGATGTAGTACACCGCTCTGGGCTCCTTGGAGGAAGAGCGGGATATAAATGTAATAATAATAATAATATCTATATCTATATCTATATCTATATAATTTTACTATGCTTTTTGTTACCGCTATTCAGCTTCATTTAAGATTTATTTACTTCATGAGCTGAGCTTCAGTGAGGGAGGGGCCCATTTTAACATATTTTCTCTGGGCCCAGGAGACAAAAAATCTTGTCTCTGGGCCCAGTGGGCTCCAACCTTGCTACACCCCTGCATAGGGTCGTGGGTGGGGGGCATTCTTCTTGCTTTTAGGCTGTGGACCAGATCCTTGGAAGTGGCTGTCCGGCCATATGGACTCTGGATTCTTTTCAAACCAGCCTTTGATAAGTGTAGTTGATATCTTACAGATGCAGTGGACTAGCTTGCTGTTTGTGTTTTACATCCAGTATGTTTTTATTACTATATCCTTTCGAAATTCTTTCAGTGTTTTTTGTTTAAGCAGTTGTGAGAGCCATTCCTGAATGGTTGGTCCATGCATTTTAGAATCAATAAATCCAAACTAAACTCTTATCCTTTATGACACAGGACAGATTAAGTAGTCATGTTTCTCCCATGTTATTTGCCACGATATGTAATTGCTTGGACTCCTGAAACTTACCATGGATGAGATGACATAGTCATGGCCTGGTTGCTGGGCAGATGCAATGGAGATAATGCTGCCATGTGATAAACTTATTGAAAGTACTACTGTTTGAATTATTCATTTGAATATTTGTGAGCAGTAGCCACACTACCAATGGTATCTCACTGCAGCAAGGATATGGAATTCATGCAGCCATGGATCTGGAAACAAGATACATAGTCTTGTTTCATCATGTCTCAATGGCCACACCATGTGTAGCTGGAGTTTTGTGAGGGGTAAGTGGCAGAGGTATGAAGCAAAAAGTTGCTCTGCATGTCTCTACTGTGATTTTTTTAATTAATCCATTCCTCGATCCAGGCCAGCTTTTGAATGGGGCTTTAGTTACTTGTATTCCGGTCCTGGGGTAGAGGCGGGGCTAACAAACAGCCAGCAGCAAGAGCACTGAAGAGCAGACTGAACATAATATCTATTTCATTAAACTGTTAATATTCCTGATTCAACTCCACTGCCCTGTCCTTTGCATACCACAACTCTTTCCCTTGGATTCTACATCTACTTTCCACATAAAATGCAAGGAGATGAGAAGCAAAAATATGCCCTTCTTTACCTTTCCCCAAAGTTTGGCAATACACAGAAATGCCCCGGATGCACTCTGAATCTGTTCTGCTGCTGCAGCTTCAGCAAAGATGGGGTAGTGCTTCTTTACCATCTTATTTGCTAGTTTTTGGGGGTGTTTTTTTTGGTAGCAATGTAGGTTGGAGGATCTTTGGGGAAATTATAGGGGGCAAGTGGGGCTCCCATAGTTGCGGTTTTAAGTGGGACATTTCTTGCCTCCTTTCTTCTGTTCTCCAATGTCTACACTTGTGGAAAGACACAAGTTCCTCTGTTCCACTGGGAGCTCTAGGGATGGACAAGGTATGGGTGCACTAAATTACATTTGCAGCTCAGGGGAAAACCCCTTTTTGGTGGACAGATGCCCTTCTGTCACTATGCAACAGAGAAATGTCAGGCATGCACTCTTACAACAGTATTAGGGCATGATCCGATCAATATTAAGCCCCTTGAAATCCCATTATTTCCTATCGGAGAATTTTTAAGGTATACCTTAATCTGTTCTAATAAAACCAATGGGACTTTAGTGTATAACTTTGGTTGGATTGTGCCTTTGCTTTTACAAAAAGGTCAATTAAGGCTTGTGTGTATTGGCTGATGCCAAAAGAAGAATCCCTAAAGTTGATAGAGGAAAGTTGTGGCGTACACTATGAACACTGTATGTTTTTATTCTAACAAAATAAATATGGACAGAAGAGCATAGCTTCATGTGGACTAATGGCCACAGGCATCAAAAGCACTCAGGAGAGACAGTTGAGTTATTTATCCTCTTTCACCTATGGCTACATTGGCATGGAGATGTACTGGGGGTGGGAACTGCAGTCCCAGAATGTGGTTTTTCTGGGGTTCAGAAAGCACCATGTTGATTGGCTCCCGCAGGCCCAGCTCAAGTTCTCCCTGCACGTGAGGCAGCTTGATGAACTGCCACACTGCACGACAATTCCCCCCATCTCCCAATCACCCTATTTTGCCATCAGCAGTGCACGAAGGAAGTCATTCCCCCTCCCCGCCCATCTGCCCTACTTGGAGGAGATGGTGGCCACTGCTGCTCATTGTCATCACCTCCCGCTCCTCCTCCTCATCTGTCTGTCCTGCTCTCTGCTGTTTGAAAAGGCAGGGGACATGGAGCAGAAGGAAGTGTGTGTAGGGCCTTTTGGTAGAACAGAAAATGGCAGGGGCATCACTGCTGCAATCTATGGTAAACATGGACAGCCACCTACCCACCAATGAAATGGTAAGTGAGGTAGCAGGCTAGAGGAGGCGGCCAGTCCATCTATCTGCCAATCCACTGCCTTGTCTCGCCACACCTGGTGAGTAGGCCAGCTATGTGCTCCCTCGCCAGAGAGGCTGGTGGAAAGCTTACAGTGCTCACACGGACATACAGTGTTAACACATCTACTGTCCTAAGAACAACTAAAACTGATGTACCATCAAAAACTTTCCAATTGGGAACTGCTGGATGGTAATATGATACAAACCAAGAGCTCACAGGAGAAATATTGGACTACTGAGTATCTGGTCTTCATTTATATGAAACTCCTAGTTAAATTTTACATCTCCCCACCCCAAAACATCTCCATGCATAACCAGGACACATTAAGTGTGGCTGATGGGAACATTCCTGCTTTTGTCCATCATTTCACACAATCTGTGCAGAGACAGAATATCCTAAAGCAATGGAGAAATTTTGTGGATAGTATCAATACTGAAATCCTCACTTATGACTCCCCCACACCCGTGATACACATATCTTCTTTGTGTGGCGGGGGAAAGTATGAAATAAAGCTTAAGAGTTTATTTCTCTGCAAGTTCACTGTTGGGAAATTTTTCCCCTGTGTGGTGTTCCCCGCTGTGTAGGGAGGTGCACTTGTGAAGGGAAGATATTAAGTGATATATCTTCGTGATGTATCTCTTATTTAAAGTGCCAGGGAAAAAGTAGCAATAGAATGCAGAGGCATGTTACAGAAAATAGACATGGTCCCCACACCCACTTAATCTCATCCTTCCTTGTTTTTTTCAAGCACATTTCAGTGAAAACAGCAGCTGACCACTAAATGTGCAAAACCATTCTAAGTCACAGTTGTGATTCTTTCATAATCTTTTCAGTAGGTGTACTTCTTCTTTTCTTAGTCTAGATTCTTGCAGTGCTATAGTGTACAGAACTGGTGAGCTGCATTTCAGCAAGCATTTTACCTAGCACATGGGATAATTTGAAGCACAATTATTTAATACTTGAAAAGCACTCTGAGATATTCTTGACGAAAAATACCATAGAGAAGTGGAAAGTGTTTTTTTTTTAATGGCACTTTTTGCAGAGAGAGAAAGAGAGGCTTGATCTGATCACATTAAAACCCTGGTGGGATTGTTAGACTTTAATATTATCTACTGAGTTCAGTAATAGTGGGATGTCTCCTAGTTCACAGAGCTCCTAGTTCATAGAGAAGTAGCTTCCCCTTGAAATTATTCATATTCACATCTTACCCTTGATGAAAAAAAATCCTCTTAAAAGAGGCATTTTGCCACAGAGGTTAAGAGTTTTCATTGAAATTGCCACTTGCATTTGATTTTCATCTTCTCGTAACAGCCTTGAAAATGTTCAGGATGAGAAAAGTCCTGTTTGAGGCATGGTTGAGAGTGAATATTTTATTTTAAATACACTACAGAATTAAACAAAACATGTGCCAAACTAGACAAGAGCCTCTCTTTGTCTATGGGGATCTGAACTCTCTGCAGAAGGAATGTCTATATTTTAGCAAATAAGCTTTTCTTTATTACAGACAATCTAAACAAATGCTTATCATTTTACAGAGCCCAGATTAATAAACAGGGATCAATGCTTAAAACCTAATGCTCTTTTAAGAAAAATCACCTGTTTAATGCTCTTGTATTTAACACATATGTGCTTCAATATATTTGATTGGGACATTAATAAAACCTTATTGCTTATATTATCATCCTCTTGTATAAAACAATTAACAGGCAACAGGAAGCAAGGCACAATTAATCATTGGCAAAAGAAAAAAACACCCCACAACAACTTCAAGCAGTTTTGGAGACAGTGGGAACATCAAATTGCAGCTCTTGTAGTAAGTAACATTTTAAAAAGAGAAGAATTTTTTAAAGCTAATGGCACACACACATACAATGGTTCACAGTGGAATCCCATCTCTGGTGACTTGTGGTACAAGCAGGGATTGTGCACCAAGACAATTTCTTCTGAACAACTGGTCTATTGGTGCAGGAGTGGTGCTTGAACAATGGGAGCTTGGGATATGGGATGTCTGGTGTCGGCTTGAGGGGCACTGCCATTCCTCCTAATGGATTATCATTTGAACACAACCTTCACTTTCTGTACTGACACTTGCAGAAAACCTGCTTCATTTGATATAACTTCCACCGGTTCCACCATCACTTCATTTGATTTAACTCATCACAACGTAGGAAGGAATAAAACAATCAAGCCTGTAGGATTTTCTGTACAAATCTCATATTTGCTCAATGATGTCCCCCCGTTACCTTTTTTTAGCCTGAAAAGTTTTATTTATGACTGTCCCCCTCCCCCTGCCCTTTTGTGGATGTTCAATCCATTTTATGTTACATTTATGTCCATTCCGCTTCCTTTTTGTAGACCTCAATCTCTCTACAAAGACCTTAATCTCTGATGTGGAACTTTGTCAAATGCTCTCGGAAAGTCTGAGTGCAGGCTATTCACTGCTCAGGGACAAAGTCAGTGTCCTTTTCGGGAAGCAGGGGTGCAGCTGGGCAAGAAATGTGCAAAAAGCAATTTGGTTTCCAACAACAGCAGAAAAGCAAGCTGCCCATTTTGAAACAACCTTCTCCCATTCTGTAAATTGCTCATTCGTTGCTGTAGGTCTAGCTTTGAGAATTTGATTTTTTTCTTACTGGGAATATTGTTTTAAGATAACATAAGGACTTGCATTTATTTTTTAAAAAGATGGAGCAGAGGGCTTAGATATATGTTATGTGGTTGGAAACATACAAAGACTTATTAATGTCTGCCTATGCACCTATATAAAATAAAATAAAAGACATTTTGCACTGACCACTATCCCCAGCCAGAATGTGCATGATTAACCACAGACCAGCCTTACTCCTTCCTGCCTTGCCCTTTCAATCTACTTATCTGGACTGAATTACTACCTCTCAAGTGCTGTCCAAGCTTCTGAAGCCAGTCATACCACCTTCAAAATAAGAAGTGAATTGGAAGAGCTCTTGAAACAGATTTGTAGAGAGAGCAAAGATAAAACATTTATACTGTCTATAAGGACAAAGCAGAGAGAAGGAGAGGAGTCGGACAGTCTAGAAAGCAGAGCCAGATCAGATTAAATTTACTTTCTGATCAGGTCCATCAAATGGAGGATGGACAGCCTGAGTGTGTAGAATCTAGAAGAAAGAGTTGTGGTATGCAAGGACAAGACAATGGAGTTGAATCAGGAATATTAACGGTTTAATGCAGGGCTGCTCAACTTCTGCCCTCCTGTAGATATTCGCCTCAAAATCCCATAATTCTTGGCTATTGGCCACAGTGGCTGGGGATTATGGGAGTTGTAATTAAAAAAAACTGTTTGGGGGCCCAAAGTTGAGCAGGCCTGGTTTAATGAGATAGATATTATTTACAGAGAGGTAAGTGCAGTCTGCCTTCAGTGCTCTTGCTGCTGGCTGGTGTTTTTTTTTTAGCCTCGCCTATACTCCAGGACTGGAATAAAAGTAACTAAAGCACCAAGGAATGGATTACAGGCCTGCTCAACTTTGCCCCCCCCAGTTGTTTTTGGACTACAACTCCCATAATCCCCAGCTACAGTGGCCAATAGCCAGGGATTATGGGAGTTGTAGGCCAACATCTGCAGGAGGGTGGAAGTTGAGCAGCCCTGCATTAAACCATTAATATTTCTGATTCAACTCCATTGATTTGTTCTTGCATGCCACAACTCTTTCCTCTGGATTCTACACACTCAGGCTGTCCATCCTCCATGCAATGGACCTGATGAGAAAGTAAATTTCATCTGATCTAAATCTGCTTTCTAAACAATCAGACCCCTCTCCTTCTCTCTGCTTTGTCCTTCTATTAAATGTTTCTTATTTATTGAAATAAGAATCAATAAGTTGAGCAAGCCTGGATTAACCAAAAACACCACAGTGTACTTGCCTTTCTTGCCTACCTGGTGTGCTGTCTATTGTGGAGTAATTATTTATCTTATATGAGTGATTACACAAAAAGCTTACTTTAACTGAGAAACAAGAGTTTGATATTTATTACTAACTAAAATAAGAAAACAATAAACTAAGGGTCTCTTATGCAGTGAAAGAGAGAACCAGGTGGTGTAATCAATCTGAGAACTTGTGAGAAGCATTAGGACTCGGAATTCAAAAACGAGACAATAAGAAGGGGAATGTTGGCATTTTCCTGTAGACATTGTCTCTGTTCTGGTCCAGGGCATGCTTGTCTCTGTGTCTGTGTCTGTATACAGACTGATAATTTTATCAGTTAAAGTAAGCTTTTTGTGTAATCAGGGTGTTTGCCTTATTTGCCTCTTTAAGACCAAGACATTCTACTAAGTCTGTTATCCTTTGTTTTTGATTGAGAATAAAGCTTCCATCTTTGCACCACTTAATTTGAATTTCTAAATAATAAGAGATTTCTCCCAGTTCCTTAATCTACAGTTCTTTATTTAAATTTTTCACTAGCTCATCAAGATCTTTCTTATATTGAAAACAAATGATCAAATCATCCACATATGTAAATATTTATATCCACCTGCCATCTCCGAGCCTTGTATATAAACAGGGGTCACTTCTCCTTGTTTGAATCATTTCTTTACAAGTAATTTGTTCAGTTTCTCATTTCAAGCCCTTGCTGCTTGTTACAGTCCATATATGCTTTTCTGTAGTTTACACACCAATGTTTATTGTCCTAGTTTTTCATAACCTGGTTGTTGTTTCATGTATATATCTCCATTAATATCACCATAAAGTAATGCTGGTTTTACATCTAGATGATGCTCATCTAATTTTCTTGAAGCAGCAACTGTTAGTAGCAATCTAATGGATGTGTATTTTACCATGGGTGCAAGTGTCTCTTTGTAATCCTCTCCATATTTTTGAGCATACCCTTTAGCAACTAACTTTGCTTTGTATCTCTAGATATCTCCTTTTTCATCATGTTTGGTTGTGAAAACCCATTTGCAACATATAGCTTTTTAAATCTTCAGGTACTTCTACAAGAATCCAAATTTTATTTTTGTGAAATAAATCAATTTCCTCTTGGGTTGCCTGAATCCATTTTCTGTCTCTGTTTCAGGCATTCCCTCAATCTTGTGCCAGTCAGTAGGTTCTGGCATTTTCTCCTCTCCAGCTGCCAGTTACAATCTTTTAAGTAGAATCCCTTTATTAATCTGCTTTAGTGTCTCAGTCCTTGTTCCATCTCAATCTCCCCTTCTTGATTGGAACTCTCAGGTTCTGTCTCAATCTCCCCTTCTCAATTGAGTCTTTCTACTGTATCATATTCTATGATTAGTTGTTCATTTTGTTGCTGTGGTTGCTGTTTATCCTTTCCAGTTATTGGAAAATCTAGATCTCAGTCAGACATAATAAGAACACCCCTGCTGGATTAGGCCCAAAGCCCATCTAGTCCAGCATCCTGTTTCACACAGTGGCCCACCAGGTCCTGTTGGGAAGCCTACAGGCAAGAGCTGAGGACATGCCCTCTCTCCTGCTGTTATTCCCCTGCAACTGGTATTCAGAGGCATCTTGCCTATGAGGTTGGAGGTGGCCGATAGCCCTCATTCTAGTAGCTGTTGATAGATCTCTTCTCCATGAATTTATCCAAACCCCTCTTAAAGCCATCCAGGCCACATCTTGTGGCAGAGAATTCCACAAGTTGATTATGTTTTATGTGAAAAAGTACTTCCTTTCTTTGGTCCTTAATTTCTTGGCAATCAGTTTCGTGGGATACCCCCTAATTCTAGTGTTATTTTAGAGGGAGAAAAACATCTCTCTATCAACATTCTCCACACCATGCATGATTTTATAGACTTCTATCATGTCTCCCCTCAGTCGTCTTTTTTCTAAAGTAAAAGGCCCAGGTGTTGTCTCATAAAGAAGGTGCTCTAGGCCCCTGATCATCTCAGTTGCCCTCTTGTGTACCTTTTCCAGTTCTACGATGTCCTTCTTAAGGTACAGTGACCAGAACTGTATGCAGTATTCTAAGGGTGGCTGCACCATAGATTTCTATAAGAGATTTATTTATTTAGTACATTTATATACTGCCCCATACAAAAAGGTTCCTGGGCAGTTCACAATATAAAAACATTAAAATAATTAAAACAATTTAAAATACAATAAAAACTCTGAATCCAAAGCTATAAAACTATATACTAAAAGCCTGAGAACAGGTATGTTTTTAGATCCTTAAAAACATTCAGAGAAGGGGAAACTCTAATTTCATTAGGAAGCATGTTCAAGGCAACTCTAGAAAAGGCCTGGTTTTGAGTTGCCACCAGTTGAACTGGTGGCAACCACAACTAGACCTCCCCAGATGATCTTAACAGGAGGTTGATGAAGAAGAAGGCATTCTCTTAAATACCTCGGACCCAAGCCGTTTAGGACTTTATAGGTAATAACCAGCACTGTATATTGCCTCTGTAATCTTTCTTGAAAAATTAGAGAAAGAAAGATTAGGAAAAGAAAGATTAGAGAGGCAATATATGTAGATAAACTCAGTGATGGGAAGATGGTAGGGAAGAGTTAAAGGAGACCATGAAATATATTTGCTACTAAGGAGTATGTAAT
This sequence comes from Hemicordylus capensis, assembly GCF_027244095.1. Taxonomy (NCBI): domain Eukaryota; kingdom Metazoa; phylum Chordata; class Lepidosauria; order Squamata; family Cordylidae; genus Hemicordylus; species Hemicordylus capensis. The sequence goes on along the minus strand of NC_069657.1, from coordinate 185,080,601 downwards.
GTAGGAACACAAACACACAGCTTGGTTCCCTTTGTCTCTTGTCGTCTTCCTCCCCACCTTTTTACCTCATTTGTTGATTGAAATTACTGCTAGTGTGTGTGTAATTCAAGTTGTGAACAATATAAGTAAGTGATCCACAGGAGATGGAGGAACAACACTAAGGCTGTTGTTTGATGCTGAAATGTTCATTTGTTTTTACTATGCTTCTAACAACATTTTAACTACATTTCTACAAGGTATTGTCATCTGTTATTACATAATAAATTTGAAAGTCTTAAACAAATATTTTGTTATGCAACTGCAGCATGAGATAAACTTGAGCATTCATGGTACTTTACTGAAACATCTCCTTTAATCTTTCCCACATCTCTCTTGCTGTATGTTTGTCTTCTATATGCTAGATTAACGATCACTTACAGTCAGAGATATGTGTCCCATGGCTTGCTTGTTTGCAGAATCTCATTCCTGCTGTTTCTCTCCATTCTCTGTTGGTCTTTGTTCCTCCAGGTGGAAGTTACCCTCTGACCTTCAGCTCCTTCTCACCTTTGACTAAGTAGCATTGTTTTTCACTTGTTTTTGCTTTTACTGGGGTGGGGGAAGCTGCTCCTAGCTCAACGAAAAAGCTCTTGAAATTATATTGATGATGGGTATTCACATTTTTCTTCCCTTTCATGAAACAAGCCAAATGTGTCTATTCAAGGGGGGGGGCTGGCTTCAGAATCTGCTCCACTCCAGGTCTTGTAAGTGGCATAGACAAAAATATATGGATTAATTATGAATAGATGAGCTAATACCTCTTTCACTTTGCTGATTTATCCACAGTTATTCTATTGAAATCTCTACCTAAATAGATCTTAGCTGAGTGTTTTGCAGATCTGAGTTATTTGAAGGCAGTTGCAACAACTGTAAGGTTGCATGCCTTGTATTGATGACTATGTCTAATGAAATGCATTCTCAAATTTTATTTGTACATCAGCTGTTTAGAGTGAACTTTAAACTTGACAAAACTGGATGAATGTACATTCAGGCAAATTCAAAATTGGATTTTTGTTCAAGTCAATATGTTTGATTTGAATCAATTGATCAAAAATATCTTAGAATGTGAAAATATTTCATATTTTCACTTTATGACTTAAGTCACTTGGCATATTAGAAGACAGGGCATGTAGTTAGGATTGATTGATTAAGTGCTGTCAAGTTGGTGTCAGCTCTTAGTGACCACATAGATAGATTCTCTCCAGGATGATATGTCTTCAACTTGGCCTTTAAGGTGGTGCATTCAGTGGTCGTGATCGAGTCCATCCACCTTGCTTCTGGTTGTTCTCTTCTTCTCCTTCCTTCAACTTTCCCCAGCATTATGGACTTCTCAACGGAGCTGGATCTTCACATAATGTGTCCGAAGTATGATAGTTTGAGCCTGGTCATTTGTGCCTCAAGTGAAAATTCTGGATTGATTTGTTCTATGAGCCATTTGTTTGTTTTTCTGGCTGTCCATGGTATCCTCAAAAGTCTTCTCCAGCACCAAAGTTCAAAAGTTCAAAAGAATCCATAGAGCGATTCTAATCTTTGGAGGTGTAGACATGTCACGGCATCTAAATATCTTTTCTAAGCCCTTAATTGCAACCCTACCAAGTGCTAGTCTGCGGCATATTTCTTGACTGCTGGATCCTTTACTTTTGACAGCCGATCCTAAAAGGCAGAAGCTATCCACCACTTCAGCATCTTCATTGTCAATTCTGAGGCTGGTTGCTGTACCCGTTGCCATTAGTTTAGTCTTCTTTACATTTAGTTAGTTAGTGATTAGTATGCCACGAGTAAAATGATCTTTCACTGGTGGTATTTACGCGATCAGACATCATGAGATCCTATCTCCTCAGGAGAGGGCTTGCTGGGAGGCTAGGGTCTATTCTTTTACCAGCAGAAGTCTCCCTTGCTTGAGCTGGGAAGTTTGCAGAGCTAACGCTCCCTTGGGTCTTGAGTAGCAGAGTATCACTGCCTGTTGATCCTGTGCTGGCTGCAGCCATGGTCCAATTGCCCTGATGAGCTGCAGCTGTGTGGGGGCTGTTCCAGCTGCCAGGCTCCAGAAGCCCATGTTTGAGGGGGGCTTTTGGCTTAAAAGGAGACCAGGGCTAGTCAGAGGCGCAGCTGCTGGTGCAGGTCGCCTGCAGACAGCCACTGAAGCCAGCCACCAAACAGCCTTTGGTGGCAGCCTTCAAGCGTTGGACTGAGGGCTGGGTCCAACTTATTGTTCCATATATTTTGAAAACTGATGCCATAATACAGTTGTATTGGTCTCACTTTTATTTAGTTACAGTGGACTATTTGAAATATTGACAGAATTGCTCCTTTAGACAAATTAGGAAAGTCGTCCACTTCCTGTTGACTACTTGTTAGATTCCTTTATTTGCGCTTGAACATATATCTCTGTTAAACCAAACTCATGAAATAGCTAATACAAGTGAAAGGGCAAGTAACTATTTGAAAAATACTTAGATATCCTTTGTAATCTTATAGGCTTTGGTTCTTAGATCCTTGTCAATGTTGTTTTGAATTACCACCAATAAAGATGGCTGCGGTACACAGTACTTCATTGTAACTGGGCACGTTTCTCCTTTCCACTTCCAACTGCAGCCCTGTGTTTGCATTGGATGCCACTGTGGAGAGTTCCCTTTGAGGGGAGAAAGAAAGATTTTAAAAGTTCCAGTGAATACACAAAAGTGCATAGCCTTCTGGATCCCACTCAAATAATAAAAAATACTGGTTCACATATTCCAAAGAGCTATGAGGGCAGAAGAACGGTTCCACCTCCACAGAGATAAGCTTTTTTGAGTTGAAGTGTTACTGTGCAGTCTGAGGTGGGAAGATGAGGTTGGAGAAATGATTTTCACGCCCCCCAAAAAGCCCAGTTCTCTGCAAGGAATATGTTCTTGAGTGTTGCACTGCGCTCAGGGACATACTCCTGGCAGCAAAAATGGCTTTGCGAGGGGAGAGAAGCGAAAATTGCTTTCCACTCCCTGACTTCCTATGCTGGGCTACAGACAAAGGTTTCAGAGCAGCTACATTTATGGACAAATCAGCCCAGTGCAAACTAGAGCAAGACTTCAGTGCAGCTAGGCTTCTGCTGCTTTGCGAGAATGGAGCCCTTCATCCACCCTTGTACTGTTGCAGAATATGTCAGCCATAGGGATGTGCAGAAACTTGAAATGAGCTTGAAACGTTCTGACATGAAACGGGCCATTTCAAGTGTTTCAAGCTCAAAACAGAGTACCCCTCAAATGAAGGTGCTGTTTAGAGCTCGGAACGGAACAACCCCATTCCAAATAGGAACATTTCAAGTGTTCCAGGCACCATTTTGGAGGCCTGTTTTCCCCTCTCTGATTAATTTTGGCACTGGCTGACTAGTTTTGGCTCTGGCTTCCAATTGGCTTGCGATCTCCTTGCTTCTTGGTTGGCTTGTTATCATACAAATCAAGCTGATTTGTATGATATGTCAACCAAGAAGCAAGGAGATCACAAGCCAACCAGAAACCATTGCCAAAACCAATCAGCAAGGGAAACACAGGCCTCCAAAATGGCGCTCAGTACACTCAAAACATTCCAAGCTTGTTCCATCAGAACAAATGGCTTGACTGGTTGTTCAACGGAACATTCCGGGTATCCACGTTCCATTCTGAGCTCGGACTGGAGCACCAATCCCATTCTGTGTAGATTCCTAGTCAGCCACTGTTCAGGTGCTGAATATAATTCCAGAATTATTTTATGCTACTTTTTGATGTATTCACAGCACTGCAGTAAAGCAAGCTTTGAGTCTCACAAGAAAAGAAAAGAAAAGAAAAGAAAAGAAAAGAAAAGAAAAGAAAAGAAGAGAAGAAAGAGAGAAATTGCTAGCAACTGTCCTGGCTGATTAATGTTCTGAAAGGAAAGAGGGTTGTGTGTGAACACTACTTTTTTCTTTAGTAATACAAGTCTGATGCTGTGTTGACTGGTACAGAACTGTTGCTTTTAATTGCTGACTAAGCCCACTCATTTACAAATGCCAGAAGTAAGAGGTTAAAAATGAAGTGGCTGAAATAAGACAGAAGTGCTCTGGTTTTCAGAGGACCTTAAATATAATCCAATTAGACCAAAATCTTTCTCCACCTAAAGGGTTTTGTATTAAGATGAAATGTAAGTCTGGATGTAATTGAGACAGAAGGCAGGAACAGGTGAGATGTAAAGAGGAAAATGCAATTTGCCATGTTCTGCTTTCCTTTGCCAGTATTGTTATGTGCGGCTTACTTAGCAGGTAACTCCAGCCTGATTCTTTAGGCTTTTTATTTAGCTTTATTATAGGAGAGGAGGGGATGCTTGCTTGTTTTAGTCACTTATGAGATAAATACAGGAAAACTGCTTGTCATTTATTGGTTTATCCATTATCATCTCCAGCATAGGATAGAGTGGTCTGATTTCAAAGTGACAGCTGGTGGTGTCGCTTCCTGATACATGCTAATCCAGTTTTTATTATGGAAAAACTGCCTGTGCTTGCAGGCAGCGAAAGGGAGTTGCTAAATGTAATCACTAAGGAGGGAACCTTAGGATCTTGCATATAAAAGCCTAAAATGAACTGTTTTCTCATTAAGCGGGTGGTATCCTGATTAAATACAGATGTAGGGCAAGGAAAGTAATTTATATCCATGAGCACAGAATGTTGCTCAGTTTGTGATTTTAATAAACAGTGCTTTTGCTTGCTTTTCCACTGAAACCGTGAACATAAAAATTGGCTAATATTTTAATAAATACAGCTATTAAGAATCCTGCTTGGAGTTGGACCAAAATTTAGAAATGATGTCAAGATTTGCTGGTGAAGGGGACAGTCTTGATTCCCTGTTCTGCTTAACATGAGTAGAGTGCTGTGAGATGTATGATGTTCCATGTGAAGGTCATAATAGTTTGTGTGCTGTGTATAAGGAACTCATAAGGAACTTTCCCCTTAGAGTTCCTCCTGATCAGACATGATTGAAGCCATTCAGCTCCTATTCAGATGTGACTGAAGCCATGTCTCTCATATTAGCTAAGAACAGACTTATTGTCCTGAAGGCAAACATACATGGTTGCCAGATATTCAGTACAGATGACAACACCAACCTTGCAATTAAGTCCACAAGGTTTATTAGCTCACTTGCTGATCTTACTGTGTGATCTTGCTGGTGACATACTGACAGTCAAAAAGGGGGAAAGGGAAAAAAATTTTCCTTCCAGTTTATAATATCTTCCCTACTTGAATACCTGGAGGCAACTCTTCCTTGCCATAGGCAAGCAGGTCTTTACAGGTTTGGGCGATATGGAAATGTAATTGCTTTTTATAGCCAGTCTGAAGATGAAGAAGGCTAAGAATGGCAAATTAAGACTCCAGGAGCTGTTGTCACACTAAGGATTCAAAGGTGAGAAAAGGAAAAGTACTCGCCATAAGTGTGGTGAGAAACAAGAAGGGTGAATGAAGAAGTCCACATAGAGATGTAACTTTAATTGTATCCATTTGTGGTGTCAAGTGGAGTTTTCATCATGAATTCCTTACAATAAGGAATTCAATAAGGATTCAATAATTACAATAAGGAATAAGGAGAGCTGGTCTTGTGGTAGCAAGCATGACTTGTTCCCTAGCTAAGCAGGGTTTGCCCTGGTTGCATATGAATGGGAGACTTGATGTGTGAGCACTGTAAGAGATTCCCCTCAGGGGATGGAGCCACTCTGGGAAGAGCAGAAGGTTCCAAGTTCCCTCCCTGGCATCTCCAAGATAGGGCTGAGAGAGATTCCTGCCTGCAACCTTGGAGAAGCCACTGCCAGTCTGTGAAGGCAAAACTGAGCTAGATGGACCAATGGTCTGACTCAGTATATGGCAGCTTCCTATGTTCCTATGTAAGGAACTAGGAAAGTGTCTCATAAGAATTTACCAGGCATAAGATTAAGCATATCTTTATACCAATAGAATCTCAGACACATGGGCTGCTTTCGGACATCATGCCAAACTGTAGGCAGCCATGCCAGAGGTTTGGGCTTTTCGTTGCCTGAATGAAGGAAACCTCGGTTTCATTAGAAAGGCAACCCGAGATTTCCAGCCACAAACTTGAATTGTCCCCCTTGGTTCCTCATTGGTTTTGCCGCCAAAACCTTCAGTCTGAAAGTGGCAGTATGTTGTCCAAAGGCTGCCTGTAATTGTAAACGGAGTTGAGGGTAGGAAGCTCCTCCCTTTCTCTATCTTTGATTGGCTGCCCGTGGCTGTCCTTCATGAGAAGGAGAAAGCCCGCACAGCCAATTCCTCTCCCTTTCCACACTCCCAGATTCCAGATCGGGATCATATGGGAGCATGGTGGTGGGAATGGAGGCAAACTGCAGGTCTCTTGGACTCTTTTCTTATTATGTGCTAAAGTAGCCAGTGAGTGTCCTGCTTTTTAGATTATAGCTGTCCTCTGAAGTTAGTGTTTTCCAAATGTCACCTTCCTGTATTCCATCTGTGCACAGTAGTGCGCAACTGTGAGTTCAGGAATTGTCCCAAGGGGCAGTTTCCCCCAGAACTGTCATGCTTTGGAAGAAAATTCCAGAATTCAGGCTCACCCATGCCATTCATTGTCTGTCATGTCAACTGGCAGGGGCCAGTGTGGTTGACAGATCTCATTTGTCTGAACTCCTGGGATTTGTAGCTGTGAAACAACATCTGAAGTCCCCTAGAACTAGGTCCTTCTGAAGGGAGATGCACGTGCCATAGCTTCTGCATTAACTTCCCCACAATTAATTCTATGGGACATAACAAATGCTTTTTCCTGCACAGCTTTTCTTAATATAGAGCAATATAAGTTAGGAATATAATGGTAACATGAGGCGAGGGGGTGGGGAGAACATCCAAAACAAGTATTGAAAAGTGTGACTGGGAGCAGAACTTTAAAGGGAAGAGATAAAGATTGGAGTTCAGAATTAAGAACAAAAGAATGCCAAATTTCTCTCTTTTGCAAAATCAATTCCTGTTATACTGTACCCTGATTGGTACAGTTGACATCAGCACATCATTGAAATTTTAACTCCTGGATGTTAGATGGAAAGGCCACCCAGCCATTTCATTATATCCTAATTAATAATACACTTTAATAAAAATATTAATCCAATCGTTATGATATTCAGCAGCTTTGCAGATCTCCTGATGAATATTAGCTGTTCTGCAAGAAAGCATTCTTTCCTTGTATTTCTACCATGGAAAGTTAAGGCTGGTGTTATTCTGATTCTCCTATTATGTCGTTGGACATGCTTGAAATTAAAATCTATATTAGAGAAATGTTATTAAAGTGTACTTTGAAGTTATATCCATTGACATAGACTGGCAATAAATGTTCTATTGAGACTAAAATTTATGTAGATCATTTAGTGATTTCACCACAAATAAAACTGTTGTGGTAGAAAAAGAGAGACTGTCATATATATATATATACATACATACACATACACATTTAAAGTACACGTGTGTACATGTACACACATACTGTGTTAATAAAGTACTTCTCAATCAATTAATTATTAAATTTCTATATTGCCTCAAACAACCAGTCTCCAAGCAGTGAACAAAAATCAACATTTCGTGTTAATAAAATACTTAGCATTCAATCCATCAACCAATTAATTAATACATTTTGTATGCATCCATCCATCCTGATGCATGCATCCATCCTGATGTCTCAAAACTCAGTCTCTTGGTGATAAATAAAATTCTAAAAAGCAGTTAAAATTAAACAATAATTAAACATAATCTGAACAGTTAAAACACAGATTAAACACTTCCAAATGACAGGGTAAAGAGATTAGTTTTTAAGGCTCTCTAAAAGGCCAAGAGAAAAATGCACCATCTATATGGTACTTTTGAGTGTTCAAACTTCAGTGATGTTCATGTACATTGTTTCAGTAAGCTTGTAAGAGATGACAGTGGGTCAGTTTGGATGATATCTTCCCATTCCAAACTGGCCCACACAACTATGAATGGTGACGCACCGAGAATGCATCCATCCATCCTGATGTCTTTTGTGGACGACATCCTCCTGGCACAGTTCTTTACACTCTCTCTCTCTCTCTCTCTCTCTCTCTCTCTCTCTCTCTCTCTCTCTCTCTCTCTCTGTGTTAGGGTGGGGGTGGGGAGCACTTCGTCCAAACTGCTGCTCTAGAATGCAAATACTAGTACTTGGGTTGTGTGTAGAGAAGCAGATGGTGGACAAACCACCATCCTCTGTGATACACTAACATGCTGGGAGAGCGACATCCAGGAAAGATATCAGGATGGCACATCCCCATTCTCAATCACATGGGCTGTTTTGGGAGGGGAAAGCATTTTCCAAATTGATTATTTCCCAATTGCAGGTGTGGGGAAGCAGGGGCTAAGGATGAAAGATACTAGATTGTATAAGGCCACCTACGAACTTAGTGGTCACAAGTTTTGGGAGGAGTTTCAGAATCCCAAAGAGTGGCAAGGTGCCAAAATAAATGGCAGTGTGAATAGACTGCACCTGCTGAATTTAACACTGAAGGACTTGGATATTTTGGATACACAAGGAATGAAAGATAATGCTTTTCATTTACCTAAGACTTTGACACAATCTGCAACAATACACTAATTAGTCTCTTGTAATTCTAATCTCTGGTTTTAATCAATAATACTCCACAGAGAAGGTATAATGTAACATTTCCACTCACTTCACCATGCTTAATAATTGGGATTTGTGTCATTATTTACTTCAGTCATTTTAAATCTCCATTAAGGTATAGCTTTATTTCATTTTTATCAAATATTAGATAGAGTAAGAAAACTATCTAATTTGATAAAACCTGGAGGGCCCAAGTCTGGAATTTACTCTATGAGACCTCTATGAGATACAAATAATACAGTATATGTTTCAAGGGAGCCTAATGAAAGTTGATGGGGAAACAAAGGCTGCAATTTAGCACCCTCTGCACACACAGTGATGGGTGCAAAGCAACTTTGTAGCTTCAGCAGAATCCCACCATGATGCCTCTACGCTTGGTGTGCTGAGTGCCGTGTGACTCTGGTAGGCTCCTAATATCTAGGTGAGGCTCTCCGAAGCCTATCTTCCAAGCACTCTGCATTTCCTTTCCCCTTGGCTGCTAGTATACAAGAAACTATGGGTGTAGGATGTGTAAAGGCATGGGATGGACTCACTTGGAAGTTACTGGCCTGGCAAAGGCCATTAACCCTTGGTATGCTGGGCCAGACCTGAGGCTACAAGAGCTGCTCTGTGCCCATCATTCCATTGATAATCTCAGCCTTATTAGATGCTTGCAGGGAATATTCTTTCTTGCAATTAAGTGCAGCATTATAAAAGCTGGTGCAGTTTAAGTCCTTCAGCTCTGTTTCTCACAGTGACCCTTTTTGTTCACAGGAATTGTATTTTGCTGGGAGAAGCAGTCTTTAAAACTCTTAATGTAAAGATTGGTGATGGTGATGTTAATCATCGGTGGTGTTAACATTTGAAGCCTTGGGGACTAACCAGAGACTGATGACTACCACAAAGCATAATACTGGGTGACATTAAAATATATTTGAAGTAGGTATTGGGTATAGGTGGTCTTGTTGGGCATGGGCTGCAATGATATGCAAGTTAGAATTGCTAAATGAGCATACTTCATTACTGTACAATCCAATAGCTACAACATCTCTGTAACTTGGGTCTGATCTTGTGTATATCATTCACCTTTTGAATGTGGTAGCCCAACTTGAAATGGATAGGAAGAGAGGATCCTGGAAGGGAAAGGAAAAGGGAGGAGGCAATTGTTACGAAAGGTGGAATGCGAATGTGGTCAAATCATTATATTTGTGAATATGTTCAACTTTCAGTCTCTGGCCAAAATAAATGCTAATCAGGGATGGGTTAATAGAAAAACTCTGCTTCCTTTTCCTTTCTAAACCAATATAGGTGACAAAAGATCTATATTGTCTTCACCAGTTGCCTTATTTAACCAGAGATGTGCATCACAAAAGGGAGCATAGCACAGCACAGCACAGCATAGGAAGCTGCCTTATACCAACTCAGACCATTGTTCCATCTAGCTCAGAATTGTCTACACTTACTAGTAGAGGTTTTTCCAAGGTTTCAGGCAGGAGTCTTTCCCAGCCCTACCTAGAGATGCCAGGAATTGAACCTGGGACCTTCTGCTTGCAAAGCAGTTACTACATCACTGAGCTACAGCCCTATTCCCATGGGAGAATAATTTTGCTTTTTACTGAACTGTACATTTTCCTGCATTCCTTTGTATCTGTGAAACCAAGAGTTACGTTTTCATAACTGAGAATCTCGTTCAAATTATGCGCTACTCTGGCACCAGGTAAAAGCTTGGAATCTTATCCATTGCCATTACCTGGGTTTTTGGCATGATAGCAACCCTACCACTGTCCTGAGCTTTAGTGGCGGACATCCAGACTAACCTTCCACTGATGCACCAGGTTTTTCTGTTGTGCAAGAGGGGAGGGACAATTTTTGGTGACCTCCCTTTCCCTCTGTGGCTGCTATGCTTCCTGAAACTGAGGGGTTGCCAACTTTCAGTCATTTTTTTGTGGAGCCACAAGCAGCTGCAGAAAGAAGGGAAGGACACTGAAAAATTTTCCTCTTCTGTGGCACAATGAAAAACCTAGCGCATGCACTAAAGCTTAGTTTAAATGTTGGCTGCAGGGAGGATTGGCAAAACCCACCATTTCCCCCCCTGAGTGAGCAGAATAAAAGAAGATCTGTGTGTATAAGGGGGATGGGGTAAGTTCTGCCACAGTCCCCCCCGCCCCAAATCTTCTTCTGAGGGTTGGGGACTCTCTGGGTAGAATGGAGGATGGGTTGAATGGAGGATGAGAGTCATCTGTGTCCTTGCTAGTGCTACAAAAACTTAGAATGCAATCTACAGTGTTTAAGAGTGTCTGCATAATGCTCTATTTATTTTTAATCACAATTTTTCAAAAAACAGGGCATGGTTCAAATTTTTTAATTTGATTTTAAATCCTTGAGGATTTAGATTAAACAGCAGTTTATAAATGTTAAAACAGTGCTACCTAGATATCTGTGGAAACTATAATCAAGATTTCTAAGTAATAACCAGGTAGGATCTCAGATTAAATATTTATTTTCTTCTCCAATGTTTATTTTTCAGTGCCCTCTGATAGCACATTGGTTTTGGCTTGCAGAAAATGGTTCCTTCTTCAGTTAGGGTAGCCCCACTCTCTAAGTTATTTTTGGCTGTTCCCTCTCTGCCCTTGCTGGAGATCCAATGGATATATTTTCCTGAAACATTGGTCAAAATAAATCATGTTGATTTACAAATTATTAATACCTCAAGTTGTGTTAGAAATCGAAAGAAACTGCTCAATTGAAAATAGTTCTCAATATTGAAATGGCTAACTTTTTGATTTAAAAAAAATACTGCCCCCAAGGGTGGAGTTAAAGCAGAACATGGAAAGGACGGGGACAGTCATGGAAGAAAATAAGGGTATAGCCTTAATTGGGTAGGTCAGTGCAAGACCAAAACAGAATCTAGGGGTTCAGGGCATGTCCAGGACAGACAGAGATGGAGCCAGAAGAATCTGGACCCCAATACTGATACCTGACTGGTTTATCAGTCAGAGCACTCTCTGGTCCACTTGGATTATATTGATTCATTCTTACAATTCAGCACATATATGACCCACAGTATAATGTATTTGACGTTCAGCTTACTGCCATGCATTTCTTATGAAGTAGCCCTTTTGAGAAATGAGTTGAAACCACTGCCTCCGGTTCAAAATGTTGGGTTGCTCCATCTCACTGCCAGAAGTGCTTCGTAAGGGAGGAGAGCTGATCTTGTGGTAGCATGCATGACTGGTCCCCTTACCTAAGCAGGGTCTGCCCTGGTTGCATCTGAATAGGAGACTAGATGTGTGAGCACTGGAAGATATTTGCCTCATGGGATGGAGCCGCTCTGAGAAGAGCATCTAGGTTCCAAGTTCCCTTCCTAGCATCTCCAAGATAGGGCTGAGAGAGATTCCTGTTTGCTGACTTTCTCTCATGCACCCCACACCTAATTGTTTCCAGCAATGGTTCCAGCTAGTCCCAGTACAACAATAACACCATCAGTGAGTACCTTGTCCTGAAGGTATTGAGGATCTCATGATTGAATAAGTTGAGAATATATGTTTTCACCATGCTCATTAGTTTATTGCACTTGCTTTTAACAAAGTGGCTGGAGAGGTGAACCCCCATGAATTTGAAGGGTCAATGCTCCATGGTGTATTTGTTTCTCTAATTAGGGGCTGTTCCTTTTATTACATTGCAATATAATAAAGGAAAGCCCCCCCGCCTTTGAATAACAGGCATGAAATGACACAGAAGGAAAGCATATTGCAAGTTATATTCAATAGGTGATTAAAACTCACAGAAGTAAGGAAATCCGGACGAGTGCTTAACTCCTTCCCACCCCCCTTAGCTCTCCCCATTACTTCAGAGGCTTCAAAGTGTGGCTGATCTCAGATATCACAAGCTGTAATACATCTAGAGACAAAGGGGCGAATTAAGGATGCAGCTTCCGACTTAACTCTGAGTTTCCTGGCTATAGTGGATTTAACGTTATTTGAACACACTTTTATGTGGTTTAATATAGCATTATTTTAGGGCAGAACTTGGTGGTTGGGAAGGAGCTGACACCCTCTGTTTCTCCTAACCCTTTTTAAAAGGGGGGGGGAGGAGAAGCTTTATCTTAATTAAAGTTTAATTAAGGATTTTGGCAGTACTTTTCACACCGATCGACACCAGCAGATTTTCTAGGGCTTAACTTTATCGTGCAGAAAATCCTCTTTTATTACTCTCAACCTGTTGTAAAAGCTGTTGGCACAGAGCAATGGCTGCTTCATTCAGCCGCCTTGTTTGCTGCTGGAAAAATCCCAAGTCTCTAGAGATAGCACCACAGTGGTTCAATTTAATATCTATCCTATCACTACAAGACTCTAGCTCATTATTAATGATACTATTCATTAATTTCTTGTTGGGCTGATGTTGTTATTTATTAAAATATTAAAGAAAGCTCCTGAGACACATACATAATGAGAGACACCTCCGTTTCATGAGCTGTACCAGCAGAGGGGAATGAATATACTGTAGATTTACCCATACCACCATACACTCTCCCTCCCTCATTAGTCCTGCTACATCTTGGAGTGACACAGTAAATTCATTTTGTGCACTGTCCAATCAGAGCATAATATAAATGTGGGGCTCTTTTTTTTAATGAGCCATTCCTATGCAAAATGAATTGACTACTGTCTAACTCATCTAATCTGCCTGTATTTTGGGGGAAGGACTAAATTGCTTATATTTATATAGGAAATAAATAAAAGTTGGCACAGGGATTCCTCCCCCCTCCCTTTCCCCCCCTTCAGTCTTGCATTTGGAAAATTTCAGCCTTCATACATCCTTTATTTTAAAAACCTGCCACCTTAGCAAACTAAATCCAAGCATGACATTTAAACATGTGAAGGTTGTATTTAAAATAGCCTAAACAAGCACTTTGTACCCTGTAGTGGTCATTTGATATTAGCTTGCACTTTTTTTTTTCGGGTGATGATGCCTGATCACAGTTGATCACAGTTGCCTTGAACAGGCTTAAAATAAAGGGAGAAACAGAATAATTTACATCTATTTTAAGATTTTTGTTATCCCCATTTTGTGTAGGTGTTGGTGGTTTGAAGGGGGTAGAACACTTCGTTTTATGTTTGTCTTTTGCCACTGACTGAAATAGACCCGGTAAAATCTGCATAACAATTGAGGTAGCATCTGAAGGTAAAGTTTTAATTTGTTCTATATGGTTGTTGTTTTCACCCCTGCGCAAATAATTGCTATGGTGAAGAAATACCTCACTGTTTTGAAGGGATTAACTGGGCATAATTGCAGCTTGTTTTGATCCCTCTTTTAATAATGGATCCTCTCAATCCATATCCAGGGCTGCAGCAGCTTTGTGTGGATTGCAAGGTAGTTTCAAAGCATTTATGTATACCTCTAAGACCTTTGCACTGTGAATTTTCAGTAATTTGTTTCTTGAGAAGGAAAAGAAATCTGGCTTAGAAGCCGAAGAGATACAGCATGGTACTCTAGTTTGCCGTTGCCAGGCCAAGCAGCTGTGGAAGTTTAATAGTGTGGTAATGGGCTAAGATTTAGCACTGAATATTTGATTTGCATGGAGATATAGATATAGATATAGATATATTTACAAACTGCTGGAAGCTATTAGTCTGCTTTGAATATGCTTTATTTGAAGTAGTCACTGTTAGGGATGTGCAAAACGATTTGTGTTTGAAATGATTTGAGCTTGAAATGGGCCATTTTGAGTGTTTCAAACGCAAAACAAAACACTCTTAAAATAAAGGTCCTGTTTTGAGCTTGAAAAGAAATGACCCAATTTTGAGGGCTATTTTTCCTTGCTGATTGGTTTTCTGGCAATGGCTTCCAATTGGCTTGAGATCTGCCTGCTTTTTGGTTGGCTTGTCATCAGGGGCATAGCTAGGGGAGAGGGGGCCTGTGTCCATTTCTCTCTCTGGTGGCCCCCCAGAGTAAGGGAGATAATGAAGAAAATAGGGAGGGATGGACCTGGAGGGCCCTCAGGAGCTAGGGGCCTGTGTTCTTTGAACCCTTTCACTCAATTATAGCTACGCCCCTGCTTGTCATCCTACAAATCAAGTGTTGCCATGGGCAACTGTTGGCTGTGAGACTCAGGAGAGAGCGGGGAAGCAAAAGGAGGGAGTTTAAAATGTATTTAAGGGCATGGGAGGCAGAGAGCCAGCCCTTACAGTGTGCTAGTGTTGTGAACTATACCTGCTTTTGCTCTCTGTACCTGCTCAGAGGGAAAAAAGGCAAAGTCACATCATACACAAACTGAATTGGTTCTTGGAGATGGTGACCATGTAGGATCTGGGCGCGCAAACAGAGATAGAGAGAGACACACTCAGAAAGTTCAATGGGCTTTATTATAAAAAAGTTGCTCATCAGGACAAAATAAAAACATGTTTCCGATTCAAGGTGTAGTGTAATGTGCCTAACTAACATATGTGTGTGTGCTATCAGTAATTACAGCTATCTAACAAATCCTAAATAAAACATTTAGAGAGAAGCACAGAAAGAAGAAGAAGGGGGGGCTTAGGAAGGGGGGTAGCAGTGATTAGTAGGGAGGAGGAAAGTAGGGATCCAAGGCTTGTGAAGGCAGCATATTACCCAGATCAGAGGCTGGAGAACGGTGGATATTTCAGCTGAAGGAGAGAACCTTTTGGCTGGGGACAGGAGCTCTTGGATCAGGCATGCAGTTTGCTCAGAGCACGGCTGAGAGTCAGGGCACCATGGCTGGGGAAGTCTTGACTTCTCACTTCGCAGCAGAAGTCACAAACAGTTCCTTCTCCCATGGGAAGAGTTCCTGCCTCTAGCCCCGCGGCTTGGGCAGCAAACTCTTGGATTACTCATGAGCAAGTCTTGCTTGTAGGCAGAAGATTGCGTGTAGGCACAAGACTGCTTGCAGGCAAAAGACTGCCAGCTCTCTGTCCAGTAGCCTCATTGTTTATAGTTATATCTTCCTTTGATCTCTCATCATCTTTCCTGGGTCCCAAAAGGTGACAACTTGCTGCTACCTTCCGGATAATGTCTTTTAATTATTCAGGATATTAGCCCAGTCCAGGGAGATCTTAATCCCATCTTCTGTTAGCTGCTATCTTGAGGAGGGGACATTGCCCAAAGCAAATCTGCATCTCTGAGTTGCAAATGGGTCCCTTCTCTTGTCCCAGATTTGGGCCTGGTCCCAGAAGGTGTTAGTAAAAGGACTAAATCTACAGGTGTTCTCCTAGGGTGGAATTTCTATAGACAGCAACTGAGTAATCCCCTTTGGGCATAGCAGAGCCATCATTGACAAAGATTAACATAGATTTCTTGCAACAAGAAAGGGGAGATCAGCCCCTGGCCTCTTCCACAGACATTATCTGATAGTGAGTTACATTTTAGCATTTTGATTAGCTTAGGCCTAGCCCTTGTGTTTCTGTGAGTGCCCATTTCACAATACAATGCTGGATTGCCTCTTCCCTCACAGACCAGTTGAGATCTGGGATGTCAATTCGCCCTGAGCCCAGGCATTAATTGAACTCTTAATATAAAATGAAATCAGACACAGGCCTGAATTCCATATACTTCTGGGTTGGTACCTCTGAGTCTAATATGTTGTGGTGCCCAACACTAGCGCCTCTTGGAAGGATACATCAAGAGAGGAAGGACAGAGACTGCAGCACAACAGCAGAGGAGAACAGAGAGGTGGCCTGGGACCTGCCTAGCCCAGTGAAGAGAGAGAGAATCTCTCTCTCTCTCTCTCCCCTTTTAATTCATGGTGCCAACAACTGCTTTTATCCCCACCCCCCCCACACACACCTTTTCCCCCTAATTATACCAGCAGACCGAGTGGCTTTAACTGGGTGCTGCTTTGAATTTTTCTTCTTCTGTGGATTTCTTCTTATTCTTGCATGTAGCCAGCTAGCTTCCAGTAGCTTTAATAACTGTATGCTGTGCTAACTGTTCGTTTTTTTCTTTTGCAGCCCCAAGCTGCACCTCTTTGCTGCTGCTGTGTGCCTGATTTGGAGTGTGCTGTTGTTGTTGTAAGCTGGTGTGCTGTGTCTGGTGCCCAGCCTGCCCAGGGTCTCTCGGTTTCCCTGGTGTTCCTACCCACCCCCGTGTTTTTTAATTTTATTTATTTGGGTGGGTGGTTGCCTGACTGGTGCCCACCTGCCCTTCCCCAAGCTATTGAGTCTCATCCCGAGCAGCACCTGAAGAGACTTATCGAAGATACTAGAAGAGACTTATCGAAGATACTAGAAGGCAAGCCGCCCCCTTCCCCTGCCCCAGTCAGGTTGTTAGAGAACTTAAGAGTTCTTAATCTTTAAATAGGTCCTAGTTTGGGGAGAGGATTAGGTAGGCACTAGGACTGTAGGACAGGAGGGGTGGGTTAACTTAGAAGAGGCCACAGTAATCACTTTCCCCTTCCTTTTTACTGATCCCATTGTTGATTTTACTTATCCCATTGTTTACTTATCCCCTCCCAAAAAGCCTCCGCCAAATAAAGCTCACTCCTCTCCAATAAAAATAAAAATAAAAATCCCCAAGCCTCCACTTTATTGGGGGTGTGTGTGCATTAATTTTTCTAGCTTCTGTGTGTGCACTACAGTGCTATAGATAGCACACACAGCACAAATAGACCACCCCTGACCCCACACCACTTTTAAAAATACTCACCCAAGGCATTTCCTCCCCCCCATCAGAGGTAGGCCTTCAGTTTACCCCCCCCCCAAGATGTCTGGGGGTGTGCGAGGCAGAGCCAGGAGCAGATTGGCAATAGGGATGGGCCCGGACCGGTCCGGAAGCCATTGAAAAAGCCTCCGGACCGGTCCGGACCTGGGTGGTTCGGTTCAGGGTGGGGGGTAGCTTTAAGCGTGGCGGGAGGGTTTACTTACCCCTCCCGCCGCTTTCCCGCTCTGGCGCTGTACTCTTGAGAGTAATTGGGGTGGCAGGATACCTCCCTGCCGCCCCTTCCCCGATGTTGCCGAAAAACCTCCCAGGAGTGCTTTGTGCACACGCACGTCACAGAGACGTGAAGTGCGCACACGATGTCTCTGTGACGTGTGCACGCGCAAAGCACTCCTGGGAGGTTTTTCAGCAACATCGGGGAAGGGGAGGCAGGGAGGTATCCTGCCGCCCCAATTACTCTTAAGATTACAGTGCCAGAGCGGGAAAGCGGCGGGAGGGGTAAGTAAACCCTCCCGCCGCTCTTAAAGCTACCCCCCACCCCAGTGCCGGACCGCAGTTGGCAGTTCTGTGCACACCCCTAATTGGAAAACAGAGGGAGCGGTGATGCTGCTGGTTGTCATGGGTGACGGCAAGAGGGGCCTACTCAGCAAGTCATCACCACTGCTGTGGTGTTGAGCAGGCTCACCTTTCTGGAGGGGCCTGGTAGAATTAGTGGAGAGGTCCTCCTCTATCAGGGAAGAAGCTCTTCCTGGGGCAGCAGAGGAGAAGCTGTCATCAGGTGCTAGCCCAGATCACTCTCTTCATCCTCCCCAATCCCTGTTGGCAATGTGATCTTCCACCATCTGAGGAGCAGCAGGAGGAAGTACTTTCACTTCTTGGACCTTCTCAGCCCTGGAACGAGGGTAGCGGAGGTGGTGACCCCCAGAAGGATTGTGACTATAAAAAACCTTATAGGGTCTCAGAAAGTACAGTGGTGAACAAAAAAGAGAACACCCCTAAAAATAGATATGTAATCTATGGCTGTTAATATCCTCTCTCTGTGAGGATATTCATAGCCATAGATCTGTGTTGAAATAGACTAAATGCTGAATTTTGAAATAACTGTATGGAGGCTCTTCACATGATTAGTGTGAAGAGCTGGAAGGGGGTTTGTGGGGAGGGTTCGTCTCCCTGCAGACGACCCAAAGGAAGCCCTGGATGGCTGAACTGGCTGCCCACACAACTGCTGGCTCTGTCACAGAGCTGGTGGGGGCTGCGGGCACCAGGGGCCGTGTGGCCCCCACAAGTTCCAAGATGCCCCGCGCAAGCACCTTGTCTAAAGGGAGAGGTATTTATGGCAGCTAGCTGCCAGGAGCTGCGTGGCTCCTGTTGCACCACATGATCGCCCAAAAGAGGGCTAGGTTCCCTTAACCCGCTTTTGGGCGATTGTGAGAATAGCCTCAAGGAGTGTGATTACCACAGTTAACACTGCTGACAAAAACTGTATTGGTTGAAACGCATCTGGCCAAGGACATCGGATTGTTTGAGTATCTCCTTGCACTGTGCCACATCACGGGAGAGGAGTACAAGCTACATGTGAAACAGTACACTTCATATATCTGATATAGTCAGTTAACTTCTTTGCAGCCCAGGACTCTTGTTTGAGCATTCCTTTTGCGACTTCTTTGTATCTATTTTATGTGCTTGCAGATATCTCTTTCTTTCTTTCTTTCTTTCTTTCTTTCTTTCTTTCTTTCTTTCTTTCTTTCTTTCTTTCTTTGTGATGGCCTATATCTTTTCTATGGAGAGTATATTTTGTTCTCTCTCTCTCTCTCTCTCTCTCTCTCTCTCTCTCTCTCTCTCTCTCTCTCTCTCTGGATTTGTATACAGTTTGCTTGGATTACTTTTATGACCATATGTTGCCTATCTTTTATAAAGTAAGTTTATATTAATATATATAAAGGCATAGAGTACATACCTGTTCTTAGGCAGGCCCCCAGAAGGAACCAGCAGCTCCAGTAGTACCACCACCACTGAGACGGGTCTCGGACTGATGGCAGTGTGGTGTGGGGCCATTCTGAGCTCCATCATGGTGACCCAACACATTCTGTTTGCACCCACTGCGGGGCACACGTCAGCAGGGGAAAGGACCCCAAGCATCTTGAGATGATGGTGATGCTTTTGCCCCTGCAGCGGCTTCACCCGGGGGGCCCTGTTCCTGCTGGCAGCAGTAGGCCTGGTGTGCCCTTGACTAGTGGCAACAAGGCAGCTGCTCCTGATCCCAAGCAGGGGAAGTTGCTTGTGCAGTGAGTGAAGTCAATGGGCAAGCAGTCTGGTTGCTCAGAGCCTCTGCTCATCACCCAGGCCAATGCTGAGGTGATCACTTTGGCTGACCCACCATTTCAGGTGGTGGAGAACACTGACTTCTACTGACTGCTCCTACTGCTTGCCCCCAACTATAACACCTCCTCACATACCACCTTCGGCAGGTGGGTGGTGTCCTCCCTGTACCTGGCATACAGGGAGTCCGTGGCGGGGCTGTTGTGTGCAGCAGTGCCTGTCCCAAGCGTGCACTTCACTGCAGATCTGTGGTCCAGCCACAGTGGGAGACACGCCTCCTTCCTGACCCTAACAGGGCACTGATGGGGGCAGGAGAGTGAGGGGACATCTGCTGCTGGTGGCATGGTCAGCCCCTTCTGTGCCGCAAAGCAAAGGTGGGCTGTGCTACATGTGGAGGTTCTGGACACTAATTACACAGTAGATGTGCTGTCAGTGGCCATGGATCTGCAGGTGGAGGGATGGCTGTCCAGGCAGCCAAACCTTTGCCGAGGGTTCATGGTGACTGACAATGCTGCAAACATAACAACTGAGCATCTTCAGTTTGTGTCCATATGTTGTGTGGTGCACACTCTGAACCTGGTTGTGCAGGATGTATTTGGCTTTCCTGGGGCTGTGGCCAGGTGAGACATCCGTGATGAAGGCACTGTATGCCAGTCTGCTGCCACCATGGTTGCTCTTGTGGACAGGTGCCACAGATAGCAGCTTTCTTCCAGCAGAGTGAAAACAGGCACAAGGAGAGGCAGCTTGAGTTAGATCTACCTGAACACCTGATCTTTCAGGATGTTCCGACCTGTTGCAACACCACCTTTCTCTTTCTGCAGTGCCTGCAGAAGCAAGAGCTGGCCATCCATGCCCCGCCAAGGAGGTGTGGCTTAGAAGTGTGCAACCTATCCACCAGGAACAGGTGCTCATTCTGGAGGTTGTCTCTGCACTTGAGCTATTCTTTGTTGCCACAAACAGCTTGTGTACCAAGACAGCAATGCTGAACCAGGCTTTGCCCACCGCTCTTCTTCTTGAGAAGACTATGGGAAGCATTGTGGAAAACCACTGACGAAGCAATCACCTTGGCAGGCTGACTGAGGACTGGAGTGGTGGATCGGCTCAGCACGCATTTGGGGGCATCAGTAGCTCATGTTTTGTCCTGCCTACGTGACCCAAGGATGAATGGCAAAGCAGTCACCCCTGCCCAGCTGCCCAGGTGGAGCTAACCTGTGGTTGAAGATGTTAGGCAAGCAGAGGAGAAGAGGCTGGGGCAAAGCTGGAGGAGGGTGCTGGAGCCCTTACTGCTAGTGCGCAGTCCACCCCTAGGAGCAGCATCACCACCCCTTCCCGGTCCAGCAGTGTGGTGTCCCTTGTAGGGCCAAGAGAACGGTTAGTTTTGCCTCAGTTTTCCATCCAGTGGTTCATGGAGGGGTTCCTTGGTGCCTTGCCAGGGGTATGGGAGGAGCGCACCAAGCCTTGCAGTAGTGCTGAGTGGTGTGTTGTGCAGTACCTGCAGGAGCCGGTGGAAGGCTGGGAGATGGAGCTGATCCAGTTTTGGCCAACTCTTTGCCAAGTTTGGCTGGACTTGGTGACAGTTGCTGGATGGTTCCTCTTGTTCCTGCCAACCAGTGTCCAGAGCGAGAGGGTGTTCTCTGTGGCCAGGGATGTGGTGACACCCCATCACAAATGCCTGGATGCTGACTTAGTGAAGTGGCTCATTTTCCTGAGCCACCTCCCCCTGCTTGGCTGTCCAGAGCTGGCCATGGAGGGTGAGTTAATTATGGCATCTCCAACCACTGCAACACTACTGGTAGCTCACCCCACCCTGGCCAACCCCCAAACTAGGTGTGTCACAATCTGTGCTGCTCACACAGGCAGGCTAGAGATGTGTGAACAGGTTCAATTCTGAACCTGTTCGAAGTCGAACCTACATCCATCCCCAGTTTGGCTCGACTGAACCGAACTGGCTGTTCGGGCGGGGTGGGGGAGGTTCACAATTTTTAAAAAAAAATATTTTATTTTATTTTATTTTTTGTACTTACCCCCTCTGGGGGGTTTCTCTGAGCCCACCAGTGGGGGAGTCAGCGGATGTTCCCCACCCCCCTGCCGGCCTCCTTATGTATAAAAGCGCCTTGTTTGGGCAATCTTTGGCCTTTCCGGGCCTTGCCCCAATCGTTGTGGCCATTTTGGAGGCCGCCGCACATGTGCAATGCGTCATGGTCTGTTTGGCTGGCAGCAGGTAAGATACTTCCTCTTTTTACGCATTGTTTGAATGTGGGGATGATGGGAGTTGTAGTCCAACAACATCTGGGGAGTCGGGACCCAAGGTGAAGAGCTCTTGGTTTATGGACAAATAAAACATGATGATGATGTCTGGGAAGAGTCATACAGAGATAGATGGTCTAAAATTAATGCATTCACACACAAAATATGCACATGTATACAGACATCTGTATGCACATACAACCTAATGTCTGAATAAGGACATTCTCCTTATTCACTCTTTTGAAAAACATTCTTTTGCCCAATACTTATTAACATGAATGGTGAACATGTGTAAGCCCCAACTGAGAAAACATACCTGTAAGATTCAGTGAAGTTAGAGTTAGGAATATATCCATTTCTTTTAGCCATTAACAGCACAATCCTAAGCACATTACTAGGGAGTAAGTCCAATTGAGTTCAATGGATCTGAGCAATGTTCCCTCTAATAGGGATTCCCAGATGTTGTTGACTACAACTCCCATAACCCCAAGCAAAAGCCATTGCAGCTGGGGATTCTGGGAGTTGTAGTCAATAACATCTGGGAATCCCTGTTAGAGGGAACACTGGATCTGAGTACGCATGCTTAGGATTGTATTGTAATTATAAAGTTGCTCTCATTTCATGGTGATTCTGCAGTAGGTACAGTTTAGAAATGATGGCAAAATTATGACAGTGCAGAGAATTACAGTATGTAGTTCAAGCACACACATTTTCTGGAATTCTCTGGTAAATAAGAATATATATATGAAAGGAAGAGCTAGAAGTAGCTCAGCCTATCCCTTGACCATGGTTCATAGCCCCCAACATGCTGTCTTGGTTTTATAAATTAGAAATCTTGTCATCTTATCATCGAGATCACAAAAATTGTGGCAAACTTTATCTGTTAAGTGAACCTTAATAACCCAAACTTTAACTTCAAGAAAATTACACTTGGAAACACTTCACAGAGTTGTAGCTGTAGAAGACATACAGTTCTTTCCTCCTCCTTTCTCTCAAAGAGTTGTTAACCCTCACGGCAGAATCTTGACGATTTCAAACCCTCTTCATCCAGCTTTTCATCATAGCCAGCTATTATGATTATGTCAACATTTTTATTAGCAAAATATTTTCAGAAAAATGTTTATAATACAAAAGATGACAACTGAAGAATGGCTGCTTTAATTTTAAAATATTACTATATGATTATAATTATAAAAATATTGATTAATTTTAAATACAGGCTTTGCAAAGAAGTTTATTTTTATTGGATTTTAACTATGTATAATTAATACCAGTACTGCAGTCCACTCTGCATGAAATCTGAGTATTGAGGAGTATACAAAGAACCTAAGCTGGAATATATATATTTATGGTGGAACTACATGCTATATGGAGTTCCGTGAGTTTATCCTCACCCACCTGAGGGCTTTCTTTTGTCACATTTGCAGGTGACTTCACATAGAGTAGAGAAATGAGAGGGGGCATGGGGAAAGATCTAGAGAGTAAAGTTATGGGAGCCTTTAATTTTTCTCTTTCATAGAGAAGTGCAGCATAGAGGGGAATGATTTTGAGTAGACAGCAGCTGGGAAAGAAAAGGTTAACCTGTCCCTTCCCCAACATTCTATGCTCATTCTGAAGCCATCCACAGCTGCATTATCTTATAAAAAGAAAGCCTTCAGGGCAAAGAATCAAGAAACTAAACTGTGGGTTTCAAGTAGCTCTGCCTCCTTTAGTATTGAAAAGTAGCACCATAAATGGAACAAGAAAGCCAAGATAGGCTATGGATAGACAGAGAATAAAAATTGTACCGGTGGGGCCAAATGGGCATGGAATACAAAAGGTACAGTCTGTGACACCTTTTCCCCCTTACATAGAATCACCATAGACTCTTACTCTTCCATTTCATAGCTGTGTATGTAGACATATATGCACGTGTGCATTCACACGCACGTTCACATGCATGCACACCAACATTTTTGTGGTGTTGATGATACCCAAATCTATTTCTCCATGTCAACATCATCGGGAAAAGGCATAACCTCCCTAAATGCCTGCCTGGAGGCAGTGGTGGGCTGGATGAGGGATAACAAACTGAGACTGAATCCAAATAAGATGGAGGTACTTACTGTGCAGAACTCAGGAGGCAACTTCGATCTGCCTGTCCTGGATGGGGTTACACTTCCCCAGAAGGAACAGGTATGCAGTCTGGGACTGTACGTATGCAGTCTGCCTTTGTACATGGTCCAGAAACTGCAATTGGTGCAAAATGTGGCAGCCAGGTTAGTCTCCGGATCATCTTGAAGAGACCACATTACGCCTATACTAAAAGAACCGCACTGGCTACTAGAGATGTGCAAACAGGTTTGACATTGAATGTGTTTGATGTCAAACTTATTTGTTTCAAAGGTTTGGGGTTGAACCGAATTCAGTTCGATGGTTTGGGGGTGAACCAAACCATTCCCTGTTCTGTCCATCCCCGGACCGAACACACCCTGACTGTTCAGGGGGCTCATGGACTTTTTAAAAAACAAATTTTTTTTTGTTACCCTCTTCAGGGGAGTTCTTGGAGGTGGAGGAGTGTGTGTGTGTCCGTGGAGGTTCCCCCTCCCCCTGCCAGACTCCCTTGCAGCCCAAACTGGCCCATTCGGCCGGCTCTTTAGCCTGTTCACGCTTCCCCCCTCCAGTGTGGCAGCCATTTTGCAGGCTGCTGTGCCTGTGCAAATTAGCTTCTGTATGGCCTGGGTCCATTGAAACCGAACAGTTTCAACGTCAATCACGTTCAATGTCAAACTTGTTGGCACATCCCTAGTAGCCATTGCAGTTCTTTTAGTATAGGTGTAATGTGGTTTCTTCAAGATGACCCAGAGACCAACCTAGCTACCGCATTTTGCATCAATAGCAGTTTCTGTACTATGTACAGAGGCAGCCCCACAGAAGGCACATTATGGTAATCAAGGCTGGAGGTTACCAGCATATGCACTACTGTTCTGAGGTTGAAAAGAAAGAAATGGATGCAGCCTGCGCAATTAGCCTCTGCATGGCCTGGGTCATGCAGATCCCAATTGCAGGCGAGGCAGCCTCCAAAATGGTTTGGGCTGCAAGGGAGGCCAGCGGCGGGGGGGGGGGGGGACCCCCGCAGACCTCACCTCCTCCAGGAACTCCCCCGAAGGGGGTAAGTAACATTTTTTTAAAAAATTAAAAAAATGTTTGCGAACCCCCCGAACTGAACCGGGGGAGAGTTTCAAGGAGGTGCCAGACCAAACTGGCCTGGTCCTGTTCGAGTCCATTCCAGACTTTAACCGAACCGGGCCAGCCAGTTCCGTACACTCTATCTATTTATCTATCTATCTAATTCTCTAAGGCGTACCTGTGGCTAATCCTGTGCATGTCAGCTCTCGCAAGAGTTCACAAGCAGAAGCACCATGGTGA
The DNA here is from genome assembly GCF_027244095.1 of Hemicordylus capensis. Lineage (NCBI taxonomy): Eukaryota > Metazoa > Chordata > Lepidosauria > Squamata > Cordylidae > Hemicordylus > Hemicordylus capensis. The sequence goes on along the minus strand of NC_069657.1, from coordinate 185,055,321 downwards.
TTGGGCAGTGGTGATTCCATATGCCGATAGGGAGGAGGAGCCTGTGGCACCATGGTGATTGGGCAGTGGGGATTCCATATGCAGATGGGGGAACATAAGAACAGCCCTGCTGGATCAGGCCCAACGTCCAGCATCCTGTTTCGCACAGTGTCCCACCAGATGCTGCTGGAAGCCACAGGCAGGAGTTGAGGGCATGCCCTCTCTCCTGCCATTACTCCCCTGCAACTGTTACTCAGAGGCATCCTGCCTTAGGCTGGAGGTGGTCTATAGACCTCCAACTAGTAGCCATTGATAGACCTCTCTTCCATGAAGTTATCCAAACCCCTCTTAAAGCCAAACCCCCATCACAGGGAAGGAGCCTGTGATGGTTAAGGTCAGTTGAAATGCAACTGCTATTGTTCAGAAGATGTCCTTGATTGTAGAGGAGAGGAATATATATATTTATGGATAGTGGGCAGGGGTCTGCGAAGATTGGGGTCATGAGGGAGGCAAAGGACCCTTCAGGAGAAGGAGGCTGCCATTGTGTGAATTAGATGAGGAAACAAGATAAACAAGATCTGCTAACTTGGGAAGGGAGGGGGGGGAAGGGAAGAGCGAATGGAGGAGAGAGAAAGACAGAAGGGCGAGGGACGGGCCTGAGCCTGTCAGCAGCCTGAGAGGAACAAGTGGCAAATGGCGGCAGCGAGGAAGGGCCCAGTTAACCACTGCTACTGTTTGGGACTACCGAGGCCATTGGTGGAGGGAGGGAGGCAGGCAGGCAAGGGTTGGGCCTGGGCCTGTCAGCGGCCTGAAGGGAACGAGCGGCCATGGTGGTGGCGGCAGCGCCCAGTCAATCACTGCTGCTGCTCCTGTGGGGATGTGCAGGAGCGGGACTCAGGTGAGTTGGTCTTTGGGGATAGGGGACTGCAGCTTGGCCAATAGGTGCCAGCAACGCTGCAGCTGCAACCAAGAGGGGTGGGGGGATGGAATCAACAGGATGGAGGAGGTGCAGGAGTGTGGCTCAGGTGAGGGTGGGGAGATCGCTGAGGTGAGGGGGGCTGTGGCAGAGGCTGAGGGGAGCAATCAAGTACCAGCGCGCGGATGCTCTGCATGGGTTAAGCTAGTAACATTTAAAGCTCTAAGCAGCTTAGGTTCAGGATATTTAAGAGAATGTCTTCTTTGCTATGAACCCCACCATCCACTGAGATCATTCAGAGAGGTCCATATGAAGGTGCCACCAGCTTGTTTGGTGGCTACTCTGGGATGAGCCTTCTCCATTGCTGCCCCGAGGCTTGAAATGCGCTCCCTGTTTTAAAAAGGCAGTTGAGACACACTTGTTCACACAGGCTTTTAATTAGACTCATAGATTTTAATGTTGTTTTAAATGTTAAAATTGATTTAATGTTTTAATTTGTGCTGTTTTACTGTAAACTGCCCAGAGATGTGAGTTTTGGGCAGTATATAAAAATGGCATATATAAATTAAAAACAAACAAATAAATATTTTATTTATTTTGATATCCCATATTTTTGCATGGGTTCAAGGTAACAAAGAAGATTAAAATACAACAATAAAAATACAATAAAAAGATATTGCAGCATCAGTAGCAAAAACAGAAAGGAAAAAGCCAATAAAGCCAACCAACAGTGGAGCTTAAGAGATACTGGGGAAGGCGTGCTGAAATAGAAATGTTTTCATATTCCTTTTTATGATTCCCTCAGCATTTACTGAAAGTTTACTGCGAGTTTGAAGTTGCCCAAAAAAACCGAGGCAAAAAGTGGATTTTTTTTACCCTGGATATAAATTGGGCTACACTCGAACATGCAATGAAACCCCCAGGTCATGTGTTAAGTGCTCCCCGATCGCTCACAGGGCTTTGGGGAAAATCTGGTTGTTATGTGCATGCACACCCTCCATTCTGTAGGACATGGAAGTTAAAAGTCCTGTGTGAAAAATGGCCAGGGAAGGTGCCGCCCAGTGATTAGGTGGCAGGGAGTACTAGAAAGATGGAGCTACCACCAAGAAGGCTCACTTGTATGTTCCCTGTTCCCCAAAGAAGCTTTAGAGGGCAGTGGGAAATGCAATAAAGATTTCCATGCATTGGAAGCTTACGCTACAATAAATGTGCAATTACTTAAGGTGCTGCGAGACTCTTCATTGTTTAGGCAGGTAAGGGACCTACTAATCCCTGTTTCACCTCTCTCAAAAGCAGTAACTGTCTAGCCCTTCTGAATGTTTTGTGGTGTTTGACAACAGTGATTTAAAAAGCAAACTAAATGTTAGCATTGGAGATCTGCAATTGGATCTCCCAATGCTTTTAAAAAAGCAGCGGTGGAGGAAGGGGGAAATTCAAGCAGGACTGGTGCACTCGGAGTGAGGGTTAACCATTTCACTCTGTGTTGTTCCCCCAATTTAAATCCCCCCCAAGTGCTGTTACTGCAGTGAAGGGGGGGAGTCATCCACCTGCCGTGCTGAGTTTGAGGTTAGAAACATGGACCTTATTACCAGAAATGAATGACTTCAAGATAGTAAGTAATCTATATACAGGTGAAACTCGGAAAATTAGAATATCGTGCAAAAGTCCATTAATTTCAGTAATGCAAATTAAAAGGTGAAACTGATATATGAGACAGACGCATTACATGCAAAGCGAGATAAGTCAAGCCTTAATTTGTTATAATTGTGATGATCATGGCGTACAGCTCATGAAAACCCCAAATCCACAATCCCAGAAAATTAGAATATTACATGGAACCAAGAAGACAAGGATTGTAGAATAGAACAATATCGGACCTCTGAAAAGTATAAGCATGCATATGTATTCAGTACTTGGTTTGGGCCCCTTTTGCAGCAATTACTGCCTCAATGCGGCGTGGCATGGATGCTATCAGCCTGTGGCACTGATGAGGTATTATGGAAGACCAGGATGCTTCATTAGCGGCCTTCAGCAATTCTGCATTGTTTGGTCTCATGTCTCTCATCCTTCTCTTGGCAATGCCCCATAGATTCTCTATGGGGTCAGGTCAGGCGAGTTTGCTGGCCAATCAAGCACAGTACACTGTATACTTTTCAGAGGTAGCAGGGATGATACACTGGAACATCTGCAAAAAATACAAGCTACCTGTAGCCAAACATTGGTGGGACCATAAAATTGAAAAAGTTGAAGAAAATGAAGATGTAAAAATATTATGGGACTTCCGACTACAAACAGACAAACATCTGCCACACAATACCCCAGATATCACTGTAGTCGAGAAGAAAGAAAAACAAGTCAAAATAATCGACATAGCAATACCAGGGGATAGCAGAATAGAAGAAAAAGAAATAGAAAAAAATCACCAAATACAAAGATCTACAAATTGAAATTGAAAGGCTGTGGCAGAAAAAGACCCCAATAATCCCAGTGGTAATTGGCGCCCTGGGTGCAGTTCCAAAAGACCTTGAAGAGCACCTCAACACCATAGGGGCCACAGAAATCACCATCAGCCAATTACAAAAAGCAGCTGTACTGGGAACAGCCTATATTCTGCGACGATATCTATAACAACAGCAACAACATTGACAATAAAATTCAGCCATCCCAGGTCCTTGGGAAGGACTCGATGTCTGTATAAAACAAACCAGTCAATTACACCTGTCTGACTGTGTAAACAAATAATAATAATAATTAATTAATAATCCAGGGAAAGAGCAATTGCCTGTAACCTCATAGATCTGTGCGAAGGAACTCTTTTGTAGGTGGGAATGGGGTAAAGCATTTAACTCAGTAGGGCCAGCTCCAGCTTTCAGAGGGCCCTCAGGAAACTGTTTGCCCTCCAGATGCTGCCTACTACCTAGGTGGGTCCCAAGAGATTGACTCTACCCCACTACCACGCAAAGGCTACAGGCAGAGGCATTCTCATGGAACAGGCAGTCTTGAGGTGCTTCTGAAAGCCCCAGGTCTTCAGCCGGACGCACTCTTAGCCCTGGACTTCTGGGCCGAAGTCCAGGGCCTCCACAGCCCCTGGGCCCCCCCCCAATTCTCTTTAGTCTGTCCTGTGTGGTTTGGCATGATATTGCTTAATTTGTGTTGTGATTTTTAGGCTTTTAGGTCCAGGCTCCAAAATTACCTAGGTGCACTTCTGTCTTCAGTAGTTGCCCAACAATGTCATTGACACCAGCCCTATAATCTGCCCACTTTAAACCACATGGTTTGTGGATTTGCTTATACCAACCACAATTCAGAAATAGTGCTTGATCATACACTGAGGCCTCCAGGTCCTTCAGCCTGATTCAGAACTGTGGAAAGCCATAACCATACTTGTTACCTGAGCCACACCAGCAAGCCTTCTGCTTTCACCCAGATAAGAATGATTATGACTATCACCACAAAGGAGAAGTTAAAGCTCTCTTCTGTTTAAAAGGAAGACTAGTAGATATGGTGTACCTGTCACAGTGCTACAATGGCAAGAGAAGTCGAACCTACCGAACTGCTTCCTATCACTCAAGCCAAACAATTCAAGAGCACTTTTCAACGTTTAGACATTGCCAACTCTGTAATAGATGGTGCTTCCATTCTGCACTGCTCTAGTTAGCTTAACAGATGACAAGAAATTCAATGGCAAATTCCCCCTGCAACTTATTCTGGGAGAATTGCTAGTGTATAATATAGCCCTTGATAGGTGCTCCTTTGCAACCAGTTAAAATGATGGGTGCACTAAATAATCAGATTATGTGGGGGTATAACATTCCATTGAGAGACAGCATTTTCATGTAGTCATTTTACAAACCACTTTAACTTTCCCTTTTGAATTCCACAGTCTGAGCCCTAAGGTAAAAATACAGCACAATCCAAAGCTTCTGAAAGTTTCATCTTTTTTGGATTGACAGGTTATAGTAGAACGTTAAATAAAACAACAACAACCATGAACAGCTTAGTAGTCCTTTAATAAAAAACAAATTTGAGGCCTCTGTGGTGTTACTGCCTATTTTGATTTAAGATGACATAATTCAAGAGAAAATCCATATATCTGGGCTTGTCTAGTGGGCAAGAATATATCATGAGCTGGAAGCCTCTCATTTAGATACCTGTGCATAAACTCACTGGCTGCCATCCAGCCTAATGCAGCACTGGTGCTGGGGGGTAGGGGCAATTTTTGTTGCTCTTCTCTTCTCTTCCCTTCCCTCTGAAGCCCACTATGCCTACCAAAAAGATGTCCCTGATGGCTGCCCAGACCTCAGGGGGTAAAGTATGTCCCTGAGGGTTACATGATCCAATCTGAGAACCCTGCCAGATAACATAATAACAAAACATGGAGAAAAGGTGGTGGTGGTGGTGGTGGTGGTGGTGGTGGTGGTGAGGAGAGAACACAGACATGAAGCAAAAATGAAAATGCACCAGATTAGTATCCAGCTTTAAGGGTCTGGTATGAACAACGAGACTTAAAAAAAAGAAGACGCTATTTTCAAAATGACAGAAAAAAGAAGAAGCTATTTTCAAAATGACAGAAGCATTAACCCCTTCCAGGCTGTAAACAAGCAGACATTTATCAGATCTCTCAGGCAATGATCTTAGCAATGGCAACTAGGCCTCCGAAATGTTTCGGCATGGGGGGGGGGTTGGTGCCAGCAAGGGTAGTTCTTTAAGGGCAGAGGAGGGTGTACCCACCCCTCCCGCCTCATTTCCCCCACCAGCGCTCTGTTATCTTTAAGCCCCTCGGGGTGGCAGCGTTCCTCCCTACTGCCCCATTTCCCCCATCGTCCGGAAGTGGCCGGAAATAGCGAGCGCACATGCGCCCGTTGGGCGCATGCTCGCAATGGGCGCACACACGTTTGCTACTTTCGGCCACTTCCAGCCGATGGGGGAAATGGGGCAGCAGGGAGGAACGCTGCCACCCCGAGGGGCTTAAAGATAACAGAGTGCCGGTGGGGGAAATGCGGCGGGAGGGGTGAGTACACCCTCCCCCACCCTTAAAGTACTACCCCTGCTGGCGCCGAAGTTATTCATGCACATCCCTAATGGCAACACCAAACTCGTCCTTGCACCCATGTAAATACTTCAACTGTGTGTGTGTGTGTGTGTGTGTGTGTGTGTGTGTGTAGAACCTATTGGGGTGTGCATGGAGCCGGCTGCTCTGGTCCAGTTCAAGTCCGGACCAGGCCTGAATGGGATTGGGCCAGTTTGGTCCGGCACCCCCTTGAACTCCCCCCCCCCAGTCTGGAAATCTCTCCGAACCCAACCCCCCACCACATGCAACAACTCCCCCAAAGGGCGTAAGTAAATAATAATAATAATAATAATAATAATAATAATAATAATAATATATTTTTTAAAGTCCCTGAACCCGTGTTCAGTCCGGGGTCGGACCGAACAGGGGGTGGTTCGATTCGACCCCAAACAGTCGAATCTGTTTGCACATCCCTAGAATCTATCTATCTATCTATCTATCTATCTATCTATCTATCTATCTATCTATCTATCTATCTATCTATCCTAGATCAGAGGGGCATAACCTTTGTAGCACTGGAATACCTTTGATACGACATTCAAAAAGCATAGAGGGTAAGGCATTAATTCTGAACCAGAGAAGGTTCCTCTGTATGTTGGGATAAATATGAATCTCAGATAGGGTGCACTTAAGATCTGCACCTCAAGACCTGCTCTCTGGCATGTGACTTCCAGAAATGCCATTGTTGGGTATCAGATACAGGGCCCTTCACAGTAGTGGCGCTGGAGCTTTGGAACTGCTTCCCTTGGGAGCTATGTCAGGCCCACACACTTTATGTTTTCAAAGGAGCCCTTAAGACATTTTTATTTTGTTTGACTTTTAATTCTGCTGCCTTCTGCTGTTTTTCAAAAAATTGTTAGCTGCCTGGCTGCATTGGCTTGAGTGATTTTGTTGCTGCTGCTACTATTTCATGTGCAGTTTAATGCTTCCTGTCTTTCCCTTTTATATTGGAATGTTTCTCCCGTTTAATTAACACTTTGTGAACATATTTTATTTTAAAAAGCAGATTATAACTATCTTAAAATCATAAATTGTCTTTCCCAAAATTATTTTAAACAATATCAAACTCTTGGCATTTCTCTACAATTCTCACCCTCTGCCCCATTCAGCACATCTGAACTCTGCAGACCAATACCCACCCATTTCTAATATCTGCAGTCCATATTCTAACAGTGCCCTTAAAACTCTGAGGCACTGCAATAATACAACATGCTTAGTTATGCTACAGAGGTGCAGTTTTTTTCTTAGACATCTGATTTGTACAGTATATTCATTTTCTGGTTCCTTGGGATGTCTGATGAAATCTGTGGCAGCTCCCCCTATGTTAATGTCATCTCCCCCACTCTACCAGCATTTATATAATGCCTGAAAAGACTTTAACTGTGCCCTTTCTAATCTCTGTGTTGATCTTATTGATTAATTCAGTACAACTGCATTTATAGGAATAGCCAGGAGGACACCTACAACATTAGAGATGTTTCAGAAAAGATTTGTACAGGGACATATGATGAACATGGATAAACAAAGTTCGATTGTGTGAGTTCAACTGTATTTATCAGCATTATGATTTGAAACTTTAATTTTGACCTCCCCGCTAGTCTTTCTTGCTCTACCATGCTGTAGGAGGACTCAGCCCACGTCCAAGAAAACTTGCATTGTCAGAAGCAATGCAGGCTGGAAACTATGGTAATGTTCACAGTGAACGTTATGGAAGGACTTTTTGCACTTACAGTGCTCTGCTACCAGTAGCAAAGAAGAACCACCCAAATGCATGTCGTGCAAGGAGTTCCCTATTTGTCAATATACAGGATTGTGCAATAGGTTGCACAACAATTGAAACATTGTGCTCTCACAAGAACTAGTTTGGAACAGGTGAATTTCTTTGCATAATGACATAGGAACGTAGGAAGCTGCCATATACTGAGTCAGACCATTGGTCTATCTAGCTCAGTATTGTCTTCCCAGACTGGCAGCAGCTTCTCCAAGGTTTCAGGCAGGAATCTCTCTCAGCCCTTTCTTGGAGAAGCCAGAGAGGGAACTTGAAACCTTCTGCTCTTCCCAGAGCAGCTCCATCCCCTGAGGGGAATATCTTAGAGTGCTCACATGTGATCTCCCATTCAAATGCAACCAGGCTGGACCCTGCTTAGCTAGGGAGACAAGTCATGCTTGCTACCACAAGACTGGCTCTCCTCTTTGAACTACTTCTTTATGTTCTACTTCTTTATGTTAGTGCAGCAGAACTGCCTCAGTGCAAGATTAGTCTGATGCTACCCAATAACAAGCCAGAATCCATAAAGGCAGTTAATAATGAGCTTGTTTTACAGACATAGTAGGGTGTCTTTATTTAACATAAGTTTTGGGTGGTATTAAAATGTGTTTAAATAAATAAATAAATAAAATTAAATGGCAGATGAACAGTGGAAAGGCTTGTCATTGCAAGGATGTGTGGCTGATGTCAGGAGAAAAGTCTAGGTGACTCTGGGCGACAGTAGCCAAGGGGCGTAGAATGTTGAGAGGAGATCAACTGAAGAAAGCTGAGGAGGAAGAGGAGGAAAAAGAGGGTAGATATGAAGCATTGATTTTAGGTGCGAGGAGTTGTGGTTTTGTTGAATCATTGTGATTTTGCCAAGTTTTTATTAAGGATAAAGGAGGTCCTTTTCTTCCTGGATCCCAACCATCAGTCATCAAATCAGTGAGGGACAGAACAGCTGTGAGGAGCAGGCAGGATCAGAAGGCCTTAAGAGACTCTAGCACCTGCACAAACCCTCAAATTGCTGTCCTAAACCATTTGAGCCACATGCAAGAGCAGAGAATGAGGACTGGTGGACAAAGGCAGCACCATATCATTGCATTTCACTGCTTGAGGTGAAACGTAATGAGCCACCTGCCCCCCTCACCAGCCCTACCACTGGGCCAGAGCTGGCACTGGCACTGCACCCCCAGTCTCCCTCATCCACCCTGACACCACCCCTCTTCCCTCTCACCAGTCTCACCTTCCTGTTGTAGGTTAGCAAGGCAGCATAGACAGAACATGAATCAGCAGCAGCTTTGCCTGTTGGCCTCTCCTCAGTGCCCCTGCTGTTCTCTCTCTTTCTCTCCCACGCCTCTCGAGCACCAAACTTGTCTGCTTTCTCTCCTCTTTTTCGGGCCTGCCGCCACCACCTGTCGCCAGGCCGGGCTCGCCAGCGGCCCTGGCCCACCGTCGGCCAATTCTCCTCTCTCCTGGGTGCGCCAGCCAATCAGGAGCCTCTGAAGCCTAGCCAATCAGCTGGGCTGCTGGGACTCACATTCCATGGCACACCCAGGAGAAAGAAATTAATAAATAAAAATTATTTATATATATGTGTGTGTGTGTGTGTGTGTGTGTGTGTGTGTTGTAGCTGGGGGTGGGTTCTCAGCAAAGGGAGCTACTGTAGCAGGCCTGGGTTCAAAACCTGTTGCTCTTGACTGTACAAAAAACAAGCAATTCAATCTATTGGATGACATGTATGTTGAAATAGAAAATCCTAGGTTCATATCCTCATTCTGCCACTGGCAGTGGCAAACTCAGTAGCCTTGTGCAATTCACTCTCAGTAGCTCCATAGACTACAATTGTCCTACAATTGTCCTACTAGGGGCAGTTTTTATTGTCCAGAATCAATCCTTGGTACTTACCCCTATTTCCTCCCGATGTTTGCTTCTTGGGGATTCCTTCCTCACCTTGTGAGTTGCTGGTGTGGTCATTTGCCAGGATTCAGCTCCCTCCCCAGATACTCTAGAAATTAAATCTCCAAGTGGGTGTATGGATGCAGCATGCCTCCAGTGAGCCTGCATGTAATTGGGTGTATAGCACTAAGGCACCATGCACTGCACAGCATGTCCAAGGTGGAATCCTGTCTTCCACAATGTGGAATAGTGGGTGGAGAGTCTGGGCAGTTATCCTTGGCATGAGAATTCATTGTACAAGTGTATCCCTCTTTTCATCTGAGAATGCTGAAGAGTTTCAGCTTGGCTCATCTGCTTTGTTAATCTGGAATAAATGTGCTCTGTATGCACTTTATTACCGGCTTTCCATTTATGGCATGCTTGCAGTCTGAACCGTTCCCCAGTTTCCCCTGCCTACCCCAGCCTACTGTCCCCCAGCCAACCATTCCCCAGTTTCTTGGCCCCTATTAATTGTACATCATGCCTCCCACTTGGCTTGACCATGCCCTATACACATTCACAGAATGCCCCTCACTCATTGGTGTAACGTTGGAGGGTATGTTCCTCAGTTCTCCTTATGTAAAATGGGAATAATGGTGAAATCTCACAGAGCTGTCAGGGGGATCAGTGGGGCTCATGACAGACTTTGCACGGTCAAAAGACAATATAAGTGAGCTTGAACAATATCACATAGGTGTTTCTATAGCCTGCTTGGATTTGGTGAGTTGGCATACACAGGCTCTGTGAAACAGAAACCCTATCCATTATTCAATGGAGTAATAACCTTTGCAGTATTCAGAAGTGTGTCTGGAGGAACATTTTTTATGGATCAGTTCAGAAAGTGTAGAAAGGGTAGGGAAGAAGGAGCTATCAGGACAGCCCCATCTTCTTACATGAGTCTTCCAAATGCAAAGCTTATGATTAAGTGGCAGGTATGAGAAGTGTCTTCAAATATATTAAGAACACAGCTTATGTGTCTGCATTAAAAGGATTATCGTAGATGATTATGTCACTATGCAGGACATAAGTCATTTCATAGGTCTTGTAAAGGAATCCAGCTATGTTTCTCTTAGTTTACTCACCTTCTTCTAATATTATATATTGTAATTCAGAGTAGTCAAAACACTTCATAATTAATTTGTGATCATTACAACAACCCTGTCAGCCACATCTGTATATTTTAACTTACATACCACTCAGGGGTGTAGCAAGGTTGGAGTGGGCCCAGAGACAAGATTTTAAAATGCCGCCCCCCCCTCACTGAAGCTCAGCTCATGAAGTAAAGAAATCTTAAATGAGGCTGAACAGTGACAATAGAACATTATCCTAAATATTTTTTAAAAGGTTTTGTAAATTGTGGACGATGCAAGTCATTTAATGGTACTAGAGAAAGACATGCTGTTCTGGTAGCTCCAGGTCTTCACTCACATCAATTTCAGAGGACGAATCCAACTGAAGGAAGCCCAGGCAGGTGCACGGCTGGGGGAGTCAGTCATGTGATTACTCAAGCAACTGTTTTCCTACCAGTGAGTGCTTCCAATTCTCCTCCGTGTCCTTGCTGTTTAATGGCTGCTACACAGTAAGTGGCACAGCAGGGAAATGCTTGACTAACAAGCAGAAGGTTGCTGGTTCAATTCCCCACTGGTATGTTTCCCAGACTACAGGAAACTCCTATATCAGGCAGCAGCGATATCGGAAGATGCTGAAAGGCATCCTCTCATACTGCGCGGGAGGAGGCAGTGGTAAAAACCCTCCTGTATTCTACCAAAGACAACCACAGGGCTCTGTGGGTGCCAGGAGTCAACATTGGTTTGACAGCCCACTTTACCTTTACACAGGTATGGGGGGAGGGTGGCAGTTGCACTGCTTAGCTGTCTGCCTCCTAGCAGCAGCCCTGTGAAATAATATAGAATACCTAGTAGCAGCCCTTCTTCTGGTTTGCCAGTCAGTAGTAACAGTTTAACAATGTGGCCAGCTTATTATGCATCACCAGTGACTGAAATCATGCTCATTGTGTGGGAGCTGTAGCAGCCATCCCATGAAATGGGCAGAAGTCCCATTATGGCTGGGCTCCCAAAGGATTAAGGTGCGGGAGACACTATAGCCCGAAAGATTTCAAAGTGTTGTGTGGGTGGTGCTATATTGCATTGTACAGGGATGGCCAAACGGAGAATTGTGGGCTAGATCTGGTCCCTCGAGCAGCTGTATCTGGTCCCTGCTTGCCCTACTAAATTTTGATCAAGTTGTGGTCAAAATGTCCTTCATTTTTACATGTAATGAAAATAGTAAAGTCTCTGTATGTATCCCATATACATGTTATTGTAAAGCTGCCTCATTGGCACTTTTTCGAGAAGAGAAAACATCATTTCCAGCTTATCTCTTGAGGGAATCTTTTAGGAAGAACAATTGTTCCTTTCCCCCATCCCCACCCTCATCAATGACCTCAGGGCATCTGTGCTTCATACCTGTGACTCTCTTATTGTGAGGTGACACTAACTTTATTACAGAACCTGACAAGCCATGAAGGAGAGCATTGAATTGTTCTGGCCCCTGGACAGGTGTCTGGAGAATGGAGCAGCCTCTGAGAATACAGGGATTGGTCCTTCTTGACTTTGGGCATCAGATAAAGCCCTCCACTGTGAATAGCTTCATTTTTTGAGCAACTGATTTACAAGATACATAAATAACGGGAGTAGGGTGGGGTAAGATTAGAATTGGTAGCAGAAACATGCATTTGCTGTGTTTCTGCTGAAACCAATGACAAGAGCATTGGCATCAGAAGAAGAAAAAAACCCAGCAGTTAAGACTCCCTAGGGTATGCAGTGCCTACCTTGTCTGAAGCACACACATTACGATCTCCACCTGCTGTTATAAATTTAGTCTTGAGTGCATCTTTATGTGTTAATTTTCTCCTCATTTTAATGCTATCATTCTGCATGGGAATGTAGAGATTTTCAGGGGGAATCTACATACTTTTATTGCTTACTTCAGAATGCAGACACAACAACTAATAGGAAATCAGATTCATTTTTCAAAACGGAAAAAAAGTGGAAGTTACTTTTCTCTTGCTTCAACACCAGGCTGTGAATTTTTCATAACTAGCTCCTTTCAGCCGCAGCTTAAAATTGTCTTTCTAGCACCAATAAAATCAGTGTATTGTCTCAATTTGTAATGAGTGATGCTGCAGCAATCAGTATAGTTAGTGCAGCAGGAAGGGTAGGGGGGAAAAGATGTGGCTGTGCTAACCAGAATATATTCTTTTTTTTCCCAATCTTCTTCCAAACTGTAATATGTTATCCCTACTTAAATTGGTAAAAGGAAATAAATGGGGCTCTTAGTGAACTCTAATCTTCCCTAGATGCACAAGCCCTAGAGAATGCACCACTGCTTTTCAGAAGATAATAATTACAGCCAAAATGATGTTCTGCTGGCTGTCCTTATCTTAAATTAGGGCAAGATTAAGGTCTAAGTATTCTATTTGTGTTGGGTTTGGAAAATAATGGATGTATCATTCAGATTTCTTCTGCTTTGTAGAATACTTTATTTCTCCCCCCCCCTTTTTTTCTCAGTTAACTGCTCCAGATATAACCAAACACCACTGAAAACAAAACAAAACACGGTGGCACTTGTGCTGTGGATTTTAACGGTATATGGATTGCGATCCAGGGAATTCTGAGAGCAGACATTGCAGTGTGCATGCAGAGTTCCACCATCTACAAGAACGTCCCTATTGATTTCAGGCAGGTTTGTGTGTCCATTTGCAAGTGGGTGGGATCCTGCCACTGAAGTGATTGGGGGAAATCTGAGCTGATATTCTAAGCACAGGTCTTTGGACTGGTGTTTCTGGATGCAATCCTAAGCATTGAAACAGGATGAGGGTTCATTGAGATTGATCAGTCTTGTTTCCAATACATGGTGTTAGGATTTGGAAACAATGGGTTAGTTTCATGTTTGTAGAACAGGAGCTCCAGCAAGTGAGGACTGCTAATCATCTAGATACACCAGAGCAGGTCAGAGACAGGTTTAAACAGACCAAGGCTCAAATGTCAACTGATCAGGCCAGACCAAAAATATCTCACGAGCAAATTAGAATCCTAAACCAGTCAGTTGAAAGTGGAAATCTTGGCAAAGCAATCCAAACTAAGAAGGCCGGGAAAGAGTGAAACAGGTAAGAACATAGAGCTAAAGCCATTGTTGCCCAGCGTGCTAGCAACCTCTTAATATTTAGTTCCTTAGGCAGGGATGCTAAGATGGTGGGTGCTAAGATGGTGGGACCAACCAAGCAAGCCAGATTAAGTGCCCTGATGACACTTACAGCCCCAGCATAATAGAGCAAGCCTGAGAATGAATCCTGATATATTCAGGTCCAATGGCAGTGCAACAACTGTAGAGCTCCCTAGGAAGATTGCAGCTGGGTTGGCCCCATCCTCTCACAGTGGTTGTAGTAGATAGGTAAGGTAAAGGTAAAGTGTGCCGTCAAGTCGATTTCTACTCCTGGTGCCCACAGAGCCCTGTGGTTTTCTTTTGGTAGTATACAGGAGGGGTTTACTATTGCCTCCTCATGCACACAGTATGAGATGATGCCTTTCAGCATCTTCCTATATCGCTGCTGCCCAATATAGTACCAGTGGGGATTTGAACCGGCAACCTTCTGCTTGCTAGTCAAGCATTTCCCTGCTGCGCCACTTAAGGTGACTATAGGGCTCTGCAAAAGAGCTGTGCTGATGCCCTCTCAGCAGGGGATTAGTTACTGCTGCAGCCATCACTGCCACTTGCAGACTGGCGTTCCTTGACATCTTCTGGCTTCTTTCAGCACCAAAGTGGAAGAACAAAGAAGTTGCTGCTTTCCTGTCTCTGTGACTCTTGTCCATTCTGCCCAGTTCCTAAGGAAGCCAGGTGTTGCTGAAGAGGATGAATGGTGGTGGCAGTGGACTTTGGGGCTGACTGTGGCAGTTGTTGCCCATAATTTCTACAGTTGTCTTCTTCAGGTGATGACTGAATGGCTATGTGAGCTGGCCCTCAATCCCATTGATTCCAGGTAGCACGTTTAGCATCATTTCAGTATTTCTTGTTACGGAATGCTGTGAAATCTAAGTTACGTGCAAGGAAAAGAAAAGTCAAAACAATACTTGCTGAAATTTTATTTCAGAAAGTGCAGCAAACGCACCAAAAAGTCCTTCTTTGCTTCAGCACTAAAAAATTAAAACACACACACAGTGATTTATGTATCAAAGTCAATTTGATTCCATACTTTTCAAGCTCACAATGCATATGTTACGTGACTGTAATTATGCTCCTCAGGGTGTGCAAGCTGAAGGTGGCAGAGTCGGACAAAAAAGCATGAGGAGATTGATGACATGGTATTTTGCTAATACAATGCAAAAGTCGCTAACAAATTATGAAACTTCAACATGCTCATTCTACTAGTGTGGTCTAAATTTTGTTTCTTGACTTGACGGCTGAACTGATCTCTCACTTATCTCAACAGTCTTTATTGTAAAAAATGACAGGGACCCATTAAAAAAAATGAGCAGGGAAGCAAAAATAACCCCTGTCATTACCTTGGTTTCTTTAGGATCCAAGGAAAAGATATTTCTTTTTCACATTAAAGGCAAGAACATATTTATAAAATATCTTCTATTCAGATGGTGGAATAATGTGAAAGTGCGAAGGGGAGACCTAGGATATGCAGAGCATGGAAAAGTAAAATATACAGTATTTGAATATTATAAATTTGATTATTATATTAGTGAAGGTGAGGTATAAAACTACATTCTAGTGTGATAAACCATGAACATTCTCTCAGTCGTAAAATCCAAACCACCTGTCCAGTCTGTCCAGTATTAGAAACTAGAGCCGCCTTCACATATACCCTTTGCATATACCTTCCCCTGCTAACTTGGCAAAGAGGCACCTTTTAACGTGGTGATTCTCTTTATTTAGCAGGGGGAGAGTAACTGGCCTATCAACCCCCCAGCACAGTACCTCCAGTGACGGCTGCTGGTGTCTATTGTTTCTTTTTAGATTGTGAGCCCTTTGGGGACAGGGATCCATCTTATTTATTTATTATTTCTCTGTGTTAACCACACTGAGCCATCTTTGGAAAGGCGGTATAGAAATTGAATTAATAATAATAATAATTATTATTATTGTTATTGTTAATATAGCGTGAAACTGAGGGTTGATGAACCTGAGTTTAATCCTTGAACCCTAGAATTGTCCCACAGACAATCTTCCAATCCAAGTCAGGCAACCTCCGGTTCTAGGGCAGAGGAGCTCTTCCCTCCTCCTCCCAAGGTGTCCTCCTCCCAAGGCGTCCTCCCATCAAGCTCCATAGTGCTCATGTTGCCAGTCTGTGGGCAAGGGGTCAGTGCGGTGGTAGCCATTGGCCATTATCTTCAAGGGTCAATTGTGCCTTTTTGGCTATCTATCTATCTATCATCTATCTATCTATCTATCTATCTATCTATATTGTTCAATTTTTATACCGCCTTTCATAAGGCACCCCAAGGTGAAAATACAATAAAAATTCATAAAAATCACATTTAAAACCTTACATCAGTTAAACAGTAAAAACCATACCCCCCCCCCCAAAAAAAACCAACCATAAAAAAGATAAACAGAAGCAGGAAACCTGAGAAACCTGATGCTCCCTAAGGTGTAAAAGCCTGAACAAATAAAAAGGTCTTTAATTGTTTATTAAAAGCATCCACAGATGCCAAAGAGTGGACATTCACTGGTAGAGCATTCCAGACCCTGGGGGCAGTGACAGAGAAGGCCCTGCACAACAATTTAGCCTCTCTCAGTGTCAGCATATGGAGCAAAGACCCTGCCCCCTCCAATGATCTTGTTGGACTGGCAAAAACCCTTGGGAGCAGGCGGTCCTTCAGGTATCCAGGGCCCAAACTTTTAAGGCCTTTAAAGGTAATAACCAACACCTTGAACTGAATCTGGAAACAAATTGGCAGCCAGTGCAGCACTTTCAAAATAGGTGTAATATGCTCTGGCAAGATCGGGCATGGCTCCTACTAGTACACATTTAAAACTCCAAGGCTGGGACTGGCATTCCGGCATATGCAGAGCAGTTGCCACAGGGAATTGTAGGTTAGGGAAGCCACTATTCTCTGTGATCCCTAGTAATTGGGGTGGCCATTTTGGGCAAAAATGAACATGTATATGTGCCAAGGGGTGACCAGACTGCCAGAGTGAGCACTTTCACCCCTCCAGTCTGCAAGTTGCTGCAACATGGAAAGGGGTTGGTGTGGTCCCCTTCCCTGGGGCTTGTGTGGATCTAGCAATGGGGCTGAGTGGTGACTGCACTCCAGTCTGCATGCGTGTCTCTATGGCCTGCCACTCTCATGAGAGCGCGGTCCGTGGGAGAAGGGATGTCATCACACATTATTATTAGCGATTCAGCCTGGCATTCCCCAAGATGGTTTTTATATTTATATTTATTTATTTATTTGATTTCTATAGCGCTCTTCCAAAAATGGCTCGGGGCGGTTTACATTAAAATAAAACTAAAATCAATTAACTGTTAAAATTGAAAACTGTAAAAACAACACAAAGCCATTACTAAAACATTTAAAACAGTTTTTAAAACCCTGGAAAACCAGGCCAAACCTTAATGTTTTAAAAACAGTTAAAAAACCCTGGAAGGCCAGTCCAAACAGAGAGGTCTTAAGGGCTCTCCTGAAGGCCAATAATGAACTCAGATTGCAGATTTCTGCCAGGAGTGCATTCCACAGCCCAGGAGCAGCTACAGAGAAGGCCTGCCTCTTAGTTGCCACCAGACGTGTTGGTGGTAAATGAAGATGGACTTCCTCAGATGACCTTAATGTGCGGTGGGGATCGTGCAGAAGAAGGCGCTCTCTAAGATAACTCGGACCTAAGCCATTCAGGGCTTTAAAGGCAATAATCAGCACTTTGTATTTTGCCTGGAAACATATCGGCAGCCTGTGCAACTGTTTCATAACTGGCATAATATGGTCTCTCCGGGTTGCCCCCGAGACCAATCTGGCTGCCGCATTTTGAACTAACTGAAGTTTCTGAACTACGTACAAAGGCAGCCCCACATAGAGACCATTGCAATAGTCAAGTTTGGCTATTCTCATGAGTAATGCTGTAGACTGCATGCTTGTGTGCTGTGCCCCCTCTCCAAATTTGTACCAAAAATAGAGCAGACACACACAATAATTCCAACCCAGCCTTTCAACCCAGACCCTTGTGCAAGGTCTTCTTAATCACGTGATGTGTGGAGAAAACAAAGTGCATATCTTGTCATTCCATCCCCTTTTCCTGCAGATTGACAACTTGGGGGGGGATGAGACTCAGTGAAAAGTGGGCATCCCTCACTATGGCTTTCCCCTTTGACATGCTGTGAAGCTTGGGACATGGCAACACAGCCTCCCGGTTGCTGGGCAATGGTTGGAGGAGTGCAGAGACAGCTGGGGTGGGGGCGGGGCAAATGCTCAAGAGGCACAAGTGAGAAGCATGGCAGGCATCGATCTGGAACATTTCTTCGCTGGTCTGAGCCACCCTCTCTATGGTTTTGGCAGCAGCCAAAACACAAAACCCAGGTTACGGCGGCGGCAGAATTCAGACGACATGATGCCTCCTTCCAACCTCAGGCTGGGGTAGTGAAATTCATTACAAACCAAAAGTTCAGATTATGGTTTCAGTTCGGAAACTCGCTTTTGTGATGAAACTGCGGTTTCGTGCATTTGGACAACCATGAAATGGGACCCCTTCGCCGTTTGGCATTATGTGCAAAGGTGATCTAAGAAGCTGATGTCCCGTCGTGGGCCTTAAGGTCTTATTTGGAGGCCCTGCTCTTAGTGCTTGCTTTGGCAGCACATATACTAAAATTGGAATGATACAGAGAAGATGAGCATGGAAGAGCCAGCGTGGTGTAGTGGCTGGACTAGGACTGGGGAGACCCAAGTTCAAATCCCCATTCAGCCATGAGACTTGCTGGGTGACTCTGGGCCAGTCACTTCTCTCTCAGCCTAACCTACCTCACAGGGTTGTTGTGCGGAGAAACTTAACTATGTACACCGCTCTGGGCTCCTTGGAGGAAGAGTGGGATATAAATGAAAATAAATAAATAAATAAAATAAAATAAATTGTGCCCCTGCCAAATGAGGTGAGGTGGGTGGCTACTAGAGAGAGAGCGGTTTTGGTGGATGCATTCCATTTATTGAACAGCCTCCCCAGTGAGGTTCGCCTGGCACCATCACTTTGTTCTTTTAGATGCCAGGTAAAGACCTTTCTGTTCACTCAGGACTTTTAAATTTGATTTTGAATACTGAGTCTAAAAAGTTCTTTTATACTGTATTTTGTATTATTATTATTTTTTGTGCTGTGATGTCATGTGCTTTATGTCTTTTTTACTTGACGTTTTAATGCTGTGTGGTGAGCTGCCTAGAGAACAATTTGTTATGGGGCAGCTAACAAATAACATTTATTATTATTATTACTTTATTATGTCACCTATTGGTGATCTATATTCAGCCCTGAGTAACCCATCTTCCTCTTCACTCTTGTCCTTTTGAACATATCTAAAAATTCAGGTCCATAGTGGAATGTGTACTTTTCATTTTTGTTTGTTTTGGAGGGGAAGAAAAATCTATTGAGTATTTCTTGAGTTTCAAGCCATTGATGTCCCATTATAGCAGGGGAATCCGCTGAGGGCACACATCACAACACATGTCATATACCGTAACCTCATTGATTCTTCCCAGGAGTGATGTTTTCCCTCAATAAAGATGGCTGTCACCTGCCTTTCGCCTTAGATCAGCTGATCCACCATAGCAAGCCGCCTCTTGTGCCTAACATGACCCCTGTTCGGAGTAGAGATTGCTGGCGTCTTGAGCCTCTTTTCTGTCTACAGCAGCTGCCTAACAATATGTCCTTCATGTTTACTCTAGTGTAAATCCTACTGGTAAGGGGCAGAAGAATCAAAGATTTGGGTGTAAATGTGAGGGTGATCATTAAAAACAAAAACAAAAAACCATTGGGAAGGGAATAATGGAACATTCCCTCTTAACAAAAGAAGGAATCTACCTCCTCCCGTGCAGTACACGTACCATGCTCATATAATTCTGCTCACAGCGGATGGGATCTCTGTATATAGTTTAAAAGAATGCCAAGAGCGCCTTCCCTCCTGCTTTGTAGACAGTACAGCATTATGGTTCAAAAGTGACCCTGTGGTTCAAAAGGGAGAAATGTGCTCTTTGTATGTTCAGGGCCCTCTGTTGGCAGTTTGTATAATATACTACTTTGGTGTTTCTTTCTGTGTTACCTAGAGACACAAATAAATGGAAACCTCTTTGTTTCCATTTATCGCTTGACTCACTGGGTCTAGTGGGAAAATGCACTCTGTTTATGTTTAGATACTACGTTGCCTGACAGCTTTGAAGATGTACTACTTGGTAGATAGTGGGTAAAGAAAGATACCGGCAGCAGTAAATGTGATTAAACATGCCACATATCTATTAAAGCAACATAAACCGAGCAACCTAAGATCCATTGGGGTGTATGAGCAGACTTGAATCGATCCAGGCTTGAGTTCGAGCTGGCTCAGCTCAAAGGTTTGCGCTCAAACCAGCCCAGCCCCATAAAACGTGAAGCTGGTCTGAGTTCGACTCGATCTAAGCCCAGCTCAACTCTGCTCGTGAGCCAGCTGAAGGGGCCAAGGGAGTGTACCTGTAAAGGGGAATCCAGCAAGGAGTCCTCTTTACAAGTAAAGGGCTTTGCAGAAAATAAATGTGGGGGCAGGGGGGAGGAGGGAAAAGGTAGTCTTTACCTTTACCTTTTAAAATGCGGTGGGGACAGCAGCAGCAGTGGCTCTTCTAGGCCTCCACAAGCTTCCCAAGTGACAGGCTGGGCTGGCTGCGGCCCATTTGGGGCCTCTGAGCACTCATGGCCACCATTGGAGTGCCCTCTGCGCGTGGGGATTGGAGGAGCCTTTGCCCTCCCCACTCCCCACCACTGCATTTTTAAAGATAAAGGTAAAGACTACCTTTTCCCTCCCTCACCTCCCATTTACTTTTTGCAAAGCCCTTTTCTTGTAAAGGGGAATATTTGCCAGATTCCCCTTTGCAAGTATACCGGTCAACAGCCGGACCCGACCGGGCCTCAGCTCGATTGAGGCTGAGCCCAAGCTGCCCAGGGTGAACCAAACCGGGGAAAACCGTTCCGTGCACATCCCTAATATCCATGTGGAGGAGGTACCTGTAATTCCTTCTCCAAATTTCCTAATAATTGTTAACATAGATAGCTATCTGCAACACATCCTGCACTACTCCTCTGAGCCCAATTTATATCTTTTGGAATCCTTATATCTATTTTCCTTCTGTGGGGAAAAGAATATATGAAGTATAAATGCAGTAGAAACTGTGTTGATTCTTTAATGCACAGCACTGCAAAGCTGTTATAAAAATTGCTTTCCTGGTGCTGGTAGGCTGCTCCTACACCCTCCCTGTGTCATTTTTGCACCCATTTGCAAATTTTTGAAAACTGTACTGATGCATTTCATCTCCCCCAATGGCAAACAATCAGAGCACTTTTGAGGTGAACTTGAAAATGTTTATGAACCATTCTCTTCCCCTTTATTTGCTTAGCTGTAATTGGTGTAGCTGGCAGTTGCCACATAAATTTGCTTTGTTCTTGAACATGGTCAAAAGATAAGTCATTACCATATCCAGTGTTACTGAAATCTAAAGGTCTGTTGTAAAATAAATGGTTATATTTATGGAATCTCTTGCATTTGCAGACTTGCTATTAATATTATTTTTCAGGCTGGAAAGAATTTTATCTTACATGGTTGGCAGGAATGAGATCCTTGCTCCAGCTCTCTGCAGGGAGGGCCTTTTTAGTCGTGGTCCCCTGCTCTGTGGAACTCCCTACCACTGTCTGGCCTCTTCGCTGCCTATCTTTCAATGCTCTTTCAAGATTTCCAAAGATCTTAAGGATCTTTCCTTTAGAGCCCCTGCATCCCCTCCCCCAGCAGTGCTACAGTGTTTTAAGAGCTACTATTCCTTCCCCATCAATAATGGGTCTATCTTTAATTGTTTTTCTGCTTTGGCTGCTCCTTGCATAATGGGCATGATTGCTTTTTTGGCCCCATTTGTGCTTTTAAAGACCTTTCAACTTATAGTTCTGAAGGCCTGCAGGGAGTTGCTGACCAAGGCTATTGTCTCTGGCTCTCTGTCCAGCAGTCCAATCTTTGCTGTTCCACAGTGCAAAATAAAACAATTCCATGACACTAATTCCACAATGCGGCTCCACCGTACAAAATAAAACAATTCCTGATAAAATACTTAAAATAAACCTCCCAAGTTCCACAAAAAGGACATCAGTTTAGAGAGTGCTTAAGACACACTGCTGCTATGTCGCCATCTTGGACTCTTTAAGTGCTACTGCTTCTCTCTTGCTCTTTTTATTTTATTTGCTTACCTCTTAATATTTATGGTACTTTTATTGATTGTTTTATTGCCATATTTCCTATTATTGTTAGCTACCTTGCATCTTAGTGAGAGAGGTGACATATAAATCATTTTCATCTACTGATTGTTCTTTTGCTTGTCATTAAGCTAGTAAAGGTATAGGCATTCCACCACCCCACCACAAAAACAAAACAAAACACAGTTTGAATATATCATTCAATAATCATTTCCAAAAGCTCTTTTGTATTGGAATAGCACCTCACATGATCTACAAGTCTATTTGTTTTCTAGCAGTAAGTCATGTGGGCCGTTTGATTCTGGCAAAACAGTGGAACTTTTCAACATAATGGAATTCCATATCTTGCCTTGTTCTGAGGAACAGGCAAAGACACCATACATGGATGTTTGTAGTCCCGGGGTGTAGCTAGGGAGAGGGGCCCCATATTCGCCCCTCTCCCAATGGCCCCTTGGAGTGAGGGAGATAATGAAGAAAATAGGCAGGGATGGAGCTGGGAGCTCCAGGGGTGGGGTTGGGTTTGGGGGTTGGTGTTTGAACCTATCTGCTCAATTATAGCTATACCCCTGTTGTAGTCCTATAGTCATTTGTTTGATTTGTAACATATTCTACAGAATTGTTTAACTTGTATATATTTTGGAGGCCTGTAATTTGTTATATTTCTAGTGCTGAAATTAGCTGGGTTTTTCTCTCTCCCCATCTTCATGTTCTACATTCCTCCTGACACTTGTGCTCCATGCAATAAGGGCCTCTAATTGGTAGTGGTAATTGGTAGTGGTAGTGGTTATGAACGAGGAAGTAGGGATCAGTCAAGGGTGCCTCTGCAGAAACAGTAATAAAGAGCTGTGATTCATTTGCACTAGGGTCTCTCTTCACTCTGTTGTTGGGGGATGGTTTGTTTGGTGCATTTTGACTTAGATACATATAACATTTTATTCATTATACATTGTGAAGTATTTCAGCACAATTTCTCCATAATTATAATCTTTTGGAAGAATCACAGTTCTTCCCTGATAACAAATGAGCAAGATAGAAGTGAAGATAAAATTAAGAGCAAAAGTTTGATAGCTCTTAGTGTGGCGCCATTACCAACTCCAGGGAATAAGCAAGTGGGTAGATTAACATCAGTGACACTAATTAACCTTGGCAAAATGTTGGAAAGCAATTTCAACTACTGTAACGCACCTGAAAAAATGGCACTGATAAATGGTTTCGAAAGAACAATTTCCTTTTTCTCCCCACACCCCACCCCAATATTGACTTTATAATTAGAAAACAGAGCTATGCAAAAACTCCCAGTTCATAAATATTAGAAATTTAAGTTCCCAGGTATACATCTCGGGCATACACCTGAGTTTGGATTAAGCTAATACCATTAACAAATATGCTTCTGAATGATTACAGCTGAAGGAACATCTCTTAGGCTTTCCACAGTGGACTAATTAATCCCCCCCCCCCAACAAGTGCTTATATTTCACGGTAAATCATCTCCCTTTCTTTAGAAATGGTAATCTAGTTTAGATGATCTAGGCTGGAGATCCACACAACAGATGGTCTGTTATGCCTGAGTGGGGCTTCTTGCTTGGAAGAAATATCACAAAATTTTAAAAATTCTCCCTAATTGCCCTCGCTCCCAATTTTACAGTGAGTTTGTTCTGGGACAAGTAAAGTTTGTTCTGGGAGTTTGTTCACCTGTTGGAGAAACCCAAAATCAGGCGCACTGCAGATGTGGAATTAGCAGGGTGGTTCTTTAGATTGTGGCTTCAGTGTATACTCATAGGTCAAGATTTAAAAAGAGGAAGAATTTTGTTTGGTCCTACTTGTGCCACCATTCTCCTCTACATCAAGTAGTTCTTACTTCTGGACTCCTTTAACTGGCTGTTCTGTGATCCAAAATATGTGGCCTGGAGAAGTTTTGCTCCTAGGGTAGTGGAGTCCTTCGCTGCTGCCAGTGGCCAACCTAGTTTTCGGCCAGGTAACCTGGCAAATTTGGATGCATAACATGCACTTCTGGCTACAATAATTAGTAGAGAGCATTCCTGTTATTTCAGATCTGGTGGGCCACTGTGTGAAACAGGATGCTGGACTAGATGGGCCTTGGGCCTGATCCAGCAGGGCTGTTCTTATGTTTGCTAAGTGAGATGCTTAGGTGCTTGAATGGAAAAGTTCTTCTGAGCATGGTTAGGCAAGTTCTGAGATTCTGTTACTACTTTTTCTCTTAATGCTTTAAAAATGATTTGTTCAGAAATCACTAAAATCTTACATACCTATTTTTGATTTGATTTAGTGCTTAAAGGTAACTTTTGAAGTACAGTATGTAGTTTAGTCCTTCCCTATCATAAATCTAGTTAGTTTTTTGTATTAAAATGAACGAATTCTGACTTTTATGGAGGGGATATATGGCATACTTTGTAAAATACCTACTGTAACCTTAGATTTGGGAGGTAGACAGGCTGGCCTTGGAATAATGAAGTATGGGAAGAAGAAACCATGTGTGTGTGTATATGTGTGTGCAGTTGCAGGGTGTAGGTGGGGAGAAGAATATGCTTTAGACATGTTAGGAATATTATGTGGCTTCCTTGACCATTTAGTCAACCATTATAAACTGGATAGCAGACTTAATAGTTACTATGATAGTAGTGGTTAGGGTGTGTGCACAAAACCGGCTGGCCCAGTTTGGTTTGAGGCTGAACTGGCCTCAAACTAGACTAGGCCAATTCAGTTTTTCTCCCCCTGAACCTTCCCAGTTCGGTTTGGCTTGGAGGGGTTCACAAATATATATAAACTTATCCACTCCGGGGGGCTTCTCCGAGGCTGGAGGGGATTCTGCAGATGTTTCCCCTCCCCCACCAGCCTTCCTTATGTATCATCATCATCATCATCAGTTTTATTACGGCCATTGGCCAGCAGAAATGGTAGTAACAAATATACACAATACGTCAATAAAACAATGCTAAAACACAATATGACAGATTACAATCAATAATAATAAATTATTTAAAAACAACAGACAGCTCTTGCAGTTAGGCACTTAATAGGGACCTCAACCTAATGGCAATATAGAAAAATTTAGCCACAACTGCTGTAGTCCCAGGGCTCGAATCCGCGAGGCAGTAATAAGTATAAAAGAGATCACACCTTCCGGAAAATTTAAGTAACAAAGGGGAGATGAGCTCTTCTCTAGTGTCCCAATACAACGAGCAGTACAACAACACATGGGTGACAGTTTCCAGAAGGCCAATGCCACAAGGGCAGAAAACTGCAACAGGATTATCTTTTGCAAACCTCCGATCCAAAAGAGAAGAGGGCAACACATTGAACCGGGCCCGGGCAAATGCAGCCCGAAATTTGGAAAAATGTAGCGTTGTCAAATAACTAGCACCTCTATTTCCCCAGGGTGGCAAAATCCCAAAATGTAAAGGGGAGCAAGTCCTATTGGCCGAAGACATAAGTTCCTGCCGTTCAATATCGTGCAAGCGGAGAAACAATATTTCCTTCACCTTATTATATTCCCAGGTGAGGAGTTCTGAAGGAGAAAGGCCCAGTTGAATAATTTTATTATTTACAAATGTTAGCCAAGTTTTAGGATAAGAATCCACCCATAGATGTTGGAAAAAAGAAAATTCCTGAATCTCAGAACAGAGTTTACTCCATCTAGCGAAAGTAAGCTCCCAGGCTTTACAGACAATAGAGAAAGACCCAGATTCCAAACATAGAGCAGAATAAGGCACACATCTAGGCACTGCAAAAATTGCTCTCAGAAAAATAGACTGTACTCTCTCCAGTTCAGCTGTTACACCCTGGATCCATAGCGGGACTCCAGAAAGTAGTTGGGCCATGATCTTAGCACGAAATACCTGGAGCGCCATGGGAACAAACTGGCCCCCTTTAGAGTAGTAAAATCGCAAAAGGCACTAAGGGTATTGTGGGCTTTGTGAATTGAAGGCAGCCTTTGGGTTTTCCAATTTAGATTATATTGAAATGATATGCCTAAATATTTATAGTTGTAAACCTGCTCAATGTGGTTCTGATTTATTACCCATTTATATAGTTTCCTGGATTTAGAGAAAACCAGGACCTTTGTTTTTTTGTAGTTAACTGATAGTTTGTTATCATTGCAGTAGCCGGGAAAAGCACGCAACAGTCTTTGTAAACCTAATCTGGACTGAGATAACACGGCTGCGTCATTGGCATAGAGTAAAATGGGCACTCGTTTGTTAGCCAGCTTTGGGGCATGAGAGTCCACACTCTCCAGAAATGGAGCCAAATCATTGATAAAGAGATTGAACAGTGTCGGGGCCAAGACACAGCCCTGTCTAACCCCTCGAGTAGAGGGGATAGAATCAGTTAGGGCCCCATTGATAGCATATCTAACCCGTAATGAGGAACTGGAATAAAGCTGCATCATCAAAAATAGCAATCTCTTATCTATTGTTGTTTTTTCAAGTCTGGACCATAATAAATATCTGGAGATAAAATCAAACACGGATTTTAAGTCAATAAAGACAACAAAAAATTTACATTTGGGGCCGCTAGAGTATTTCTTTGCTAGATGGTGCAAGATCATACAATGATCGAGAGTAGAGCGGCCTGCTCTAAAGCCTGCTTGTTCAATCCCGAGAATTTGATTTTCTGAGATCCATGCCTCAAGCTTATCCAAAAGGTACAGAGCATATAATTTGCCAACCACTGACAGCAAACTAATGGGTCGATAATTGGATGGGTCTGAATGGGAACCATTTTTGAATACGGGAACCACTATTGCTGATTTCCATTGCTCTGGAACAACACCTGAACTATTGATCGATGTAAATAAATTAGCTAGAACTAAAGCCCACCATTCTATATTAGATTTTAATAGTTCAGGAAGAATAAGATCAGGACCAGGAGCTTTTCCATTTTTAAGGTGACCTATTAGATCCGTTATTTCAGCGGGCGTAACAGGAGGCCAACGGGGCAACTCCCCAATCAGAGGGGGAACAAAGATCTGGCTAGGCTGGGCATCATTATAGACAGCAAAAAAATGAGATTCCCACGATCTAGCCGGAATTTTACAAGGAATTTTAACCCGACCGGTTGCCGAAACCAATCTCCAAAAAGTGTGGCTATCTTTATTAGTAGTGGCCATGATAAGCTTGTTCCAGACATTTCGCAATGCTTGTTGTTTAGCATATTTAAGACTACTTTTGTATGCCTTTTAAAATTGATAGTAGATTGATGGGACTGTTTGTTCTGTACCCGATCTGTATTCTCTATAGATACTCAGCAGTTGTTTACGTAAAGCCCTGCAACGCAGATCAAACCAGTTATTAGCTGCTCTTTTACTATAGGTCTGTGTGGAATGTAGCTTACTACAATGTAGGAACTTTTGCATAAAAGCAGTTTCTAATTTCCCGTATGCAACAATTGTTTGAGGTCCGAGGTGAGCTTGCACAATGGAATCAAATAAATCTCTACCTTCGGGAGAATCATAGAACCTGGAGATCTCATTTTCTACCTCCTTGGACCATTTTATTTTGCAGCTAAGATTGGCAGAGCTTTCCTCAAAAGCACAGGGGGCCTTATGTATAAAAACATCCAGTTTGGGCGATCTTCAACCATTTATTTGTTTGTTTATTTATTTATTATTTAATTTATATACCACCCTTCCAAAAATGGCTCAGGGCAGTTTGCATCAAAATAAAAAGAATTGAAATCAGTTTACAATTAAAATCAAAACTAACTCAATTAAACAATTAAAATCATTTAACATTAAAATCATTTAAAACAAAGATTAAAAATTAAAAACCATCAATCTAATTAAAAGCCTGGGTGAATAAATGTGCCTTCAGTGCCTTTTTAAAAATTGCCAGAGATGGGGAGGTTCTTAGTTCAACAGGGAGTGCATTCCAAAGTCCAGGGGCAGCAACGGAGAAGGCCTGTTCTCGAGCAGCCGCCAAACAAGTTGACGGCAACCACAGATAAACCTCTCCAAATGATTTTAAGAGGCAGTGGGGCTCATGACCCTTTCCGGACCTTGTCTCATCGCAGTGGCCATTTTGGAGGCTGCTGTACATGTGCATGTCCCGGCCACGCAGGGCCCATTGCACATGCGGAGCAGCCTCCAAAATGGCCTCTGTGATGGGAGCAAGGCTCGGAAAGAACCTAAGATTGCCTGAACTGGGCACTTTTATACATAAGGAAGGCCGGCAGGGGGAGGGTGAACATCCGCAGACCGCCCCCCCATGGCATTGGAGAAGTCCCACAGAGGGGGTAAGTACAAAACATGAAATGAAATTGAATTCTTTAAAAAAAAAAAAAATTTGCACACACACCCCAAAATGGCCGGGGGAGTTCAGTCCAATCTCGAACCAAACCGGTTCGACTTTGAACTGGTTTGGAACAGAACCTGTTCGCACATCCCTAGTAGTCAGTTGTATTTTTCCAGGACTATCAAAGCAGCAATTTACTATCATCATCACTTAGATCTAAAAATACACAATCAAATTATAGTAGAATATGATAAGCACAGACAGAAATACAAAATACAAGGCATAGTGCACAACTCAATTGATAATGACTATCTAATATATACTGATTTAGTTTATTGTATTCTGCTTAGAGTTCATAGAAAATAGTGATGATATATATACAATTAATGGTTTATTACATGAAATATACAGTATGCAAAAATTCTTAAAATATTGCTAAATATACTACTAGTGAGTGACGTTTTGAATTATGCAAATATTGGCATATAGTCTTCTGTATACCCCTGATGATACAGTAAAGGTTGTAAACGTTTACAACTGAGTACCATTAAGTTCCTTTGACTCTACTGTGCAGGATTATAGCCCTTGAACATTGGTGTTGTACATTGTGTGAGGTGCTGCAGAATACAGGTTGCTTAATTTAACAGAGAAAAGGCTGGAGAGCTTAATTTTGCTATCCCTTTTTCATACTTTAAAAAAGCACCTCAAGTTTTCTTTCAGTGTCATCCCCCCCTTCTCATTTGCTCATGAGAGACTGCAGACGAAGATGGAACTTTATGTGGTTCACAGAATGCCACTTGTAATGAGGCATTTTGTATCTCTATTTCCAGTTCTCAAATAGGGTAAATGCGTCTAGAAATTGTCCCTTAACATGGCATCCCAGATATCAAAGACCTTATTCTGGCTCAGGGTATGATTAGGGCTGCTGCTTATTATAGATTGAAATCACAATCAGTTTCTTCTTTCTGAGACTGAGACAATCTTTGCAAAAATCCTCCAGCTTCTCCAAGTCACAAAACTCTCAAAGCACATCTGATCCTGAACCATTTTTTATAGAGCTTTATGCCACCTGCATGGAGCTTCTGCTATCTGATCTTTTTCATATATATGCTGCTGCCATTAGACTGAAATGATTTTTCTTCAGTTTGCTCAAAGCCAGATTTAAAGTCAGGTCCCAGAGGTAACAGGAATGTCGATCCCCTAAGCTACTCAGCCATTGTTTGCTTTCTAAAAACATGTAATATCCTATTTCTAAGCAAGGAGGTAATTTAAAATACAACCTCCACTACATAAATATGTCCTTTGAAAATTTAGTAACATGGCATTTAATGAAAATTAACTGCTTTATGTTATCATGTTTGTTGCAAATATGATAAATCCAAAAATGTGTCTCAGACAAATTTGCGCTATATCCTCCCTGCTTTGAAAGAGTGCTCCTACAGTTATCTAATTTGGGGAAAAATATCTATCAGTTCATCATGCACAATAAAATTGCACACATTAAAGTACTTGAATGCATGACCCTGTAAGAAACCCAGCCCCAGCCCATTTTTTCTGATTCCTTTGGCATTCTGTCTCTATCAGAAAATTTAAGGGCAGATTCCATTTTTTTTAAAAACAAGAGATCAGATCAGCAAAGGGTTACTGTAGCCTAGGCATTATAAGTGCAAGCAACAGGACTCCATTGGCTTTAATTTGTCCCTGTCTTTCATTTGATACTACCAGTATTAATAGCTTTGCAAGGAAATTCTGCAGTCATTAATCATAATAATTAATCAGATCCAATTATATTGCATATAAATGCGAACAAATTGCTGAAAAAATAATGATCTATCACCAACATGTCATGAGGAAAAGAGACTAAAATAGTAATTAGAAGCAGGATTTAGCTGTATACAAGTACCCTGCTACCGATTTCACTAGGATGATGATCTGATGATGTAATTAGTAGGAAGTAAAAGTCTAACAGGCTTTAGCAGTGGACTGCCTAATGATTGCAACTACACAAAAAATAAAGGGGCACTTCCATTAACTATCATTTCTACACTAACTGCTAATACCTTGTTAACAAACCCAAACAACTGAAAATGGGTAGGTATCGTTCCAGTAAGACTGCAGTCTGATGGCACTTACTAAGCCCCATTGAACACAGAAGGACTTGTATCTGAGTATGTATGCATACTGGTTGGGCTCCATGTTTTGCATTCAGCCATTTTCTACAAAAAGAGAAGAAGAAGAAGAAATAAAACTTCAAAAGAAATCTCAATAAAGAAAGACTTTATTGTGGTTGTTTCTTTATTCCTCCCAGAGCAATGACATTTTCTTCTAGAAACTTGTTAGTATAAAAGGAACTTTTAAACATAAAACAAATGCAGAATAAAAAGGCACGGTCCTCTGCCTATATGATAAAAAGCTACAATTTTCCTAATAATTATCACTGAATTCTTGTCTGATGAAGAGATAGCACTTAAAAGATAACAAGATTTTGCTATTTGCTTTAATATACATATAGCTAAATGTACCGTATATATACATGTGTATTATATATATAATAAATATAATATAGATAAATGAAGTAGTAGTCAGCAAAATCAAAGCAACATAAATCAACTCTATTAGAATATAGCATGAGTTTTTGTTCTGGCAAACTGTGACCTGTGACCCTTACATGATCTGAGAACTTGTTTTTGCTGAAAATGCAGACTTAACTGCAGACTTACTGGGAAGTAAGTCCTATTGAAATCAGGTGGACCGATTTCCAAGTAAACCCATTTCTGACTGGGCTATAAATGTTTAATTTTTGAAATAATGTCAATATCCAGCTTAATACTTCACTAGCAGTTTGACACGGTGTTCAAAATACAGCAACAACATTACAGAATGTGGTAGTGTTCTGTGTGCTGATGCCTGTATGCACTCATTTTTTTAATGTATGCATGTATAGAGAAATATATATTCAAACCTTTAAAACTATTCAGCATTGGTTCAGCGGATAACACTAAATAGGTAACTGAAGATTGATGAGCAGTTTTGTGACAGACGTGCTACTTGAAAAATAAATGTTAAGTTCATCATAGTTTTCCGTACTAAGCACTGCACTTTTCTGTCTTTGATCTCAGCGTTGTGACTACTACAAAGAAATAAAACCTTATCTTACCTTTTCCAGCATCTACTGCAGAAGACCTCAATAATGCATAAGAACATCTGGAAGTACGGTAATTTCAGCTATCAGAGATAAGAATTGACACAGAACAGGTAAAACCTACAAAGACCTTGTGTTGAAATGAGCTGATTAAGGATGGGTAACTTAAAACATTGTGTGTATAGTATTTTCATGCTTGCTACATCTTGCAATTTTATATGAAGAAAAAAAAATGGAGAATGACAATTATGTCTTCTTTTCCATCGATTTTAACAGCTTGATTAGTTTGGAGCAGTATTCTGTTTTTCTGTATAAAGGTAGAGAAATAACTGTAAATATCTTGCCATATACATCTATTTAGAGTTAACTGTGAGTTCATAGAGGATACATGGGCATAGTAAACAGGTTTTGAAATGACAATTTTTTACTGGTTGCAAGTGCTAATTGCTAGTTTCTCAAGGGTATAGAATTAATCACCTGCTAGATTTACAGTCTCTAGGTTGAGACCTGAGGATGGAAGCAATAAGAAAAGCTCTTGAGGGACATATCATATGGCGAGTCTAAATATCAGTCTCTATGCATATGTAAATTGGCAGCAAAGTTTTTTCAAAGCTCAAGTATGCTAATTTCAAACAGGCAAGACTAAAGCTAGCTTTTAGCAGCTGTTTAACGTCTGCCTGTGGGTGGTAGAAAGAGCTTAAAATACAAGCAAACAGTGGTGCATAAGTAATTAAGCAACATTTTGCTGGGCATAAATAATTCTGTTTATATTGCTCTTTTGAAGAGTGTAGAATACAAAATAACAGATCAAGTGCACCTTTAGTCACTAGAGGTTAGCTGCTTTTCCTCTCTACCTTTCCTTTGGTTTCATATTTTAAGGAAGAACCAGATGCAGGTTAATGTTGTTTTTTCTCTGTCATTTGTACACACAGAAACTTCATTTATCATTAAAGTGAAACCATTCCTTTATACAAAGTTTTAAAAGTGTACTCTACTTGTAGT
Source organism: Hemicordylus capensis (assembly GCF_027244095.1). Lineage (NCBI taxonomy): Eukaryota > Metazoa > Chordata > Lepidosauria > Squamata > Cordylidae > Hemicordylus > Hemicordylus capensis. The sequence goes on along the minus strand of NC_069657.1, from coordinate 185,022,810 downwards.
TCAACTACATTTCCTGTAATGTACATTTCCTAATACACTTTATCTTTTAGTGGGATAAAACACATATAAAGCACACCTATATACCTAATAAGCATACCAAAAATTGATAATTATAATAGATATGTCTTTTTCAAAGAAAGAAAGAAAGAAAGAAAGAAAGAAAGAAAGAAAACCTGGTGTGAATCTGCTCAACTCTTTTCAAGGTCATAAGCCTGTTGATAGTCCATAAAACAAAATAGCTTCCTTTGGTTGTTTTAAATAATTTAAGTGATTACTTGCATTAAAATAGTAAGACAGTCGTCCTTATGATGTGCTCATAAAAATGAGTATTAAGTTATATGGATATCTTCAGAATGTTCATCTACAATTGATAGCTTATTCTAGCCTAGAGAAAGTAACTAAAATCTGGGAAAACCTAAATAAGTATGAAATACCTACTTGAGTCAGTAAAAAACAACAACAACAACAAAACCCCCTTAAAACTGACCCGGAGCGAGATGAAAGATTTAATATGATTTTGCAACATCTTCTCTGGAAAACAGGATTATAGGTACTGGCTGTGATAAATGTCGGGTTTTAAAAGTTTGATTTCGATTAAATGTTAATGGTTGAAGGAATTAACAGTTAAAAGTAATAATGGCTAAAAAAAGAAGAACCTGTCAGTATATGTGTATGCTATGTTGGTATTTTGAAATTAAATGGAATGACCATCATATACAGATAGCATATCTGTTTTTTCTAGTATTGCTCTAAGTCTTGTGTTGACCAGGGGTGGCTCTGAAGTTGGATGAAGGAGATTTTCCAGTGACTGCAATACACTCAGATGTCTTATGAATCTGTAAGTCTGCAAATGTAGCTTTGCGCAAATATTAACCTCTGCCAGGCTTTCTCTACATTTTTCAGCCTCTTCTCCAGCTGCATGGGGACTGATTTAGCAGCAGTGCCTTGGCTGTGTGAAGACACAGGCGGCATTCCCACCCCAATGTTTTGTCTTGTCTTCTCTGTGGAGTATCTGCTGTCCATGGCTGTGCCTAAGATTGGGTTGATTCTTCCACATCTGTTTATTATGCATGATGACATCAGCATGGTTCAATAGAAACTGAAAAGCACTGTTAGACCATGTAGAAGCTTGAATGTTCCCATATGTGCTTCACATTCTAGGGGCGGGGGGAAATTAGCAGTTTGTGCATTTATAATACAAAGACACAAAACATTCAGACATACAAAGCTGCCTTATACCAAGCTGGTCCCTCTAGCTCAATAACCATCTGTCTCAGTCCTGTCTACACTGACTGGCAGTGGCTGTCCAAGGTTTCAGGCAGGAGACTTTCCTAGCCCTACTCAGAGATGCCAGGGATTGAAGCTGGGACCTTCTGGATGAAAAGCAGATGCGGAGGCTCTTTTCATGAGCAGCCAAGACCAGGCTAGGGCAGCTAAACCCGGGCTTGGCTGCCCGTGGGAGCTGCTGGGAGCTGACTGGCTCCCTGTGGCACTTTGGGGGCAAACCCAGCTAAGAGGCCAGCCTCTTAAATGAGGTTAAGGGAGGGAGCACTCCCTCAACCCCATTTACCTGAACATGGGTCAGTGCCGGCGCTGCAACACTGACAGGGCCCTGCCTGTTGCAGGGGGGAGATCCCCACAATGTACTGTGCACTTGTGGGATTGTGGGATTTCCGGGCTCCAGGATGACACATCCCGATCCCTGCACCTCTGTGTGCCCAGACACCCACCTGGCGAGTCTGTGGGGAAGGCCAGCTTCTGCTGCCTTCCCTGCCACCCACCCTCCAGTCCTCTCATGCGATCGTGAGAAAGGGCTCGATCGATCACTGAGCTACAGCCCCATATAATGCTTAGATGGAAGCATGTCTGAGTTTTCAGACGTGATATATCAACCTTTCCATGGATCTTCTTTGTTGGCCAGCTAGCAGCATTGTTTCCAAGTTGTACAGTGCTCTTAAAACAGAATTCCGCACAATCAAAAACTATATTGTTCAAAGCTGCTAACATATAATTTGACATGTGAGCTAAAAAGGCTGTGGACAATGTTATCATGTGAGCAACATGCTGGATTATCTGATTCATTTATATGGCAGAATCTTGCACATGAGGGGCTTTTGGCTTCTTCTTCTTCTTCTTCTTTTTTGCACCAGTTCCACAATGATTATTGTAACATTGTACAAATATAAATGAACTAGCTGATCTGGCACAGAGCATCTGCACCCCTGGACCCCTAGTCCCCCCACCCCGCCACTTTGCCTGCCTGCACCTCATTCTTCCCTGCCACCCGTCTTCTTCCCCCACCCGCAGCTGCCACCTTCTTCTTCTTTCCTGCCGTTCGTGGCTGCCAGTCGCAGCCGCTCATCTCTGGCTGCCCATCTGCCAGGCTCGCCTGCCGGTCGCAGCTGCTCCGCCTGCCCGCCTGCTGTTCGCAGCTGCCTCTCTGCTGGGCCTGCCTGCTGGTTGCAGCCATTCCGGCTGCCCACCTGCTGGGGCCACTCGCCTGTCTGCCTGTCTGCTTGTCTGCCAGACAATTGCCTGTCTTCTCCCTGCCCCCCCCTACGGCCAGCCATTCCCTGGGCTACAGCTTCTCCACTCCCCTGTGGTCCCCTTTGCTAACTGGCAGCTCTCTCGTGAGAGCTGCCACACATGGGATTAGCGACAGGTACTCCTAAGAGAATTACATATATAGATAGTAGGAATGTGCTAATAGGTTCGACATCAAACATGTTTGATGTTGAACCAGTTCGGTTTGACAGTTTGGGGGGTTCTTGAGTCAATTTTTTATTTTTTTTAGTACCCCCTCGGGGGGGTGTCCATCAAGGTTCTTCCTCCCGCCCTGGCCTTCCTCATGGCAAAAATCACCCAGTCTGGCTGTTCAGCCCTTTCTGAGCCTTTCCACAGGAGCAGCAGCTATTTTGGGGGTCACCACGCATGCACAATGGGCCCGTGTGGCCGGGTCATGACTTTTCTTGGCCATTTTAAAAACTGACTCATGAATCCAACCGAACTGGACCCAGTGGGGGCGGGGTTCAATAGGGGGCAAAACTGAACTGGCCCGGTCCTGTTCGAACCGAACTGGTTAGGGTTTTGTGCACACCACTTATTATTATTGTGCACAAAACCAGCTGGTTTTGTACACACCCCTTATTAATACTCTTATCCACTTTCAAGTCCATCATGGAGACTATGAACTCCTATCCCATTCTTGAGTAATTTTGTTCATACGTCCACTGGTCAGACAAGAGTTTTCATGTGGTTGCCTGATCACATTGCTATCTGAATAGCATGATCTCCAACCCTATTTTGAAGCAAAAGAATAGTGTGCGTTAATTGGGTCAGCCTGTGTGTATCTGATGTAACATTGTCTGCTTGGTGGAACAGAGGAGCGCATGCAAGCCTGGTGAATTATGTACTGGGTCAACATCAGAAGCCTGGATCACACAATCAGCAGCAGGGGCAGAGCCACCATTGGGCAAACGGATTCAAAGCACTTGGGCTGCCTCCCCCAGGGGCCGTGCCTCGTGGCCCCAGACACCCCTCCACATATGATGTTAGATGTGGCGGGGCATTATTTCACTCTCAAATGGGGCCACTGTGTTGGCAGTGTGGCAGGAATGGCTCTCCCTGTCTTTAAAAGCAGGGGGAGTCACTCCAGCAGCACAGGCTGATTTCAGTCTTAAACATGGCACGTGGCATTGGGCAGGGCGGGCCAATCTCCCTTCCAAACGGGGCTATGCGGCCCCGTTTGGGAGGGAGACCACATCCCTGCACCTGACGTCAGATGCGGGGGCATGGCTAGCAGCCGAACATGGCGTCAGACGCAGGGGGTGGGGCCAGGGGGCCATGGCAGCGGCCAAACATGGGCCACCACCAGCCTCCCTCCGCACCTGATCAGCAGGATCAAGTGACAAAGTTTTTCCTGGATTGTATCATGTCAGGCAAATAGATAGTAGTATTTCATTTCCCTGACATCCTATTTATTTTTCATATCCAGGGAGTTTTATTTGTTGGCGAGCATTTTTTAATTTAAAAAAACATGCAGATCTCACCTGTAGACTGAAGCTATACAGTCTGGGAAAACTATACGGATACTACTAAATGTATGCATTGGTCCTGATTTTTTTGGTGACATAGGGCTGAATTACATGATCTATTTCACCTACATGCTAGTAGCACTAAGTGCCATAGTGGTGCACACAACCATCATGTGGGGAAGCAAAGCTGTACATAGATGGAACCAGTAGCGATCTCCACAATTGCGGCAGCACGTTTTCTAGCCGCTGTGGCTGTGGGAAATTCTGTGGTTGCATCCAAATGATGCCCAGTTCACAGTTAATTTTCTCCATATCTCAGTCATGGGTCAGAATTACTCACGTGGGCCTGGAAGTATGCAGCTGTGTGTCATCCCCTACTATCAGAGGAGGAGTCCAAAGACACATAGAATGAGAATAGCAACCACTCCCAGAAACCTCAGAAGTTATTATCTTGGGAAGGGAACTCCAGGAGCCAATAATGCCTTCACATGCATGGCCTGAGGAAGTAGCCCTGCCCCCTCCTCTGACTCCGAGGACTGCTCCTCAGACCTCCTGGCAATAGCAATGCTATTTCCATCCCATGCTGAATTGGCAACCCACTTCCAGCACCTTGCCTCTTGCACAGGGCACATGTAGGCATATAAGAGTTGTTGGAGCTATGAAGGATAAACATGACATTCGGATTTTAATTTGGAACCATTTCAAGTGCCCTTAGCTGTAAAGGTCCCCTCCACTCCACAAATAGTATGCAAGCAATGTTAAGTAAATCTAGAATAGTGGTTCCTCAGTGCAATAGAAAAAAAAAATCAATGTTCTGTAGTCATTCCATTGATTACCATGAGAGTACATAGTTTGGGGGTTGCATTTTAAGATAAGAAGAAACAGCACTTTTTCCTTGAACAGAACACAGATTTGTCAAATAGAATAGTATGCCCAGGAACATCTGAGTACCCAGAATGTTGGGGGCAATATGCTAAATCATTGTAAACCGCTTAGAGAGCTCCGGCTATAAAGCGGTATATAAATGTAAGTGCTATTGCTAAGTGCTATTGCTATATCTGGGTTCCGATTTCCCCCCTCTATTTGTTTACTCTCCCTTATGGTTTTATTTTAAATAAATAAATATAATTACGTGAGTCTGACTCCAGCTAAGCAGTTTCTTTCATCTTATATACACACAATCAATTTACATAATAACCTAAACCTGAGCTGAAGATGATATAAATTGAATTCACGCATTAAAAATTTGTTCTTTACTAACACAAAGGAGGAAATGTTCTTGCTTAAACTTTGCACTTTCCAGAATTTTAAACTAAGCCTGTAAACTTTAAAAGAATTGGAAAGTTCATATTTCTCTTTATTGGAGAAGTATTTTACATTTGCCTGGGTAAATATTTTACTATGATGAAAGGAATCTGATTAAAATAAAGTTCTCTACCTCTAATGCTATTAACTTTTGAAGAACATTAAATCATATGTCCAGTAAGCTGACGTGTGTGCATCCAGTTAGTTTCTTTCCGTGTTAGAAACAGATCTCTGAGCAACAAAAACCTTTTATATTAAAGCACCATTTGGCTACCATTCCTACTGTGGCAGAATTTACTTCTCTTCTGAAGAGTTTCATTATCCCATGAGTTTAAAGACAATAGTACATTATATAGAGAGCCAATAAATCAATTAGCCTTAACAGCCGGCGTTCAGGAAATGCATTTATTCTCTTCGATGAAAACACAGCTTTTTTTCCTTGTCGCCATACTTCATACTGTTAAGGTCAATTTTTCATGTGGAAATTAAACCCAGTGTCTGAAAAATTGCTTGCAAATTTCATAAAGAGGAAAAAATGTGCTTATTAATGTAAGATTACAAGTTTGTTTTATTTGTAATTATCCATCTTAAGAGTAATTGAGATTCCAAACAGCAGCTAATAGCCTAACTGTCTCAAATTACTACTTGTCTGTAATGTTACCTTGCCAAATATCAGTGAGCTTTTCCATTTTGCAACACAACTGTGAAAGCCTGGGTCATTTTGAAACAATTAATTGAAAGAGGTGATTAATAGCTTAATAATGTGTTGCTCTGTTTAAGATGTGCAAAGAACACATGTAAGGAAAGAATGTGTAGTTTTGTATCCTAAAGCATAACCTTCCTAATTGAAAAGCCAGTGGTATGTGTTACTGCTACTCTGGGATTGTATTTTGAGTCTCCTTGTTTGATCTGCTCAGAGCAAATGTGTAAATCTCTAACATGTGTTAATTTAACACTTCTGAATATTGCTGGCTACGTGATTTCAAGGAGCATAAAGTTTATGATGGCATAGAGCACACCAGGCCAAGTAAAAGTAATAATCACACTTAGATCAAATAAAGTGCACGACAGATGTAAAGACATTAATTACTCCATACAGTCTTGCCATGTAGGTAAGAGTTATTGTCACCGTCACAGAGAAGAGGAAACTGATACAAAATGGTGATGTGGCTCTTCATCAGCGCAACGAATTGGTGGCAGAACATGGTTAGAATTCATGTGTTCTGTCTTTACAGTTAAGTTTCATTGTCTTGCAAAAGTCATATGACTTAAAGCACTATGCAGTGTCTGTCTCACTTTGGCCACCTGCTTCTTTTCTCACGAATGTTTCATATACAGTACCAAGCATTTCTCATTGCTGGACTAAGATCATAGGGCAGCATTTTCTCAGTAGTTGTAGTACTAGAAAATTCTCTGCAGCATTTTGTCCAAGTACTCATGGCTTCTGTGGAAGAGGTCCAGCAGTGATGGAGATGGGATCATTGTCTTGGACAAACTGCAAAGTATGCCCTGTTGCCATTAGGACCATCTATCCACAAGGTAAGTGTGGTGCAAGACAAAGTGAGAATGAGGTATGACAAAAGCAAGCAAGCAAGCAAGCAAGCAAGCAAGCAAGCAAGCAAACAAACAAACAAAAAACAACCAAGCCAGGTTACAGCATAATATGTGAATACAGTGTGCCAGGCAATGTGCTTCTTGGGGAAGGCCTCCAGACTGCCCTGAAAATTATTCTGCAAAGCCCAACTAGCTTCTTCGTGGGGTGGAGGAACCTAGAAGTTCTGGAGCAAGTGGGCAGAGTCACTGGATAAGGCTATGTCAAGCTTACCAATTTATTGTTTATAGCATTTATATCTAAATAAATAGATATAAACACCTGAGAATAGATATAAACACCTAACACCTGTGTCCATGGGGAATTTATACAATCTAAAATACAGGGCACAAAATTTAAAACCAACAAGATAATTAAAAGCAATACAAACATTGTAAAATAAATTAAACAAAACAGCTAGGCCCTACCCTGGGTTGCCGCCAGATGAGCTGGTGACAATGATAGACTGACTTCCCCAAGAAGCACATTGCACGGTACACTATATTCCAGGGGCATAGCTACGGGACAGGGGGTCTGTGTTTGCCCTTCTCGCTGGCGACCCCTTGGAGTGAGGGACATAATGAAGAAAATAAGGAAGGGTGGAGCTGGGGGGGCCCTCAGGAGCTGGGTGGCTTGGGTTCTTTGAACCCATCCTCTCAATGATAGCTACAGCCCAGCTGTATTCACATATTCTGCTGTAACCTGGCTTGTTTTTTGCTTTTGTCATGCCTCATTCTCACCTTGATCTTTGTAAGGAGTAAAGACTTATGAATAAGAAGTTTCTTAAATACTCTAGACCTAAGCCATTAAGGGCTTTATCACTTTACCAGCTGGGAAAGAATATTGGTTCAAGGCCCAGCATCCCTCACAATAGCCTCAAGGACAAGACATGTTGTAATCTCCAGTTGCTCATATTGTTCCCCAGAATTTGTGCCTTTTGGCATGCATATCTAGTATGTAATTGTTTTGTTAACCATTTCATTGTCGATAACAATAGTTATATGGTATGTGGAAGCACTGAATTAGCCAGGTGGATTGGTGATCACGAGGAATAATAACTCTCTGGTCTGAAACATGGTGTAAAGATGGTGATGAGGAGAGAGGTGGCAGCACCTAAATGGTTTGTGACTAAGGTATTTAAAGAGCCACATGATCCTGCCTGTCCACTGAGGTCTTTGAGGGAGGCTCTGTACTTTATCCCACACCTTCATAGTTGCAATTGTTAGGAACGTGCAAGCAGCCTGTATTGCTCAGGCTGTAGAATTCCCTTCCCTGGGAGGCTGTCTGGCCGCATCTCTGTCAATCTGTCAGCACCTAGTGAAGTTCTACCAGCTCAGTTGTCACCTCTGCACCCAAATTATGTTTGGTATAGATAGATGAGACGGATTGCTTACTGTCAGTTTCTGCTCCTGTTTTTCTGCTCCTGCCTAATAAAATCTACTACTTAAGATTTTATTGGTGCTGTTAATTGTTCAAATCTTTTTATTGCATTGTTGCTTTATTTTTGTGTGTGGTGAATCAAGCATTTTTTTTTCACGTGGAAAGATGCCCTATAAATGGAAAGTCAGTCTATAAATGTTAATGTAAATATGTAAAAAAGCTCCCACCTTCTGCCTCCCCTAAATGGCACCACTGTAGTTTCTTTGGCTGGGATCCTTGAACTCTGCTCATGCAACAGGGCTTCCCCATCCTCTCCTCTCCATTGCACTCCCTTGGGCCTCCTGAAAAGCCACCTTGAGGGTTGGAGGCCCCTTAGAATTGTGAATGATAGGGCTTGGAGGAGGCATGAATTGATGGTAACTGGCAGGAGGGGGAGGGCACCATGTGTATATTGAAGTGCTTTCTCACTTGAATTACGCATTGTTCTCTCCGACCCAGAATTTTTATCTCTAGATTAAGTGGCTAAAGAAAGAGGGATGAGAAATAATTCTGTATGAAGTAGCTGCTGGTTATGTGCTTATAGTAGATATGGAAGTACTAAGCCTCTGAGTATGTTTTCTGTACACAAGAATTTGCTGGAAGCCAAAGTAGATGCCCAGTATTTGTACTAGGTACTATTGAGAAAATTCCTTCATGTATGTTTATTATGTTATCAAGAATTAAAACTCAGGTTTTGCAAACTAGTCATTTTGTGATGTTTTAAACCTCGGCTTTATCATTCCAATGGATAATTTCTCATATATATATATATTCACACACACACACAAATAGATATATGCAAATCAGCACTTGCACTGCTCCCCGCTTAGCTTAGGTGCAGGGTTATTAACCACAACCCTAAGACATTGCAGCTACTTTCCCCTAAACAGCTTAGTTTTCTAAGTGCTCTATGAAGTATTCAGCCTTCAAAGAACTGTATACACTTTCAGAATATCCTTTTGAATATTAAGGGGGAAATTCCAAAATGCCTCTTTGGCAAGGTTGCGGGAAGAAGATAAATCTGGGTTCTTAAAATTATGACAGACAGTAAATTAGTTTACCAAAAGGCTGAGTTCTGCAGCATAGAACTGTCATGAACCAAAGCCCAGATTTTATTTCTAGAAAGACAGTAGCAACCTTCTAATTTAAGCTTTGGGAAAACCAATAGGCCTGATTCTCACTGAAGCCTTGAGGATCAGCCCTGTTCCAGCACACAGTTTCTTAGCAGTGTTGATGTTTCTTTTTGAAGTAGCTGCTTAATAATAATAATAATAATAATAATAATAATAATAATAATATGTGCAGTACAATAATTAAATTAAAAAGAACAAATAGGTTTACATTCGTAAAACACACACACGACAATTGAGGGAAGTTGCTGTTACTATGTGATTTGCCTTTTGTTCTCAGAACTAGCAACTGAGTCCTTTTGTCTCCACTGGGCCATGTAACATAAGATCAAGTGAACTTCTAGGTACTATTGCAACACAAAAAGCCTCACATTTTGCAACACAAAAAGCTTCTGGACACACGAACCATCCCCCCGCCATACAAAATTAATTCAGCCAATTTCTTTCACTAAGTGCCCTTTTCTGACTTCATAGTCAATAATCTGTTTCTTAACATTTGAACAAACTGTACAGCCAAGCCATTGAAGGCTGGATGTATGTCATCCTGGTTAAGCATGCGATTTTGCTTGAACTCCTTGGATTCCATTAAATGGCTGATCAAACAATGGAGTATTATAACTGACCATATGCTTTGAGATTATCCTCCAAGAGATTCCCATTATCTTCCTTCTTTCCTTGGCAAGCAAAGTGTAGAACCACAGTGATATGTACCAATGTTGTAGAAATTATAGAGGCTGGCTTCAGACATAACTTGAAACATGGCAGAGGTTTGAATTTGTGATCATCCGAATGCATGAAGCCACAGTTTCATCACCCAACTGCAGCTTCATTTTCACCTACAAACCTGAATTTGAACCTTCAATTTGTAGTGAGTTTCACCACTGAACTCAGGTTCCAAAGGGCCATTGTTTTGTCCAAATCCTCTCACTGCTGTAACCTAGCTTTTGTGCTCTGGCTCCTCCCAAAACCATAGAGAGGGCAGCTCAGAGCAGCCCAGAAATTGGTCAGCTCTATTCCAGCCATGTTTCTCTCTGGCCAGCCCTAGGACCTGTTGCCCTGCCTAGGGATGTGCAAGCCAGCTCCAGCTTGAGCCGGCTCACACTTGAACTGTCCCAGCTCAAGGGCTCGCCGAGGGCTCATTCAAGCCAAACCCGCTGGCCCAGGGCCAGTTTGTTTTTTTTGCGGCGGGGGGATGGCAGACTCACCATCATTGCCGGGCTCTGGGGGGTGCTGTCATGGCCGAGGGTGGTCTCCTGATGTCCCCCCTCCCCTTGCTGGCCTCCCCCAGTCATATTTGGCCTGTTATGGGCCATTTTGGGCCTGTTATAGGTCTCTATGCAGTTGTGGTGGCCATTTTGGAGGCCACCACACATGTCCAATGGTCATCTGCATGGCCAGGTCATGACCAGGTCTTTCTTAACTCTGCTCACCCAAATCCTCTCTAAGCAGAAGTGGACTGGACTCCTTGGAAGTCTGGAAAGGTTGAGTGGAGAGAAGAAGGTACAGAGTATAAGTTCTATTATTAACCAGAGACACCAGGAGCTCCACATCAGCGTGGCCCCCAATAGTTGGAAGGCCTACCTTATGAGAATGCAGTCCAACTGAGAGCTGAAGCACATGATTCCTCTGTTTTTCTCCGGTGGACTGGTCCTCTCATGAGGGCCATCCCCGGCTGGCAAGTAGGCATGGGGACAAGAAAGTGTGGGGCTTGCTGGACTGCTTGGCCTGGGTCTGCAAGTCCAAAAGTATCCTTCGTCACAGTGGACCAAACCCCGGGATTCTTTGCCTGCCTTACTATACATATTCCCTCCTAGGTAGTCATCATGATCCCTTTCTGGAATTACAGAAAACTACTGCCCCTCGCCATCTCCCAGTATCAATAAATGTGCTTGTGCAAGACTGCACTGGGCACCCCGTCTTGAAGATCACTGCCAATGGTTGCTGCTTTACTGATGTCCTGATACCTTGCCCACAGTCTGGTGATGCATATGGTATAGAGCTTGCTGGAATGCAGGCTCAGCAAAGCAGGAAAAGGCAGAGGCCCAGAAGCTAGGTGTTGGGAAACTGCGGTTGAATAATTGTCTGTGGGATGATTCCCAGTTTCTCAGATTAACCAAAGGTTCATCTACCTGAGGTTTCACTCTATGTTCCAACAGGCCCAGAGAATCATTCTGATGAGATGTTCATGACAATGTTTAACCTTGCAAACTACGGGCAAAGTTTCAGTTGGGTTATTTAAATTTGCCATGAAGCTCCTTTTCTTTCAACTAAACTTCTAATTCATATCTCCCTTTGGTATGTAAAATAGCTCTGTATTGGGGAAGGGCTGCCGCTAAGGGAGGAACTACAGTGCAGTGGTAGAGTACCTGCTTTGCATGCACAAGGTCCCAGGTTCAATCCCCCGCATCTCCAGATATGACTGGGGAAGACCTCTGTCTTAAATTCTGCAAAACCACTGCCAGTCAGTGCAGACAATACTGAGCTAAATGGACCAGTGGTCTCCCTCCGTATAGGGCTCCATATGTTCTTGTGCACAATGTTTGAGACATGGCTGCTATATGAATGGGACTTGGAGAAGGCACCCCCAGTGTGTTAGTTCTGTGATATACATTTGCTGCCATGATTCTCTTACCTGTGTTAAATATGGACTTCATACTTTGTTTCCTTGCTTATATCAGGATTGCATAGATTACAAGTTCATGCTTTAATCCAGAGCTGGGGCTGCCCTTCCATGAGGCAGGGTGAGACATAGGAACATAGACGCTGCCATATACTGAGTCGGACCATTGGTCCATCTAGCTCAGTATTGTCTACACAGACTGGCAGTGGCTTCTCCAAGGTTGCAGGCAGGCATCTCTCTCAGCTCTATCTTGGAGATGCCAGGGAGGGAACTTGGAACCTAGATGCTCTTCCCAGAGTGGCTCCATCCGCTAAGGGGAATCTTACAGTGAATCCCCCAAAGGGAATCTTAAGGAGCATCTTACAGTGCTCACACTTCTAGTCACCCATTCATATGAAACAGGGTGGACCCTGCTTAGCTAAGATGACAAGTCATGCTTGCTATCACAAGACCAGCTCTCTTCCTCTAGACCAGCTTTCTTCCTTCTTCTCTGAGGCAACTGAGACAGTTGTCTCAGGCACAGGTGAGGGGAGGGGGTGAGGAAATTACAAGTTCTAGGCCTCTGCCACCACAGGAGCGACCCACTGTCCACTGCTGCTCTTATTCCATGTATTTTCCCCTGTACACTCTGCTGGAGTACACCTCTTCTTTGCTCCTACTGACTTGAGCTAGAAATGGCCCTTCCACCACTGCCTAACATGGTGGCATACCCTGAGAGTGCCGTAATGCCGCTGCTGCTTCTTCAACAGCATGGCCTGAGAATTCTGAGCACCCACCCTAATTGGGGAGTGTGTTTTTGCTCTTTGCCACAGGCAGCAAAATCTCTTGAACCATCTGTGATCCAGAGACTCAAATGTACTGTGATAGTCACATAGCACTCTTGCACATGAGATCCATATGCATTTTAGTGGAGAAAGCAGAAGAAAGGAGAAGAAAGCACTTTGCTTTGCCACTGAAAAGAGGAACTCTCTGTGTGCATCGGAACTGCCGGCCGATAGGAAATCACTGAGTAGAATTAAAATCTGTTTTTGGAATGTTTGTCTCACCCAGTTCTCCATGTCTTATTTGCCCATCAGATTCTCCATTGGTAGTTGAATTCCTTGCTGAGTTTTGATTTCACAGAGAAGCAAAGGCCGGCATTTCAAGCATGCAGTAGACATTATAGAAATATATATTCTGGGGCTGAATAAAGATGTCAATCCGATGGTCTGTTATTGAGGTAAAAGGTCATCTATATAAACATTGGTGAGATTTCCTAACAGCCTCCTCTCCAAACCAAACGGAGGGCCTCTTTATCTATTTGCTCATAATTCTTTTCAAGTGCTGTGAACAAACGAGATGCAAATAGAGCTGGTCTTTCCCAACTGTCAGCCTGAGTGCACTGCATCATCTCTTCATGACATGGGGGTGAGGAATTGCAAAGGAAGTTCTCGGCCACCAATAACAGAGAGATGCTGGCTTTCTTTCAGGGGAGCTGTACAAACAGGCATCTGATGCTTCTGCAAACCCGACTGTAGCAGCAAAGATGGATGCTGTTGATCATATTGCCAGCTTTTGTAGGGAGCATCAGTGAAATACATGGCATCCTTATTTGCTTAAGCTAAAATTTAAAACTGCCTTTCCTTTAGAAATGAAAAATAAGGTGGTTTACGGAGCCCTCTCCCCAAGCAATATACAAATCACAAATAAAACAGTCCCTTAAAACCAATTATATCATTGTCATTAACATTTAGCATGGCCCTCACTGCTTCTCTTCATGTGGTGAAAACAGCTTTTGTCCCTTTCCTGGGAGAAGAGTTCTCTAAGGCAGGGCTTCCTAATCTTGAGTCCCAAGGTGTTGTTGGACTACAACTCCAATCATCTCCAATCACACTGGCCTTTGGGTCCCAACAATATCTTGGGACCCATTATTAGGAATTCCTGCTGTGAGCTGTACATGTCATAGGCTGTTCAGAGCTTTTCAGGCTAACCCTAACAGCCCCTTTAAATTGTCCATGCGTGGACGTTAACTTGAAGTCAATGCAGACTTTTTAGTGCTGGTGCATACTTGACATCCCACTTCTACAAGGAGGTGAGCTGCTGCATTTTACACTAGGAACACGTATGCAGTCTGGGGGTGCTTCTGCATCCATAACTCTCCCTGGCGTCCCAGGTTGAGGTGTTGGCCAGAGGTGCTTTCTACCAGCTTCAGCTGATATGCCAGCTGCATTCATTTCTTGAGATAACCTCAGAATAGTGGTACATAAGCTAGTAACCTCCAGACTTAACTACTGCATTGCACTCTATGTGGAGCTGCCTTTGTGCATAGTCCAGAAACTGCAGTTGGTATAGAATGCAGCAGCCAAGTTGGTCTCGAAGTCATCTTGGAGAGACCATTTTACTCCTATAACTAAAAGAGCCACACTGACTGCCAATAAGTTTCTGGCCAAAATACAATGTGCTGGTTATAACTTATAAAGTCCTAAACAGCTTAGGCCCTGGGTATTTAAGAGAACGTTTTCTTCGCTATGAACCGCATCGGCCATTGAGATAATCTGGAGAGGTTCATCTGCAGTTGCCACCAGCTCCTCTGCTGGCTACACAGGGATGGGCCTTCTCTGTTACTGCCCTGAGACTCTGGAATGCACTCCCTGCTGTAATAAGAGCCTCCCCATCTCTGACAACTTTAAAAAAGTATCTAAAGACTTATTTTTTCACCCAAGCTTTTTAACTGTACTGTGCGTTTTAAATTGTTTTAATGCCTTCATTTTTAATCTATTTGATGTTGTTGTACCCAGAGATGGAAGTTTGGGGCAGTCTACAAATTTGAAAAATAAACAAATAAATAAAATAGAAATGGATGTAAGATATTTTAGTTTAAAAGGCCCCTGCAAGGATGTCACATCAGCCTACAGGTGTTTCAGTCTGTGGGTGGATTTGACTGATTAACAACCTACTGTAATTTACCAGCTATAGCAGCTTCACTGAAAGGCACTGCACAGACACCATAGTGGTGGGGGAGGGAAACCCCTTTGATTACGATGATATGTGGACTTTCTGTGTCCAATCAGATTCATTGTTAGTCTTCCTCAACCATTGGTATTCAGTGTCTCTTCTGTTGCCTTATCAGTCTCAGCTGTTTAGAAAATTAGGAAGCTATTAGGCAGTGAGATGCAGTGCTTTGGGGTTACCATGTAAAATGGTGACAATCAACCACTTATTAAGGAAACTTGGAGTTGGAAGCATAAATGATTTGTTTGCCTTCATTCTAATAGAATGAAGCACAAACTTTGGCCATATTATCAGTATTAGTTCTCAATCTAACATACTCTGAAATTAAAACTGTGAGAATATGATTTGACATTGTATCCAGCTCTTCATGCATTGTCAACTAAATTGTAATAAACAAAGTTATTTTTTAAAAATCAAAATTGAATCGACTTTAAAATAATTGTTTCATTCAAATACACATTTCCATACAAATTGAGGGTTAATTGACAGTGCTTCTCTAACTGCAGACTCATTGATGTGTTGTCTGTTGACCCTTGATTCTCGAAGCCAAGCTAATGGACTTATTTACAATAATATACTATACACACACACACACACACACACACACACACACACACATATAAACTCACTGGAAGGGCTTATAACACAGGCCTGCAGTAGAGTTTCTTCTCATCTGAGCAATGAAAGGGAGGGCAGAGCCTAGCTTGCAACTGTGAGGATAGTACATAGTTCATTCACTGTGCACAAATACAACACAACTGATGTCCATTTTGAAGTACCCCAGGAGGGACCACTCTAGAATGACTGGTTCAAGAACTGCAGATTTTGGCAAACTAGATGAAATGTTAAACACATAGGCACGTCAGCTATAGATGATACATTTCCTGTCCATGCAATTTGAAAGGGCAGTAACCGAGAGTGTGCCTATTGCGATCTTTGGTGGACATCACAATGCCATCCTAGTGCATCCTTCTATCATGGGGGTGGGGGATGTTCATCCAAATGAAAGCTCTATGTACACTTCAAATATTAGTTTAAACAAATATTTGGTGCGTGTGCAGAGTGACCATTCAGATGAAGACCCCCGCCCCCACCCCTGCAAAAAAAGGAATGTGTCGGGAGGGCATCAAGACATTTATTTATTTATTACATTTCTATACTGCCCAAAACTTGTGTCTTTGAACACAGCATAACATCAGCTGAAGATGTTATGACTGGCGTGTTCTCGGCGCCTCTCCTTTATAATTCCGTGGGCAGGGAATGAGTTTTCATAGTAGTCCATAATAATCTCTCTCATTTTCGCCTGCCTGCACTCCTCCTCTGCCAGGGCCTGCCGCCGCTGCCGCCACCGGGCTCCCTGGGAGGGCTGCCGCCCGCTGCCCACTGCCGCCATTATTTCTCGCTGCCGCCTCCTCCTCCCCCACCATCTCCTCCCACCTCCTCGCCACCACCATTTCCCCCCACCACTGCCATCTCCCACCTCCTTCTCCTGGCCGGCAGGGCTTCACCTGCCGCCACTTCCTCCTCTTCCTCTTCCAAGCTTTTCCTTTTTAAAATGACAATTGCAGGATGTGATGGTAATCCAGATTGGGACCAAGATGTGGAAAAGGGGACTTAACCTTCTGCTCTTGAGCTATTTTCCTGCTGAAAATCCCCTCCCAAAGAGAATATTTGCCCCCAAGATACCTTTTGTTGCAATGCCAAATATCTATTTTGGTGGGATAATTGTTGATGGGAAAATGGCATGGGTCCCGTTCCACCTGTGGAGTGTGGTCCTGATCCTGTGGCTGCTATTTTAAAGGGGGGGGTAACCCCCGTGGCTCCTATTTTAAGGAGAGGATAACTCAATGAGGTGTTGAACGTCTCATCCAGTTTGAACTCCAGTCTCCAAATGTGATAACTAACACTATCAATTTGATACACACCTGTTAGCAATCTTCAATGTTAGTAACAGGTGATACACACCTGTTAGCAATTAATATGCTTAGCTGGACTAGCCAGATGCGTGGGGATGCGTGGAACACCGGATGCTAATGGTGGCAGCCAGGAGTGGCAAGGAGAGGCAGGTGGGCGGCTGGAGAAGAAGGAAGTGGTGGTGGGTGAAGCCCCACCAGCTGGAAGGACGAGGTGGGAGGCAGCGGTGGGGGTAAAATGGCGGTGGTGATGAGGTGGGAGGAGGAGGAGGCAGCAGTGGCGAGAAATAATGGCGGTGGACAGTGGTCTCACGAGGGAGCCCAGCAGTGGCAGCGGGCCCAGGCAGAAGAGGCAGGTGGGCGGGCAAAAATGGCAGGGAGGGAGGGAGCCTATCGGGGAGAGAAAGAACTGCTGGGTGGCGGGGAGGGAAAATTACTGGTGGCGAGAGGAGGATGGGGACCTCCAGAATGACGGGGAACGGACTGGGGCAGAAGGGAGGGGGGAAGTGGCGGGGAATGGACTGTGGAAGGAGAACGGAACAGATAGGGGACTGGAGTGGAAGGGAGGGGGGAAGCAGCGGTGAGAAAGCGGTGGAGCCTGGCTGGGCAGAGATAAACTAGCAGTGCAGATGCTATGCACCGTGTCTGCTAGTATATTTTAAAGTATCATAGTTTGTTGAATTCAGTTTGACAGCCGTTGGCGAGTGGTAACTTTCCCTAACACTTTCCAATAGTTACAGTCTTCCTTTTTCTGTCACTTATATATCTAGGATGGCTTGGCGAGGCTTTCCCCCTCACCATTGTGTCAAGACACTGGTGTTATTTTTTAGCAAGCATAAATTAATTAAAAGCAAATCTCATGTGAGGAGTGTCCATAACTCAAATGAAAGAGGAATATTTGTTTCTTGGTAAGATATTTTGACATTACCATAAAATTCAGAGGGAAGCTTAAGTCGTGGCTGGAGCATGTTGATTAGTGAGGTTTAATCTTCTATAGTTCTTTCTGATATTGTTGTAAATATTTTCATCTATTATGCATAAGAAGGAAGTACATTAATCTGTCAGAATATAAATGATTTTCTTCCGGCCACCATGGCTTTTGAGGGATTTATTTCACGTCTGTTGTGCTATTGTTTGCCCCCAGGATGTGTAATATATATTTTAAGGGAATGTGGCTTATAGTGAGACACCTATATTATGTGTGTGATTAATATTAGTGTTACAATGAATGAGGTCTTGTGGTCTGTCTTTGCTCTTATAGCGACTTAATCATTTCTCTCAACAGCCCAGTCATCTTAATAAAACATTCCACATGCTAGTTTGTTTTTCCACAAAATGACAAATGCAACTGTACTAAGATGTGAATTTTCTGTTATTAAATGTATAGGATCATGAATTTAATTTACCATACTACACACACATGATTGCATTATACAGAACTGTGGAATCTTAATCCAAACCCATCCCCCTCCCACCCTTCCTTGTGTGAATTGTAATGTAAACTGTGCAAAATTATATACTGAAAGTTCAGCTCAGAGTGTAAGGGACAGAGTGCTCAAGGTTTGGTTATAAAATTGTCATCTGTGAACAGCTTGGTTATGCGGATGCATATTTCAAGAATCATGTTTAAATTTGCAACCATTTGTGAAATTACTTGACCTGCCAGATCACCTGGTTTATATAACTATCCACTGGGTATCCTTTTTGAGAGTTATCGGGTGGTA
Organism: Hemicordylus capensis; assembly: GCF_027244095.1. Lineage (NCBI taxonomy): Eukaryota > Metazoa > Chordata > Lepidosauria > Squamata > Cordylidae > Hemicordylus > Hemicordylus capensis. Next base: position 185,004,083 of record NC_069657.1, on the reverse strand, counting down.
CTATGAATCATGTTGTTATTTTCTCTCTCTCCCTTTAGCTAAGCTCTCATGTGGCAAATTGAAAAACTTTGACAGTAATGAAGGATAGGAAGGAAATGTTATACTGAATCAGACCCATTGGTCCATCAAGCTTAGTACTGCCTACACTGACTGGCAGCAGCTCTCCAGGATTTCAGGGAGGGGTCTTTCCCAACCCTACCCAAAGGTTCCAGTGACCTTCTGCATGCAAATCAGTGTTTTGCACAAACGTCAAGCTACCTTACTGAGTCAAGCCATTAGTCCATCTAGCTCAGTATTGTCTTTACTGACTAATGTTCCCCAAGCTTTCTAATAGGGCGCAATGGCAGTCCAAACCCCACCAGTGGTACACTCTATGCTCTGCCCTTCCCTCCCATGTCTCTCCCCCACCCCTAACCTACACTTTCTCTACACCCCACAAGATGATTATCTTTACTCCCACCTCACCCTGGTCATGACCTTATCTTACTGGGTACCATTGCCACTGCCACAAATGCAAGGAGACAATAAGGGATGCAAAAAGAGAGTTTGAGGAGCATATAGCTAGAAGTGTCAAGGGGAATAACAAAATCTATTTAAATATATCGGAAACAGAAAATGTGCCATGGAGGCATTTGGACCCTTAGATGATGAAAGGGATTATTCAGGAGGATAAGGAGATTGCAGAGAAGCTGAATGAGTCTTTTGCATCTGTCTTCAGAGCGGAGAATACTGACCATATACCCACTCTGGAACTGTGTTTCTCAGGCTTGGAGGTTGAAGAACTGGACCAATTTGAGGTGATGAGAGAGGATGTTCTAAATGGTCTTGAAAAATGAAAAATTAACAAATAGCCAGGGCCAGATGGCCTCCACCCAAGAGTTCTGAAGGAACTCAAATGTTAAATTGCTGATCTTCTAGCAAATATATGTAACTTGTCCCTACAATCAGACTCTATGCCAGAGGACTGGAAAGTAGCTAATATAACTCCGATCTTCAAGAAGGGATCCAGGGGGATATAGGAAATTACAGACTAGTTAGTTTAACTTTTGTGCTGGGTAAATTTATGGAGAGCATACTTAAGGATCATATTTTAAGAACATTGTAGAACGCGAAAAGGAAGAAGAGGGCACCCAAGGTGTATAAAATTATGCATGGAGTAGAGAGAGAGGACAGAGAAAAAATTTTCTCCGTCTCTCAAACACTAGAACCAGGGGTCATCCCATGAAACTGATGGCTAGGAGATTTAGGACTGACAAAAGGAAATACTTTTTTACACAGCACATAATTAATTTATAGTGGTGATGGCCACTAGCTTGGATGGCTTCAAAAGGGGCATAGAGAAATTCATGGAGGACAGGTCTATCAATGGCTGCTAGTCTGGTGGCTGTGGGCCACTTCCAGCCTCAGATGCAAAATGCCTCTAATTACTAGTTGCAGGGGAGCAGGAACAGCAGGGCATGCCCTCACCTCTTGCCTGTGGGCTCTCAGGGGAATCTGGTGGGCCACTGTATGAAACAGAATGCTGGACTAGAAAGGCTTTGGGCCTGATGCAGCTGTTCTCATGCTCTTATTTTCAAAACCTAGAGGGGATGGAAGCAGAAGGAAGTGTGGAGGAGAAGAGGAGAGTCCTGGACTCCATGCTTCAATGCAGGATGCTGCCACTAATTAAGGTTTTTTTGGGGTGGATGCTGGGAGCCAGTGGGCTGGCAGAGGCAGCACAACAGGCAATCTGCCATCTGAGCTGCCTCCATCATCCAGTCTCATTTACAGCAGGCCAACTATGATGGCACCATGATGGTTGTGGGGAGGGGTGGTGCAAATGTTAAGGAATGTATTTTGATATAAAATATCTAACAAATGTGGGCCTCTCCAGATTGTGGCCAAGGTCTCTTCAGGCCTAGATTAATTTATAAACTTGTTTGAATGAGGTCCATAGCTTAGCTCAGTTGCTACTGTGACATTCATTCATTCATTCATTCATTCATTCTTTATTTGATTTGATTTCTATACCACCCTTCCAAAAATGGCTCAGGGCAGTTTACACAGAGAAATAATAAATAAATAAGATGGAACCCTATCCCCAAAGTGCTCACAATCTAAATGAAACATAAGATAGACACCAACAACAGTCACTGGAGGTACTGTGCTGGGGGTGGATAGGGCCAGTTACTCTCCCCCTGCTAAATAAAGAGAATCACCACGTTAAAAGGCGCCTCTTTGCCAAGTTAGCAGGGGAAGGGAAAGAAATATGTACAATGAAAAGAAACTGGGTAATAGGTTCTAGCTGATCTATTCAACATCATTGCATGTTCCAGATTTCATTTTGGATTTGAATATTCATTCATCTGGGTGAATAGCTTTATATTCCTATTTTGCAAACTAAGTAAATTTACTTAATATTTGCTTTAGCTCAAATTCCTTAGTTAACCAATTGTTGTTTTTGTTATTTTTTCAGTCTGTCTATAATATTTCTATCCCACCCCTCCAGTGCAATACAGCTCAGGGGAGCTTACAACAATAGCAAAACTATAAAACAGATAGAATAAAAACAATACAAAATTAAACAAAACAATAAAACAGGTAAAACTCTGAACAGTACAAAGTACAAAGTTCTTTATTTGCAACCGAAGTTCAGCATAACTTAACATAAATAAAACATCTCATAAAAGAGAAAGATACAACTGGGAAAAGGAAATATGTAAATATATAGATAAATATCCACGAATAAATAGAGAGCCAGCGTGGTGTAGTGGTTAGAGTGCTGGACTAGGACCGGGGAGACCCGAGTTCAAATCCCCATTCAGCCACGAGACTAGCTGGGTGACTCTGGGCCAGTCACTTCTCTCTCAGCCTAACCTACTTCACAGGGTTGTTGTGAAAGAGAAACTTAAGTATGTAGTACACCACTCTGGGCTCCTTGGAGGAAGAGTGGGATATAAATGTAATAATAATAATAATAATAATAATAAATAATCAGTAAAATTTTAAAATTAATCAAAGAAAGGCTCGCTGCTGTAACAATACTGCAATAGAACAGAATTTCTAGAATTTCCTTAAAGGTGACATCTAATGTTCTATCCGCAAGAAGATAGGAAACATAAAAATCTCCTGAGCAACCTGGGAAGGGTGTCAGAAGAGGAGTTAATAAGGAACATCTTAAATCTCTATATAATGGACAGCGCAACAAAACATGTTGGATGGATTCGACTTCCCCCATATCACATGGGCATAATCAATCCTCCCTAGGAATCCCCAGAAACCTCCCCGAGAGCACCGCTGAAAGTAACATATGTCTTGCTCTGAAAAAGGCCCTTTGGTAGCACATCATGCTCAAGGCATTCAAATAAGCAGCAGGGCCCCAACTAGAACTACTCAAACCCAGCCTCCTTTTAGTACAATCAGGGATTCTGGAGAGTTCTTGTTGGATTTCAAAGTCCAAGAATCTTTGTTTCAGGATCTGCCTAGCCTGGTCATGACTTAACAGGACCAGGTAGTCCATAGACAGACCCAAGGACACAATTTTGTCCTGAATAGTCTGGTCCCAAGTGGGCTTGAATACATCAGCCAAGATAAGGGAAAATCTGACTTTAAGCCAATAGGTCAAAATAGACAACCAGGCCCAGAGCTCGATCTTCAGAACACCCAACTCAAATCTTAATAATACATTGGAGATGCATCTAGGTACTCTAAGTAGAGCCCTAAGTAGAGTCATTTTGAACCACATCCATAGACTTGTATGAAGGAAAAGGACCAAGTTGCTCTCCATATAATAGCTGGCTCCTAACTTTGGCCGCAAATAATTTCAAGGCGGCCGAAATGATCTCACCTCCTTTAGGATAGAAAAATCTCTGGATAGACAGAGAACTTCTCCATGCCGTAAGAATAACTTGATCTATATGTGCCTTCCATGAACCCCTTGCTTGCAGTGTCAAACCTAAATATCTATATGTATAGACCTGTTCTAACTGTTGATCCTCAATCGACCATCTTAACTGCCTAGGTCTCCTTGCGAAAATCATTACTTTGGATTTCGAGTAATTGATCAAAAGATAATTGGCTCTACAATAGAGGGCCAATCTTTTCAATGCTCGCCTTAGGCCCACCAGAGTCCTAGCTAAAATAGCAGCATTATCTGCATAAAAAAGAAGAGGAATACACACACCTGCTGCAGACGGGGAATGTAGGCTGGAATCAGTTAAACAAGGGGCCAAGTCATTGAGATATAAATTAAAAACGCATCCTCTTTAGGATGACATCTAACCCTGATGTTTGAGCCTGCATGAAGCTGTTGCATTTAAAAAAGAAGCCGCTTGTTGATGTTTGTTTGAGCTAGCTTCTCCCAAAGCAGTCCTCTAGCTATAGAGTCGAAGACCGATTTGAAATCAATGAAAGCCACATACAAAGCCGACCCAAGCTTAAATAGCAAAACTATAAAACAGATAAAATAAAAACAATTCAAAATTAAACAAAACAATAAAACAGGTAAAACCCTGAACAGTATAAAATTAATAGAACAGCTAAAACAGACCTGATTAGAACTAGATATTAAAAAATTAAAGACTGACCAGATACAAGCTGTAATAAAATACATTAAAAGGCTTCCTAAACAGATGAGTTTTATAAACTGTGAAGGAAGGACCATGGCAAAGCTCTTCCAGGAGGACATCTGAGAGCTGAGGGACTACAACCGGAAACACCCTGTCTCTAGTCTCCACCAACATAATCTTAGCAAGTGGCAGAGCCTGAGTTGATGAACAGAAGGCCCTGGCAGATTCATATGGATGAATGCAGTCCAATAGGTACCCTGGCCTGAAGCCATGTAGGGCTATGAAATGTGTGCTCTGTGTGTGTGTGTGTGTGTGTGTGTGTGTGTGTGTGTGTGTGTGTGTGTGTTAGACAGGTGGTGGTGGTGCTAAACTAAGGGAGTGCTAGAAAGGGCAGAGCCAGGGATAGTGAGAGGTGCAGCCAATTGTGTGCTGCCCTCTCTCTCCAAGCCCCGCTTCTCTCTATCACCCAGCAGCTTCAGCTTCTTCTTCTCCTCCTCCTCCTCCTCCTCCCCCCCCCACACCAAGCCCCCTTCTTACCAAGCCTCTCTCTCTCCAACCCCACTCTCTCATACCCCACTCTCTCATCCAGCCTTTTTCTCCCTCTCACCAAACCTCTCTCTCTCTCTCTCACCAAGCCCCCCCCTCCACTCACGAAGGGGTAGAGGGGTGGAGAGCATAGCCCCTCCTGCCCTTACTGGCCAGCTGGCCTTAACTGCCTGTGTATTTGCTACTGCACCCCCATGCTTTCTGCTCGGTCTGTATTAGTTTGTAATTATAAGCATGTTATTAGGAAATGAAAGTTAACCAAATGAAAATGTTGCCTTGAATTTCCCCCCACTTGAGGCATAGGGCGAATGGAACAATTTGATTATATTGACCTTTCCACCATAAAAGCTTTCAAGGCAGCTTATCACAAACAATACTATTTCATGTGTTTAAAGTGTCAGAGTTGCTATTCAGATATGTAGAGTTAGGGGATGGGGCCATAGCTCAGAGTTGCGTGCGGAAGGTCCCAGGTTCAATCTCTGACATCTCCAGGTATGCCTGGGAAAACGCCTTCCTGAAATCTTGGAGAGCCACTGCCAGTCAGTGTAGACAGTACTGAGCCAGGTGAACCACAAGTCTGACTCTCTCTAAGGTAGCTCCCTGTATGATATATTCTGGAAATTAATGTTCCTTTCAGAAAAAACACTTGCGGAGATGGAATACAGAAGAGATACTAGGGTGCCAGAGGCTTCTGATTCCTTTCTTTGCTGAATGCTTCAGATGTAATAAGGAGCAAGGGAGCACTTCTGCCTATTCAAGCATGTCTGCCAGGGGTGTAGCTATAATTGTACAAGAGGCGTGTTTGCAAATGTCCCTGGGCTCCTGAGGCAGGGAAGCAATGGTTGGATGACAGATTGGTTTTTGCTCTCCCTCTCATGCCTCTCTGAAGAAGAAGGCAGGTGGGCAGGGGCCCGTCTTCACTTTCTGTCCCAGGGCTCTCTCCAACTTGGCTATGTTCCTGATGCCTGCAACTACAGTTCAGCTGGTAGACTCCATTGTCAGCCATAAGAACAGCCATGTTAGATCAGGCCCAAGGCCTATCTGGTCCAGCATCTAGTTTCACATAGTGGCCCACCAGATGCCTCTGGGAAACCCACAGGTAGGAGCTGAGGGCATGCCCTACCTCCTGCTGCTCCTGCTCCCTGCAATTGGTATTTAGGGGCATCTTGCCTCTTATGCTTGAGATGGAGGTGGAGGCCTATAGCCTCCAACTAGTAGCCATTGGTAGACCTGTGTCCACCATGAATTTGTCCACGCCCCTTTTGAGGACAACCAGGTTAGTGGTAGTGGTGTGCACGGAACCATGCGGCGCGGTCCAGCACTGAGGGGGGGTCTACCTTTAAGAGCGGGGGGGTAGAACTTACCCCTCCCGCTGCTCTTCCCCCTCCGGCACTGCATTTTAAATCGAAGTTTTGGGGGCGGCAGCGTTCCTCCCTGCCGCCCCTGCCCCCATCGTTGCCCGGAATTTGCAGTAATATGAGCACGCATGTGCGTGTCGCGTCGTGTGCACACCCGTCGCCGCCGTGCGTGTGCCGCCTACGTCACACGCATGCTGTGTGTGACGTAGGCGGCGCGCGCGCGCACGGTAGCGACAGGCGCGCGCGCGACGCACACATGCGTGCTCATATTACTGCAACTTCCGGGCAATGACGGGGGCAGGGGCGGCAGGAAGGAATGCTGCCGCCCCAAAAACTTTGATTTAAAATGCAGCGCCGCAGGGGGAAGAGCGGCGGGAGGGGTAAGTTCTACCCCCCCACCCTTAAAAGTAGACCCCCCTCAGTGCCGGATCGCCGGACCAGTCCGGTTCCAAACCGGTTCGGAGGCCTCCAACATGGCCTCCGAACTGGTTCGTGCACATCCCTAGTTAGTGGCCATCAGCACTAGAATTCTAGAGATTAATTATGTGCTGTGTGAAAAAGTATTTCCTTTTGTCGGTCCTAAATCTCCTAGCCATCAGTTTCATGGGATGACCCCTGGTTCTAGTGTTTTGAGAGAGGGAGAAAAATTTCTCTCTCTCCAATCTTTCATGCATAATTTTATATACCTCTATCATGTCTCCTCATAGTTGCCTCTTTTCCAACCTAAAAAGCCCCAGGTGTTATAGCCTTGCCTTATAAGGAAGGCTCTATTATTATTTTATTTTATTTTATTTTATTTTATTTTACATTTTATATCCCACTCTTCCTCCAAGGAGCCCAGAGCAGTGTGCTACATACTTAAGTTTCTCCTCAGAACAACCCTGCGAGGTAGGTTAGGCTGAGAGAGAAGTGACTGGCCCAGAGCCACCAAGCTAGTCTCATGGCTGAATGGGGATTTGAACTCGGGTCACCCTGGTCCTAGTCCAGCACTCTAACCACTACACCATGCTGGCTAGGCACCTTATCATCTTGATTGCCCTCTTCTGCACCTTTTCCAGCTCTTAAGATAGGATGACCAGAACTGTATGCAGTACTCCAAATGTGGCTGCACCATAGATTTGTATAATATCATAATATTAGCATTTTATATTATCATATAATAGTATAATATTAGCATATTAATATTATAGCATTAATAATATCAGCATTTTTCCCTCAATCCCCTTTCTAATAATTCCAGTAATGGAATGGCATTGGACTTTTTCACAGATGCCGCACATTGTGTTGACACTTTCAACGAGCTGTCTACCACGACCTCAAAATCTCTTTCCTGGCCAGACACTAACAGCTCAGACCCCATCAGTGTATATGTGAAGTTGGGGTTTTTTGCCCCAATATGCATCACTTTACTTTTCACTTTAGCCTCTCCACTCCTAAGTAGAACCCAGAACATGAGATGGAAGAGCTCGTGAAGACCAGCATGGGTCTGTGTGTCCGTTTCGTAGGTACTGTAGGTGATGAATGGGGATACACTGGGTGGAGACGGGTGCATGGAGATTGACTTCCCCAAGTCTTAGAGTCGCTCAAGAGAACTGACTTTGATTTGCAACATATACTTCATATTGTGTGAAACACATTTTTGGTTAAGGGGCCTGAAGTAAAATATTAATATTCTTATATAGCAAACATGTAGCTATCTCTGATTTTCAAATACCTAAACTTATCAGGCATATAATGAAAGTTGTCTGCAGTGAAGGAGGAGGAAAAAATGGGTAATTGCACTAAATTCAGCTAGGATACGGCAGACAAGGGCTTTAAAAACTTCAGAAACATCAATTAAAGCTCAAGTTCTGTGCAATAAGCATCAAAAATTGATAAAAACTCAAATTTAGGTTTTTAGATTTAGTGTTTAAATCAATCAACTGCAAACAAGATTTAATTAAAGAATATTATTTCAAAGTGTAATTACCTACTGGGATTAGAATGAACCTCTATTGCCCATAATGTTCTCCCACTGTGATCCCACACTGAAAAATGTTGAGTTTTAGATTAATATGCATCTTGTAAGTACAAGTCCTAATCTCAATCTTAAAGGACATTTAAAACACACTTGGAACCTTCTATGCAATCAAGCACAGTGTGACTACAATGTCCACCATGCTAAATTTGTGATTACATTTTTTATGTGCATGATTTAAATCGCTTTAGCAGCCATCCAGGGAGCATTTTACCCTGCATATTAATTACACAAAGGCTTTGTCATGTGAGGGTCTCAGTGGTCATGGTCTGTAATCCAGCTCATTTGAACTGTGAGTACAGTTTTTGAGCATGCTGTGCACATCAAGCCCAGCTTTAAAGCTAGAATATGCCGAGATGGTTAACAGGTATGGTTCCGGCTTAAGGAATGAATGCCATTTATTTAGTGACATCTGCAAACTAATTGCTTAAAAATCTGATATCGCAAAAGGCATAAAAGGCTGAAGAAAGGCAGCTATTAATACACAATAAAATATTGCAAGGCTCTTCTTTTAAAGCTTTGTCTTGTGTTTTTTTTAATAGCAGCACCTAAATAACAATGCCATTATTAAATGAAACAGCCATCGTTGACTGATTGGTGTTATGTTAAAAATTTCATTTAATTTAGCTGTGCCTTACAGTAATTTCTGATATTTTCCAGCTTGTTTAATATGCTTTTATTTTTAGGGAGGGAGGATGCATTCTGATCTGTTTTGATATAGTTTTTCTTATTTATATTTTTAAGTACCGGAAGATGGAAAAAGTACCTCCTAAAATGCTAAATAAAACTTGCTACTATACAGTATACTCTCAGTATAACTGCAGCAAACAATCAAAATGATTCAGACACAGTATTAAACTGCAGTATAATTTTTTAAAGGCTTAATATATGAAGAAATATCATTTCCTTTTTCAGATAAATGACATGAAATGAAAACATCTTGCTAGATAACTAATCCCAGCATCTCTCTATTTCCGCCCCCCCCCTCTTTTCAGTTGCCCTTCATCTATTTAGGTGAACTAGAGAGAACCAGCTGGTTCTAATATGCCCACCATGTACATTCTGTACCACGCATGTACATTACACACGCTCAGCTTCTTTTTAGCCAGCCCATGCATACAGATGATCTACATGTACAGCAGAATGAGGCAAAGACCTGAGAGGGCAGACAGTACCACTTCAGAGTGCAAGTGGGCGGTGCCATTTTTTTTAGAAGTTCCCTTCCACAAAAACCAAACTAGTAGAAAAGCAGCCAACTCCAAGCAAGCAGGGGATAGGCTGTGCTAGGACCTTTTTTTTTGCTACTGTTGGCTGTTTTTACTTGAAGTGTTTTGTTTTTGTTTTTAACAATGTGGAGTGATGTTCAACAATGGCACCCTGTGCTCTCAGTCTAAAATTCAAACACTTCAGCATGCTACATATCTAGACCAGGCCTGAATCTAACTTGGCAGGAAGAACTGTTACGTTTTGCTGTGTCCCAATTTTTATCTGTGAAGAAGAGATTGCAAAACCCTCTCAGTTTCTTCACATCAGCACTTTCCCACACTAGTAGCAATTAACATTGCTGCTGGCGCTATCATACTCCTACACTGAAGTTCATGTTTCCTTAATGATAGTTCCATTTGCTAATATGGCACTAATTTTGGAGGAACCAGTGCTGGAGTGCAAGGTTATTGGGTAACACTTACTGCCCTTACAGACTAAAACAGTGAAATACCGCTTGCCTGCTGCCCTTCCTTTCTCAAGAAGCAACTCCCCACACTTCACATTGACTTCTGTTTTAGTGGTATCAGTAAACCCTATGAGCAGTGACATGAGGAATTAATTGCCACCTTGAGAGTTCCAATTCGTATGAGACAGGAACTGACCCCACATATCAGTACTATGGTTAAATGTGTGTCTCCACTGCTGATGGCTTGTGCAGTAGGGCTGCACGTTGTGGTGGGTCCAACAGAGCTGTCAGACCCAACTTGTCCTATGATGAGAATTGTCAGACTGAGTTTCTCCATGTCAGCAGGGAGCATCTGACAACTGGAATTGTTGAGAGGCTCCCTGCTGTTGTGGTGGAACTCCTCTGAGATCTGACAGCTGTGTAGGATCTTCCTCCTCCTCCCATGGCTGCAACCTCAGAAAAAAAATCTTACCACTTGTAGAAGCACTCCCAAGTCCTAGAGGTAAAAGGGATTAGTTTTCTCCCTGCCTTTACTTTAAATTGTTCTTAAGTATTTTTAATTGGTTTTAAATGGCTTTGAACTGTTTTAAATTTATTTTTATATTGTTTTAAGCTGTTTGTTTTTGTTTTTTACCTCTTGTGCACCACCCAGAGCCTTTGGATGGGGCGGTATAAAAAAGTAATGAATGAATAAATAAGATAATAAATAAAAACAAGCCACAGAAGGCAAGGCAGTTCCTTACATGCTCCCTCCAGAGTGAAAGTTCATGTATCACAGTCTGTCCCCTGCCCCTACCCAGTCACAGGCTGCATTCTGTATTCTGGAATGGGGCAGAGAATGGGGAAGTGGTGGAGGGAAGATGGTGTGGCACTGAAGAGGTGAGGTGGAGGAGGACAGGGAAAGGAGGAGGAAGTGGTGGTGGCAGCAAGTGAGGAGGGTCTGAAGAGTAGTTGGATGTCTGATTGAATCTGACTCAACAGTTGGGAGGGGCAGACAGGGCCCTTTCCAATAGTGCCACTGTCGAGTCAGAATCAGATGTTTGTGCCATGCACAGGCCTAAACAGACCCACCAGTCTTGAAATAATCCCCTATGTGAGGTGGTGCATCTGGAGTATCTGACACACATACACACAGTGGCTGACATCCTAATGAAGTGAGTGCCCATGCTGCGGAGGGCTATGCAGTGTTAGGCAAATGTGGGGCGGGTTTCTCTAATCTCTCCTTCCCCTGGAAACTCCATGTGATTCACAAGAATATTTGAGTGGTGCAAGGCAGTTCTGGGGGAAGAAGAGACGAGAGACACTTGTTCTCCCCAACATTCACCCGTACTATGGTAGTCTGGAAGCCACTCTGCAGGTTCTGGGTTCTGTTGAGCTAGGTATGGCTTGGCTCAACCCTCGAGCCCACCTGAGCCGGTTTGCAGACCGGCATACTTGTAAAGGAATCTTGAGGATTCCCCTTTACAAGTAAAAGGGCACCCCTAACCTAAACTTACCCACGGGGAGGGGGGAGTGAGAGAAAGCAGCCTTCGTATCTTTAGCGGAGGCCGCGGGATAGGCAGGTGGTGGCCAAGCATCAGGGACAGTGGCAGGGTGCCTCCAAGACCCCCGCTGGCCTCCCACATGATAGCCTGAGTCAGCTGCACATGCGCAAAGGCCATTTTCGTGTCCTCGATGCATGTGCAGAGGCCATTTGCATCACCACGCAATGTGTGGTTGTGAAAATGTCCTCTGCGCATGTTCGGCTGCCCTGGGCTGTCATTTGGGAGCCTGGGGGGGGAGGGGGGCTTGGAGGAGCCTTGCCGCCTCTGATGCTTCCTTGGCACCTGCTGCTGCCTTGCCACCTGCCTATGCCACCTATCCCACGGCCTCCCCTAAAGGTACTAAGGCCACTTTCTATCACTCCCCCCCACGCCTTAGGGAAGTTTAGGTTAAGGATGCCCCTTTACTTGCAAAAGGGATTCCTCAAAGATTCCCCTTTTACAAGTATACCTGATCTGGTGTGTGAGCCGCCCAGTTCTTTGAAGCTGGTTCGAATGCAGACTGGCCAAACTGGGCCGGCTCAGTGTCGAGTCCAGTTTGAAGCAAGCTGACTCACACATCTCTAGTGACTAGCTGGGTACTGAATGGTTAGCTGTCCAATTTAGTACATGTGTTCTCCTATTTATTTAAACCTTGTTGTCTCGCCAGGATAACAGAGGCAGCATTAATGCACAGGATTGCGCTGGGTGACTGAAGGACAGAAAAGCTGGCTTGAACTGCCTGATTGCACCCAGACCAAATAAGGACACGAGACACCATAGCCTTTGGTAAAAGGGGCCACAACTTGATTGATTGACCAGTCAAATTATCCAATTCGAAGGGGATTGGTACTCCAACCTCCTACAGTGTGGTCCCTATGGACTTGCCACTCCCTGCGAGTCTGGCCCAAAACACCTTGGCTCCAGACAACATCCTACCTAGAGCAGGTGCTGATCTTCTTAGCCAATCTCAGGTCAGGTAACAGCCTCTGCATCACCGGCCCCAAGCTGTACAGCATTTTGAGCTGGTGATGCTTCTGCAGGTAGCTCCTGACCAGCATTCCCTGAGCTGTACAGCACATAGGGGCTGACAAGGACCCTTCTTAACCTCCAACACGTATCTAAAGTGCTTGCCAAGCAGACTTGAGTGCCTAAATCCACACTATACCTGCCGTTGTGACCAGGGAAAACCAGGAGCATTAGTGCAAGGTAGGCAAAAAAAGATCCCATAGCCCTGCCAATACATGTGACACACACACAAATCCTATCCGTAACCCACAAGGGGTGACCTGCAAAGCCCCCACAAAAAAATGTGTTGGGGGAGGGTTGCTCACTAAACTTGGACTCCTGGGCTAGAGTGTGGAAGCAACCTTTGGCTACTAAGTTCCTCCCCTTCTGACCTGGCAACCCATCCCTTAAGCCCCACCTCATGCCTGGATGAGTGGCTAGTTTGCGATCAAACAGTGAGTGAGAAAAACTGGGATTCCCTTTCTTTAGTGGGACTATAGAGGAAAAAATGGGAAGCATTTTTGAGAGGATCCGAAAGGATTTGATGGAAATAGCAGGGTCAGTGATTTGGAAGTTTGATCTTTGGGACTCAGACCCCATGTTTGCCTTATAGGCGGTTTGTCTTAGGCAGGTCACATCTCTCAGCCTCACTCATTCATCTGCTACCAAATGGATGTTGTGGCAGAAAATGAAGGGTAAGCGGGGGTGGGGGCGGGTTGGTGTGGTGTGTCTCAGAACTCACTTCTGCCTTGTACTCACATTGTGTCTTTGGGGTCTTTGGGCAAGTCACTTGTCTCCATCTAATCCGACATTCTGTTTCCAGCAGTGACCAGCCGGATGCTTTTGGGAAGCTGACAAACAGGGCAAGAGGACAAAAGCTCTTTGCTGCTCTTCGTCCCTAGCACCTGGGATTCATGCTTCTGGATATGGCGTGCCGATTAGCTGTCATAGGAACTATGACATAGGAGGGCTTCCATGGATGGAACTGGAGTGGGGTGCAGTGGATGGGAGAAGTTTGGGTGGGTAGAGAGAAGACGTGCTGGTAGCTGCTTAGCATGCTTCCAATACCCCGCTGTACATACAACATACAACATTTTAGGATGAGGGGTGGCATTTGAATCAGCCCTCCGTCACACAGCTGGAAAGACATAACTAGGAAGTTGGATAATCAAGAGAAACTCTCCTCCCATCTTAAAAACAGGTTCTGTCTTACCATATATATGTGAAAGGCTATTTCTGTATGGTGACTTTCCATGCCCAGATGTAACGTCTAGCATACTCTGCCATTTTTTTTAAAAAAAATCTTGTGCAGAGTTTCTACACTCATTCTGGTTATTCTGAAGGAATCGAGTCCTGATGTAGAAATTCTTCATGTGATTGGTATTATACTTGTAGCAAAAAGAGATGTGTGAATTCTCCCACACTACCTCAAAATTAACTCAGAAATGATTCAATCTCTTTTCTAAAATGTTGAGAAAATTTGAACAGTTCCATGAACTAGTTTTCAAGCCTGTAACAGCATCGATTCACAAATACAAGAGCATCAAAAAAGCAGATAATAGAAGCAACACACTTAAGTTTATCTCAATTTTTAGGTGCCATTATAGTTCATTAACAAGAATTTTTTTAAAAACACAAATATATTTTTAAGGTTTTACAGATCACCGGACAAACCAAAAGTTTAATCTTAAATGAAAGAAACCTGAACAATCCTAGAATGTGCTTAATCAAGAGCTTCTGTACCCAATCAGTTCAACTCCCGCCCCGCAAGAGCTGTAACATAAAACTGATAGCCACACCAAGCTACTATTGCCAGTAGCGCTTAAGGTAATGATCAGATATTTTTTTTTACCTGCCTCCACCCCACAAATGCTTCCTTCAAGATCCCTTGACAATTTCATATGCATTGCAATTGAGCTCCCAAAGATATCGAGAAAGTGGTAAATCCCTTTGACAAAGGGATCTGGGAGAGAGTCTTTTGAGACAGAAATGCTTTCTTCCAGATATTTTTGGGAACGAAAATGCATTACAAAGCACATTAAACTGCTAAGAGATCTTGAAGGAAACATAGGGAGTGGGCCTAAAAAAATCTGACCATGACTTAAAGAGCTACTGGCAAGAGTGGCTTGGCTTCAAGACCCATAGCAATTTTTTTTAAAAAGAGAGGATAAGGTGTTTGGGTAGACAACCTTCAATTGTCTAACTTAGTTAGACAATTTCTAGAACTGTACAGACTTCTCTTTTCTAATATTTAGGAAGAATCTCAGTTTGTTCAAGGATCTCTAGAATCTTAAAAATCTATTTGTGAATTTGTTTCTTCTTTTACTTTTTACAAGCTGCATCTTGAGCTGCAAGTATTTTTTAAAAGCTCTAAAGAGGGGTTAACTTAGTCGATCCCTGCCTTGTACATGTCTGCCAATGGATGATGTTGAAGGTTAGAAAAGAGGACACTGGTCAACTATGAGCATGGAAGACTTTGGGAATCTAAAGAACCTGTTCTCCTTTGCTTTTTTGAATTCCTAAAGTTATTTTCCAGACCTGATCCTGGAGAAGTTTCCTAGCATCTCTCATGACAAGCTGTGCTGTATGTTACAGTAGGGGGTCAGAGCTGGTTGTGTGAAAGCAGCCTTCCATATGGCGAAAGTGAAAACTATGCTTAGTTATACCCCTTTGAGCACTAATTACACCTTAGGATGACTGTCCCATGTATCTGTCCATTAGTAAACATGATGGCTGCAGGCACATGTTCTTACTTGAGGCAAAGACACAATTCATTGAATGAAGCATCCCTTGATGACCAAAAAAAAAAAAGCACCAAGTTGCTTCAGTGCTATCAGTGTTTGGAAAACACAGCACAAAATGAATAGACTAATTGACAGATTTATGCATGAAAACCTGTGGGCTGCGTGTTGATGAATGTACAAGATGGCAACTGAAGAGTGACCTAGCCACATGTTTCTCCTCTTGACCTTATCACAGAAGAAATGGCAGTCTTTTGATCTACAGACACTTCGTTCGCCAGGCAGTTTTCTCTCTCCCTGCAATGCTACAAGGAGCGCCTGGAGGAGCTGCTCACCCAAGTTGTTTGTTTGTGCATGTCAGTACAGAGAAGGCTCAGAAGAAAAGCTCTACACTTTGAATTGGAAAAGAGCACGTGAAGAGGGAGAGCCAGTTGTTTGTGGCAAGACCCAGCAAAGAGTCACTTGAAGCAACACCCATGATAATGCAAGCAATTATTAGCAAAGTGCCTTCCTCTCCACTTTTCCAGTGAAACATACACAATTTTTATATCTAGATATATGGTCAGATGGGGAGTCCAGTCACAAACAGAATCAAAAAGTAAAACAAAACCTGTACAACACTCGTAACATTCTTTTAATATTTTGGGAATCTTTTATGTTAAAACGTGGACTGCTGTGAAATAGATATTTCTCCTTCTGTAGAATTCTCCTCCCAGTGCTGAACATCTCCAGGAACATCCATCTGTTTCATGGCAAACTCTAGTAGACCTTGCAACATGAAGACTCACCAATATGGAAAAGGCCTCTTGTATGTGTATTAATATGAAGGCAGACTGTGGGGATAAAGCTTTCTTGTGCCTGGAGTGCATGCACGCACGCACACACACACACACACACACACACCCACACCCCAAGCTTTGGAAAATCCACTGTGCCTCAATTAATATTTTTTTTTTTGTTCTGATGCCTTTCAGGTTATTTTACTCCTTTAAAGGTTTTTCTATATCCTTCAGGTGCCTTCTTCATATTAATACCAATGCCTTATTTCTTAGTCCACAATTAAGACCAAATACATCTCTGCTACATTAATCTAACTGGCTCCCCTGAGAAGGGAGTTAAGGTAGAGTTGACTCTGCCATTTGTCCTTTGATAAGTCCCTTTTAACTTTTAATTTTAAATCATATACATTGATTACTGTTTTTATTCCACTTTAATAATAAATAATGCAGATTAAGGTTTTTTTTGTTTCATGGCTCTTTAGTGCATTTGTTTGAACTGTGGAACTCAGATTAAGAAACTCTGTAATGAAGGATGGATTCTTGGAAAATAGCCATGTTTAGGCGGCTTTGGACATTCCCAAAGGGAGATTGTACACCTGTTCCATGCAAGCTACGTAACTGTAACTTATAATTCCTAGACCATTTAATGTTGTAGCCAAACAACAGAAGATTAGTTCAGAATTAACATTTCACCATAGTTTAAGTGTAGAAGAATGAGCTTCTGCCAACCATTGGCTCTTGTGCTCCTTCCTTCTTGCACATGATAAGAAGAGACTTAAACTTCCAATTTCACTTTAGATCAAAACAAAATTATTTGTTATATATAAGCTCAGAGAACTGTGGTTTGTTGTGAGTATAGTTGGTTAAAACAAGCCAGGATCAAACAATAGTTTAATATCATAGTTTGTTAATTAACTATATTTAGAAGTAACTAACCATAATTCCCCAAGTTTGTATGGAACATAGAACTGTGGTTTATTCTCAAGTGGAAGCTTTCAACCTCCTCATATAGGAAAGAGCAGGAGAGGACAGGGGATATTGCCTGGGTTCATAGCTTGTAGTGACTCATTCCTGTAGCACTAAACTGGAATTTAGTGTTAGGTCTGAACTGGGCCAAATGTCTTGTGCTTTGATGTTTTACAGGTTACAACATATTTCACCATTAATTAATGGGATTAATTTGAAATTAAACGTTAATTAAACATACTTCCATATTGCACCTTCAGTTAGGTAGGAATTACAAATGGAACATTTTCATAGGCTATAGTAATGTTAGCAATACCTAATCCTACATGGTAAAATGTAGTTTTTGGTGGTTCTTGCAATTCTTCATTTATGATCTTATCTACAGATTGGTATCAAAGTGTTTGATAAGATGAAAATGGTGTCTCTAAGCTTAGATTATGAAAGTCTGATTTGCAGGAAATGATGAACTCAGTTATTTCTCTACAATGTCATAGAATTCTATAGTATTCAGTACTAGGCAGATTTGGTGGCAAATATTGGCTGTGCAAGGGCTGCACAACTTTGGCCCTCAACCCCAGCCATAGTGGCCAGTAATCAGGTAGGATGGAGCTGTAGTCCAGTATCTGCAGGAGGGCTGAAGTTGTGTAGCCCTGTTCTATTCCCTGTATTGTACCGTAATTTGGGGTAGAAACGGCGCATCAATGTAAAAGCCACAGTAAGGAAAAAAGGCTGGAAAATTGCAGACAGCCAGCAGAAATGCTGCATCGGCGTAAATGCCACAGTTAGAGGGGGACATCATGCTTTTTTTCGGTTGTGTTGAACACTTAAATTTTTTTACTACCATCCAGCTAAGTGGTGCAGAGCTTCTGCCTTTTAGGATCGACCGTCAACAGTAAAGGATCCAGCAGTCAAGAAATACGCCACAGACTAGCACTTGCTAGGGTTGCAATGAAGGCCTTGGAAAGGATATTTAGATGTCGTGACATGTCTACACCTACGAAGATTAGAATCGTTCAGACAATGGTTTTCCCTGTGACACTCTATGGATGTGAAAGCTGGACTTTGAAGAAGCAGGATAGAAAGATTATTGATGCTTTTGAACTTTGGTGCTGGAGAAGACTTTTGAGGATACCATGGACAGCCAGGAAAACAAACAAATAGATCATAGAACAAATCAATCCAGAATTTTCACCCGAGGCACAAACGACCAGGCTCAAACTATCATACTTTGACACATTATGCGAAAACCCACCTCCTTTGAGAAGTCCATAATGCTGGGAAAAGTTGAAGGAAAGAGAAGAAGAGGATGACCAGCAGCAAGATGGATGGACTTGATTACGACAGCAATGAATGCACCACTGAGAAACCTTAAAGGCCAAGTTGAAGGCAGATCATCCTGGAGAGAATCTATCTATATGGTCGCTAAGAGTTGACACTGACTTTACAGCACTTAATCAATCAATCACAGCTAAGTTTAAAATTTTACTACAGGTAAGCATTGCAATGTTAATCACTGGTAACCCATATTCTCGTCAGTCTTCATGCAATGAAAGGAAATGAATGCAGTGAAAGGAAATTAAGACATAACTGCTGAACCTTTTTATTTTATTTTAACACATCACATTTCAGAAGTAATTTCTCATTACACTTCATAGGAAACCACATTTTATTTATTTTTAATCACATCACATTATAAACTTATTGTACTTTAAAGGAAACACTGGTTGCTTTTTTTGCGCACCACATTCCAAAAGTTATAAATTTCAAATTGCTCTTTAAAGGAAAACTTCGAAGTCTGAATTATTACTCTCCAAAATAAAACGGATTAACAAGGTCTCATCTAATTTTTCTGGATAGTCTGCATCTTTGTCATTTTCGTCCTCTTGTGAAGTGTTAGTTGCATCGCTTTCAGCATTTTCAGACTGTATAATTCCAGCTTCTGTGAAACCAGAAATCACTGAAGAAGTTTTAACAGCTTTCCTTGCTACCGAAACCCATTTTGCAACCTTGCTGTAGGTTGCTTTGAACATTTTCCTGCCCTTTGTGAATGAATGCAGGCCTTTGCTCATCTAGTTTTCCTCAACACTTCCGCATTTCACATTTAAATGCCTTGTTCACGGATAAGTCTAAGGGCTGTAAGATTTTGGTCAAACCACCATGAATCAAAGCTAGTGTAGCTGATACCTTTTTGCATTCATTTTTAACTAAATCCAGTAAGTGTGCACACTTCGAGTCCATTATTAAAATACCATGTGGTTGGAAAAAAGCTCCTTTTCTTCTTTTTCATTCACAGTTCTATTTGGGGGACAGTCAAACGTCAGTGGAACTTCATCCATAGTTATTACTTGTGATTGCACAAATTTCCGCCACTCAATAACATTTGCAACAAACTTTTAAAATGCTGATTCCCCTCCCCCCGCCAATTCTTCAGCAGCTACTGTCCCATTGTTGTTTTAGTGCACACAGATACATTCTTTCACCTCATAAATCTGTAGCACCAACACAGGCTACCTTTAAAGTAAGTTATTCCCATTTGTTGTGCCATTAAGTTTGCTTGTAGGTGGATTTTCACAGTAGAGACTGGCAGGAAGGCAGAAAGGCGGGAGTGGGATCCCAGGGACCAGGCAGAGGTCTGGGAGCCAGGAATTTATTTATTTTAAGACCAGGATCTCACAGCCAGGAGTGCTGCATAGACTGGGTTAGGAAAAAGGGCCAGCCTGGAGATGAAAAGTGAAGCAGGAGTGAGAATCAAGGCAAGGAAAGGCAAGATACCTCCGCCAAAAGCAAGACGTAGTGAAAAGCAACTGTTGGATCCAAGGAAGAAACACCTGGTAAATCTGGGGTAGAGACACATTGATTGATTGTGTCTTGGTTGCTTATGGGAAAAATCTTGCCCGAAGGCATTATGCTAATCACAACTTGAAAAGGTGGACAATGGGGACAAAGGACAGGATGAAGCATTGCTCTTTTCAGTTTGCTGGGTGTGCTTCCTTTTATTTTATTTATTTATTTATTGTTAAATTTATATACTGCCTTTCATTAAAAACAATCCCAAGGTGGTTTACAAAAGTTAAAGAACATAATAAAAATGACAGTATTAAGCTAAATATATGAGAACAAATCTGATTTAAAATATATAATATACAAACACAAAAACTGTACATGGATAGAAACACACAGAAGCAGCAGTAAAACAATCATGTAAAGGCCTGGATAAAAAGGCAAGGTTTAACAAGCTTTCTAAAAACTGTGATGGAGTCTGAGGAGCGAATGGCTGAGTACAAAGTAAAAAGCATGAGAAAGGCCTAAAACACCCTTGCTCTCTGTGGGGTGAAATGCTATGGATGCATCAAGGTTAATTTTGTGTCCTTTTAGAATACCTGGGAGTGACTAAAAAGTAAACAAGCTAGTTTCCTGTGCCCTGAGCCAACCATTAACATACTCGTTAGGAGAGGAGATGACCTACTACCTTCTTATCACTCCTGGTGATATCTTGACTTGATCCACTGTGCCAACATAGGGAGAATACTCGGTTAATTCTTGAAAAGAATAGTGCTGATTCATTCATGTTCACCCTGGCATTTCCCCACCTGAAAGCAATCAGGGAGGCGAGCACAGTGAGATACTCCTGCAGTCCATTAACTTGAGAGCTATCATTCCAGGCTACCTGCCAAATATCATGCCTTATGAGCTAGCTCATGCAAATAAAAAATATAGATCTCATGGTCCTGTGGGATCTGAGCAGAAAAATGTGGGAACTACCAACCCGTAGCCCCAAGCTAGGCATAGGGGTGCTCCTGGGAGCCCCCGAACAGGCTCTCTTGGTAACACTGTTTCACCTCTTCTCTCTGCAAGGTTCTTTTCATCTGCTAAAGTAACAACAAGAGATAGCTGTGATGTAGTAAATAAGACCAGAAATTGAACTGTATCAGAGTTGACTCAGTTTGTACATTTTAATTTTAATTCTGTATGATGCTTTCTTTTCTTGTTTTAAAAGAATCCATTGAGATGAAAGTGAAAAAGTCATTTCAGACCCCAATTCTCACCTCTGTAGTGCTTTTAATTCACTGGTGGTGCATCAGTACAACTATACAAAAAGGTTGTAGAGCACAGTTTCTTACCCTCCCCCAACAAACCCCTGTATGGCCCTTTTTCATAAAATTTTAATCAGGTCAGAATTTTGAAATCTCAGCATAAAACTGTGGGTCTCCTTTGATCTATTAGAAAGGTAAACTTCTAATGAAGAGTGAATGGGATCACCTTTGCTTCTTGGGGTAATAGAATAGAAAAAGCAAACAAACACATTTTTCTTACTGCCACATGCCTCTCCTTAATAATAAGTTTTGTCTCTTTTGCAGAAAGAGATGCTGTATAAAGTCTCATTAAATTAGCTGACTGATGGAATAAATACACAGGCCATGGCTCTCCTGTCCGTAGTAAACTAGGGAAGGGTCTTGCTATCATAGACTTTTGCTTATTTACATAAGTCTTGGACTCCTCTTACAGATATGTAAATTATTCTGGTTAAAACTAAATGCTAAAGTCTACACCATTAGTCTTCCACTTCATGATCACCACATGGGGCTGTTAGAGGGATAATGTACCATACAATACACGGTTTACTTTTAATTAATAGGAAAAAAATGTGAAATGAATATTAAATGTAGCTTAATGTGAAAGCAAGCTCAAAGCAGTATGGCTGTGTGTATGTAATGTGTGTGTGTGTGTGTGTGTGTGTGTATTCAGCTTTGCTTTGAATCAGGGGAAAAAAAACCCAATCTCCCCCCGCCCCCCCAATGTAGTAACTTACTCTATCACAAATGTTGGGATGGAGTTGAGAAATCAGTGAAACAACTTGCAGAACATGTAGGTCCAGCTTGCAAGCATGTCCACACAAAAAAAAAGAAAAAAGAAAAAGATCCAATCACATATTTTACTTGCCTCCTACCTAATGGTGCAGCGGGGAAATGGCTTGACTACCAAGACAGAGGTTGCCAGTTTGAATCCCCGCTGATATGTTTCCCAGACTATGGGAAACTTCTACATCAGGCAGCAGCAATATAGGGAGGTGCTGAAAGGCATCATCTCATACTGTGCAGGAGGAGGCAATGGCAAACCCCTCCTGTATTCTACCAAAGACAACCAGAGGGCTCTGTGGGCACCAGGAGTCGACACCGACTCGACGGCACACTTTACCTTTACCTCACACATACCTATGTTAGTTTAGATAACTAGATAATGATTCATAATGCAACAGAACAATACAGGATTTGAGGAAGCCAAAACAAAAAGTTCCATATTGGGGCAATGCTGATTGCCTAAAAGTAAAAAAGGGTGGGGTGGAGGGTGGGGAGGAAAAGAACAGATAATCAATATATAAAGGTTTTTCTTCTCAGTTGCCTGGAAGTAACTTGACCAAACCCAAGGTAAATGGGCAAGTGGCTACTTAAGTGACCCCCTCCACTTTTTACATGAGAGAAGGGAAGGGATTCTAGTGGGCGTGGGCACATTGGGAGCCTCATGAATAGTGATGTCACCAAATTTCATATTTTTTTTGTCTTGGAAAAATGTGGCTGGTCAAAATGTTGCCTCAAATACAGGGCAAGGATTATGGTTCTGAAAAGTTTTCAATAAATAACAATCAGGATCTAAAAGGGTTCAACCAGATGGGCAAAAGGGACAAAAAGAACTCTGGTCTGAAACATTTTCTCCTGTTCAAACAAATATCTGAGCCAGATAAGAATTTCCCTATCTCCTTCCCATCTCTGCAGATTCAGTGAGTGCAATGGATGGAGAAAGGGAGGAAAGTCTCTTATCCCCATATGTGGCATACCAGCATGTGCTGTTTTCCTAGGACCATTGACAGATTGTTGATAGAAGGGGGTTTAAATGCAGACCAGAAGGGATGGAGAGGGATTGGATTCTCTTGCACTTCCCTTGGTGTTACTGGAGCATTACAGGCCCAATATGCCTTGGGACTGGGATTGGGATACTCGGAGATGGGCAGTATCTAAAATATATGTTTTTAATATTTTTGTATTTTGTATCTAAAATACATTTGTTCAGGTATTTTGTATTTTTAAAGTTCATTGCTGAAACCAAAATACATCAGCCAGTCATTACTTTGTTTTGCTTTGCTTCAGGAGTTGCCTTTTTATTGCAAGCAAGCAGCCCATTAGCATCAGCAAGCTCGTATGCTCAAGTTCATCAGTCAGTTGAACAACCCAGTCAGTCCTGTGTTGTCTTTGTAGCAACTCAGCAAGCAAGTTATTAGGAGGCATGCCCTTTCACTCTAGAATCCTCTAATTAGAAGTTGTATACAAGGAGAAAAGCAAATGATAACTGGCTTGACCAGTTTGAAATGACCAGGCTTCCAATGATCAGTGAACACCCACATTGGGATGCTAATTCTTCCCCCACCTCCTTGGAAGGTGGGAGGATTTGCAGGCATGTGGATTAATTAAGATTTGCCTACATATTATCCTTCTCTGGTCTACAGTACAGCAATCAGCAAAGCACTGTTATGAGGGCAAGAGGTAAATAATTATTTTATCTTCTTAAAAACTCTTTGCAAACACTTTGGGCTCAGGGCCAGCTGGGAATCAAGGTCTTATTCCCTGCCAGCTGCTAACCTGTTTGTTAGGTATTTGGGGAATTGGGGGCTGTTCCATCCTGGGTACTGTATTTCTTTGTAGGGTTGTGGTGGGGGGGAGAGTGGGAAATTTTCAATTGCTTCCTAATTGCAAAGGGGTGAGAGAAACTGAGAATCCTTATGTTTGTGTGGCTGGAAAAAGGTCCTATGTTTCCTAAGTGTAGGGTCCAGTGCCCATCCAGTCCATCATCCAGTTTTTATTATTATTATTATTATTTATTTTTACATTTATATCCCGCTCTTCCTCCAAGGAGCCCAGAGCAGTGTACTACACACTTAAGTTTCTCCTCACAGTAACCCTGTGAAGTAGGTTAGGCTGAGAGAGACGTGACTGGCCCAGAGTCACTCAGCATGTATCATGGCTGAATGGGGATTTGAACTCGGGTCTCCCCGGTCCGAGTCCAGCGCTCTAACCACTACACCATGCTGGTTTCACACAGTGGCCCACCAGATGCCTCTAAGAAGCCTAGAGGCAAGAGCTGAGGGCCCTCTCTCTTGCACTTGCTCCCCTGCAACTGGTATCTTGCCTCTAAGGTGCCTGGATCTGGCTACACACAGCCTTGTAGGAATAAGAGAAATGCTTATATCTGTCATGCTAGATTGCTGAAAATGCTTTGCTAAGCTTTTTCTGTGTTCATTTTATGGGAAGTGTTTGGGGATATGATCTTGTGTATGTTTTGTACTTTGTTGTGCTATTACTAGTATTAGTAGGATGCCATAGGCTTGGCTATGTAGGCTACATGATGAGTTAAGAGTCTAGTATTCCCCCAAACTCACTGGTGATGAAGCCACCCTGACTTTTTGGATGTTGTCCCATTTCCAGCAGTTTCCAGCAGCAGAATACTTTCCCTACTGACAGGTTGTGTGTTGCTGGGCGGAGGATGTGACAGAATGGGCCTTTGTTTGGCTTAAAAACACATTCCAGTTTTATATCAGAATTTCCCTCAATTCCAAAAGCCAATTTTGGCCTGGGCCCACGCCTACCACTTCTGTGGATTTATTGTCTCTCACTTGTTTGTCAGGAATCTTGTTCCTATTGTTTGGAAAACTCTACCTTGAGGGAGAAACATTAAACTTTTGATTGTTTTGCCTATCTCCAAGACCGGAGGGGAGGGGAGGGAGTCTTGCGGTTGGTGTTTCCAACATGATACTTTGGCGTTAGTTTAGCTTTGTTAGCTGAGACCAGGCTGCATGGCTCCTGGGAATGTGCAAACTTCATCACGATGTAAGCTTTTGTTCTCTAACTGCAATTAGAGAACTAAGAGCTACCAAGCCTCCAGTCTAACGCCAGACAGGAAGAAAGGTATAGCGCTTGTACATTTTTACCACTTTGCTTTGGTTGCCTGTGAACTGTCCTACTTTTTATATCTACTTAAATAAACTAGCTTTTGATTGCTTTAAACTTGATCTGGCTGGAAACGTGTTCTGATCTGTCTCCCTATGTTCCTGCTCTTGCTACATTCTCTTTAAAGATGTTTTAAGGCATTTTGGCTATATTTTTAATTCACCTTGGTTCTAGATAGAACAAGGAAGGTGTTGATGTTAGTTCTGTCTTACAGGAGACTGAAGGCAGCTCTACGGGAGGACTCATTTAATTCATGTAAAAAGTTACTTGATTTTTATTTTGGATTGTGGGCTTCAATTTACAAAATGAAAAATATATTCCATTTTTAAAAATATGTGATCAATTGTTGATAAAGAGTAATTTCTATAAATATAAATAATGAATACATATAGATAAATACACCTGTGCCTGTCCTGTGGACTGGGTTTAGCCATAGGAACGTAGGAAGCTGCCCTGTATGGAGGCAAACCCTTGGTCCATCTAGCTCAGTATTTTCTACACAGACTGGCAGCAGCTTTTCCAAAATTGCAGTCAGTAGTCTCTCTCAGCCTGTTGCTGCCAAGGAGGGGAGGGCACCTGGAACCTTCTGCATGCAAGTGCTCTTCCCAGAGTGGTCCCATCCCCTAAGGCAGGCCTGCTCAACTTCAGCCCTCCTGCAGATGTTGGCCTACAACTCCCATAATCCCTGGCTATTGGCTACTGTGTCTGGGGATTATGGGAGTTGTAATCCAAAAACAGCCTGGGCTCCTGTTGAGCAGGCCTGCCCTAGGGGAATATCTTACAGTGATCACACATGTAGTCTCCCATTCAAATGCAAACCAGGGTGGACCCTGCTTAGCAAAAGGGAGAATCCATGCTTGCTGAATTCTAAATTATCACCTCTCCTACTATGCCATGTCCCCCCACCCCCCGCCGTTTTAGAAGTCAACACCTTTAGTTTTGGAATTACTGATCTGTTAGAAATCTGTTGAGAGCAATAACAAAATTTTATTATTCAGAATTTCTGCTTTAACCCCCCCTTCAGTTGTTTAAACATGTTCCCAAGCATAAACTAACTAGAAATTTGTCTGAACCACATGGTATCTGAGAGATTTGAGTTCTAAAGATCTAACTAAAATGTTCCTGTGAAAATGGGGCGAGGTTGGTGGGAAGGGAGAAACATGGCAAAAAGAAAAAGGGCATTATGTTGTTGCTTTGGAATTATTGATCTGACTGAGTGTTAGAAATCTGTTGAGAGCAATATGATTCACAGCCCCAGGAGGCACAACTTGAGTTATTTAATCTTTGAAAAACTTGTATTGCTTAAAGGAAATGGAAACAAGTTTTGATAAGTAACAAACACCTCAAAATTGTTTCCTCTTTCAGGCATTGTATTTTGTATTTTAAGATGTATTTTAAAATACGATTTTGTATTTTTAGTGGTTGTCTACGAATTATTTTTTATTTTGTTTCGAAAATACTTTTTTGTAGCATTTTGTCGATCTCCGGGGATACTGAGCTATTTTCTGTGCGGGGAAAAAAATCCTACCTTCCTTTCCCATTCCAAACTAACTGGATCATCTTACCCCATCACTTACCCATGAATATTTACAAAAGTTGTTATCAGTACTTTCTAGACACACTAGGACTCCCTCCCTAGGAATTTTGTCATGTTTGATGAGCCTGGTGCTAAATAATTGTGGTGTGTGTGTGTATAATATTTTATATGTATTCACACATAAGTTTTTAATTAAAATGCAATTTCTTTGCATTATTATTATTTTAGGTGTTATTGACTGGTTTGTTTTATTCAGACATCGAGTCTTTCCCAAGGACCTGGGATGCCAGAATTTTATTGTCAATGTTGTTGCTGTTGTTATAGATGTCGTCGCAGAATACAGGCTGTTCCCAGTAAAGCTGCTTTTTGTAATTGGCTGATGGTGATTTCTGTGGCCCCTATGGTGTTGAGGTGCTCTTCAAGGTCTTTTGGAACTGCACCCAGGGTGCCAATGACCACTGGGATTATTTGGGGTTTTTTTTCTGCCACAGCCTTTCAATTTCAATTTGTAGATCTTTGTATTGGGTGATTTTTTTCTATTTCTTTTTCTTCTATTCTGCTATCCCCTGGTATTGCTATGTCGATTATTTTGACTTGTTTTTCTTTCTTCGCGACTACAGTTATATCTGGTGTATTGTGTGGCAGATGTTTGTCTGTTTGTAGCCGGAAGTCCCATAATATTTTTACATCTTCATTTTCTTCAACTTTTTCAAATTATTATTATTATTATTATTATTATTATTATTATTATTATTATTATTACCATTTATATCCCGCTCTTCCTCCAAGGAGCCCAGAGCGGTGTACTACATACTTGAGTTTCTCCTCATAATTATCTCCTTATAATTATCATGTCAAAATTAATCCTTCAATTTTAAAAGAAACTGGTATGAATTAACAATTCTATTTATTATGTTATGCTCAGGTATGGAATTAACTATGCATCATTATATCATGGTATCCATGATGATATTATATAATAGGCAATATTATATAATATAACAGAATGAGACAGGATTGGCGGGGTGGTATGTGGCAGGTGGCAAATCAAAAAGAAGTGTTTTTGCTCCTGTAAGCAACGTTTCCCTCTAGTGGCATCCCGCTTGTCTCACTTGGCTCACCTAGGATAAAATAGGCATCTTGGAATAAGACAAGGAATATGAACAGTGCTATAGAGGCTTTAGGAAACAACATAATCCTTACTGGTGGTACTTATTTGTAAGATTAAAGGGTTTGAGGTAAAGCTTGAAATGAGCAACTTTTTATTTCCCTTTATTAAGACAACCTGTTGTTTTTATAATAAAGATTAAAACATTGCCTTTTGAAATCTCATTTGGCAGGCAGAGTGCACAATGCAATGAATGACTCATTTGGAAATTATTTATGCATTCTTAATTGGGAATGTGATCCTTTTAAGTGGCCGCATTAGCACCATTTAAAGCTTAAAGCACAGCAAAGTACCTGGCGGTAACACAGGTTCACATAAGGCCTGAATGTTTAATACAGATGAGAAGGCTCTGCTGAGAAACCTGATGTGACTGCTGGGTAGCAAGGAAAATTCCGCTGCTTTTCTTCCCAAAGAAATACCTTCCAATCCCTGGACTAATAATCTTGTTTAGTATTATACTAGAAGGCAAACCCATTGATTATATTTGCCATACCAGGGAGAGATGTTTGACTGCTGCCTTACGTATAAGCTTCATTTTCAAAAGCCTCCGCAAAAGGTTAGGGCTTGTGTTCAAATGATCAGAACTCATGTAATAATACCACAAAGAGTGGTAACGCATCAATATTGTGAACCTCACAATGTGCATTAATGCACAAGCTCTTGCTTCCCAGTGTAGGAAGCTACACTGAACTTCATATGGCCATGAGGATTTCCATCCTTTCAACTTCTGCATCTGCCTGTTTTGACTTTCATTATTGCTGATACATTTTGCTGCTCAACAAGAACTGCAAAAGCAATCTAGCTAAGTGATTGCTGTAAATATTTGTGGTGCTCTCCAAGGTACTGTGACAAGTTCCTCTGCTGTGACTTAGAGAGCAGACCATGTTCTCCTTTTACTAACAAAAGACATGGTTTTTTAAACACCAGCAACTTAGATTATTCCTAGAGTTGGACAGAACCACAAGGTCTGTCAGACAGGACATTTTCATCAAGATGTCTACTTAGTTTACACTTGTCCACAGACACACCATCTGGCATCCAGAGTCTGAATTATGGGAGTCTCATCATGCCAGTGCCAGGCAAACCAGGATTGTACAGCACTGGTGTGGATGTAGAAGTACAGTGTGATGACTGGTTCTACATGTTATAGCAGTATGATAACTAGAGGACAGGCATGCAGAGACATCTGATTTTGTTCAATATTATATAGGTAAAAGGAAAGGTTGTGCCGTCGAGTCGGTTCGGTTGCGTCTGGCGAACACAGAGCCATGTGGTTTTCTTGGTAGAATACAGGAGGAGTTTACCATTGCCTCTTCCTATGCTGTGTGAGATGATGCCTTTCAGCATCTTCCTATATCACTGCTGTCAGATATAGGAGTTTTCCATATTCTGGGAAACACACCAGCAGGGATTCAAAACAACAGTCTCCTGCTCTCTAGGCAGGTCGCTTCCCCGCTGCACCATTAGGTGGCTTTTTCAATATAATATACACCTAGGTGGTGCAGCAGGGTCCCATTAGGACTTAAATCCTAGCCGCATTTACTTAAATTGTGCCATCAAGTTGATTTCGAGTCCTGGCGTGCACAGAGCGCACATTTTCTTTGGTAGAATACAGGAGGGGTTTACCATTGCTATCTCCCATACAGCAGGAGATGATGCCTTTCAGCATCTTCCTATATCGCTGCTGCCTGATATGGTGCCAGCGGGGATTTGAACTGGCAACCTTCTACTTGTTAGTCAAGCATTTCCCTGCTGCACATAATTGTACACATAATAAGACCTTCTGTTTAAAAGTTTATTAAACTGTAATTTATGGTGAAAGGAGGAAGTGATGACTTAGAATCATGTTTTGGAAGTTTCAAAACTGCAGGTAACTAACGGTATGTTGCCCATGGAAATAAGTAGATTTCACAGTCAATGTTACTACATTAAGTATATTCAAGATAAGCTCCCATGGCAATGAGAACAGAACCAATTCTGATCTTTAGCTCTGAGTCCATTCACTTAGGTAGTATTATCTCGATTTACACCACTGCACAATCTACTCTATGCTAATCATGTCTTCCGTGACTTCCTGCTTGACATCTAGTCTCCAATAAAAACAATGAAAATGCTCCTACTGACCTGATAGAATTTTCACTCCATCTGCCATAAGTGTGCAGTGCATGATATGAGACTGAAAACTCTTTTCTATTCTTTGTACCTGATGTAAGGGTTATTTAACATAAAAAGGAAGATCTTAAATTATTCTTCAGCTTGGACTTACAACACACATATTCTTAAATCAACAGATATTATAGCTATTTGCAAATGTTTCTCATGGTGTAACAAAAACTATTATTCAAGATCTCGCATCCCTCGCCAGATGAACTATGAACTAATAGTTCTTTTTTGCATAGTTCACTTGACAAGGAATTGGTAGATTTTCTGTGTAATTTGCTATTATCCTAAAACGCAGAGCAAACCAAAATGCCAACCTTGGCTTTAAAAAGTGATGTGTTTGAAAATGGAAATTTGTCCACTTCAAATAGCAAAATCTTAATTTCCATTAGGATTTTATGAACTGTCTGATTAAAGATCAGAAGAAACTCACATCCCTAGGAAGCCTGCTGCAATGTGCTAAGCAAGAAGATGGGAAACAAAGGCAATTATTTGTACTGGGGATGGCATATTTCATTAAATGTTTTATCAGAAAATATAGCCATATTGAAGGCTATTAGCTTTTCAAGGATTTATTTATTTTAGAAAACCACAAATCTCAGACTTTAAATGCCCCCTTTTATTCAATGGAGAATAAATGAGAGTTAAGGGTGGGGCGGGGCCCCCTGCAAATTCTTCTGAGGCATTAGATAGAATGGGAGTGCAATTGATAGGCAGTCTGGTGTTCCCCCAGCTCTAGTTCTGTACATTTAGGTTGTGTGTGTGAAGATGCTTGCCTCAAGAGAGATGATATGTGTGGAGATGGTTGTTCTTTGTCCTCCTTTTGAGCCTGGTGGTATTCCTGAAAGGATTGCTAATCACTGAGTACTGCCAAGATTTCAGTCAATTCATTGCATATACAGGTAAACTACTGTGGAGATGGCCAATTGCAAGATGTCTCCTGAGGACAGGAAGTCTTGTGGGGGGGACAGAAGAGGAGCACAATGGAACATATCCAAGTGGTTGACCTTCTGTTACAAATGCTTGGAGACTATGTCCTCCTCAACCCACCTATGGAGCTGAAACTCATGAGGTGGAAAGCATATTACAAAGTAAGCAATTTCCAGCCTCCTTCCCCACTCCTCACCAATCTTAAAATAAGCTTTGCCATGGGACATTGTTAAAAACAAGAGTGCTGGTTAATGTACAACTCTATATTAATGATTCGTAGCCCATATAATTCATGACAGGCAAAAATTTCACATGTCTCAATCTGAAAGAAATGGGATGGTGCATCTGCATAGGAGAGGAGAGCTGATCTTGTGGTAGCAAGCATGACTTGTCCCCATAGCTAAGCAGGGTCTGCCCTGGTTGCATATGAATGGGAGACTTGATATGTGAGCACTGCAAGATATTCCCCTCGGGGGATGAAGCCGCTCTGGGAAGAGCAGAAGGTTTCAAGTTCCCTCCCTGGCTTCTCCAAGATAGGGCTGAGAGTGATTCCTGCCTGCAACCTTGGAGAAGCCGCTGCCAGTCTGTGAAGACAATACTGAGCTAGATAGACCAATGGTCTGACTCAGTATATGGCAGTTTCCTATGTTCCTATGTTCCTATCTTTTGTTAAATATTTTAAACTCTTTGATAAATTCCATGAATATTGTCTTCTGATATTACTGAGCTAGGCAACAGGGCTTCTAACAGGAGTAATAGGAAATTCTTGTCCTTGCAGTCTTCCCACCACTCTTCAACTGCCCGTCCTCTCTTGTGTGATTATCTTCTCTTCTGAACAGTAATCCTCTGCACAGACTATGGAAACACACTATTGCCTAAAGCAGTTTGTATAAAGCAGATGCATGTCATAGCAGTTGGCAGCATCTGCACTTGTATCTGAAGAGCTCATTTGTAACCCCTTCCACCTCTGAACTAACACAAATGAATTATGAATATGTTTTGTGCACTAGTGTACTGTTCTATTCTGCAGCACGAAAGCAAGGATGCCAAGTGAAGCCCACATTATGGACAAATTCTCCAATCGCTCCAAACAGAAGGTCATCCACTTGGATATGCTCTACTGTGCTTCTCTGCTGTCACAAATTATGGACAAACCTATACATGGGGAGAATATGAAATCTACCTCCATGTGCAGTACTAGGAAGT
Source organism: Hemicordylus capensis (assembly GCF_027244095.1). Taxonomy (NCBI): domain Eukaryota; kingdom Metazoa; phylum Chordata; class Lepidosauria; order Squamata; family Cordylidae; genus Hemicordylus; species Hemicordylus capensis. Next base: position 184,971,931 of record NC_069657.1, on the reverse strand, counting down.
CTCTGCCATCTGCCACTGCTGCAGCAAAAAAGCTCTCTCCTGTAATATATCCTCAAAGTGATCTAACTGTGGTCAGCTATAGTAGATTCAAAGCAGGGAAAACATTAAGTCTTTATGGACACAGCTTACATCTCTCATATGCTCAATCAACTCAACAATGCAACCCTATGCACCAGTTACATTAACTGGAGAGTGTTACGATTTTGACTAAATCCCTGGCACTGGCTGACAGGTCTTGAAGATACATCAGTATTGAGAACCCTATCTTGGCATATCACCAGGGTTGCACAGCCATGGCCCCACCTCTGACACAACTCTGCCAGAAGAGGGGCTGAAAATGGGTGCTGTTGGGGGCTTGTTGGGGGAGGAGCAGGATTTAGGCAGGATTCTAACCTACTTCAGACCCTGCCCCTGCCCATGACAATGGTGTAATGTTGCATTAGCAAAAGAGGAGGTGTAAGGGAAAATGCTCCAATAGAAGTGAATGGAGAAACAACAAAACTCTCTCCTATCTCTTCCCACTCTGCCCACACAGTCACAATGGAGCACAGGGTTTCAGTGAGCTCAGCAGCCTATCATGGCACCCCAACCACAGTCTATATTAACACCTGCCGGGAATCCCTAACTCAGATGTCCGGGCATGCACAATGAGACCATATCATGCAGAGCTTACTGGGGAGAATGTCAGAGGTGAGAATGATGGCAAAAGCTGAATCATGGATTTTCTTTGCTATGAATCGTTTCCAGTTAGAAACAGAGATTATATTAATAAAGATGTACTACAAGTATCAAATATTTTAAAGTCTAAATTATAACTAATATAATGAACTGAGGTTACACATGGTGGTAACCTCCCAAAATCAAACCTAAGGAGTTCCCAGATGTGCTGGACTACAACTCCCATCATCCCCAGCCACAATGGCCTTGGCCATGGACTGGTTGGTGAGAGGGGTGGTGGCAGCAGCGGCAGCAGCAAAAGTGGGGTGGCGGTGGCTGGTGTGGGACCGGCAGTGGCTACCAGAGCGGAGCTGGAGCGAGGCCACTGGTGGGGGCTGGTTTAGCGTTGGGACCCTGGTGGAAGCCAGAGTGGGCAGGAACAAGATCGGAGGGTGGTAAAGGCTTCATAGGAGCACTGAGTCCTACCAGTTCTGAAGCAAAATGAAGCAAAACAGAAGCAGCGAGGCCTGTGTGAGTCAGCCTATTCTCCTATTTACCTCATAGACATGACTCTCAACAAAAAGACCTTTTTATTGTGCAAAGAAAAACTAAACGTTGGTAAATAGAAAAAATATAAGATGTTTTGGTGTGACACCCCATCCTCAGTTAAGTAAATCAAATGAGCATAGATGAAAACCTCAGTTCCCCAGCTGTTAAATTCCTTAGGCGTAATAACACACAGTTCCCTGACTGGTGGAGAGATAAAAGGGGGAGGGAGAGAAAAGAGGGCAACGCCTGATTCTTCTCAGAGGCTAATAAACTTCATAGCATTGGCCAGAGCCTCCCCAGTATTAATGTCAGGTCTCAATTTCTCTATAAATAATACTTCTTCCTTTATTCTCCTTCTTTGTAGGTTCCTTTCGGTCCCGAAAATAGATATTTTAGTGGCCACCATTTGGCCTTCATGCTTAATCCTCATATGCAGTGACCAGGCTTTCATTCTCTGTGCACAATGCCTCATATCTGCTAGATGTTCTTTATATCTGTCTTTCAATGACCTGCCAGTTTCCCCAATACAGAATGAAGTGCAACCTAAGCATTGAATTTTATATATCGTACCTTTAAAATCATAAAAATATAATTGTATATATTGCACAATATATACAATTCAATGCTTAAAATTCAATGAAAGATTTCACCAGCTAGTCCCTGGCCCTTTCTCAGCTGTTTCCAGGGCAACAAGGGTAGTGGTTGTTTACTCGCCCCTTCCTGCTCTGCCCACTCACCCTTTCTCCTATGAACATGCCAACTCTCCTAGGCATGTGCAAACTTGACATCACTGGGCCCTCTTTTTTCTTAAATTGTAGAAATTAAAAACATGGGGTTTTTCCAACAAAAAGGCCCTCCTATGGAAGACAGACCTTCTAAAGAGAGCTTTCCCTTAGTAATAGAGTCAGTCTGTGCTTCCCTATTTGAAATGAAAAAAATCTCATAGAAAGAGTGGGGGTGGGGGGAGAGATCCGGATGTGGTCTTGAGGTTTTATATCTGCTTTTCTACTTTTACTCCTCATCAGATAGCCATCTTCCCATGGATTCGCTAAAAACTGACACACTGGTTGAGCAGGTGATTCTGAGTGTAACAATGCCCCTTGTAGCATGGATACTGCAAGCAGAAATCTTTGAGAAGTGACAGAAGGTTGTGGGGGTTGGGGCTGGGCGAAATAGCATGATAGAATGCTGTTTTGCCTCTTCACCGATAATACACAGGCACTCCAGTGCCTGTGTAATACCTATTCATGTGACAATAAGAATGTCTTACTTGTTTTTTAAAATGGAAAAAGGAGCTGTGCAGGGTCTCAGTCTGGAACAGGACCTTGGTGTTGGAATTGATAAGGACCTTTACCATTTGCCCTAATGGTTCCAATCCAGACCTTCCCTTCCCTCGTGGCTTCTATGGGAAGCAATACCATTTATCCTAATTTGTTCCAATCCAGAACCTCCCCTCTCTTGTGGCTTCTATTTAAAATTAAATTAAATTAAATAGTTTCCACTGGCTGCTCTTTACATTTCAAATATCAAGCACCCATCACAGATATAGGGTACAGATACAACGTGTACGATTCTCCACAAGTTGAACATGATGTGCTGGTTTAGATGATAATTTGTCCACTAGCCTGTGCACAAGGAATAAGGGTGTGTGTGTGTGTGCGTGTGTGTGTGTGTGTGTGCTGGGTGCATCCTCTCTCCTCCCTCTCCCAGGTCTCAGGGGCACCTTTCTCTAACTGTATGGCGAGTTCATATGAATTGCCAACATGCACTACAAATACTAGTACGCAAATACTCATGGCACACACAAATTTGAATGTGTCTTTGTAACATCTACTTATTCATTGTAGCCTTTGTTACACTCTTGACTGTCATGAGCATGCCAGAGAAACAGCAGGAATCCAGTTTGGGGGAAGTGAAATGCATTGCTTCACTCAAACCCAGAAATTAACTTTGGGAGGAGGCATGGAATGGGAAGAAGACATCTGAGGCTTCGCCTTCTTCCCAATAGGGGTGTGCATGGAACTGGCTGGTTCGGTTTGGTTCGAGTTGACCCGAACTGGACTGGGCTAGTTTGGTACAGCACTGCCTTGAAACGCCACCCCCCCCGGGTCCGGTAGTTCATGGACCTTTTACAACCCCCCCCCCAAAACCTATCCCTTCTGAGGGGGTTCTCCAAGGCAGCAGAGGTGTGTGTCTGCGGAGGTTCCCCCTCCCCCTGCCGGCCTTCATTTCTTCAAAAACGGCCCCATTTGGCCGTTCTTTGGCCTGTTCAAGCCTTTCCTCCGGCATATCCCAGGCCACGCAGAGCCCATTGTGCAGGCGCAGCAGCTTCCAAAATGGCTGCCGTGCTGGGGAAAGGCCTGAACAGGCTGAAGAACGGCCGAAAATGGCTGTTTTTTAAGGAAGGCAGGCCGGCAGGGGGAGGGGAAGCCTCTGCGGACCCCCTGATGCCTCAGAGAAGCCCCCCGAAGTGGGTGAATTCAAAATCTTTTTTTAAAAATTCTTTTGTTACAGGTCCACAAGCCCCCTGCATGGGCAGGGTGGTGGTGGTTTCAGTCCAGGATTGAACTGAACTATGGATGGTTTGGCATGACCCTGAGTCTTCGAACCAAACCGGTTCAACTTTGAACCAGTTTGGTTCCAAACCTGCTTACACATCCCTACTTCCCAACTCAGGGGCTGGTTTCAGATGGAGGAAATGCATTGGAGATGTATTTGAAGCATTCCTCCCATGACCTTTCACAGTCAACTAGCACTAGTGAGTGAAACTGTAAGCAGTCTAAAATTTGTTTTACTGTGTGTTAAATAATAACAAGATGTGTTGCTCTACGGATCCTGCGGTTGGAGTATTAATGTCTTAACAGAAAGCATGAAGTAAAAAATGGTAACTGCACTTTCCCTTCTCATGAAAGGCTGTCAGAAAGAATGGCAGTTATGTATGTTTCAAGGGGGAAGAGGGAGGAGACTAAGGTTGGTGGGATGCACCAAGGAAAAAGCTAACGTGATGACATCTTTACTTAAAGGATGCTGCTGGAAGGATAAGTACTGTAAAATGTTCCCAGTATGTGCTCTGTTGCTCATTTGCAGGCAACTACTCGCTCTACTTTTGGTCAAGTGATCTTGTTACAGCCAATAGAATTTTGTGAAAGAAATCCCAAAGGTTAATCTATCCATTATTATAAATATTTATAAATGGGTTGGATAAATCATACAGTGTAATTATCTACCTAACTAGTCAAGCCATTAGGACATTAAATAGCACAAATCAGAACTCATTTGCTGCATTACTAGATTGATATTGATATGAAACAGCTCAGCAGCAGGGCTCATGTGCATTTACTGTGCTTTTGGAATGAGCAGAGAGCCATATAGGAATATTTCCATCAGTGTTTTGCTACTGCTTTTTAATTTATACAGAAGTCAGAAAAATACAAATGGTCTAATTAAAAACAAACCTGTGAAGACCCTAAATACACCGGCCATCTTAATATATCTTTCTGATGTTATGATTACTGTCAACAGAGCTACGTTAAGGGCGGAGAAGGCCAAAGCATGTATTCCTGGAGGGTTGATGTGTAGTTTTTGGAATGCAAATGTATTAAACTTCCAACCTTTACTTTGTGGTTTTCTATCAAACAATAACTGTTTGAAAATGATTCTTAAGCTTTATTACATGTTAGAGCTCATCACGTATATGGAATTCAGAGAAAGGACCTACCAAGTTAAGGATTTCCAGAGTCGTGACTCAAAGTGGTGTTCATGGCCGCCCTCCCATCCTCACAACAATCCTGTGAGGGACAATAGGTCAAGAGAAAAGCCTTGTTCAGACACTCGCCAAATTTGGACATAATGTGAAACCGGAGGTTGACAAACTCGCTGTTCCAACTTCAAACTGTGAATCGCATTGCAGACATTCATCCAACCATGGTTGGACAGCCTCCAGTTTCAGGGATGAGACTAAGTCCCGTGCAGCATAAGGAATTCCTATATCAGAATTTTGATTTTACCAAAGCACACAGGCCTAATAACTGTACATACATACAGATTTGCATATGTGTTCACTGTATACACATTGTACATGCATTAAGGTGCATAAGGTTTGAGTGGGATTAGATTGATTGGCTCAAGTTTGCCCAGTAAGGTTTGTGATTGAGTGCAATTTGAACCTGAGTTCCCCTAGTCTAAATCTGACACTGCAGCCACCCTGGCTTTCAGTGTTATGTTTACCTTCCGTATGCTACTGGAAGCACAACAAGGTCCAGAAGTCTCATCAACTCTGAATGGGTCAGATTTAAGATCAGATTAACTTCAAACATCTGTTTTAATCAGATCCGTTTAAAATCAGATGACGGGGTAGGAGAGCATATCTCTCACCCATCTGCAATTTTTCTTCATGTCTTTAATTATTATTTCCTTTCTTTATAAAGGCATGCATACCACTTAACATAAAATGATCAGGTCTTTAATTACCAAAGTTAACTTTTCTTTCACTTTGTGAAATATAAAAGTGGATCATATCTGCCAATCACTTTTAAATTCCTGGTTTGACTTAGAAAGGACATATGGATAACTGGTAGTCAGCCAGGATCTGTTTATTTGTGCTTTCCATTGCTCAGAAACATAGTGACTATTGTCTAGCATTGCTGCTCTGCAGAAGTTTGAATGTGCTTCTTTGCCTCACTAAAGTAATAAATGTCATCGTTGATTTATTCTTCCCTGCCCCTCCAGGCACAAATATTTAGCAAGTATACCATTAGCAAAATAAGGGTGGTTTAATTTCCCTATAAGACACTCTTACAGTGCTCTGCCTAGACTTCTTGAACTCCAGTTTTCAGCTGATTTCAGGAAGGAGAAGGCGACTGATGGTGTAGGCACCTATACTACATCTCTGAGCAGAGGAGCGCCTGGGGGTATAAGCAGCTGACATCCCCCCAGGCAATCTCTAACTTTGCCACTGTGATCTGAGGCAGTAATTCTCAAATATGCAGGACAAGGCAGACTTGCTGGAGTGTTGTTGTTTTGCTGGTTAGACAAACTGAAAAAATAATTTCTGCAATGACATTTAAATAACAATTACATTTTTCAAACAAAAAAGAACACTCTTCAGGAGCATATTCTCTTGTCAGCATTGTTGGGGGTGTATCTCCTCTTGGCATGGATGGGAGTTATAGGCACATCTGGGGAATTAGCAAACCCTTTTGCATATCACACTTTGATTTCTCTTGAGATTACCTACTACCACCAAGGTTGGGAATGATGCATTTTAGAAGTTATTTGTTTCTCTGTATATTAAATGATGAGTTCTAATTTTAGTTCAGTCGTGCCCTTCTACATATCCCACTTCTTGAAGCTTAATGTTCACTGTGCACATGCAGATGGAATTATATTTCATACTGCACCTAAATACATTTACTAGAAATGCAGCTGAAACAAACATGTTATTGATAATTCTTCTTTCTGTTAATCCAGAGATAATAATTACCATAACTATGTCATTGCACCTTGCACTCTATTATAAATTGGTTTGTTTGGGATTAGTATTTTGATTCTCTTTCTTTCTTTCTTTCTTTCTTTCTTTCTTTCTTTCTTTCTTTCTTTCTTTCTTTCTTTCTGTAAGTGTGGCCTCAAACAATATTTGGCTTTGCCTAATGATATGTACGGAAGACAAGCCTAAGTGGAACATCAGCTGTTTACATCAGCTCTAACAATTAATGCATGTTAATTTTTAATTACACTGATTGTACTACAGGCGGAATGTATGTTTTTTCACAGAACAGATGTACTAGGCAGTTTTGCTGGTGAATATGCATATCGATTAGCTGTGGCCGCTGCCAACGTTTGTGAGGCAGCCGCTTTCTAATGTGCTGACAAATATGTGCTTTACAGTCCTGGGGCAAACAGTTATGAATCCTGGGTAGTCATGCTACATAACACCTTGACCCTCTCCCTCCATCATCAACAATGGGTACCTGTTTGCCATGGCAGGAGCCCTGTGGATCTGAAGGTTCCACTGCTGAATTAATGGAAAGACTGTGGCCACCCAGAATTTGATCCTGGATAAGCAGCCCTATCTGGCATGCATTGCAATGACCTTGTTGGATGATGTGTGAGGGGCAAATCTCTCCCAGCTTCATTCACCAGGTTTTGCTATGCAGCCGCAGCCCAGCTGGGAGGTGTGGAGGCAGATCTATGGTGTTCCCATCAACCTGTCTCAGGTGTTATGTCTAGTAGCAATTGTAGAATGTATGTTCTGGATTGTGGGCCATCAGGACAAAATTGGGACTCTGGTTTCTCCAGTCTCCACTGCCCAACCACCTCTCTGCCTTAACTGATTGGGTGGTCTTAGGGGTTGTGCTGGAGTTCCCTGATTGCTTGTTTTTGGAGACATAATCCATACTGGAGGCCCCTTATCTGGTGTGGCCCTGGGATCTCATAAGCTCCTTGGGAACCACAGCACTGTTTAACCTGGTATCTGGCCCCACTAATTTTAGAGTCTCATGTGGTTCCTTTGTCATGGACAGATGGATTGAGTAGGTCCTACCCTCTGTAGGGGGTAGTGGTCGTCTTCACCTTGCTTCTACAATTAATCAAGTGAAACAGTAGGTAAACAGGCTTGGGGAATGCATTCTAAAGTTGGGGTGCCACTATAAAAAGACTCCCTATGATTATGGCAACTGACAGACAGGTTTCTGTGGGAGAAATTAGTGTTTTATCTGGCTTCCAAGCCTTGGAGAATTATGCCTAGAAACAGACAGGAAGCCACTGAAGCAGCTTCAAAAAGTAGCCTCACCATTAAATATATGCTACAGATCTCTGTGTTTTGACTTAAAGAGATTCCTCAGCACAGGAAGTACCATGAATATATGGTGTTGCCCGTGGTATGGATACTTCTCTAGCATGGTTTACAAACCATTGGTTGCAGAGGAATACTTTGGAGTTAATAAGATTGGATCCTGGTTCTATATGAGGAATGAAATGCAGTCTAGTGGTTATGGAAAACCAAAGCAGGCATATAGATGTGGCAAATATCAGAGATGGGCAAAATACTTCTAAAAATGTTTTGATACAAAACACCTGAGCAAATATATTTTAGATACAAAATACTTGGTAAACAACCAATAAAAATACAAAATAGTATTTTAAAATACGTCTTAAAAAACAAAATACAATGCCTGAAAAAAGGGAACTATTATAAGATGTGTGTTACTCATCCAAACTTGTTTCCATTTTCTTTAAGCAATACATTTTTTCAAAGATTAAATCACTTAAGTTGTTCTTTCTGGGGCTGTGAATCATCCCAGCAAAGGAAGATAACTGCTCTACAGGACCACATAATGTTAGAATTATATCTAAAAAAAAAAGCCAGTGGACAATGGGATACTCATCCAACATACTAATGTGCTTGTATTTGTCCTTCAAAAACTGGAGTATTTCTAGCTTTTTAAACACTCAATCAGATCAATAATTCTGAAACAACATAATACTCTGTTTCCTTTTGCTATGTTTGCTATGTTTCTCCATTCTCACCCTCCATGGGTATCTGCAGGCTTTTTTTTCAGTGTTTGTGTGTGTGCGTGTGTGTAATATACACAAAGGATGTAAACAGAAATTAAAACATAATAGGATGTATCCAATGTTAATCTTGCTTAGAGTAGACCCATAGAAATAACTGAAAGTTAGTCATGACAAAGGCTGCAATCCTACAGCTGTGGCATAGTCAAATGAGCAGCAAACTGTATTTTTGGTGAAGCAATCATATGGTCAAATCATATGGGGAGGAGAACAATTCCTCTAACCCCAGTTAATCTGCTCCCCCCTTTCCTCTCTCTCTATGCTGTACTTGAAGCACTGAGCACAGTGGGGGTGGGTGTTTTACAGGAGTGACTCAAAAGGATTCCCCTAACCCCAAGCTGTTACTCAGTAAGACATATAAAGAAAGCTTCTAGTTTATATACAGATCAAAAGGATTAATTTGTATATCTTCTTACAAATCAGAAAATAAAGACAATTCTAACTGCCCCGATAAGCCAATGTGATGTAGTGATTAGGTTGTTGGATGTGGACTGGGAAACCCAGGTTGAAGCCCTCACTCAGCCCTCAACCCAGGTTGAAGTCCTCACTCAGTCATGAAGCTGAGTGAGGGCTAAGTGTCAAAAGGTGTGTGGATAAAGGTGATCCGATTACCATAGTATACTTGGTCTTCCAAAAAGCTTTCGACAAAGTTCCTCATCAAAAACTCTTGAAAAAACATAGCAGTCATGGGATAAGTGGACAAGTACATGTGTGGATAGGTAATTGGTTGAAGGACAGGAAAGAGAGGATAGGTATAAATGGAGAGTTTTCACAATGGAGGGAAGTAAGAAGTGGGGTCCCCGAGGGATCTGTACTGGGACTGGTGCTTTTAAATTTATTCATAAATGATCTAGAAGCAGGGGTAAGCAGCGAGGTGGCCAAATTTGCAGATGATACCAAACTCTTCTGGGTAGTGAAATCCAAAATGGATTGTGAGCAGCTCCAAAATGATCTCTCCAGACTGGGGGAGTGGGCGTCAAAATGGCAAATGCAGTTCAGTGTTAGCAAGTGTAAGGTGATGCACATTGGGATGAAAAACCTCAACTTCAAGTATATGCTGATGGGATCTGAGTTGTCGGTGACTGATCGGGAGAGGGATCTTGGGGTCATGGTGGACAGCTCGTTGAAAGTGTTGACTCAATGTGCGGCAGCTGTGAAAAAGGCCAATTCCATGCTAGGAATCATTAACCACTACCTGGTTAAGGTTGGTCTCACAGCCACAATCCACCCCTGCAGGGGTGGTGGACCTATTAGGATGTTCTGTCCAAAAAGGCTTCTGGACCCAGTGGGATTTCAAAAGGCCTTGGAGGATTTTGACGTTGGTGCGGCCGGTGATTCTGTCGATGCCCTGTTGGGAACCTGGAACAGGGAACTCAACAGGGCAGTAGACACGATTGCTCCTAAGCGTCCCTTCTGACCAGCTGCAAAAATGGCCCCTTGGTATACTGAGGAGCTGCGGGGGCTGAAGCAGTTGGGTAGGCGACTAGAGCACAAGTGGTGGAGAACTCGGTTCAAATCGAGAGGGATCTTGGGATTGTGGTGGTCAGCTTATTGAAAGTGTCAACTCAATGTGCGGCAGCTGTGAAAAAAGCCAATTTCATACTAGGGTTCATTAGGAGGGGCTAATATTATAATGCCCTTATAGAAAACTATGGTATAGCCACACTTGGAGTACTGCTTACAGTTCTCGTCACCACATCTAAAGAAGGAAATTGTAGAACTGGAAAAAGTGCAGAAGAGGGCAACCAAGATGATCAGGGCCTAGAGCTCCTTCCTTATCAGGCAAGGCTACAACACCTGGGGCTTTTTAGTTTAGAAAAAAGACAACTGTGGGGAGACATGATAGAGGTCTATAAAATACGGCATGGTGTGGAGAAAGTGGATAGAGAGAAATATTTCATCCCATGAAATTGATTGCCAGGAAATCTAGGACCAACAAACGGAAGTAATTTTTCATACAACGCATAATCTTTTCACACAACTCATAATATTTTTCACACCATACATAATCAACTTGTGGAATTATCTGCCACAAGATGTGGTGACAGCCAACAACCTAAATGGCTTTAAGAGGGGTTTGGATAACTTCCTGGAGGAGAGGTTTATCAATGGCTACTAGTCAGAGGGCTATAGGCCACCTCCAGCCTCAAAGGCAGGATGCCTCTGAGTACCAGTTGCAGAGGAGTAACAGCAGGAGAGAGGGCATGCCCTCAACTCCTGCCTGTAGGCTTCTAGCAGCATCTGGTGGGCCACTGTGTGAAACAGGATGCTGGACTAGATGGGCCTTGAGCCTGTTCCAGCAGGACTGTTCTTATGTTCTTAAGCCCTCACTCAGTCAGATCACTGGGTGATCTCAGCCACTCACTATTTCTCAGCCTAGTCTACCTTTTTCTCCCCACCCTTCTCGTTCTCACCAACTTTATAGGCTGTTGTGATGAAAAATATGGCTTGTAAGACTTTAGAAGCTTTCAATCCAGTCTAAGCAAGCACAGCTGTATTGTTCTGTGTGTCGCACAGTGATACTGAGGCTGTTCTTACAACCAGCCTAACCCAGGCTAGGGCAGCCCAGCCTGGATTAGGCTGCTTGTGTGAAGTGTTGGGCTCCTCATGGATCCCAGTGCTCCCATGCAGCCTGACTGCAGCTGTTAGCTGAGGTTAAGGATGTGAGTGCACCCTTAATCCAGCTGCCAGGTATCGTGTGCCTCTTCGGGCAGTGTGCAAACTGAAGAGACACAGAGATGGGGGAATGCCCCAATGCACCATGCATGGTACATTGTAGGATACATTGTGACCGGAACAATGAATTCCAGCCACATATTACTCCATGCTCCCTACTGGAGCACTGTTTGTCTGGGTGCATGGGAGGTGTGCCAAAGACCTAGGGTTTGGTTTTCTGGGCTGGGGGGAAGATGAGTTAAAAACAGCCTTCCCCCATCACTCTCCCTGCCTGTTCTCAGCAATGGGAAAATCACCTCAAAGTGTCATCTAAGCACTCAGCATGCCCTCCAGCAATCTGAACACAAATCTCCCTAAAGATGAACTTATCTATTTGGCCTATCTATTTCGCCTGGCCTTCTAGGGTTTTTTTTAAAAAAAACTGTTTTAAATGTTTTAATTGTTAATAGTTTTAAACTGTTTAAAAATGGTTTTGTATTGATTGTTTTTAAAATGACCAATTCGTGGATTTTGTTTTTGTTACTGTGCGTAGCCCAGAGCTGTTCAGATGGGGTAGTATATAGATGTAATAAATAAATACATAAGTTTTCAGACAGAGAGTATGCTGATGCTTTGTTTCACAGAGAGGAAAGAAAAGGAAATTTGCTACTATTAGTCAGCCGCAGTAAACAATAGGGGACACAGAGAGGAAGATATTTGTAAACTACTCCACCAATCAACCTGCCTAAGCCTGGCAAGTTGCAAATTTACACAGAGACTGGACCAGAAGAACTTCAGCCTCTTCAAGTCAGTTCAGTTTCTAGTTGCAGCATTGCAGCTAGAAGGACAGAGAAACTTTAAAGCAAGTGAGCTGTGAAATAGGGAGTCCTCTTGTATCCAAAATTTGGGTTGTGGGAGAGCTGCTCCCTCTTGCTGCACCCCTCCCAGACTCCCACGCCACCCTCACCCCTCATTTCCCATTTTACTTACAGGGACAGTCTCTCTCTCCCCCCCCTTTGATTTTCAAACTTAGCTGGCTGACCAGCAGCAGAGTAAAACTATTCAAACTTCAGGGGGCAGAGAGGGAGGAACAGAGCACCCACAGGAGAATGCTTGGAAGCCAATGGGCTGCCTGCTTGCAATAAAAAGCAGACCCTGAAGCAAGAAAGCAAAGCAACGATTGGCTGAGATGTATTTTGGTTTTGGCAATGTATTTTAAAAATATAAAATACCTGAGCATATGTATTATAGATAAAAAAATACTTTTCTGAAAAGTATTTTAGATACAAAATACAAAAGTATTGAAAATACATATTTTTAGTACTTGTATTTTAGATACTGCTCATCTCTAGGAAATATACTTGGAAAGACAATGGTGGCTTTAAATGTTTTATTTATTCATTTAACACATTTTCAGACTGCCCAAAACACAAGTTCTCTGGGCGGTTTACAAAAAAACAATAAAAACTACCAATAAAAAGATTAAAACATTTCAACAATTAAAATTTAAAACATTAAAATGATTAAAACACACTTAAAACAATGTCTAATTAAAAGCTTGGGTGAACAAATGCATTTTGACAGCCTTTTAAAAAGTTGTAAGAGATGGGGAGGCTCTTATTCCAGCAGGAAGTGTGCTCCAAAGCCTCAGGGCAGCAATGGAGAATGCCCGTCTCCGAGTAGCCACCAGACTAGCCGGTGGCAACTGCAGATGAACCTTTCCAGATGATCTCAACAGGCGGTGTGGTTCATAGCAAACAGGACGTTCTCTTAAATATGTAAATTGGGACACAGATAATGTGGTTCATTTAAAGGAAATTTATTGGTGTGATATATTTTCTTTTAGGAATTTATACCCCACCCCCCCACACAAAAATAATCCCCAAGGCAGTTTACAGAAATAAAAATAATATTAAATAAAATATACAGTAATAGTTAAAAACATTAACTATTAAAAAGACAAGCAAAATGAAACTCCAGCTTAATTTAATTTCTAACTTAAAAGTTAATGATTATAAAATGAATAATAAAATGCCTTATGGAACAGGAAAATTTTCAGAAAAGGCTTTAATGTATAATGTAATGCATCATATTAAGAGCAATTAGAAAGTGAGATGCAGTTGTGTTTCCAAGATGATTTTTTATCAGCTATAGTCCCAGATGTGGGATAAGACAAAGAGCCTATTTAGTGGTCTCAACTACTTCTCTCATCAGAAGTACTCCATGGACCAGTTCAAACTATATCAGCCCCAGCACATGTGAAGAAGGAGAGGGCACGCTGAAAGTGTGCCCATCAGGACATCCGCAGATGTGCTGATACCCTCTTAGCTCATCCCTTGATCATCTATGGGGGCTGTTAGTCTGAATGATCCCTACACATGTACCCCAAATACTTGTTTAAACAAGTTTTTGTAGTGTGTATTTGGGGGGCATTCAAAGGAACAGCCCCCACATTCGATCGAGTGGCAAGCTGGGAGGGCATCGGCAAATCTATGGAGGATGGAGAATGTCCTGATGGGCATGCTCTTAGCGTGCTTCCTCCTCCTCCAAATATGCTGGGCTTGGTGTCATTTGAACTGGACCCCTGATATTGACTTCTAGGCCCTATCAGCATTATGTAGTATGAGTACACAAATGTCTGTTCACTCACAGATGTTTTTGTGTGAACGACTGCACCCACATTCATTTTAAAAGGGAACTCCAGTAAAAGCCTCTCAAATGCTGGTACAGATCAGAAGTATACTTGTGTTCAAGTTAATGTATGAATGACTACCTGTGTACAGAACTGTATCTGTGTATACTGTACACTTATCATATGAGTATTGAATATAACATGTGAATAGGGCTTAGTAAAGTCAGAATGGAGTCTTCTGGGAGAAAGGCTCGATCCCTGCTAGGGATATGCAAAATGTTCCAAGCTTAGAATATGTAGTTTTGAGTGTTCCAAACTTGGAACAGAATGCCCTTCAAATGAAGGGCCTGTTCCGAGCTCGGAATGGAATGACCCCGTTCCGAGCTTGTAACTCTCGAAATGTTGCAAGTGCCAGTTTGGACTCCAAAATGTTCCAAACACCAGTTTGGACTCTTCTGGCCTCTGCACACGTGTCAGCCATTTGCATGGTCAGCACTACCACACAGATGGCTGTAGCACATGTGCAGAAGCCGGAAGAGAATAGGAGAGCGCACGAAACCGGCTGGTCTGGTTCGAATCCTAACTGGACTGGACCAGTTCAGTCCGGCACCCCCTTGAACCTACCTGGTCCAGTTCAGTCCTAGGGAGCGGGTTAATGAAGTTTTTTTTAATGTAACTTTTTAAAAAACTTACCCCCTTCGGGGGAGTTGTCCAAGGTGGCAGGGGTGGGGTCTGCGGAGGTCTCCTTTTCCCCCGCCGGCCTCCCTTATTTCAGCTCCTCGGCCGGTTTTCGGCCTTTCCTCCATGGCGCAGTGGCCATTTTGGAGCCTCCCACGCCTGTGCAATAGGCCTCTGCATGGCCTGGATTGGTAGTTCGGTTCGACCCTGAACAGCCGAACTGAATCGATTCAACGTCAAACATGTTCAACATCAAACCTGTTTGCACATCCCCAGAAGAGCGCCATTGTGGAATGGAGCTTGGAATGGGGTCATTCCATCAGAACAACCAACTCGACTGGCTGTTCCAACAAAATGTTCTGGTCATTTGCATTCCGTTCTGAGCTTAGAAGGGAATGCAAATGGAATTCCATGCACATTCCTAATCCCTGCCTTGGCCTGTTGTTTCCCATCTGCATGATTGTACCCAGCAGACCACAAAATATCTTGCTTGCTTGCTAGCAATTCTTTACCTGAATTTTTTAAAAAATATATATCCTCCAATAACTCCCAGCTACTCTGTAAGCCACTTAATGGCGCAGCGGGGAAATGACTTGACCAGCAAATCATTGGTTGCCAGTTCGAATCCCCACTGGTATGTTTCCCAGACTATGGGAAACACCTATATTGGGCAGCAGCGATATAGGAAGATGCTGAAAGGCATCATCTCATAGTGCATGGGAGATGGCAATGGTAAACCCCTCCTGTATTCTACCAAAGACAACCACAGGGCCCTGTGGTTGCAAGGAGTCGACACTGACTCGACATCACACTTTACCTTTACTGTGTAATATAAAAGTAAGGAGCGGGCACTGTCAAACTAAAGCAAAGCAACAGACTGTGCTAGACTGAGCAGACTTAGGGAGACATATTGGGCCTAGCAGCATGGTTGGCAGCAAATTATGTGCAAGCAATGGGAGAATAAGTTTATAGAGAGTTCTCCTTGGTGGTCAAAATGAGTGTGATATTTTGCCATCATTATACCCAAGCTGCTGTTGCTGAGTTTACTGGTGCTTCGCTCACACGGTCTACACACAACCCACTCCAAGTTTTGAGTATCCTTTCTTCTTTTCTTTGGCTGCTTCTGAGGAAGCACTCCTTGTTTTGGTTTGAGCAGGGAGACTGACAGGCAATTCTTTGCAGCAATATTGGCATCTGGCAATCAGCCTTTTTCTTGGATCTCTAGTAATTACTCACTTTAGTAATTACTCTGCTATCTCATTTATGTTGCACAAGCTCAATTAAAAAACAAATTATGGTTTTTAGAGATTCCTAAACTCAGCCAAGTTACTAGGATTTTAAGAATGCAGGTTCTTTGAATCCTGTACATTGTACTTACTGGTAGAGATGCAAATGAAATCTCTGTTTGGACTCTGATTGAATTTGTGGGTCTGCTAAATTGGATATGTTTATTGGAGTGAAAGTCCACCAAAGATTCCAAAATTTTGAGTTAGAATTTGGCGTATGCACAAAACCAAAAATCATGGTTAAGTTCAAATTCAAATCAATTTGAACTGAACCACGTTGTGCTGAACCTATTCAGTCAAACTGATCAGCTGGTCCAGTCCGTTCAATCAAATCGGTTTGGTGGTTCGGGCGGCAATAGTTGTAAAGGGGAATCCGGTGCGGAGTCCCCTTTACAAGTAAAGGGGTGTTAAAGTCTCTTCCCTGGCTCGCTGCTCCATGCCGCTCATCGTCCCCATCCCCAGCTGTATCAGTGGCCAGATTGCTCTTAAAACACAGGCTGCCCATGCGTGCACAGAGGCCAGAACCATGCCACCACCGCATAGGCAAGCTATGTTTTAAGAAAAATCCGGCTGGCGATATGGCTGCAGATGCGGGCAGTGAGCTGTGGGGAGCAGCAAGCAGGGAGCTGGGTATGAGACTTTAACAACCTTTCTCGCCAGATGTAGAACCAGCCTGGTTTGATGTGAACCAGTTCTGTGTTGAACAGTTTGTGCACACCCCTAGTTAGAATTGGATTCTAAAAAAGAATGCCAGAATCTTTCATGGTTTTAGAGACACAGGAATTTTTCAGGCCAGGTGGTGGTGGTAATAGTGGGGAAATCCTGTTCCCTTTTCTTTATTTTTGCAGTTAAAAAACAACAACAAAAGTGAATTTCATCTCATTTCCAATTGTGGCAAGTCCATTGCTTGGCTATATAGAATTTTTCTCTTACTGACTTTTGCTGCCCAGTGTGCTATTTGTTGATTCCTGACTGCCGTTGTGAGCCATCCAGGGACTCCATCTGGCTTTGCCCAAGACAGATCCCGTTGTCAGTAGCAACCAGACATTCACAGGGCTGAGGTGATGTGACAGCTGGTGCCAACCATTAAAAGGTGACTGTAACTATTAGACTCCATGAACCATGGTCAGTGAATGGTCATGAGCCCATGCCACTGGGGCCTACACCTCTTGCCAGTGGCAGCTGTTATTGGCCCTGGCTAGCTCTCACTCATACTGTGCTCCAGAGGCCTTGGGCTTGTCTGATCCCATCTGGATTTACAAATGGACTTTTCTAGAAAGGTCTGGGAAAGTGGCTTTCTGCTCAAGCCTCTGCCCAAGGACTAGAGTAGAGTGGAAACTACCTGAAGACTAGAACTGAGATAGGAGTCTCTACAAGCCTGGCAGAGAAGGCCTCTTTCAGCCACATCAATATATTGGGGTTTTCCTCTCTCCATTTAGTAATTTAACGCATAGATTCAATATGATTTTTAAAACACAGACACACACAATAACAATAACGTTCTTTCCTACATGTGCATATCAGACATGCCATTAATCTGCTATACTTCTGCAAAACCTGAAGCTGAACACCAAGAGAGTTTGGAGCCCTGTTCATCTGTATATGAGTATTGAATGAGTGATGGGCAAGAGACTCAAGGCCCTTGCGCCTTTTCTAAACGTGGGCATTGAATCTGTGGGTAGGAGGATTAGAGGGACTGCACCTTCTGGCCATGACACTGACATGCTTATTGTCTATGTCCCTGACCATGAGTTTGGCATTGGTGGGAAAGGGGTCCTATGTGTGTGTAGCTATACATGCATAGGGGTTCTGCCACTCTGTTGGAAATCTTGCTTGGCATGGAGGAGCCAGAGGCGTAACTATAGGGGGGGCAGGGGGGGCATGTGCCCCGGGCGCCATCTTTTCTGGTCACGTGGGTGGCGCCCCCATGACAAAAAAATTTTTTTTTTTTTTGTTAATACAAATGTTTCCTGCTCAGTGCAGCAGCGCTGCAGCAGTCAAAGGAGCGCGTCGGCACCCCCCCCACGAGCGGTCCCTTCTGCGCCGCCCACACCCCCCCCATTGGTTTGCTGGCGCCTGGCGGCCAGTCAGTGGCCTGGCTTGGCGGCGGGCGCTTGTGAGAAAAATCCTAAGTATAATGTAGTATGTTGTGGGGCAGGGGGGGCACCATTTCAGTGCTTGCCCCGGGCGCCGTTTTCCCTAGTTACGCCTCTGGGAGGAGCCCTACATGATTAAAGCCCCTTTCACACTCATGCTGAATGCTCACTGCCAGGAGGCATGGCCTGTGAAGGGCATGTTGGTGTTGCGGGGCATGGCTACTGCCTGTGATTCTGGTCCCCACTTGTGTTTGTGTGTTGGGAGTGGGAAATGAATGAATATGACTTAATAAGAACCATTTCCTTCAATGAGGGAGGGATGTGTGAGGTAGCCTATGTCAGCAACCCAATATTTTTCTGATCAGAAGATAGAAGACAAGGCATTTTCCTAACAGGAATATATTGGAGCAATCAGCACATACCATATTAGATGAGACATAGGTTTTGTCTCCTTTTAATCTGCTATTTAAATTTGACTGTATTCTGTAAAGCAGGCCTTGCTGTCTAGAAGGGGCCATTACTGCAGAGTGATACAACCCTGTCTAGAGGGAAACATGACAGCTGTTTATCAGCACATTTCAAAAATGATGCAAAAGTGAGAGGCAGAATATAAAGGATGCCTTGCTAATAAAAAGGAGGTAGTAGAGGGTCTGTCTATGGAGACTCAGCTGTTAACAATTTGCTTTTGTTTTGGGTGCAGCTAGATGTGTCATGGAGATCTGTGATTAGGCTCTCCACTAGTTATTGAAGTTTTTTTAAAAAAAAAAATAGGAGCCATGAATTGGATTGGGGCTCTGAATTGGGTTGGGTTGACCATTTCCCCTATTTTGCTTTCCTAAGGAAACTCTCCACTATCTTTTAGGCTATTTCCTGACAGGTAAAAATTGTACAGGTGACACTTGAAAGTTTTCCCCCTGCAGGGCAAACAGCACTCTGACTGCTTATGTGTGATTTCATTTGAGAAAATGGCATGCCAATCTGATTTGGCACCACAGTTACCATCTGACTCAGACCTCTCTATGGCTGAATATTAATTTTTTTAAAGCAGGTAAAAATTCTATTTACATCTAGTTTGGCTCTTAGTAAACTTCAGCCCCAGTATTGCAGATTAATGGTCATGCTCTATCTTTTTGCTGATTACAGGAAGTCCAATGAAAATAAGAATTTCTCAGTGGCAAGGACATGAGACTGCTTCCAGCGTAGCCATTTGTAGTTCTTCAATGTGGTCTCTTTGATCTACACGAATGGGGTTTGCACCTGCGCAGAAACAATGTCAGAGTTTCTCCAAGCTGACATTCTCTCTGGTGCTTTGGCTGTAGCCCCACTCCTCCTAGTGATGTTCAGTGTGCACATGTGCCTGGCGTCCCTCCTTTAGTCTTTCTTTGTCCACCGACAGATCGACATCATCATGACTTGCTCTGAGATTTCTTTGGGGGGAGGAACCCTCTCTTTATCTCCTTTTTCCTTCTTCTCCTTCACCTATTACTTCTTACTGTATTTAAGTTTGTTATTTCTCTCTTTCTCAGTTTGTGTTTTGGTTTTATTCTGTTCCCCACCCCATTCACTGGGGGAAGAACTTTCCATTCTGCCCCACACCTTGCGTATAGCCAGCAAGGTCACTTTTTAAAAGTGTGTCCGTTGTGGAGCCAAACTCCCCTCCACAGACAGACATAGCTGCTGCCTCTTTTGCATCGGTGAGGCACACAAAATCAAAATGCCAAGTTCAACAAACAAGTGTGAGAAAAAAATGGGCCTGTTGCCTATGCTCGTGGCTCTGGGAACAGGCACAAAAATCTTCCAAGATGGCATTGACCCCCACAATCATGCAAGCTGCATCAAACTATTCTACCAACTGCCCTTGGCCATCGACCTTGGGTTCATCCCGGTGCATTCGGGCTTGCAGCCCTTTACTGCCACTCTGCCTTCCAACACCCAAAGATTGGGTCCGTCCAGGCATTCTGTTGAGACCATGGCTCTGTACCAATCTTCCTCGATACTGAGCACCTTGGTACTGTCCATTCCACCGTGGCCCCACCACAAAAACTGACCCCACTTTCATCAGGCTCGACAGCTTCCAAAGAAAAGGAAGAAAAAGAGACCCTGCTCTTCGGGTTCCTAGAATCTCACAACTTTGGCTTGCACAACCGAACAACCCCCACTGAAGCCACCTAAACAAAAGCTTTCCATGAAGGATCTTGAGTCCATTTCAAAGCCAAAAATGAAGCAGAAGCAAGCAACAATGCAACTTGCTGCTCAACCAAAGCAACACTCCCTTGACTGGGAACACCATCTTGACTCACCCAGCTTGGCACATCAGTCCTGGACCAACTCACAATGGCTTTTCAACCTGACCATCATCCAATCTATACTGAGGAGACCTACTATCCACCCTTAGAGGCATAAGATGTACGCTCTGAACCTGAGAGCCATTCCAACCCAGAAGCACTCCAAGTAGAGGATCTGACTTATAAAGCGGAGGCTCCCTCTGACATCGAGGACTACTGCTCCGAACTTAAAGAACTTTGCCCGAACTCAAAACAGATACCCTTTGGTCAATCCCGACTATACCTGATTCCACCAACTTTTTCTACTACTTATCAGCAGGACCATGCCCACTACATCGAGCAGTATTATTCCAACTGGGACAAACGCCCAGACTACAGGAATTATTACACCTCTGACTGGTACCAACGAGCCTACAAACCTGGCCTCCACAGTGAAGCCTCATGGCACCAGTCCTCTACCAGGGGTCAACCCCAGAATCAGCAGCATCACTCCCAACTGGACCAGTGGGAGCATCTACAAACCAAGCAAGCTTGATCCCACTCACCACTAAGATACATAACTCTACCACTCCATTCTTCCAGGACAGATTCACAGGTCCTCTCCTCTGAGGTCCTGCCCCCACATTGACATCAGGTCACCTGGAGACAGGAACCCATGCCTCTGCCACCGCAAACCACTATGCACCATTCCTCCACTCAAAACACACCAGAACCAGTGAAACAGACACAGCGGTCAGTCTCAACTAGGCAGGAACAGCCTTCATCTCAAGAGGACAAACTCCTAGATGACACACTAGATACACAACCAGAGAATCTACACTCAGAACACCTCAGAAACAACAAAACCCAGTACCCAATGAGTTAGCAACCTATGTGGGTGGTTGGCACCCTATGTGCACTGCACCACCATTCGCTCTGGGCCACCCCAGTGCCTCCCATGTGCAGATATGGGGCTACTGAAACCTCCATTATTCCCTATGGGGGGAAAATTGTAAAGATGCACAAACTTCATTAATTCTTTAAAAATCAGCCATTTGTGCAAATTCCTTTGAAATAAATTGTGGTAGCTTCCTTGCCCCCCCTTGGGCACTACCACCCACAACACTCTGCTCTAGGCCACCCCTTTCCCACCGACGTGAAGTGATACATTTGCTGGAATCCCCATTATTCCCTATGGGGAAAATCTTAAAGATGCGTAAAGTACAAAAATCATTTAAAAACCAGCCCTTTGCCCAATTCTTTTGAAATCTGGGTGGTGGTAGGCATCCATTGGGGCACTGCCACCCACCTCACTCTTCTGCCCCCCAAGCCCCCTTTCTGGTCCAAAGACATTCAAACTTCAAAAATCATTTAAAAATCAGCCCTTTGCCCAATTCCTTTGAAATCTGGGTGGTGGCAGGCACCCATTGGGGCATTGCCACCCACCCCACTCTTCTGCCCCCAAGCCCCCTTTCTGTCCTAAATCTTCCCCAAAGAACATTAATAGCACACATCAACAACAGCAGAGCTTTTCAAAGAACCAAGTTTCCAAAGCAAGCATGATATCACAGATTCAGCAGACTAGGGCCAACAGCAGCATCAAAAATGTGCCCTGCCCTCCCTCCCCCAAGCATTTTTTGTCCACAAGCAACAGAGACACAGCAACGTCTGTGGCACCCGGCCATAAGAGTGGGTTAAGTAAGGAAGGGTGCACACACTTTTTTGGCACATTTTTTTGAGATTTCTGCAACAGATGCCTGTGGCACCAGCAAGTGCAACCTATTGTAGATGCAAGCAATCTAGTTTGAATAAAAATGATGATGCTCAAAGTCACAATATGACCCAATCTTCATTGCAAAGAAATCCAGAGAGAGAGAGAGAGAGAGAGAGAGAGAGAGAGAGAGAGAGAGAGAGAGAGAGCCTTTCCTGTGCCAATCCATGATGAGGTCCACAAAATACACAGGCAGGCCAGGCACAACAACAAAACAAACCAAGGCATTTGAATTGCATAATATTGTAACCAGTAGGGAACAGAACAGATACATCAGATACAGTACTATGGAGGGAGCAATAACTAGGGGAAAAACAGAAGATACAATAACAGAAACAGATACAATATAATGGATTGAGAACAGAATAGATACAATATAACTAGGGAAGATACAATAGGCCTAGAGAATGTTAATACTGGTATATTATGGGGCATAGGGCTGGAGGACAGGCTTCTGTTTTTTAAAAATCCCTACCACCACCAAAAAACCCCCAAAACTTTGGAATGGGAAAAAGACAGAATTGTTTTTTAAAACCACAAGGCTATGCTACCCTTAACCACCTACTAGTACTAGCTAACGGAGATACCTCCCCAACAGAACCCCTGTTTAAACTTCTTCTAAACTAAACAACACACAACTTTT
Source organism: Hemicordylus capensis (assembly GCF_027244095.1). Classification (NCBI taxonomy): domain Eukaryota; kingdom Metazoa; phylum Chordata; class Lepidosauria; order Squamata; family Cordylidae; genus Hemicordylus; species Hemicordylus capensis. The sequence continues at coordinate 184,949,128 of NC_069657.1, read as the reverse complement.
AAATTCCAATAGCAATGCAAAACCTCCCTCCAAAAAGGAAAAAAAAAACCAAGAATACAGAATTCCAGAGGGATGTGTGTGTATGTGTGTGCGTGTGTGTGCGCGCGTGTGCGTGTGTGTGTGTGAAAATGGAGTACACTCACTTAGTCTAGGGCTTGACCCATGTTGTGCATCCACTGTTGTCCACTTCTGTGGTCTGGTCTGGTCTCTGAGTCTACTCTTTCTTCTTCAATCTTCTTCTTGACTTCTTCTCCTTCTTCAGTCGTTAGATTGTGTGTGTGTGGGGGGGGGCTGCGGCAAAAGCCTGGAAAATCTGGGGGGGGGAAGGGGGTAGCTGGCCAGGTGGTGGCCAGTGGTCACAGGGGCTGGGGCTGGTGGCTGGCACACAGCAGGCACAGGCAGGCAGTGATTCTCTCAAGGAGGTAAAAAAAGAATTCTTCTCAGGATTCAACAAAAAATATAAAAAAGCAATGCAGAAGAGATAGATTAGTTTTAATCCATTCCCAGGCTGGTAGCTACACTAGTAGCCACTTGCCGACAGGGGCAGGCTGGTTGGTCAGGCTGGGCTCAGGCTGGCAAGGCAGAAGGCAATAGGCAGCATATGGCATGGCATCATGGTGGCAAGCAAAGTTCTCTCGCTCTCTCTTCTCCTGAGGCAGAACAAGGCAGAATGGTGCTTCTGCCTCTTTAAATCTGAATGAATGATGTATGTATGAATGAATGAATGAATCCCTCCTTGAACTCCCTCCCACCCTTGTCCCTTCTTCGACCCTTCCCATGGCCAATGTGGGGTCAGTCAGGAATGGCAAGAGCCAAAGGAGCCAATCAAGAGCAAGGAGACACTTGAGGTGTGAGCACTGCAAGATCTTCCCCTCAGGGGATGAAGCCACTCTGGGAAGAGCAGAAGGTTCCAAGTTCCCTCCCTGGTTTCTCCAAGATAGGGCTGAGAGAGATTCCTGCCTGCAACCTTGGAGAAGCTGCTGCCAGTCTGTGAAGACAATACTGAGCTAGATAGACCAATGGTCTGCCTCAGTATATGGCAGTTTCCTATGTTCCTATGTTCCTATGTCAGCAGATCAGCCTATGCTTTCATTCACTGCTCTGAAGGCAGGAAATTCAAATAGATGTCAAACACCAAATGGAGATTACAGTGAGATCGCAAACGGAGGTCCGAAACAACAAAGCTTTTGTAGCTGAAACAGGGACGATTCATTTTGTATACAAAACTTTAGGACTTGGCCATCGGGTGTTTCGTTTTGGCTACAAAACAGCCCATTTCAGGTACAAAATGTTTTGTACCAGAAACGTTTCACACATCCCTAATGAACCCTGTGTTCATGGACATTGCTAAAGCTTGTTGTCAGAAACCATCAACCTTGCCTTAGCCAACCAAGTGACTAGAAGATTTTTATAGAGTTCATACTGAAGAAGAGCAGGCTGAAATTTTTTTACAACTCCATCCCATCCTATCTCAGTGGTGGTGGAATCCTCCTTATCTAAACACAGATCCAGCCCAGCCTCCACGCCGGCTGACAGAGAGGGCCAAAAGCTGGACATCTTCTGTAGGAGTCTATATTCCGTCTCAGCTCTTTACCTAAAGATTGCTTTTTATTTATTTGTTTAATTTATATACTGACTCTAAAGGCCCTAGGGGATTCACAAATATAGTTTATCAAGCATACAATGCTCGTTACAACTACTTTATGTAGGAACGATTGGCACCCTCCTGGATCATCTTCCTCCTGACAAAAAGGAACCGGCCAAGGTGTACCTGAGAGAAGCTGCTCACCTAGCCAAGCAGGAATTATATTCAGGGAGGCATTCAGCTGAATGTGTGCCGCAGGTCATGGCCACCTCTATCTTCACGCCCGGCTTTGCTCTTCAAGACTGGCATATGATGCTTGCTCCTGCATAGAGGATCTTCCCTTTGATGCTGATGTCCTCTTTGGAGAGAAGACTGATGAGAAGCCAGCACCAATGCCCTTCCACCCAGTTCAACCCATGGACTATTCCTTTCATACACCTCGCTACCAGCCCTATGGAAAGAGACCGCATTATAACAATACCAACTGTCTTCACCCTCTTCCAAGAGGGAACGTGGTTTGTATTTATTAGCAGTATTTATAGGATGCTTTGCCATCGCAGTGGCTCCAAAGATTAAAAACAAAACACAGAATCTAAAACAGTGAAAAACAGCAAAAGCTGCAGAGAGAAACAAGACTTTTAAAATCTAGCACAGGGAGAGTAAACTACCAAGGCCAAATGCATGCTGAAAGAACAACGCTTTGATTGGCTGTCAACCATCTAATGAGTGGACCATCTGGGCCTCCAGAGGAAGGAAGTTTCACAGCCCAGGATGCCACTACCAAGAAGGCCCTGTCCTGTGTTGCTGCAAACCTTCCAAAGGAGATGATATATAGAGCATGGCTCCCATCCAAGTTCTTAAGATCTTAACAAACGAGTATTTGTGTTGAAATCAATGGGATTCAAATGTGTGTAGCTGTCCTATTACATAATATTATATTCTAGATGTTTCATATGAGGAACAAAGATCCCATGGGGTCAATTTAATGCTGAAATTGTCAAGGACCATTCACGGAAGTCATCATGGAGTAATCATGAAAGTGGACTCATGCAGGAGTATTTGAAAATTAACTAGGAGATGGTGGTGTTTGCTTTATAAGAGCTATTTCGGAAATGTGGATGTATATCCAGTCTTATGAACAAGGGGTAATGGCATGTGTAGAGTTGAGCAAAGACAAGGTTTGGATTGAGGTGTTCTAGACTTATGGGTGGGGAAAGGTTTAGGGTTGCTACCAGAATGTAACTAGCTTGACCTGAGTTTTATCATTTTAGCCAATTGCCAAAGTAAAGAATAAACAAATAGGAAAAGAATGCATCACTAGAAATGGCCATGGAAACAAAAAGAGAGGTGAGCTCCAGAGTGGTGTCTAATAATTATTGTAAATACACTGCCTAGAAACAATGGAAAGATGCAAAGCCAAAAACCAAACAACCCTCAGCTGAGCCATTCTTGCTGTTAGTGCCTACTCTTGTGTATTAAAGCATCACAATGTGGAGTGATGGCTTCATTGGTAGTATAATGCATATTCATGTACTATGTGTGTTATGCCCACCCTTAATACATAGCCATGGAGGTAGCTGGCATCATTCTGAAAGCGGACTGCATGCACATGTGCTAGTTTGCTGAGTGATTAGGAGATGAATCACTAGTCAGCCCAGGATAGAAGCCAGAGCCAGAAAGGCAGGAGGGAAAGCTTGAGGAGCAACTTCTCACTTAAATTGCTTTTGAGGGAGGAAAGACACTTTTGTGGGAAGGAGGAGATCTGGATTATTAGGTTGGGGGAGGGATTCAGTAAAATCTGGTGGGGAACTCTGCAAATGCATATGGAGGATATGCACCCCTGTAGAAAGGTTAGCCTAAATGTGCTCAAGGGCACGTTGCCCTTTAGAAATTAAACATATGATGAACTGAGTATATCCTCAGTAGCACTGCCATATGTGCCTGGACATTTTAAACAAAACATGACAGTACTTTCAGGGCTTGTTGCTCTATTCCTGTGGTGCCAGCTCTTGATCAGAATTTTAGCCTTCCCCCATTTTCAATAGCAGTCATGCAAATATGACCATGATGGTGATATCATAGTCACCATGGTCAGCTGCTGCCAGTCTGTGAAGACAATATTGAGCTAGATAGACCAATGGTCTGGCTCAGTATATGGCAGCTTCCTATGTTCCTATGGCAATGACATGGCAGTCCCATGCCATCCTATCAGTTTTACTATACCAGCTCTTGCCAAGTTCCAAGCTCACTGTCATTTAAAACAGAAAGCTGTCGCAAAAGATGGCAGTAACCTTTTATTTCTCTAAAGCAACATTTCAAACAAGTTGCACACGTAGCCCACAGTTTAAAGGGTGACAAGTCAAAGTGTAGCATGCAGCTTCTCCACTAGGTGGCTTGTTGGCTTATATAAATCAGTAGGTTTAGCATATTTGGTATGGATGTGTGAATTGATTTGGATACAAATCGATTTGTACCTGAATCTAGCTGATTCAGGTGATTCAGAGACAAAACGAATCACCCCTGTGGTCCATTGGCTAGATTTGGGTACAAATCGAATCGCAGCTGATTCGATTCGAATCGATTTGGGTTTAGGATCTGTCCTGTTAATTCCCCCAGATTCCCAGCTTTCATTAAAAAAAAAAACAAAAAAAAACTAAGCTCTAGCCCTTATAGAAGTGGAGTTATGGAGCAAAATGTGTGGTCACTATTTTTTCAAGTGTTCGGATTCTTTGGTGTATAATAACTTTCACTCAATGAATCCTTATGAGGATTCATTACACACCTTCATTTCTTCTATTCATGTTGACTGTCTTTTAGACAGTGCCAATTGTCAACTGCCATGTGCCAACGACACCCCACTCCCACCCACAAGGCAGTGAGGTACTACTCAGTTTAAGTTAAGTGCCTAATGGGTAGAGGCTACCACCCAAATTGCAGAGGGATTGGGCAAAGGGCTGGTTTTTGGTGAATTGTTGAAGTTTCTGAGGTGTTCTGAGTGTAGATTCTCTGGTAGCAAATGAGATTTTCAGTACAAACCATGAATCCACTCTCATTTGCTACCATAGAATCTACACTCAGACCACCTCAGAAACAACTGTACCCCATGGGTTAGCAACCCCATGGGAGTGGCTGGCACCCTATGTGCACTACACCACCACTCACTCGGGGCCACCCCAGCGCCCTCCAAGTGCACTTATGGGGCTGCTGAAACCTCCATTATACCTTAGAGGGGAAAACTTTAAAGATGAGTAAACTTCAACTATTCACCAAAAACCAGCCCTTCACCCAATCCCTCTGCAATTTGGGTGGTAGCCTCCACGCATTAGGCACTACCACCTCACCACACTCTTCCACCCCAGATCCCAGTTTATGCCCCAAATCTGCCTCAAAGACACTAAACCTTCAACAATTCACCAAAAACCAGCCCTTTGTCCAATTCCTCTGCAATTTGGGTGGTAGCCTCCACCCATTAGGCACTTAACTTAAACTGAGTAGTACCTCACTGCCTTGTGGGTGGGAGTGGGGTGTCGTTGGCACATGGCAGTTGACAATTGGCACTGTCTAAAAGACAGTCAACATGAATAGAAGAAATGAAGGTGTGTAATGAATCCTCATAAGGATTCATTGAGTGAAAGTTATTATACACCAAAGAATCCGAACACTTGAAAAAATTGTGACCACACGTTTTGCTCCATAACTCCAATTCTATAAGGGCTAGAGCTTAGCTTTTTAAAAAAATGAAAGCTGGGAATCTGGGGAAATTAATAGGACAGATCCAAAACCTGAATCAATTCGATTCGGATCAGCCACAATTCGGATCCGAATCGAATTTGGGGTGATTCGGATGGGTCAGATTTGGATCCAAATTGACTCAGGGTTGTTTCGATTCGGTTACAAATCGAAACTCAGAAAATCAGAATTGCACACCCCTAATATTTGGGAGAAAAGGCAGCAATTTTGTGTAGAAGGTAATTCTCCCTCTTTCCCCCAGACAGATCTAGAAGCTGTACTTCAGGGACCAACAGATACAGTTGGACCTAACCAGAGAATGGATTTAGAGGAGTCTCATCTTTGTTTCAGATTTCTCCTCAACAGAAACCTTTGGTTAACAAAGGTCAACTCTGGATCACCTGTTGCTTTACATTCTGCTGCACAGATTTAAGGGCGGCACCTATGTAGATATGTGTTGTGCCAGATGGCAATGCATTTTAAAGGAAAGAATGGTAGGCACACAGTCATTTTTGTAATAATAAATGTTTAAATTAAAATTAAAACACATTTACATGTACACACTTTAAATATTTTAAGTAGACATGCATATTCATATCTGACTATTAATCAGTCTGATTTGCCTTTTGCTTTTTGTTGTCTCTTTTCATCAAACTGAATTATGCTGTTGGTAGAAAGCATGCCTGATTTTGCACTCATAAGAACATAAGAACAGCCCTGTAAATGCTGGATCAGGCCCAAGGCCAGCCTTCTGTTTCATGCTGTGGCCCACCAGATGTCTCTGAGAAGCCCACAGGCAAGTGGCGAGGGCATGCCCTCTGTGCTACTATTTCTCCCCTGCAACTGGTATTTCATCTTGCCTCTTCAGATGGAGGTGGCTTACAGCCCTCAGTTTAGTAGCCATTGATAGACACTCCCTTAAGCATAATCAGGGAATCCATACTTGTGCAACTACAGCTGTATAAGGGGGACACAAACATATCCCTGAAAGACAATTCAAACTTTCAGGGGGAAAAACATATGGTACAGTCCTCCTGGGACTTACCTATTTATTTATTTTATTTTATTTATATACTGCCCTTCCAAAAATGGCTCAGGTGGAGCCATTCAAGTGCAGGTGGAGGCTTGCATTTTGAAATGTACCCCACATTTTAAAAAATCCTGAATATGGAAAGCTGGTATATCTCTATCTCTATCTCTATCTCTATCTCTATCTCTATCTCTATCTCTATCTCTCAATTTAGCCTTGTCCCTGATGTGCTACTTTTCTATCTTAAGCAAATTTTTGACATGGAAGAATATACAAACATATCAACTTCCATCTGCATTGTGTAGTTGTATAGTCTCTGGAGGTCTGAATCATGTGCTTTTGAAATGATTAAATTACTCTGCTTTTTAACAGACGTACAGTAAGCCCTGTGTAAATTTTATAATTAACTTATGGAGGACTGGGATCATACCTGTGGTACACCCACACTCTTGGGACACACTAATTATAAGGGCTGACATTCAGACTAATGTATATACTGAATAACATTTTGTGTGCAACAACGGATGGTTTTAGCTGATCCTCCTTTTAGGAGGCTTCTGTGCCTCCTAAAATATATATTCCTGGGATTTGCAGGACCTTCAGGGACATATCTGTGGAAGACACAGAGAATGGAAGAAGGAAGGAAGTCGACAAAGATCATCCTCCCCCATTATACATGTAAAACATTATTTGGCACACACAACATTAGTCTGGATGTCAGCCAGTATCTGCAGAGCATCTACACATTTAGATGCAGATTGCACAACCTTACAATGCAATTTGAGTACAGATCATGTAACTGCACATAGTATCTATGCAGACCAAAGCCTACTTCAGACGTTGGTGAGTGCGGCTGCACTCACGGTTACAGCTTCCAAGTAGGGAGGAAGTCCTGCCCTGGAGCGGTTTGTATGAAGGGGGATGCGCTGTAACTCTGATGGCCAGTGCTTCCATAAATAGCAGCCTGAAGTGATCCAGGCTGCTGCTCATGGAAGCACCAGCCATCATGGTTATGAAGTGTCTCCCTTCACACAAACAGTGCCGTAACCGTGAGCACTCAGCTCAAAGGGGTGAGTGACAGCATCTTGCAGGCCAATAATTCATCATTTGTGGTGAGTGTCTTGTAGCACCTAATGGAAGAACTGCCCCTAGCCACCCGATCCAAATCACACTAACCAAAACTGCTTTTGACCATGATGGAAAAAAACTTACGGGCACCTCAACTGTGTGCATTAAGTTTTCTTCTCTGAGGCAAATAGCAGTTGGGAGGGCAGTTTAAATTGGAAAATAAGCAGAAATGGGTAGAGCTGGACTCACCTACTCGGCTCAATGACTCTAGTCAAAACTCGGCAGAGTCCCCATGATAGCTTTCACAACAGGATAATTTGACAGTTTTTGTCATGGTATTCCAACAAAATGTGTGGTTACCTTAGACAACAAATGGGCAAAACCAGCAGGGACTCGCTTTTTGCATCCTGACATAGCTATGAAAATACCAGATCTCAAGGCTAATTTCTGGCTTTCTAATTAGTGGTGCAGAAAAAAGTGCTGATCTATCCTAAGTCCTCTGTGCAAATTCACAAAAAGAAGCAACTGTCTGCTGTGAGTAATGCTTTTCTAGTTGGTCTGGTCAGTGACGGTGCGCTCTTCAGCATTTTTCTTCTGAATGTCCTGTAAATAAATGAGCCTAGCACCACCTCTATATATTTCCCCCCAAATAAATTGATTGGAACTGACCATAACAACTAACTCATTCTCTATATCCTCTATGTTTATTAATACTAGCATTTGGGGGATGGCAGGGGGAAGAAAAAGATACTAAATCCTAAACACTTTTGAAGCTGTATTCTTTTATCCATACATATTTCTTTTAAAATTCTGGTCACATACTTTCTCTTCAACTGAAAATCTTTAGGGGGAACATCTGACAAAGTTTTATTATAAGGCATTGCATGCAACTTTGAATAAGGCCCAACTAGGCCTGCTTGGGGTTGCTGGATCCAAACTTCAATTAATCAGTGTATATGGAGGCCCTTTAGCAGGCCTGACATCTATGCATTGATGACTATAGCCCTCTTCAGATGTTGTGGGTGTCACCTACAAACATCGCTCAGGCCTCTCTATACTGCTTGCTGGTAGGGGTGTGTGTATGAGTGGGCTGTTTGGCCAGCTCAGTTCAAATCTGGACCAGATTCTAACTGGCCCGGTCTGATCTCGGGCTTGGTCAAACCGGTTCCCATCCATTTTGGCCATCGAACTGGCCAAGCTGCTCCTGGGTCAGATTGGGGGATATAGTAAAGGGGGATTCCCTAGACTAAGAAGGGGGCCGTGAAAGAGGAACATTTACCTTTAGTTTCCTGACAGTAGAGCCGGACCAGCCTATTATTTGGGAGGCCCAGTGTGTGTGTGTGTGTGTGTGTGTGTGTGTGAGTGTTGGAGCAGCCCCCCTCATCACTTCCAGTGTCACTGCTGTCCTCACTGGTGGGAAATTAAAGGTACATAGGAACATAGGAAGCTGCCATATACTGAGTCAGACCATTGGTCTATCTAGCTCAGTATTGTCTTCACAGACTGGCAGCAGCTTCTCCAAAGTTGCAGGCAGGAATCTCTCTCAGCCCTATCTTGGAGAAGCCAGGGAGGGAACTTGAAACCTTCTGCTCTTCCCAGAGTGGCTTCATCCCCTGAGAGGAACATCTTGCAGTGCTCACACATCAAGTCTCCCATTCATATGCAACCAGGGCAGACCCTGCTTAGCTAAGGGGACAAGTCATGCTTGCTACCACAAGAAGGTAAATATTCTGCATTCACTGCTCCCTCTTCTTATTTATTTTATTTTATTAATCATATTTTTATACCGCCTGATATGTAAATCTCTAGGTGGTGTACAATTAAAACCACAGGTTAAAATACATAAAACACGATAAAAACAATATAAAACAAATTATTAAAATTCTAATAAAAAGCTTGCGAGAACAGGGAAGTATTGAGGGTCTTCCTGAAATGCTCTTATTTCAGCAGAGATCATATTCCAGAGCCCTGGGGCAGCCACAGAGAAAGCCCAGTCCTGAGTTGCCACGAGACAAGCTGGTGGCATCCATAACCAGACCTCTCCAGAAGGTCTTCAAAAGCGGCAGGGTTCATGACAAAGGAGGCGCTCTCTTAAATAACCTGGTCCCAAGCCGTTGAGGGTTTTATAGCATTTTGTATTTCACCCAGAAACATAACAGCAGCCAGTGCAGTTCTTTCAAACCTGGTGTTATATGGTCCCTTCATGTTGTCCCAGAGACCAATCTGGCTGCCGCATTCTGTACCAATTGTAGTTTCTGGTCTACATACAAAGGCAGCCCCATGAAGAACACATTACAGTAGTCAAGTCTGGAGGTTACCAGCATATGTACCACTGTTTTAAGACCATTCACCTCTAGAAATGGACGTAGCTGATGTATCAGCCAAAGCTGATAAAAAGCATTCCAGGCCACTGCCTCAAGCTGAGAAACCAGGGAGAGCTTGGGATCCAGGAGCACTCCCAAGCTATGTACTTGACCCTTCGGGGGAGTGTAACCTCACCCAAAACAGGCAGATCTAAACCATTTCTCGGGTTGTGACCCTCCACAGTCAGTACTTCCATCTTATTTGGATTCAACTTCAGTTTGTTATCCCTCACCAGCCCATTACTGCCTCCAAGCAGGCATTTTGGGAAGATATGCCATTTCCTGATGAGGTCGACATGGAGAAGGAAATCTGGGTGTCATCAGCATATTGATAACACCCAGCACCAAACCTCTTGATGATCTCTCCCTGCGGTTTCATGTAGATGTTAAAGAGCACTGGAGACAGTATGGAGCCTTGTGGAACATCATACTACAGTTCTCGCTTTGCAGAGCAACCGTCTCCAAGTGACACCATCTGGAATCTACCAGACAGGTAGGAGCAGAACCACTGTAAAACAGTGCCACCCAATCCCACCTCTCTCAGGCAGTCCAGAAGGATACCATGGTCGATGGTATCGAAAGCCGCAGAGAGAGCCAAGAGGATCAGCAGAGCAGCCCATGAAGCTGCTTTTACAAGAAGAAAATTGTTGTGTATGCTCCGGTCAAGGCTCTATGGGGCTTGTGTAGTTGTTTTGCCTGTAGGATCTAGCAAACTGTCTGAAGTGTCCTCTCTGCATAATAAAGGAGCTGTTACCGTGGATTCATGTCCAGTGTCTTGTGTGGCCTGTAGATTTAACAACATATTTGTAAGTGCCAGTATAATGTGTCATTTGGCCCTCAAGTAATGATTTCTAAACTATGTATTCAAGGAAAACACCACATCAGGCTGCAAGTGGGGAGGCCATGTTTTTGACTGTTCTCCTGTATTAAAACCTCCCTGCACACAGAAAACCAGCATGTAGGCAAAGGACTGGCAGTACCCTTCTCTCCAGTATGCTGGGGTTTCTAAAAACAAAACAAAACTTGCTTCCAGCTGTTTAAATGTTAAAATCATGCAGAAATATAACCTCCCACTGCATTCTGAAGTGGTTAGTTCATTCTACTACCTCTACCACCAGTTCTGGTACCAATTCTAACCCCTTCCCCATTCCGCTTCATAGATTAACCCAGTCTACAAATCTAAATATTGGCACATTTAGGAATAAATTCTCCCTTCTACCTCTTCCTTAATTCAAGTTGCAGCAATAATATCATAGCAACCTTTGCAGGCAGAAATATAATCCTCATTTTGAAAAGTAGACTTTGGAAAAGTAGACTTTATGCACAACTTGCTGGATGTTGATATATTAATGAAGACTGCACAGAACCTTTTTTGTCTAATACGCTGGTGTCCAATTAATAGCCAGCTGAATTTCAGATGACAGGTACGTTTGTACTTTTTCTAAAATAAATATCCTTTTTTTTTTAAAAAAAAGAGGAAACTTCAGTAATTTATGAGGTAAGATTTTTATAAATGGTTAATTCATGATTCCCCCCCAACCACTCCCCCCCCCCGTTCATATTTATTAGTGAGCCTTTTCAAAACAATTACTGAAGTTACTAATTTGGAATAGATAGAAAGGATCATTTTTCATTCAGGGAAAATGGCTTTGGTAGGGAATACTTTTATGTTCTACATTCAGAGAACAAGAACTGGTGCCCTTTGTATAAATCTATTATAGCAGCTGGCAATAGGATCTCTGTGAATAAGGTATCAATCAGGATATTGGAGGGCCTGGAAGGTAGTCTGTAGGTTACAAAGTCAGAACATATGGACAATATTTATGTCATACCGGTTTACCTAACCAAGCCCCTACACCTCCCCATTGACCTTTCTAAATAGAAGAAAAAAAGCAATTTTGTGTGCATAATTGCAGCAGGTGGATACAGCTAAAAAAGATAATGTCCTTTTATTGTTTATGAAAATGCATATTGAGAGACTGCATAATCTTGGATGATTCCCTTACATTTAAACATAAAAGTTAGTACCTGTAACAAATTATTTTCCTATTCACATAGCAAAAGGACATGCACTGTAAACAGAAATTATTGCCCTAGATGTTAAGGAGACATTATCAATTTTCTTTTCTTTTCTTCCTCTCTCCTTTTTGTATAAGAAAGCAGACCAAAATCAGGTATTTTTTATTTTTTTTAAAGAAATAAAACATATGGATGCAACAGTATTGAATACCTTAAGGTAGTGGAATTCAAAATAAAGAGCCAAAGGGAATGTATCATTTTAAGTGAGATATCTATAAATAATAGCATTTTGTTTCTTTTTAAAATATTAAAATATGTTCCTTTTTAATTAGTCATTATATATATTGATTGATTGCGTACTGTACTTCTGATGGCTTCCCTTCAGGGCCTTGTGTATTTCATAGATTGTAAGATGTAAAAATACTTTAAATCAAAGCAGTAAAATAAGCATAGTTAGAGGGGGACATGAGGATTTTTTCTTCATTTACATTCATTACATATTATGAGTTTAATTACCTCCTTCAAATAATACCCAGTATGAAGGAATGATGCTAAAGAAGGCGTACTTCTCTGATGATTTTATTGATTGTGACTGATGGATGGCATCAACATTTCATAGTGAAGAATCATGGTTTTGTTACATCAGGAAAATTAAATTGGGAGAGTTATTTTCTTTCCCAGTGATAGTGGCAGTTAGAATATTTCACCTGTAATGAGATGTGTGTGCTATGTGCCCATAGTGAACCACTGCTGAGCCATTAAATATATGTAAATGAACAGAAACACAAGAGAGCCTGGGCATAATAACGTGCAGAACAGAGAAATGGATCCTGGAAAGTGATTAATTTATTTGATGATGCCTCAAGTGAGGAATTTTAGGTCACAAATGAAGTGACAGAATGACAAATTACCATTTTAAAGAATTTACTGGGCATCATTACTGAACAATTGTCAGGTAGTTTATGGTGGCTGAGAAGATGGTATAAATATAGATCTTTTCCTTATCTGAGATGAATTATTAATCACCTTTTTAAAAATCTTTGTGAGTGATGGTTGGCTGTCTGATTGGAAATAATGTGTTCTACAATTTTAACTAAATTCTAATATGATATGTAACAGGAATCTTTACAATTAACGTCTCAGTGGAGAGGGGTAGGAGGTTTACAGTCAATTGCAGTTTTAATGGGAGAGAAGAGGATGAATTCACTAGCATATTTCAATAGATTTCCTTAGGTATATTATCCCTGCTGTGATGTTATTCAAATGTTTGCAGTTTATTCTCATTTGGAGTTTTAAAAAGAATGACGTTCTAATACTTTGGGTTTTTTTTGTGGTTTCTTTATTAAATGACAATTAACATTTTATAACATGGCATGCACACAATATAGGTGTGCATCTACCTATATGAATAATTATATGGTATGAATATCATATAATATGATGTGTAGTGTGTGTGTGTGTGTGTGTGTGTGTGTGTGTGAGAGAGAGAGAGAGAGAGAGAGAGAGAGAGAGAGAGAGAGAGAGAGAGTATATATATTTACACACACACAGGTATACTGTTTTTGATGCCTGCCATGTTGTTTAAAGAAAAGTGACTGGCTTTGTCAGCTGGATTGTAAATGTCGCTTTCTTGTGTTATGTTCAGTTTCTGTTTGCTTTATGTATGTCATGTCCCTTCTCTATTTTGGTGTCACTGCCTGTATTAGCAGTTAAGAACAGGACTGTGCAAAGAACAGGTATGGAATTGAAAATCTGAACAGGAGGGAGGGATGGGGGTGGGACACTATGATATAATGCTTTTCTTAATGCTGATGTCATATTTATTTTATTATTTATTTATTATTTAAAAATTTATACCGCCCTTCCCAAAGGCTCAGGGCGGTTTACATTAAAATATCTTTGGTGAAAACCACAATTTAAGTTTTATCTGTCTGATAAAGTTGTGAAATGAGATTTAGAATATTAAACACACTGGTTTAATTTTTAAAAGTCTAAAGATCTAACCAAGTATGGGAATATGTTGATCTTTGCATGTATTTACACAGCTAATTTCCTCAGCCCAGATAAGGCAATCTGTGAATGGGGGAAGGTACCTTTGCATGAACTTCCCTTTGGATCTTCCCTTAGGTACTCAGGCAGACCCTGCTAAGTCCAGTTGGCTTATCCAGCATTTAGGGGCTGGGTTGGATAATACTTTTGCCCAACAGTCCTAAATGTGTGGGAAGGAGTGTGGCTGTGCTCACATCTCCCCACCCCAGCCAGTCCGCCCTTGTGCTTTCACCTAATTGTGTGAGGATGGTTCATTTGAATTTCCTTTCAATGTGCAAATTAATTTGTGCAGTTGGGGAGGTTTGGATGAACCTCTGCTGCATGAGTAGGCAGCAATGGGACATCGCACTGGGGAGGGGAGATGTGTGTGCCCACACATGGACACTCATGTCTCCCCTCCCCTGGTGAAAGGGAGACATACATGCTCCTTCCCCTTCCCCACATGTTTAGGATGGGCTATATAACTGGCCCCAGGGGAACAGATTTTCAGCAATTTCAGGGCTGATGCTCTGTTTGAAGGAGGATGAGCTGTATGCAGGCATCTTTCTACCTCCAGCAAGTGACTAGTGCTTTCACAGCTCCCAGCATCAATTATACAGCCAGCATAAAGTATTATAGGTAACATAATGTAACACATGTCTACAGGTTTCTTAAACTGTATGCAGAATTACTTGTCAATGTATAAAGTTAGCTATGATTGTAGATAAGCTGTAGGAAAGATTAAGAACTTTTAAATTCCATTGAATGTGCTTATATGTCTCATGTATAGCCATATTGCTTATTAGGGATGTGCAAACTGATTTGGGTACAAATTGATTCGTACCCGAATCTAGCTGATTTGGGTAATTTGGAGACAAAACAAATAACCCCTGTGGTCAATGGGCTAGATTTGGGTACAAAACTATTCACGCCTGTTCATTCGATTCAAATTGATTTGAGATTCAGATCCCTCCTATTAATTCCCCTGGATTCCCAGCTTTCATTTTTTTTTTTTTTAAAGCTAAGCTCTAGCCCTTGTAGAAGTGGAGTTATGGAGCAAAATGTGTGGTCACTATTTTTCAAGTGTTTGGATTCTCTGTTGTATAATTTTCCCTCAATGAATCCCTATGAGGATTCATTACACACCTTCATGTCTTCTATTCATTTTGACTGTCCTTTCGACAGTGCCAGCTGCCAACTGCCATGTGCCAACTACACCCCACTCCCACCTGCAAGGCAGTGGGGTACTACTCTGTTTATGTTCTAAGATCCTCCCCCAAGTATTTAGGCTCTTTGGTGTCTAACAACCTTTCCTCATAATGAATCCCTATGAGAACATAAGAACAGCCCTGCTGGATCAGGCTCAAGGCCCATCTAGTCCAGCATCCTGTTTCGCACAGTGGCCCACCAGATGCCGCTGGAAGGCACAGGCAGGAGTTGAGGGCGTGCCCTCTCTCCTGCCATTGCTCCCCTGCAACTGGTATTCACCTGTAATGATGATTCATTACACACCAAAGGGTCTAAACACCTCAAAAATCCCTAAAATATAAAATAAGTAATCAGTGGCTTGCAGGTTGCTGAGTGGTTGGAACATAGGATGCCACTAATTTTCCACCCCCACCTGCAAATCAGTGGGGTCAAAATGAACAGAAGGTGTGTAATGAAGACACCAAAGAATCTAAACACTTCAAAATATCTAAAAAGTAAACTGAGTATCCCAGTGTGTGTGTGTGTGTGTGTGTGTGTAGTTGACACATGGCAGTTGACAGTTGTCACTGTCCAATGATAGTCAAAATGAACAGAAGAAACGAAGGCATATAATGAATCCTCACAGGATTTCATTATATTCCTAAAAATTAAAATAAGTACCCCACTGCCTTGCAGGTGTGTGGAGGGGGGGGCGGGGGTGGGGGAGTGTAGTTGGCACTATCCAGTGACAGTCAAAATGAACAGAAGAAATGAATGTGTGCAATTAATCCTCATAGGGATCCATTATGTGGAAAAGGTTATTTACACTAAAGAATCCAAACACGAAAAATAATGACTGCACATTTTGCTCCATAGCTCCACTTCTACAGGGGCTTGAGCTTAGCTTTTTTTAAAAAAATGAAATCTGGGGATCCATTTTAGGGTCAGAATGTGGGAACTTTGAATCCCCATTGTTTCCTATGGCGGAAATGTTAAAAATCAGTAAACACTAAAAAAAAAATGCATTAAAAATCAACCAAGTGTCCCACTACCTTGAAATTTGGCTGATAGGTGGCATGCACAGAGACCTACCGACCACCCAAATTTGGTGCCCCTAGGACCTTGTTAAGTGATCCAAATCTGAATTGAATCAAAGCAAATACAATTTGAATCTGGGGTGAAGGGGTAGATTTGGATACAAAACAAATCATTGATTTGTTTTTGGGCACAAATCAAATAAAAAAATCAGTTTGTGCACATCCCTATTGCTTATGATGTGGTCACGCTTTGAATATTGTGTACAATTCTGGTTGCTCCATCTAAAAATATATATATATATAGTACAACTGGAAAAGGTGCAGGAAATGATGGCTAATATTACCAAGGAGATTATCAAGGAGCTGGATCACCCTTCTTATGACAAAATGCTAAGCATTTGGGGCTCTTTGATCTAGAAAAGGGGGGAATTGTTTATAAAATTGCACGCACGTGATATCGAGAAAGTAGAGAGAGAGGCACATTTTTCTCCTACTGTCATAATTTTTAAATTTGGGGTTACCCAATGAAACTGATTGGCAGAAGACTCAGGCAGAAGTGAAAAGTGTATCGTTTTCTTCTCACAACATATAATTCATCTGTGGAATTCACTACCATAAAATGTGCTGATGGCCACCAGCTTAGATGACTTTAAAAGGGGATTTGACAAATTGATTCAGAGGTCTGTCACTAGCTGTTAATCTTGCTAGTCATGTGTACCTCCATGTTCAGAGGCAGCATATCTCTGAACACCAGTTTCTGGGGAGCAACAACAGAGGAAGGGGTGTTGCCTTTATTCCCTGGTTGGGGGCTTTCTGGAAGCATCTGGTTGGTCACTGTGAGATACAGATTGCTGGACTTGATGACCCCGTGGTCAGATCCAGCAGGACACCTTTTTGCTTGCAATCCTCAAACCACTTACTTTGACGTAGTTCCTGTGGAATCAACGGTCTGGAGAAGGTCATGGCCTTTTTGAGTACTTATCTATAAACATCAACCAAGGCATTTGAACAAAATTTCAGCATCAAAACATTCCCATTGTGGAGTAGAGACAGAGAACTTGCAGCATGCTGCTACCATGTCACATCATGGATGTTTGTAGATTACAATCAGGGTGTGTAAATTCCCAAGAAGGGCGGGCAGCTGGAATGTGGATAAAGGCTCATCTAGACACTAGATGAGCCTTTAGTGAGAGCTATGCTTTGCCTAAACTCATTGGGAGAGCCTTTAAAGAGAAAAAAAGGTCATTCACACAACCAAGAACCAGAATGTAGGAGGCAGTAAACACAGATTTTTCTTCCCGTTAGGACCCATGGGACACCTGCCTATCCAGGGTGTTCAAATGTATGTCGCCCAACTTTTTAACCTTAAGTTTAACCAAGACAGGACAAAAATAGCAGCTGCCCTACCTCAGTCTGCTTATTGTGTGTCGAAAACCATATTTTAAGCAGTCTCTGGTAGCTGGTGGCCATGTTTGTCAAAGCATTCTGTGGCTAGAGGCGCCAGTCAGAGGAGAGCTGTTGGTGTACTGAGGGTTGCCTCTCTACTGGGAGTGCAATGCATTCTGGGATACCTCTCTCAAGCCTTGGAGGACCCAGCTACCTGAGACAATAATAGACCCTGTGGCTGTAGTGTTCGTGTATGGCATGAGTTAGCTGAGCCAAATAGAGACTCTGTTTGTCTGCCAAGAAAGGGATAGGGGCTCTTCCCTCCCCTATACTTCCCCCAGATGATCGAGTGAAAGATATTACTGTTTAACAAAATGAAACATCATATCAACCTGGTCTTACTGATGGAGAAGTACATTACAATTTAGCTGAAATGAAACATTCCAAAGTATGCACAATTTTAAACTCTAAAATTATGTACAGCAGACTGTGTTTATTAAGCAGAAGGGAACTTTTCCATTGATACTGTGGAGTTACAGGTGGGAAATTCCTGAACTGAAGACACAGTAATGAATGTGATGGTGTGATAAGGCTGGGACAAGGAAGCATGGTTGAGGGAGTGAACAAGGAAGTCTGTTAATCTGGACAGGTATCATGAATCACCAGAGTCTGTGGGAATGATTGATGAGAGTAAGTATGTCTTTGCATTTGAGAGAAAGGTTCAATAGACAGTCAGCTAAATATTTTTTTTCAGTGGATAGGGAAGTCAGATTTTTAACTGTGTTGTGGAGAGTTGCGTTTATAGAATTATCAAAATGCGTGAGGGTCGGCAGACGGTGCAGGGCGGATGATGTTTCTTGAGAGTTCCACAGCCTCATGATGTCTGAAGTAGGATTGTCAGAACATTGTTACATTAAATCCAAATAAATTTGTTTCAGCAGAGATATCAAATGAACACTTTTAATAGTTAGTGCCCATTGCAGACACAAATTAAATGTGGGCCCTCTGTTAATTTGTGAATAGGACTAGTAAAAGTCCTACTTGGCAGTATTACCACTTGAGCATAATGTTTCAAATAGCTTGACCTCTTTTTCTGTGGGGTAGCTCGACAAATTTGTGACATGGCCATCAGTTTCACTATCAATTGACAATGTGTTTATACATTGTGTAAATCAGGGGTTCCCAACCTGTGGTTCTCCAGATGTTGCTGAACTATAACTCCCATCATCCCCAGCCACAATTTATTGGGATAGGGATGTGCACAGAACCGGCGACAGCCGGTTCAGTGGTGTGTGTGTGTGAGGGGTTACCCTTAAGGAGCAGGGAGGGTCTTTCTCCCCCCTCACGTTTCCCTGCACTGGGCACCTCCAGTCTGACGTGCACTGGAGCGGCGAGGAGATACGTTGCTGCTCTGCGGGACCGTTTTTAAGCATAGTGCCAGTGGGGGAACACAGTGGATGGATGGGTGGGTTAAGAGCACTCTCTCTGTGACTTAAAGGTAACGCCCCCCACAAAAAACGGCTGAACCACCGGACCGTCAAACCAGTTCAGAGGTCTGTAAAAGGGCCTCCAAACCAGTTTGTGCACATCTCTAGCTGGGGATGATGGAAGTTGTAGTTCAGCAACATTCGAAGGACCACAAGTTGGGAACCTCTGGTGTAAATGAATTTTAGAATATATGTGGATGAGGAATGGCAGACTTTCTTCACTGAGACAACTGATAGTTTTCACTGCAGCAGGGTTTGCAGCAGGGTTTGCTAGCATGTACTATCGCCCCAACTTAGGAACAAAACATATGTTACTTTAAATGCATAGTTTGAGGCTTTTGTGCTTCTTTCTTATTTTATTTTTATTTATTTATTTATTTATTTTTGCATTTTTATACCGCCTTTCGTTAAAATATAACCCCAAGGCGGTTTACAAAAGTTAAAAACATACAATAAAAACACAATAAAAACAACATGCTAAGAGTATAAAAACATATAAAAACAGGCATAAAACAATACAAGAAATAAAAACACCCAGAAGCAGCAGTAAAAACGATTATGTAAAAGCCTGGATAAAAAGCCAAGTCTTTACAAGCTTTCTAAAAGCCATGATGGAGTCCGAGGAGCGAATGACCACTGGGAGAGCATTCCAGAGTCTGGGGGCAGCAACAGAGAAGGCCCTGTCCCGAGTGCACGACAGCCGGGCCTCTCTCATTGTCGGCACCCGGAGCAGGGCCCCCTCAGATGTCCTCGTCAAGCGGGCAGCAACCCTTGGGAGCAGGCGGTCCCTCAAATACCCTGGGCCCAAACCGTTTAGGGCTTTAAAGGTCAAAACCAGCACCTTGAATTGGACCCGGAAACGAACCGGTAGCCAGTGCAGTTCTTTCAAAATGGGGGTGATATGTTCCCAACGGGCAGCTCTGGATAACACCCTCGCTGCCGCGTTTTGCACTAGCTGCAGTTTCCGGATATTCTTCAAGGGCAGCCCCACGTAGAGCGCGTTACAGTAATCCAGCCGCGACGTGACTAAGGCGTGGGTAACTGTGGCCAGATCTGCCTTCTCGAGAAAGGGACGCAGCTGGCGCACCAGCCGAAGCCGTGCAAAGGCACCCCTGGCCACCGCCTCCACCTGAGCTTCCAAAAGCAGAGCCGGGTCCAGTAGTACCCCCAAGCTGCGTACTTGTTCCTTCAAGGGGAGTGCAACCCCATCCAGAACTGGTAAAATCTCCACATCCCGATTGGCTCTCCTACTGACCAACAGCACCTCCGTCTTATCCGGATTCAATTTCAGTTTGTTAGCCCACATCCACCCCATCACGGCCTCCAGTCCCCGGTTCAGGACATCCACCGCCTCCCTAGGATCAGATGACAAGGAGAGATAGAGCTGAAGGGAAGGTTAGACACAGGTCTATAGTTGTCCAGGTTGGAGGGATCAAGGGAGGGCTTTTTTAATAGTGGTCTTACCCCCAAGCCTTCTGCCTCAGTCCCCTCCCCCCCATCCTTCTGCCCCAGCTTGCTCCCTCCTCTGTTTCCACCTCTTTCTCTCTCTCTTTCTCTCTCTCATTCGTGCTCCCCCCCGCCTCCGCTTTTTAGCCTGCTTGTGTTTTCCCTGCTGGCCATTGCAGCATCCTCCTTCCTCCAGTCCCTGGTGTCCGGCCACCAAGCGTTCAGCCAGCTCCTTCCTGCAGCCCTCCCTCTAGAGAGCATCTTCCGAAGCGGCCAACTGTTTGTCTCTGCCCAGCCAGGCTCCCCCGCTTTCTCTCCCCTCCCTTCTGCCCCAGTCCGTTCAGTTCTTCTCTCCACTTGCCCGCTTTCCTTCCTTCCTTTTCCTCCCCAAACGGCCACTTCCCTACGCGGCCAACCAGCCACTCCGGCGCCTCCACCGCCCAGCCAATCCGCTGGGTTGCTGGGACGCATCCCCACAGAGGCACGTCTACGAGAATTAATATAATAGATTCTCTTATATTTAGCAGAGGAAGAGCAACTGGCCCTATCCAACCCCAGCACAAAATCCCTCTAGTGGCTGTTACTGGTATCTGCTTTATGTTTATTTTTAGATTGCGAGCCCTTTGGGGACAGGGGACCATTTTATTTATGTATTATTTGTTTTTCTGTGTCAACCTCTTTGAGAACTTTGGTTGAAGAGTGATATATAAATATTTGTTGTTGTAGCAGAGTACATTATGTTTGAAAATCTTAATACTATTGCATAATATTATTTAAGAAACACACAAAAATTTTGTATCTCTGCTTTGGAAAACAGTCCTCCCGCCCTTCAGATTTTTTTTTTTAATAACTATAAATTGGTTTTCAAGTGTGCATTCCATGGTACTAAGACCAAAACATCTACAGTACTGAATAGATAAATCGGTAGACTGTCTTTTGTTCATGTGACAGAAGCAAAACTGGTCTGACTCACTGGGGTTCTGGGCAGAGACCTCTGGGTTCTTTAATGGGAGGGCTTCAGTTCAGTGCTTGAGCCCCTGCTTGGCTTGTAGAAGGTGCCTGGTTCAATCCCTGCCACCTCCAGTCGTGCTGGCAAAGAGCCTTGCCTGAAATTCTGGAGAGCTGCTGCCAGTCACTGTCGACAATACTGAGCAAGATGGACTAATGGCTTCACTCAGGACACTCCTGTACTAGGCTTGGGTTTGCGTACTGAGGAGTGTTCAACATGCACTAGCAAGGACTGCCATAATCGGAATCTCCTTATATAGGAAAAGGATGTTTGGAGCATGTTTGGAAGAGGTTGCGGATTTGGTAGACATCTGAACACTCTCCTTGCTTGGTTACTCTGTGCTTAACAGTTTCATTGTTTGCCAGTGCAGCACACGAGACTTTCACCCTGATCTAGTTCTAATGGCATGTAGTCACACAAGACTAGCAGGAGCAGGATGTGGACAGAGATGTATTTGTGGATCCACATCCAAATATACATCCCACTGAGAATAATGTAGAGAGGGGCCATAGTTCAGTGGTGAAGCACATGGTTTGCATGCAGAAGGTCTTAGTTTCAGTCCCCACCATCTCTAGGTAAGAAGGCTCAAGTTGCAGGTGATGGGAAAGATCCCTGCCTGAAAGCCACTGCATGTCATTCATTCAGAATAGACAATACTGGGTGAAATGGACTAATGGTTTATATTAAGGCAGCTTCATTTGTTTAAATGAAAATGGACACTGTGCATTCTGCAAGAGCATCCCTATCCACATATTGATTGACTGAATGATTGAATGTCTGTACCAGAGATTCTCAACGTTGGGTCCCCAGATGTTATTGGACTTCAACTCCCATAATCCCCAGTCCCAGTGGCCTTTAGTTGTGGATTATGGGAGTTGAAGTCCAATAACATCTGGGGACCCAGCGTTGCGAATCCCTGGTCTATACCACCTAATATAGAAATCTCTAGGCGGTGTACAGATTAAAACATAAGATAAAACATTTACAATTCATAAAAACAGATAAAAATCACAATAAATAAAAACACATTAAAATTTAAAATTTAAATTTCAGTTAAATGCCTGGGGAAACAGGTATGTCTTCAGGGTCTTCCTAAAAGCAAACAGAGAAGGAGATGTTCTTATTTCAGCAGGGAACGCATTCCAAAGCCCTGGGGCAGCCACAGAGAAGGCCTGGTCCCAAGTTGCCACCAAATGAATTGGCGGCAAAGGTAACCTGACCTCTCCAGACGATCTTAATAGGTGACAGGGTTCATGACCAAGAAGGCGCTCTCTTAAGTACCCTGGACCTAAGCTGTTAAGAACGTTATAGCTCCAGCACTTTGCATTTCATTCGGAAACATATCAGCAACCAGTGCAGTTCTTTTAGAATCGGTGTTATATGGTCCCTTTGGGTAAACCCACGGACCCTACTAGTCAAATATGTAGGATTGGACTGGGCCAAGGAAATGTCATCCCATTTCCTTGGCAGAAGGCTGTGCATCCTGTTCCCGTGGCACCTTCAAGAACACTGTTGTAACCTTCATGGAGGGGGTATACAAATGGCTGACAGAAGGCTACGAGCGCATTCCAAAAGAATGTTATATATGAATTACCCACTGTTCACCTGACCCCGTTTATCAAAAAGAGAACACTACTCAGCATAATTATAAAAATGGTGCCGTTCACACCAACTAAGGCTTGCTCCTGTGGCCCGCTGCACGTACAACCTATAAGATGGAGCAGCATGTGAACAGATTGATGTGTTTCCTATGCCAAGTATATTTTCAACAATCATTTATGCTGCTTGTGGAAGACATATATTATGCATGGTAAATTTTTATGTTTGGGGTATCTGTTATTATATTGTTTGTACACCGTAGAAAAGCATATGGAATATCTATTTTCAAATATTATCATTGCAAACCTTTGTAATGGTTTGCCTCATCGGTCTGCAGAACTATCATAGCAAAGTGTTTTGTGAAGTTCTATTACCACAGCAGTTGGTTCATCCTATCCTACGTGCTTACTTGCCAGCATAAGAATGGACTGTAGGAAACTGTGGTGATTAGGGATCTAGTTATGTAAATAGGAATCTTCCTCACTGGGGAATAATAACCTTATTTAGAGAAAGTATTGTCATTATTCTTATTTGTTTCTCCAGAAGGCTACCAAATTGCTTTTCCCGACATCAGCATTTCCAAGTGGTACAGTCATGGTCAAATACAGCAAAAGTCTGATCTTCAGATTTGTAATTGAGTTGCCAATGATACATTATTTTATTGGTCTGACCAGTAAATGGATACTTTGGCAGGCAATCAGTTTTGGCATCTAAAAAGCAAGTAAACTGCAGCTGTCTCATCCTTTTTTCTGTACCAACCAGATTCTGCCCTGGTTAGGGAAAGTGTATTTGGACCTCAGGTTGAGGGTCACTGAATATTAAAAGCTAAAAGAGCCTTTCCTCCCCGGCACAAGAAAAGTGAGAGGAAGGATAGCCTGGCATATGCCACTGGCCAGAGGAAGAAGGGCCATTGGGAGGTTGTAGCTACTCCCTCCCAGGAAGAACATAATGTCAAGGGAAAGGAAGGTCTAGGCTGGTCCCATCCATCTACCAGAAAGTGAGCAGCTGCTGAGAGCTTCTTTCACTAAAGAAATAATTCTGCTGTAAATAATAGTTGCTCTGAGGCTATGCAAATGAGGGGAAGGACCTCATCTGGCCTGTCCCACTGTCAGGTTCTACCTTGACTGAAGCTCCATGTACTGCTGCCCCTTGTGGCAAGTCATTACACAGCTGCAGTCCCGGACCCCTTAAAGGCTTGGCCTGGCCATGGCAAACGAGACCCCTTGCTTCTGGTGCGTTGTTCCTTTCCTTGGCCTGACCTCTGACAAACCTTCCCAGGTTTGTCCCCTGACTGCTGATTGGCTACCAGGCTTGACTTTTGGTTAGTCTACCTCACTCTCTGGCCTCATTCGCATGTAACGTGAAACCACAGTTACATGGGGCAGAAGTTGTAAATTGTGTATGTCTGAGTGCATGCAACTGCTGTTTTGCGGCAAAAGCAACCGGCGGTTTCCCTCACCAAACTCCAATTTGAATCTTTGGTTTGTAGCAAATTTCACCACCCCAACCTGAAGTTTGGGGGTGGTGGTGTTATGTCCAAAAGTGGGCGGTGGCATAACTACAGTTTTGTGCTCTTTCTAGAACTGTAGTCATAGAAAAGATGGCTCAGTCCCGCCTGGGATCACGCCCGCTCCATGCCTGCGGCACTCCTCACTGGCTGCCTCTCTGAGTATTTACCCTGCCCCCTGTCTCCAATCCAATCCAATCTGGCAGTGTTCCATCTTGCTGCTGGGGCTTACCTGTGAGGAGACCTTGCTGCAAGGACTTTATTAAATTTTTGCTGTATTCCTGTTCTCTTGTTCCAGGTATCTGGGTTGCCTTGCTTTTAGCAGTTTGCTGCTGCTGTTGCTAACCTCAACTTGTTCTAGCTGTTGAATTTCTGCCAGAAGGGTTGGTTGGCAAGTTGCTTACCCCACCTCCCCTTCTTGGACTAAAGAACATAAGGACAGCTCTGCCGGATCAAGCCCAAGGCCTATCTAGTCCAGCATCCTGTTTCGCACAGTGGCCCACCAGATGCCACTGGAAGCCTACAGCAGTAGTTGAGGGCATGCCCTCTCTCCTGCTGTTACACCCCTGCAACTGGTACTCAGAGGCATCCTGCCTCTGAGGCTGGAGGTGGCCTATAACCCTCCGACTAGTAGCCATTGATAGACCTTTTCTCCATAAGGCCTCTCCTTCACTTAAGGCGGCTGTGGGCAAAGGCACAGCCGATGGTGCAGCGGGCGGCCTGCCTGTAGGTGGCTGCCAAAGCTAGTCACCAAAGGGGCCCAGCCTTGGGTATCAGGGCCTTTGGAGGTGAGACTGAGAGCTGGGGGCAGTAATGTTGTTTTGAAAGATATGTTTGGTCTTGAGACTGCCTCTCTGTTGTTTGGCTGAGGGATATATCTTATCTTATTAGGGGGTGGAGAGGTGGGGAGCGTGGCTCCTTTGCAGAATGAAGGAGCGTCTCTGGAATGCATTACAGAGACCTGGTTGGTGGAGTCTAGTGGCCCAGTTTGGTCCCAGCTTCTCCCTACAGGATACTCTGTTGTGGAGCAGATGAGAGGATGTGGGCATGGAGGTGGAGTGGCTGTGGTTTATAAGAAGAGGATATCCCTTACCAAGATCCCTGTCAGAGAACTTCCCTATATTGAGGGTGTTTACTTGAGTCTTGGAACCAGGGATAGATTGGGACTTCTGTTGTTGTACTGATCACCCTGCTGCCCAACAGAACCACTATCCAAGCTGTCAGACTTGGTTTCAGAATTGGCATTGGAGATGCCCAGGTTGATGGTGGTGGGTGACTTCCATGTTCACTTTGGGACTGAACCGTCAGGAGCAAGAGCAGCTCAGGAGTTCATAGTGGCCATGGCAACTATGGGCCTTTCCCAAGTGTTCTCAGGGCTGGCACATGTTGCTGGTCACATGCTTGATTTGGTATTTTGCTCTGATCCCATGGTGTTCCATGGGTGCGGACACTGATGATTTCCCCATTGTCATGGACTGACTACCACCTGGTGACTGTTCAATTTGCAGCTGCTAGTCAACTATGCAGGGGTTAAGGGCCTATTAGGATGGTCTGCCCAAGGAGGCTATTGGATCCAATAGGATTCCAAGAAACCTTGGAGGGCTTTATTGTTGGCTCTGCCACTGATCTTGTTGACACCCTGTTGATGAAATAATGAACTCACTAGAGTGATAGATTCAATTGCTCCTAAGTGTCCTCTCTGACCCACTTCTAAATTAGCTCCATGGCATACGGAAGAACTACGGGAGCTGAAGCGGCTAGGTAGACCACTAGAGTGCTAGTAGAGAAGCACTCGGCTCTAATCTGACAGATTACAGCACAGAGCACAATTGAAGACCTATGCTCTGGCAATACATGTGACAAAGAAGTGATTCTTTGCTACTGTACATGTATTGCATCCTCAGGTTCACATCCAGCGGAATTGTTGAGGCTGGTGAGGGAACTTATACAGGTACCTTCCACTCTGGCTTTGGAGCAATCAGTTAGCCTCTGTAAAGCTTTTAACGAGTTTTTGTGGACAAAATTTCTTGTATTTGAGAAGAAATTCCATTGTTGTATTCCATTGTTGGTGCAGTCTTTAGCAGGGGTATCCAGTAACTCCTCTTGTGTGGTAAGGATGTGCATGGAACTGGCCGGTCTGGTTCGGTTTGAGTCCAGACTGGACTTGAACCCAACTGGGCCAGTTCGGTCTTGCACCCCGTCGAACCCCCTCATTCGGTTTGGTTTGGGGAGGGTTGTGAATGTTTAACAGTGTTAAATTTTTTTTGGTGGAGGTTCCCTCTCCCCCTGCCAGCTTTACTTAAGTGCCCCTCCGGCCGGTTTGGCCGCTTTTCGGCTTTCTTCCGGTGGCCTGGTGGCCATTTTGGAGGCCGTGCGCCTGCGCGATTGGCCTCTGCATGGCCCGGGCCACAAGTTGGTTTGCATATCCCTATTGTGTGGTTATATTGGATCAGTTTCAGTTTGTGACTTCTGAAGACGTGAGCAAGCTGCTTGGAACTGTGTGTCCTACCACCTGTTCTCTCGACCCTTGTGTGACATGGCTTATATTATCAAGCAGGGAGATTGTTAGAGAGGATCTAGTTGAGATCATAAATGCTTCTCTGAAGGAAGGTAGAATGCCTCCTTGTTTAAAGGAGGCAATTAAACCTATTTTAAAGAAGCCTACACTGGATCCCTCAGAGTTGGGCAATTATAGGCCTGTTTCCAATCTCCCGTGGTTGGCCAAGGTGATTGAGAAGGTGGCGGCCTCTCAACTCCAGGCATTGGATGAAACAGATTATCTAGACCCATTTCAAACTGGCTTTCAGGCAGGTTATGGGGTGGAGACTGCTTTGGTCAGCCTAATGGGGCTCCTCAGATGCATCTGGTGGGCCACTGTGTGAAACAGGATGCTGGACTATATGGGTCTTGTGCCTGATCCAGCAGGGCTGTTCTTATGTTCTTATGATGGATGATCTCCAAAGGGGAATTGACAGAAGGAGCATGACTCTGTTGGTCCTTTTGGATCTCTCAGCGTCTTTTGATACCATTGACCATGGTATCCTTCTGGATTGCTTGGGGGACTGGGTTTAGGGGACACTGCTTTGCAGTGGTTCTGCTCATAACTCTTGGGCAGATTTCAGAAGGTGTTACTTGGAGATTGCTGCTCTATGAAGCGATAGCTTTTGTGTGGTATCCCTCAGGGCTCCATTTGGTCTCCAATGCTTTCTATTTATTATTTATTTATTTATTAATCAAATTTTTACACCACCCCAAACTTTCATCTCTGGGCAGTTAACAATAGCATAAAAGAAGTTAAAATATATACAAAAACTTAAAACAATTTAACAATTTAAAAATCACCCACAAATTGAAACCTTAAAATGTTAAAGAACTGAAAAAGCCTGGGTGAAGACTTGGGTTTTCAAAAGCTTTCTAAAAATTGTCAGAGATATACATTAACATCTACATGAAACCATTGGGAGAGATCATCAGGAGATTTGGTGCAGGGTGTTATCGTTTGTTATCAGAGTGATATTTGCTGATGACACCCAAATCTGCTTCTCCATGTCAGCTTTATCAGACAATAGCATAACTCGAGGCAGTAATGGGCTGGATGAGGCATAACAAACTGAGACTGAATCCAAACAAGACGGAAGTGCTCACTGTAGAAAGCCTCAGTTCAGGAAATGGGATAGATCAGGCCTGTTCTGGATGGGGTTACACTCCCCCAGAAGAAACAGGTTGGCAGTTTGGGTGTACTTCTGGACCAAACCCTCTCTGATACCTCAGGTGGAGGTGGTGGCCAGGAGTGCTTTCTATCAGCTCCAGCTTGTTCGCCAACCACATCCTTTCCTGGAAGTGTGTGACCTTAAGACAGTGGTGCACATGCTGGTGACCTCCAGGCTTGACTACTGCAATACTGGGGCTGCCTTTGTATGTAGTCTGGAAGCTGCAATTGATGCAGAATGCTGCTGCCAGATTTGTCTCTGGGACGACCCGCAGAGACCATATTACTCCAATTCTACACTGGCTACCAATAGGTTACTGGGCAAAATACAAAGTGCTGGTTATTACCTACGAAGTCCTTAACAGCTTGTGCTCATGGTATTTAAGAGAACACCTTCTTCATTGTGAACCCAACTGCCTATTAAGATCTTTAGGGGAGGTTCATCTGAGGGTGCCACGAACTCGTCTGGTGGTGACTCAAAGGTGTACCTTCTCTGTGGTTGCCCAGGACTGTGGAATGCACTTCCTGCTGAGATTGGAGCTGTTTCATCCCTCGTGACATTTAGGAAACAACTAAAGGCACATCTCTTCAGCCAAGCTTTTTAGTTAGTTGGTATTTTTATGGATATTTTAATCTGATTTTATGTTTTAATTTTTGAATTCTTGGTTTGTTTTATTTTTAGCTTGCTTTACGCTGTAAACCACCTAGAGACTTCAGTAGTGGGTGGTATACACATTTATTAAAGGAATAATTAAATAAAATAATAAATAATAAATAATAAAGTTATTGCCCAGCAACAGGGATGCTGCCATGTCTCAACCCATGCTTGTAAACCTGTCAAATGGGAAAAACCCATGGGGGCATACCCTCTTCCCACTCGGTCCCATGTTTCTGCCTCCTGGCAATCAGGAGAGAAAGGAGATGGGATGGCAAGATGGGCACTATGTGCTTTGCTCCCCGAAAAGGAAGCAAGAAAGTTGTATGTACACAAGTACATGCAGTCACAATGGCAACATAAATAGGGCAACTCTATTAGATCTCTGGGAAGGCAACATATGGCAGGGTGGCGTTACGTGGGTCTGGGTATAAAAGGAGTTCTTGAGCCATTCAAGAACACACAGGAATTCTTGAATGGCTCAGTCTACTTTTTGTACAATGACATTGGGGAAGTGGGGGCGGGTCCAGCCTCTTCCTGTTGGATTAACATATGTGGTCCCTAGGCTTACTCAGGAGAAGAACCATGCAGTAGGAGGAATTGTTAGGGCCAAGAGATCCAAATTAGAGATGGGCAAGCAAGCTGGAAATCCCCGAATGAAACTCTTGAAAATGATTTCCCCTCTGCTGGCTCCTCAAAGCAAAAAATAAAATAAGGCATTGGCAAACATGGGGCTCCATATGCATGCAGGGTGTCTTTTTCCTGTCAGGAATTTGACTGTTTGGGGAAGGAGGAAGGGGAGTTTTGAGCCTGAGCACAATCAAGGTGGGAACTTCCTCAGTGCAGAGACTGTGTGCCCTCCTCATTTCTGCTCATTTAAATCTGTTCTCACAGTGGAGAACCCCTTTCCTGAATTCTTGACCCATCCTTAATTCAGACATGGAATGAGACTTTCCAATAGGGATGTGCAAAAAATTTTGGGCACAGAACGATCTGTGCCCGAAACGAACAATTTCGGGTGATTCGGGGCCGAACCGAATCACCCCCGATGCCCCCCGAATTTTTCCGGGCACGAGCCGAATCACCCGAATTTCGGGCACAAAAAATTCGGGTGATTCGGTTCATGGTTGATTTTTGGCGATTTTTTAAAGTTTTAGTGACTTTGGGGCAGTTTGGGGGCATAGCATGGGATTTGGGAAAAAGGAGTGGGGTGGGGTGGTAGTGCCTAATGGGTGCAGGCTACCACCCCAATTTCAGGGGGATTGGGCAAAGGGCTGATTTTTGGTAAATTTCTGAAAATTTCATGTCTTTGGGGCAGATTGGGGCATATTGGGGCAGAAAGTGGGGGCTGGGGCAGAATAGTGGGGTGGGGTGGTAGTGCCTCATGGGTGCAGGCTACCACCCCAATTTCAGGGGGTTTGGACAAAGGGGTGATTTTTTGAGAATTTTTGAAGTTTTGGTGACTTTGGGGCAGTTTGGGGGCAGAAAAAACTTCTGAGGTGTGAATTCTCATTCTATCATAGCAAATGAGATTTTTTTCAATTAAACAACTCTCATGACCCCACTTTCACTTTTTCACACTTTCCTTTACTATGAATAATATGAGGAAGTAATCAATTTAGCACACTACACCTTATGAAGACAAACCTCATACAAATAAATTCACCATAATTCACCCCTCTGACCAATCACTCTTAAATTGGGGATGGGTGGTAGCCTCCAGCCATCAGGCACTATCTACCAGCCCACCCCACTCCTTTGGGGCAGATCCACTTTCTGCCCCCAATCTGCCCCAAAGACACCCAAACTTCAAAAATTCTCAAAAAATCAGCCCTCTGCCCAATCCCCCTGAAATTGGTGTGGTACCCTCCACCCATGAGGCACTACCACCCCACCCCACTATTTTGGGGCAGATCCACTTTCTGCCCCCAAACTGCCCCAAAGTCACCAAAACTTCAAAAATTCTCAAAAAATCACCCCTTTGTCCAAACCCCCTGAAATTGGGGTGGTAGCCTGCACCCATTAGGCACTACCACCCCACCCCACTCCTTTTGCCCAAATCCCATGCTATGCCCCCGAACTGCCCCAAAGTCACTAAAACTTTAAAAATTCACAAAAAATCAGGACTTTGCCCAATCCCCCCGAAATTGGGGTGGTAGACTCTACCCATTGGGCACTACCACCCCACCCCAAAATTTTGCCCCTGGGCCCCTTTTTACCCCCCTGAATCGATTCGGATTCAGATTCGGATTAAATCCGAATCCGAACCGAATCAAGGGTGATTCGGGTGACCCAGATTCGGGCACAAAACAGAACGGGGGTGATTCGGCTCGGGTCCGATCCGAATCACCCGAAAATCCGAATTGCACACCCCTACTTTCCAACCCATGGTCTCTACTGTGTTTGGCTGGAATTGGAGACTTGGAGCTGGAGGCGTGAGCCTGAGTGGAAGAAGCTGGGAATTTTTAATTTTTCTTTCTGGGCAGGAGCAGAAAGTTCATGTTATTTATGATAGGTAATCCAATCCAGAGGCTTCAGCTACCTACAGACAATCTTGGAACCTGAATCTCCTGAGAAGCCAGCCCTTGCAGCACTGCATTCCCTGATATCTGCATGCCAGGCTAAACAGGATCAGCTAGAGAGGAGGAGGAGCATCGGATTCTAGGCCATAAGGCTGCCCCTTTAAGGCTTCCGCTCTCCAAGCAGGGAGGTGAAACACAGGGAGAGTAGCCTCAGCTCAGAGGTGTTTAGAACATGCTTCCTAAAGAAATTAGTGTTTCCCCTTCTCTGAATGTTTTTAAGAAGGACCTGAAAACATACCTCTTAGTCAGACTCTTAGTTTGTAGTTTTAAAGCTTCAGGTTTTAGAGTTTGTATTTGTATTTTAAATTGTTTAGTCATACTAATGTTTTGATGGTGGTCTTTAGATTGTGAACTGCCCAGAGACTTTTTTGTATGGGTTGCTATAGAAAGGTGTAAGACCTCACTCTACATCTGATTGCTGTTGGAGCAAGTGTTGCATGGGTCTGTCTGTGATCCTGTAATTTACTTCACATTATGGTCTCTGCTAATGAGATCTGGAGTCCCTGGAAGTTGCAGCAGGTGTGTAAGTAACATCTTATTGGAGACCTTGAATTTTTCTTGCATATCAGACATTGAATTTGAAGATCTAGCTATTCAGAGGATAGGCAGAGATTTGCATTACTTATTCCTAAAGAATATTTCTAAGGCCTTATCCCTAAACAACCATTGCGTTCTTGCTGCAGTCTTCTCCCTTCTTTTGGTAGTATTGCAGCTCTGTCTGCTTAATTTTCTGCTTGATAAAGCAGTCAAACAAGTAGTCTTTAATTTTTCGTTTTTCTTTCCTCATGCCATCCCAATTTCTTAAATGAACTTTTAGCTTTTCAAGACTAGTGGCAGATATTAAGTCTACCTTCCAGTAATGAAATAATAATAAATATGTTTTACATAATTGTGAATGTTTACCATGATGTGCCTTTTGGGCCTAGTTCTCACAGAACTAATAAATATGAGTGCTAATGGTTGAATAACATGATTTTGATTTCTTGGATGGGACTTGAAAGCAGTGCGCACACAGGAAGTCAAGGAGTGGATCCTGGCAAGTCAAGGAATAGATCTTGTTGTGTCCAGGATACAGCCCTCAGAAAATGTTCATTGATCCAAGGTGTACATTTATTGCAAGTGCTTACAGTTCTCTTGCACCAGACAACATTTATCCACACATGGTTACTAGGCCACCGCAGGTAAATATAACACAATCCAGCAACATCTGTCACAATTGTAAATCAAGAACTAAAAGTGTATATGCAAAGCAGATAATTAGGTGAACTCACTTGCAGGCTACCCATCACTATACACATGGGATTTGCCTATTTGCCCATTTGGGTTGCCCATTTGCCCATTTGGGCTGCCCTGGAGTTCTCTTGCCTGCCCCCAGACCCCAGTAGCCTCAGAGAGAAGCATTAGGAGAGGGGAGATTATCATCGCCTTCCCCTTGTTCTTGTTTGCCACCTGTCGAGACTCACAGAGCTGCTCCAGACCAACCAGCTCTCATCTGCTGCCAGCCTGTTCTTAAATGAGCTCCCGCATGTGTCACACTCCCTTTGGGAGGTGGAGCCTCCTGAACAGAGATGATGTATGCGGCGACTTATTTAAGAACAGGCCAGCCAATGAGGAGGGCCAGCAGCAGACAATGAGGGCCAAGGGAGACACGAGAAACATTGGCCTGTCCTTTCTATAGCCCTGCCTTGCGGGGCCCGGTCTAGCATTCAGCTGACATCTGAGGTCATGTCATCCATTGGGAATGATGACCCTGGGGTGTGTGTGTGTGTGTGTGTGTGCGCGCTGTCCCCCAACAGGGTAATACAAGACTGAGAATCTAGTCCCAAATGAATTAATGGCAGAAAACTCAACTCAAAACACCTGCAGAACAGATGTCCCAAGAAAGTGAGCCAAACTACAGGACTAGTATCACACATACATATTGTATATTATAAAGTAGTTCAGCAGTTAAACTAAACAGATGCAACCATGCATACAGACTTATCCATGACACAGTCATATACGCTGAAATCCAGAAACAACACTTTCAATCACACACCATTTCGCACAAGCTCAGCTGTATAATTAGTAAAGGAAGCTGTTCCTGTTCCCTGCATTCTTTAGCAACCACTGCCTGCAGTTCTCTATCCACTCATTCCATGCACAGTTTCCCAATATTCAAGAATGAAAAGGTTCTACAGGTACTGGGTGGACTGATGGGCAAGTGGACAGGCTGTGTGCACAGAGGTCCAATCAGCAGACATTGCCACCAGTTGTTGCTGTGAAATGGCACTACCTGACATTAAGCAGACCAGATGGGAATTTAGTGAAGAGTTTTGGAACCAGCAAGGCTAAGCTCAGCGTTCTTTGAATTTCCTGTTTACCTTGTTAACTTGAAGTCCCCAGATAGAAGTACAGGTTTTAAAATTTAGAATATCTGTAGTGAATATTGATGCTGTTTTTATTCTGCTCCGTTTTGTGCTGATTGAAATTGTGTAGGTTTGTTTTGATCCATTAATTATGATGTTATGTATTTTCAGCCCACTGGAAAGGCTGTGATCATCCAGCATTCCTTGGGTGTGTCCATGTGTCCATTCCCACTATCAACTTCACAACGCCTGGACCAATGTGAACCAAATCAGGTACAGTTGTAGGGACACATAGAGACAACTGAATGGCATAGTTTGTGATGATGTCATCCACTTCGATTCAAGATGGTGGATGTGTAAACATTTGAGACACAAGTGGGCTAACTTGTGAACCATCTAACGATTTGAACCAAATTTGCTATAGCTGTAGGAACACATAGGGACACCTCAGTGGCATAGTCTGTGATTATGTCATCCACCCTGATTCAAGATTTTATTTATTTATTTCTTTTATTTATTAAAACATTTTAATACCGCCCAAAACTTACGTCTCTGGGCGGTTTGCAACAAGATAGTGGACACGTAAACATTTGAGGCGCAAGTGGGCTAACTTGTGGACCTGATTTGAACCCAATTTGGTACAGTTGTAGTGAGTGACACATAGGGACACCTCAGTGGTGTAGTTTGTAATGATGTCATCCACCCTAGTCCAAGATGGTGGATGTGTGACCATTTGAGGTACAAGAGTCTATTTTATGGGAAAACTGTGGTTGCCCTCATTCAGATGTTCAGTTTTTGAAACTGGAGGTCCCTTCACCTCTGGTTTCATGCTCTCGTTCTCTCTCTCTCTCTCTCTCTCTCTCTCTCATATACACCTACCTACCTACTAAACATTTGTTGCATATTAGTTTAACGGTATTGTATAAATAATTGCCTGCCCACAGATTTTTTTTTTAAGTTGTGGCTGATATTTTTCATGTAAGGATGTATTTGAGGCAGGCAAGGGATTACTAGCTCTTATTATATTTGTCTTTAATTTTCTATGTTACAAGTCACCTGCTCAGATTTCCCCCTCCCCCTCATGATAAATTGTATGGACTGCGCCTATTGTAAACAGAAGTGCTGAAATCATGGATTCACTGCACTTGTCTTTCATCCCTGCACTGCCACAATAATGAGAACGAGGGGATAATGACATCAGGGGAAAAAATGCTGGATTAAGTGGGACAGTAAATTAGGCATTTATCTCTCTCCATTGGAGGCCTGTTTCCTGTTCCATTCTGGGTCTCAGCTTAGTTAAAAATAAATCCCATCATATTTCACAAAGCCAGCCCTGCCCAGAGAATTCAGCATATAAGCACTTGCATTACATTAACATATTGCCCAGGAGGACCTGGTTTCCCCGGAAGGTCAGTGTTGAGGTGTATTAGCAAAGAAGAATGGGAATATGGCAGTGCCTTGCCACTGTGTATCTAGCCTAGGGATAAAATTAAGGTTTGAGTCCCTCTAGGCCTTTTTATGTTCCTGTGCTTTAAATTCTGTGTACTTTGAGTACGTGAGAAGAGAGAAGTACAGCTACCACTCTGTACTGTAATTGTCAATGTAACCACTGTTTGTGTTGTAGCTTTTAGCCGGACTATGGTGTTTGACAGCCATCAGTGTTCGCAGAAAGCTGGAGAGGTGTATCTGATACACCTCTTCTCTATAACACACATTTTACACCCTATTGTAAAATGTGTATGTGTGATATAAATGCACACACACATACTGACATGTTCATAGGGTACACAGAAGCATTTTCATTAACATGTGACATGGGTACACAGAAGCATTTTCATTAACATGGACATTTTTTTCTTTTTGCCAGAATAGCATTTGCAGGGATTAGTTATGGGCACTCTATGTCCTTTCAGCACTCAGTTGTGTTGTGCAGACAAGAATGCTGCATACACTTGGCAAATGGTATAGCACAAGATCAGGATCTGTGTGAAAACCTCAAATTCAAGTTCACATTACTGGGTTTAGCATCATGTCTTTAAAATAGAAGTTTTCTCTATTTAGAACTCTGTTTGCCTAAATGTCATCAAAATGGCATGTTTTAGTGTGTTCAGAAGTATTATATGTTTTCTGTCAAACTGTTACTTTACCCAAGGCTTTGGAATAATATGGGTTGCAAGTTTAAATAGAGAAGAGCATTTACTTGTAATGCTGTTCCCCTGCAGATGAGATGCCTTCTGCATCACACTGGACCTCACTGTATATGTACTAAACTCCCAAAGTCCACAGATCTTGCAATAAATGTCTTGATGTGATTGTTTTGTTGCCAAACAATGTTTCAGTCATTGAGTTGGATTCTAACATGCTCTTGCGTGAGTGGAAGTCACTTGGCCTCCCCAGTTCCCAGTAATCCCTCGTTTCTGCTGCAGTGAATTGCCATACCACATGCCATCCATTTCCATACCACATGCCATCCTTCCGGAGGCCCCACCCCAAACCTTTACAAGTGGATTTGCAGGGCAGTGCAGTGGGGCTGCAGCAGTGGGAAGAGGGAGATGAGGAAGTTCCCTTCAGTGAGCAGAATTCAGGGCATCACCCAGCTATCAGGAATCCAAATGCCTTTCCATAAGTAGCATGCCGCTGAAGGGAAATTGTTTTTCCAGTATTTTGTTCCTGGGACATTTATTGCATTTGAAATGTCTGTGTGTGCTATGGTGGCATGATTAAAAATTAAACACAGACAAGCAGTGGAGAGGCTTGGGGGGTGGTGATCTACCTGCAGCACATTTATTCCTCTCTGTAGTTCAGCTCCCAGCCTTGGTTCCCAGTCTATCATGTGGCAACAAGACATTACATGCTACTGAAGTGTGTTTTTGAAATCCCTGTTTTTTCTGCTCAGCCAAAAGATTCTTTCTACTTGAAGTCCACTGGGCTTATGTTGTTCCGCATTCAGTTTTGTCAGCAGTGTGAACATTGTTGTGAACTTGTCATCATGATTCTTTTAGGGCTGTAGGAAGGTTGGAGATGGTCCACCTACCACCACCTTTGAGGCCTCGCTACCACTGCCTACGTGTTTGGGCTGAGTGCCATGAGGTTGAGCTTCTCCTCATCCCAGCCAGTGAGTGCTTTGGTTGGGTGCCTCTGTTCTCTCCCTTGCTCCACACAAGGAATAGAAAGGAAGCACCCAAATGGCGAGCAAAGTGTCCATTGGCTGGAAAGAGGGTGATGGCCAGTGTTCCTGTGCCCTGATGCTAGGCACGGCCCTGAGTTGGCACACTTCTGATGCCAGCATAAGGGGCATGCCCAGCACTGGAACATGGACATGCTGCCTGCTACCCTCTCCCAGCCAGCAAGTGCTGCATTCACCAGCTGGGTGACCCGGGAAGGACTATGGGGCATCCTGGGAAGGGCCCCTGCGGTCTCCCAGATGGTTCCAGACACTAGCGGTTGCAGGACATTTGTCCTTCCCAGTTCAATGGTGGCTATGCTGCTCTCTCTATTTCACTCTCCCTATTCTTTCACTTTCCCTATTTTGCATAAGAAAGAGCAAGTGATGCAATACATTAGCACATTGTCCCATCAATATTCTTCATAAACATTTTAGTTGCTGTGTTTAAGCATCCGGGCAGCATGTTCAAATCTGTTTAATCTCTTGATGAAAAAGCACACACACACACACACACACACACACACACACACACACACACACACACAGCCATTGCTTTATTGTTCGTCTAATTCATTGAGGCTGACATTCTACTGCTCCTGAATTCCAGTCTAACCAGGGCTGGTTTGGATGATATGCCCAAATATCCCAACATAATAATGTGGGGAGGAGCATCAGCATGCACATTTCCCCACCCATTCCACTATCCCACTGCCATGCAGAAGAGTGGTTCAGAGGGGGTGGAAGCTCAGATGTGAGAGGTGGTTCAGAGGGGAGCAGTTCCTCTGAAAAATCTCCACCATGTAACTACTTTAAAGTAGCATTGAAAATACATGGTGAGAGTTAATGTGGACAGCCCCCAATTATGCAGTGGCTGAATGACACACCTGATGCCCACACTCATATCTGTGTGATTCCACGGGCCAGTCAGATGTATAATCCCAACTAGCCCTAGGAGAATTTCAATTGAATTCTGGAATTGGAGCATGCACAGTTTGCATCAGCTTTCAGTTCCTTTGCATCTTTTATCCCCTTAACATTACTAGCATCCATGTCCACATAGATAAAATACTTCAAAAAAGCAAGCTATGTGAATTTACTGTGTATTTATTCATTCATAATTAGATTCACTAGCTGCTCTTCAGCCAAAGAGTGGTGCACAATAATACACTCTAACAGTAAACAGTAAAACATGCCAAATATAAAAAACAAAGAAGCAGATAGAATTCTGAACATCAACATTTCTTTGTGTGGTGATGTACTGATGTGCACATGTGTCCCTGCACATTGATAAAACACCACACAGAAGGAATCTTGATATACCACAGGTACAATCTCAAGAAGTGTGCTTTTTTACAGTGTGTTTATGGATGTGAATGTGTGCATCATGATAAGTACACAGGAAGATACAAATGAATGGAAACAACTTAAATCTGTGGCAAATTGTATATGTGAAGTATTCAGTACAAAATGTAGAAATACAAATGGAACAATAGATAATCCTAATGTATCAGTTCTGCTTTAGAAACGAGTGCAAAAATTTGGAATTTCAAAATTCGGGGAAGAAAATCAGATGAGAATGTTGCAAACATTCCTATAAATGCACGGGATCAGCAATGCGGGCCTAATTGCAAAAGTGGCCACTTAGTGAGCCAAAAGCTTAGTGCCCCAACATTCTGTGTCACAGTGCAAGAAACGCTGGATCACACCTCCTGGATTGCCTGGCAATTCAGGGGCGTAGCTAGGGGAGAAGGGGCCCGTATTCATCCCTCTCTCTGGCGGGCCCCCAGAGTGAGGGAGATAATGAAGAAAATAGGGAGGGATGGAGCTAGAGGGCCCTCAGGAGCTGGGGCCCCCTGTTCTTTGAACCCTTTCACTCAATTATAGTTATGCCCCTGCCTGGCATATAAGCTTTCGACAAAGTTCCTCATCAAAGACTCCTGAGGAAACTTAGCAGTCATGGGATAAGGGGACAAGTACTTGCGTGGATTGCGAACTGGTCGAAGGACAGAAAACAGAGGGTAGGGATAAATGGACAGTTTTCACAATGGAGGGAAGTGGGGTCCCCCAAGGATCTGTACTGAGACAGGTGCTTTCTAATTTATTCATAAAATGTCTAGAAGCAGTGAGGTGGCCAAATTTGCAGATGATACTAATCTCTTCCGGGTAGTGAAATCCAAAATGGATTGTGAGGAGCTCCAAAAGGATCTCTCCAGACTGGGGGAGTGGGCGACAAAATGGCAAATGCTGTTCAATGTTGGCAAGTGTTAAAGTGATGCACATTGGGACGAAAAACCTCAACTTCAAGTACATGTTGATGGGATCTGAGCTGTCGGTGACTGACCAGGAGAGGAATCTTGGGGTCATGGTGGACAGCTTGTTAAAAATATCGACTCAACGTGCAGCAGCTGTGAAAAAGGCCAATTCCATGCTAGGGATCATTAGGAAGGGGATTGAAAATAAACTGCTAATATTATAATGCCCTTATACGAAACTGGTGCGACCACACCTGGAGTACTGCGTACAATTCTGGTCAAAGAAGGACATTGTAGAACTGGAAAAGGTGCAGAAGCCAGGAAGTCAGCAGCGAGGAAGGCAGCGAGGAAGGGCCCAGTCAACCGCTGCTTCTGCTGCTCCTGTGGGGAGAAGTAGGAGCCGGGCTTGGGTGAGGGTGGGGAGGTCTCTGGGGATAGGGGGCTGCAGTTTGGCCAATAGGCACCAGCAGCACTGCAGCCACGACCAAGAGGGGTGTGGGGGATGGAGTAAAGGGATGAAGGAGTGACCAAGAGGAGTGGGGTGGGGGGATGGAAGCAACGGCATGGAGGAACAGGATCATGACTATGGCACAGGTGAGGGGGGAGAGATCTCTGAGGTGGGGAGGGCTGTGGCAGTGGGTGAGGGGAGCAATCAAGTACTAGTGCGCAGATGCTTTGCGCAGGTTAAGCTAGTATGCAATATCTTTACATACTTCTTTTTTTGTTCTTGTGGACAAAGCTCCTTGCAGTCACTTTGTTATGATTAAAATTCTCAATTGAGAAGAATCCTTGCAATCTTCAGTCTAAGTTGAAAACACAGATTCATTGTTTTATGGAGAATAAAAATTGGAACTTTTATAGATAACTGTATGTTGAAAATGAGCAATGTTTGAAGAGAAGGTATGCAGTCTCTCATTAGAAAATCCTCGGAACAATTCTGGTAGAGTTGTAATATAAAGGTAAGGGCTGAAAATCCATCTCCCAAACTCCACAGCCTTCAGTTCATAAGACATGGTCTAAAACGGTTTATTATTTGTGCAACATTTCATCTGTATCATTCTACAATCTAAATAACTTCTAATTTCACATGGCATTAGGAATAGACTGAAAAAGCTTTAGCGTAACCAGGCACAGCAATTCCCAGATACAATAGTTCTGGCAGATAACATTAATGCTCGTTCT
Organism: Hemicordylus capensis; assembly: GCF_027244095.1. Taxonomy (NCBI): domain Eukaryota; kingdom Metazoa; phylum Chordata; class Lepidosauria; order Squamata; family Cordylidae; genus Hemicordylus; species Hemicordylus capensis. The sequence continues at coordinate 184,908,753 of NC_069657.1, read as the reverse complement.
AGTGTATTGATGTCAAGGAGTCTATAAAAAGACTAAGAGGAAAAGAGAGAGGGCACTAGGGAGGAAATCAATGCAAAAATGTATATGCTAAACTGTTTGCAAGTGGTTCAGATAAGGAGCTGTAGATTATGCTTGTTTCCCAATGTGATAATAAGAACAGTTTGATTTTTTTTTAATGGTGCTTATGAAGGAAAAAAATAAAATGTAAACTGTATTTTTTGCAGTACATAACTATGGCATGAATCTGAAGAGTAAAATGGTTGAATATTATTTCAGAACTGTACCACTTAGGGTTGGGTTTTTTTTGTTTAGATGCTGCTCATTCATTAATTTGTATATCCAGTCTGCTAATGAATTGTTCTCAAGGTGACTTACCCCATTTAAATCCATACAATATAAACAGTTGATTACCAAAATATAAATGTTGTATTAACTTTTAAAAGTAAATTGTTCCAACAGTGACCTTAAATTGAAACTGCAGCCATTTTGAATAGCACCAAATAGCACCCGGCAGCACCAAATGTGTTTAACTGGTGCCCCTTCCTTGAGCACAGCTTTCTCTCCTTCTAGGAACAGAAGGAGCTTCCATTCCCAGAGTTGGGGAGGAGCTGTAATTGTGTGCATGGGCTCCAAGAACCTGTGTGCAGCTGCCAGAGGGGCTGCCATGCTAGCCACGGTGGGTACCTGCTGGAGGCCCCCGGTGCCCTTTTTCTCTCTGGCACACACAGAGGTGGCGGCAGCCTCCCCGAGGGAGCAGCTCACCGCTCAGCTGCCTTTACCACTGCTGCCGGCGTGCACAGTGGGGAGAAAAGGAGCATCCTGCACGTGCAGGGAACACAAGAAGGGACACAGCTAGGGAGGTACCACTGGGGGAGGGGTGCTATGGGGGGTCCACCGCCGCATTCTTGTGGGGGTGGGGTCCAAACATGGGCCACCTATGCCCTCCCTATGCCACTCGCTAGAGTAGATTCAACCCAATGGTTTTTGGCACCCCCCTTGTGAAAACATTCACATATATGTTTAAATTGCTCTCATTTGCCCTCAGTGATGTTGTCATAGAGTCATCTCTGATTGGTGATATAGATCCACATGATGTTATTTCCTGACAGGCATTCTGTTGCATTATCTTCATTATATGAGACCTGAATGACTAATTCAGGAAGAAGAAACAGCAGCAGGTGCCAAACATTTATTTATTTAAGATTATTTATATCCTGCATTAACATTATAAAAATTATAAAAATGTTGAGGACCAATGACAGAAAAGCAGTTTACTATATATACTTAAAAGTGTCAGAAAAATTCTACACCACTGACAAAGCTAGTTTTGATTAGAAAATGTGAACTGGCAAATATCCAGCACAGCCCTGTTCACCATAGGTAAAATGAGAGTGGAAAAAAGATCTCATTTATGATTTTATTTAGCTAAGATCCCCCCCCCTTGTGTATTAATGATTATTTCTTTGTGATTAAATGGATGGTATGATAACACTTTTTTTTAAGATAACCATCTTGGTTATCTAATCATTTGATATATCACTAGAATAACAGAAGGCAAAAACATGCATTGTTACATTCAAAAACCAGAAGAATGAAAAGTAAAAAAGGCTTCTTGGAAAGATGGAGACATGTCTAGAAGCCGTTTTAAAAAGAAAATAAAAATGAGGTCTTAGCTTCCATGCATCAGTTTTTTGTCCTAGTTTTTGCCCAATGCCCACATTGCATTTCCAAACTTCCTTATTTCATTCATTCATTCATTCATTCATTCATTATATTTGTCTACCGCCCCAAACTTCCATCTCTGGGCAATTTACAACAAAATAGTACAAACTAAAACAGAAATTAAAACCTTAAAACAATTTGAAACCACAAGTCTAGTTAAAAAGCTTGTGTCAATAATTGTGTCTTTAAAAACCCATCTTTTCACCCAAGCTTTCCCAGCTTTTTAAAATTGTATGTTTTAATTTTATGGTTGATTTTAAGTTGTTGAATTGTTTTAACTTTTTATATGTGTTTTAATTGTTTTATGTTAACGGCCCAGAGATGAAAGTTTGGGCGGTATAGAAGTTTGATAAATAAATAAATAAATACCTTAAAAGTTGTCAGAGATGAGGAGGTTCTTATTTCAGTGGAGAGCACATTCCAGAGTCTCAGGGCAGCAACAGAGAAGGCCCATCCCTGTGTAGCCACCTGACGAGCTGGTGGCAACTGCAGATGAACCTCTCTGGATGATCTCAATGGGTGGTGGGGTTCATGGCAAAGAAGACATTTTCTTAAATACCCTGGACTTCATGAAATTCAGGAAATACTTCAGTACCCTGGGCAGGTGTTTAGGAAGGTTATACCTTCTCCTGATGATGCTGACATGGAGAAATAGATTAGGGTGTTGCCAGCATTCTGATAACACCTTGCACCAAATCTGATTATCTCTCCCAGTGGTTTCATGTAGTTATTAAAAGGCATTGGACACAGTATGGAGCACTGGGAGATGCTATATAAAAGTTCAGATTTGGAAGAGCAGTCTCCAAGAGACACTATCTGGAATCTGCCCAAGAGGTATGTGAGCAGAATCACTGTAAAACAGTGCCCCCTATGCCCAGCCCCCCAGGCGATCCATAAGGTTATCATGGTAGATGGTATCAAAAGCCGCTGAGAGAGCCAAAAGGACCAAGAGAGTCACACTCCCTCTTTCAGTTCCCCACTGGAGATCCACCAGGCCAACCAAGGCAGTCTCCATCCCATAGCCTACCCCAAAGCCAGTTTGAAATGGGTCTTCCTCTAAGACTGTCTAGAGCTGGGAGGTCACTACCCTCTCAATTACCTTGTCCAGCCATGGAAGGTTGGAGACTGGCCTATAGTTGCTTAACTCTGAGGGAATCTGATGTTGCTCTTCAGAGGGGTCTAATAATTGCCTACTTAAGAAAAGAAGGCACCATGCCCCAACTTTTTCATGTTGTTCTTCACTTTTCATGGGCATGGTAGTATGAGTTCAGATCTAGCTGACTTATTAAAGGAGCTGATTTTCATACAGCCGTCTTGATATGATGATGTAGTGTGGCCACATATGCAATTTCCTCCCTGCGCCCATAAATATTAAGAACATAAGAATAGCCCTGCTGGATCAGTCCCAAGGCCCATCTAGTCCAGCATCCTGTTTCACACAGTGACCCACCAGCTTCAAGTGCCACTGGAAGCCTACAGGCAGGAGTTGAGGGCATGCCCTCCCTCCTGCTGTTACTCCCCTGCAACTGGTGCTCAGAGGCATCCTGCCTTTGAAGCTGGAGGTGGCCTATAGCCATCCGACTAGTAGCCGATGATAGACCTCTCCTCCATGAAGTTACCCAAACTGCTCTTAAAGCCATCCAGGTTGTTGGCAGTCACAAACCCATCTCTCTATACCTCTAATGATCGAATCACCCACTACAAGGAGGCCCCCACCCCCCGGAGGAGTATCCCCTGTGTGAGAGGATATGGGCTCATGTTCCACAGAAGGGGTCCCTTCTAAAGGAGCATTTCCCTCCTCCTCAGACCGATGTCCTCCTTCCCCGAGACCTTCATTCTCCCTGACAGCAGAGAAGCTATCAGCCCTAGAGTGGGATGCCTCTACCATGTCCCTGTAGGTCCCATCCACATGCCTCGCTGTCTCTCTGAGCTTCTCCAGATCTGCCACCTTGGTCTCGAGGGAATGAACTTATTCCCTGAGAGCCAGGATCTCCTTGCACCAAGCACACGCCCGTGATGCCTGCCCATGGAGCAAATAGTCATGTATGTGGCACTCTGTGCAATACACTGGAAAGTGCCCCCTCCCCTGCTGGCTTTCTGTCTTCATACTGGTTTTGTTGGCTGTTTACATTATTTAGAGATAGTTTATTAGAAGGATAGGCCACAGCTGTATTGGTTAGCTACTTAACTGTCCAAACAGCCTTTCTCAAGAATATGAGGGAGAGATCAGTAATTATATGAAGAAGGGATTTGTACTTACCTTCTCTTCTCCACCGGGCTCTTTGTGATCACAGGGGCTTGTTCCAGGCTCCCCCTCACACTTCCCACTAAACTCCTGCAAAACTCCAGTGTCCTGTTTGCTATCCTCTGTTCGCTATGCTCTTGGGCCTTCACCTCTTATGTAGAAAGTAGGCTTCAAACTGAGACACAGGATGTGGGTCAAAGGAATATCAAAGGAATGTGGGGCCTCCCACAGCCCTAGCTGACTCCACTCCCTCCAGGCAGGGACAAACAAAAACACTGGAGTTTGCTAGCCCTGGCAAATCACACACACAGAGACTAGGACTTATCCCTTAAAGCGAAACCAGCCCCTCAAAATCTCTCCTTCTCTTGTTAGTTAGTTTGAAGGGGGGAATGGCTAGATGTAGAAAACATCTTAGAAAAGCTTGCTCACCACCTCAAGCTGCTTCTGTTCTTCTCAGAGTAGGCTTCAAACAATATTGACTAGTCTTGCTTGGTGCTTGCCATGTTGTGGTTCAACCCACATCAAGATGTGGTGAGTCACAATCTTCACCTGTATCAAAGCTGATGACTACTTCTAAATTGTGGAATTTGCTTGTTACAGCTGTGCCACATTATCAGCATATTAGAACCCTTGTGAACTAGCCCTATGAGCAAATGATACTGACTGCCAGACTTTGGGGAGCCAGAATGTGAACAACAGATAAAATGCTAATTTTAGAGTCAACATCTGATGGGAGAAGGGGCTTGCTCTAATCATTCAGAGTGGTAATTTGTTTTGAATAGCTTCAAATAAGGAAAATGTTCGTTTTGAACCATACATACCTTTCTAGTTCAGTTTCTCTGTTTCAGAAGTGTCGTGTACCAAAAATATTCAGTTCTAATTCAGGATTTCTAATTCAGGACTTTGAAAGGAACAAATTTAGAAATTGAGAGAACAAAAATTTGAAGTTTTGAGCTTTAACTTTGGACGAACATTAGGACTCTCATTTGGCTTCAGTGGACAAAACGGGAATCACACTGTAAGACTGCTAATTTGTATTAATACTTCCCTAAGCAGAAAGCTGAGCTGACCATCAATATCTTCTACACAGTGCACTCTGGACCAAATCTTCTAGTTCAGTTCCAGTCATACCACCTGTGCAGTTTCTGGAGATTTTTGGTTTCCAAATACAGCACATGCATAATTCATACAGTCCATATTTAGGGGAAAGACTGAGGATGGATACATCCTCATCTTTTAATAAGAAGAACAGTTCTTGTCCTCTTCTAGATTTTCTGTATTGACTCCATTGCCTGTGTGCAGAGAGATTCATAAACTGCCTATTTGCCAAGATTTAAATGCCTAACCTTTCTGATTGCACTAGGGATTGAACTATGGTTCTTGAGAGAGGTTATTAAGCTACTGTGCCAGTTATGCTTAATTTTTGAGATTCAGAAGTAAAGTGTGCACTGTAGCCAACATTCTTCTTTGCTCAGCTCAGCACTTTTTTTTTTTAATGTCAACAATTAAGAGTTGCCAGTAAGGAGTATCACAATCAGAAGAAGTCTTCTGTTCACATTAATGAGGTATTAATGAAGCATACTAAAAATCGTATCGCATATTTTTATTTCTTGAAAAGGCCCTTTTAGTTTAGCTAAGCAATGTGCCAGTGGTGTCGTTAATCGAAGTTGTTCAGATAGTCACGATGAAGCAATGTTGTTAGCTTGACCAGATTATGTATCTCACACACGGCATGAAGGTCCATACTTTAGCCTGCAGAAGCCTTCTTAGATATTGCTAATTAGGCATTATAATGCACTGAATATATCTTTCTTCTTATCCTTCTGCCTACACACATCAGCAAATATAGTAGAGAAAGTATTATGCATTCAGCTCTTCCCACTAAGCAAGAAGGATGGTCTACATGGTGGCTTACATGGTGCTGGGGGAGAAACACTGATATTGCTGCCGAGTTCCAGACTTACACAGCTCACACGGGGGAGGTAAATTTCAACCACCTTCCCTTCCCCCAGAAGCCCTCTGTGCCACCTGAAACATGCCCCTGAGGGCTGCACAACCCTCCATATCATTTTGATGCATTGTGTAGAGACTTTCTATGCTAGCTCCGTGCATGCCCATCCAAACCTTAGTGAGTTCTGAACAACCAAAGCCTGATGCTTCAACTGCACAAAGGGTTCCCAGTCATGGAACATCTGTTGTTATCACTGTGCTGATGTGAGTCTCCTAATAAAGTATAGTATTTTTATGTTACAGCCAGAATGATGACAGATGACAGTATTGTAAGATATGGAGTCCATCTTCCTAGAATTTGTTATACTGGCCAAACTGTCTAGCTTGGGTGTGGAGACGCTGCATGCAGAACACCTTAGAAATCTAGAGTAATCTAGAGTCCTGCTGTGAAGGCAGGTTTGATCCTCCCCCACGAAACACTGTTTAACACCCCTAAATATGTCCTCAAGGGACATGAAGCCTGAGGGGTATTAAAGAGCTCTTCCTGGGAAAGGAGAGTTTGGCAAACATCACCCTCCACTCTTGCAATGGGGCTCTGCTCTGGAGACATTCTGTAATAGTGCCTCTGCACCATTAGTGGAGATTAAGGATTTGCAAGCTGGCTCAGTTCGAGCCAGGTTTGACGTCAAACCAGCTCGGCTCGACAGGTTTGGGGCTGAACGAGACTGGCCTTGGCCGGTCTGAGTTTGAACTGAACCAGGCCCAGTTCTAATTGAGCTGGGTTCAGAGCTCTACTGGTAAAGGAGAATCCGGTGAGGACTACCAGTAAAGGGTCAGGAGGCCTCCCTAAACCTGGAGGAGTCAATTAGTACTTACAAGGATTAGCGGCAGTGACCGGGGGGGGGGGGGCTAGTGGGTGTGGTGGCGGCTCCCCCTGATCGGCCTGCCCTAGAGTAGCCCGGACTGGTGCCGGCTTTGTTTGGGCCTTCTCTGGCCCAGTTTGGGTCTCTGCGCACACATGGAGGCCATTTTAATGACCTCCATACATATGCAGAGGCCATTTGTGTGACCTGCTAAAATGGTCTCCACGCATGTGCAGAGGCTCGAACTGGGCTGGAGAAGGTCAGAACCGGGCTGCTGCCAGCCTGGGCTACTCTGGGGGAGACCAGCTGGGGTGGGGGGAAGTCACTGACCCTGCCGATACTAGTACTTGTAAGTACTAAATGACTCCCATCCTGCCCCCTCTAGGTTTAGGGAAGCTTCCCTGCCCCTTTACTGTTAAAGGGGAATTCTCACTGGATTCTCCTTTACCAGTAGAGCTCTGAACCGGTTCGGCAGACAAACTGGACCGGGTCCAGTTTGACTGGAGCCAAAACCAAGATGGGCCAGGTCAGTTTGAATCTGGTTTGGATTCGAACCAAACCGGCAAAACTGGTTTTTGTGTACATCTCTAGTGGAGATAGCCACTGTATTTGAAAAGTTCCACTATATTAGATATGAGGGTGTTCTCTTTCTGTCTCTCTCTCCCCCTCGCTCCTCTCTCTCTGTGTGTGTGTGTGTGATGTATCTATATTTGTCAGATACAAAATAGAAGAGCTTAGATTGTCATCTCCTTCTAATGATTCCTTATAGTCATTTCTCCTGTACACAAAACTTCCACTGAGATCAAGTACACAACATGCATCTGAAGGATAAGATGATTGTGTGTGTATGTATAAGAAATGTGCACCAAACAACGAATTATAAAGCATATTATTATTATTATTATTATTATTATTACATTTATATCCCGCTCTTCCTCCAAGGAGCCCAGAGCGGTGTACTACATACTTGAGTTTCTCTTTTACAACAACCCTGTGAAGTAGGTTAGGCTGAGAGAGAAGTGCCTGGCCCAGAGTCTGAATTTGGGTCTCCCCGGTCCTACTCCAGCACTCTAACCACTACGCCACACTGGCCCTCTATATTTATTCTATATTGTATATAATTATTCTATATACAAGACATTTTTAAAATTAACTCTTTTTCCTGTGCCATTTTACAGGTCCGCACCTCCCCCTGCCCCCCACCCAAACCACACAAACACTTTCTAACATTCAGTGATAGGTTGTGGCTCTGGCTCAACTGTTTCATATCCCATGCACTAAACTCTGGGATCTGAGCACAAAAAGATACCATCCTGAAGTAGAAGAGTAGTAGTAATAGTCGTAATAATAATATTTGGCCCGTTGCCCAGGTTGTGTTTGTCTAGTGAGATTTGTAGCATGCTGACCTTGTGGACTTTACAGTAAGGAGAGAGCAGAGAGGTCTGGAGTGGAAGGCATCACAGTGTCAGGATCAAAGGCCTAATTGTCTGTTTCCTAGAAGTCTGAGTTATTGGCAGCTGCCATTACAGCATCTCGTATGCTGTCACACAGCACAACCAACCAGCATACGCTAATTGCAGTGGCCTTTTCATCAAGTAAGATCATCCAGCTAACCACAAAGAGCTGTCTCTCCATTAGTACAGGCAGTAAGCTGGCTAGATCAGCCAGGCTACTTGGGTATGATTGGACTGTCATATTGTTATGATTTGTTCAAGTTTAGAGCATTTAGCAGATACCCTTTGCACCTCTCTTTGTACCTGAATCCTATAACCTGCCTGCCCCTATCATTTAAGAGGGTACTGTAGCTTTTCAAAGTTCAGCAATGCACAATTGCAGGCAGGCAACTGGTCTCTGACAAGAGATCAATACTGTCCTTCCAAATGCTGGAGTCAAGCTGCTGGGTCTGTCAGAGGGATGTGTGCTGTAATTGGATCATGGATGCAGCGAGTCATCTGAGTCTCCCTTCAGCACTGTCACAGCTGTCAGATGTCATCCCTTTGTACAGCTGTCACTGCGGGAGGGTTGTGGCTCTTTTTCTGTTCTAACCCAATGCAAATGTCCACTTAGCAGATGAATATTGAAGATATTAGACACTTCTTTATGCCTTTATGCAAAATAAAGATCTGTGTCATCTGTGAATTTCATGGAAATAAGTTGCAATTTATTCACTGTGAGAAAAGGGAAGTGAAGCCTGTAAAAATGAGAAATTATTTGGTTCAGGCTATTAAAAAAAAGAGAGAGAATATTTTACAGAATAAACAAAATATGGAGATTTTTGCCCCCCTGGTGGGAAGAGCAACTCACAGATCAGTATTTTCAAGGAAAGGTTGGGGATTTACTTTTGTTTTAAATTTGTGATTGAAGAATTGGTATATCTCTTCCAACATACCTACACTCTGAGAGATAGGGGAGTAACTCCAGTGGCAACTGGAGCAGATTTTTCATTCCTTAAAAAGTTGTGTATGACTCATAGAAGAGTGGAGTCCCAATGCTTATGTTTAGGGTAACAACAGGATTGCCTTTAAGTTGTATATTTTATATAGAAGAAAATAGAAAGAAGTGAAAATGGAGAAAGATACATTTGGATAAATAGAACATGTCATCACAAATCTCTTATTGCAAATGCTTTCAGAACTGAAAATAAAAGCAACTCTGAGGCATAGATAGGTAACTATTTAATGTGTTGCTTGACAGGTGGTTCATCTAAGAAGGAGAGGATGTTCTATTGGAGAGGATGTTCTAAATAATTTGATTTGTGTCTCCCTCACTTCTTCCATCTCTGGTATCTGTACCCAACTCATTATTGGCATCATTATGCTCACCATGACAATTAACATGGCTTAGTGAAATAAGCCAAATTATAAATTCATTAAGAGTGAAAGCAATCTCATACGTATTTACTTTCTCATCAGACTTGTGTATTATGAGATCAATTCTGACTAGATCTGAAGCAGAATTTGCTAGTTTTAAAAGCATTTTAAAATTTCCTCCAACAAATGCCAGCTTTGTCTTTTTGGTCAGAGACAGGGCTATCTTTGACTTGACTGCCTAGTTCTCCCCATCCTCCTCCCTTTCCTTTCTTCTTGAGAACAAGACCACACACCTCTTCTGCCATCAAGTAGCTCAAGCGGGCCCTCTGACCAGAGAGCATGATTCTCATTTCTTATACGTTACCTTATTGCTCAGTGGGCCACCACAGAACCACTGAACCAATCCACAAAATATTCTCACTGTGAATATCCTTGTAACATTTGGAGATGAAGTCATCTCTTGTGCTCTTGTAGTTCTCAGGATTTCCATGAAGGGATGAAGTAGTTTGGTGAAAGATCAAAGAGAAATGCAGCAGAAATGTGTGTGGAGTAGGCAAAAGTAGACTTCAGGGGTGCAATTTCTATAAGGAACATGCCTCTGGCTTCACAGGCAAAACTTCCCCTGGTGGAAGCTGGAACAGGTGACTTATTACTTAAATATTTTGTCACTTGTGATCTTGATATATTAGAGTTTTGGGTAAATATGTGAGTGATCCACACTTCCTTTGCACTTCCTTTCGTTTTGCATAATATGATTTCAGCTACCTGAAGTACTACAGGAATAATGGATTACTGATATGGAAATTTTCTTTGAAGTGTGTTTAACAACCTGATTGACCTAGGTTATTGCTACCTGCAGTGTAATATACATCAAAAGGTCCTTGCTTAGATGATACAGGAATCTTTGAAAATGTTCTGTTTCTTAAGGTTATACACCTCTGAGGAGTGCATATGGGAAAGCTAAATAGGCAACCCCAGAGATAAGTGCATGTACATTTTAAAAATATTGTTTATGATTAATTACATTAGTGAGTCCAAGCAATCCTCCCTTGATTTGCAATAACGAGTGTCATGTGATTTCTACTGAAGGAGAAGTATGCATCAAAGGTAGATTAAAGAATGGTTCTGTATCATTCTATATTCCATATGTAAATTTATAGCAATGATGTGCTTGGAAAAGATAGCTTACCCTCTATTTCTGTGCTACTAAATACAATTAAAAATTCACAACTCTGGTTTATGGGATTTTAAATGAATTTGATCTCTCTTTTGGGCAGGGCAAATAAGTGTTTTGTGATGTATTATTTTACAAAAAAAGAGGAAAAAGAAAGAAGGAAAAGAGAGAGACCATCGTTCTGGCTCATTTAATTTTGCGAGTGAATGATCTAAGATTAACTACAGACTAGTCAGTGCAGTTTAAAAGCTGAAAGCAATTTTCAGCCATAGATGGTAATGCCACATTTAGTCCACAACCGAATGACTCTAAATGACTAAGCTGTAAGGTCTTTGTATATGACCACAGGGCCTGATAAAGCCATAGGAACACAGTAAAAGCACAAAAATAGTTCCAATTTATTTGGTGCCATCACCTTAATGAGATTAATACAGACGTGTTCATGTGCCTAATTGGTGATTTTGTTTTAACTGGTAATGAAGGATTAAAACTTCAGGCATCAGGATACTTACAAGAAAGGGGATCTGAGCGAAAAGTTTTTAATTATAAAAGGCAGCTAGTAAAATATTCTACTAACTGTCAAAAATAAATATGCATATATAAACATACATAGATATATTCACAGACAAAGGAAATGAAAGGGAGAAAGTTATCTTAGCAGGAATAATGATGTGAAATGTCTGAAGTTACAAAGGGAGAATTTCTCTCTCACAAAATTTGCTTTAGGACTAAAAACCAGATCTAGAGGAGCCTTGCTTTACAGCTCTCAAATGTTGAAGGGGAAATTATGGTACCTGGATCTAGATCCAGGAATTTCACAGAGATATAACAACCAATCTGGCCTTTCATCTGAGTGTGCAGAAAGAAAGAAACAGTGATGGAGAAATTGGACTTCAGTTTAAGTGCAATGTGAAAATCACAATGTTTCTTCATTTCCATGGTAAGACATAACCAATGGTTCTTTTCAGCCACAAGTCTACTGGTGGTAAGTGAAAAATGACAACCAATCCCAAAGAAGTGGTCTCTGTACACATGTACAGAAGGTATTGAGACAGATCCCAAGAACTGTTAACAGAAGGGAAATAACCACTAGCACTGATCTATAGATGCATGCATAAAGGTTTGCACAAGAGTCCACACAATGATACATGCACTTCCCGTGCTTCTGTTTGCAAAAGAGGTTGCATAAGTGGAAGGACAGTTTAAACTTTGTTTTACTTTCCTCCCACAATGTTCTAATGTGAAGTGTGAACAAGTGGATGGTCATGAGTGGATGGTCATTTATGCAAGTAGAAACGTACCTTTGGTTCCAACCCATTGTTTCTAAAACCTATAATATATGTAGCAAAGAACTGTACATCCCAAAGTCCATGTAAATGCTTTGCATTATCAGCAGGGGCAAAAATGAAGAGCAGCTCAGGAAAGTGAAGAAGCTTGGTCAGAGTCTAAGCAAGAAAGAATCCAGATATATTTACAGAAACCATTAAGATGAATGGGTTTGCAGCATTCCTAGTTATTTAATTGTTTTAATTTTCTATCCATAGTAATTAAAATGCATTATAATGCAACCAGTCTAGAAGAAATGAAGGATACAACATTAGGACGCCTTCTTTATATATTCAGCTTCCTGCTTCCTTGTACGCCTCTCCTAACTGTGAAATTGGACACCATACCTATGCTCACCTATCCAGGATGTTCTGTGATTTCTATTTCTGAGTTATCATTTCCTGTCCAAATACTTCCAGTGAGTCTTGGTGTGTTGCATAATTAATTAATTGTGGTTTTCCAACAACAAAAGTTCTCAAAGTGCTTTCTGCAGGGAAAAAAATGGTTTCCTGTTCCCAAAGGGCTTACAATCTAAAAAAAGGAACACAAGGAAGACACCAGCAACAGCCACTGGAAGGCTTGAATAGGGAGAGTTACCCTTTCCCTGCTAAATGAGAGCTGTCACTATAAAAGGTGCCTATTTGCCCAATTAGCAGGGGCAAGAATGATCAGAACTGCATCCTGCCTTCAGCTCTCTTTGCTTCAAACATGCTTATTCTCTTAGGTGGTCAGTATCTCTGTTTCGAAAAACTAAAACAGTGGAATTCTTTCCACAAATGTATCCCTGTGGGAAATCCATAGGCTTCACCCATATAAATTCACCAAAAGGGCTGCTTTTAATCTGAAGATTTTTTCATTTCAGGGGCGATGTACCCAAGCTTCCCCTAAGAAGTGAGTAGATCCTTCTTGCTGCTGAAATCATATGACAAACAATAGCACTGTCAGCATAAATGCACCCCCGCCCCTTAACACAATGTCTTCTTCTTGCAGAGGCTACTCAAGACCATTTAAATGCTAACACTATTAAGTGTGCGCCAAAACCCAAACATTCAGCCTAAGTCATTAAAATTTAATTATAAAGGGGCAGCTGAGCCCAATATGAGATTTTGATTCAGGGGCCAGGCAGAAGAGAATACAAACATGTACAACTGAAATCACCCAACCAAACCTGAAATCACTCAACCAAACTAAACCCAGCTAACCACAATAGCCCAGTCAGTTGTGTAGTAGTAGAATTTTTTTTCTTACAAAAACCCACAATATCCTTTTTCCTTCTATATTTTCTTTAACCCTAATGCATTTCTTCATTTTATACACAGCCAAACCTGTGTTGTACGCAGATATCTCAGTTCAAAAAGATAACTGCCTCTTGTAAAAGTGTAATGCTAGCACAACGTAGATCCTATTCGTGTGTTTGTCTGTCACTGGCCTTAACCAAATCCAGTTTAGCCAGTTTGCAATATTTATATTAGGTGCTCCTTACAGAACACACTACATATCACCATCTGTATCTCTTTTCCTGAATGTCAGTGCTATAACCAGAATGATGTTTTCAAATATTTGTTTCTTTCCCCAACTTTTCTATCCAGCCTCTGGGTTAATATTGAGATGCTTTATTAGCAGAAAAATAGGAAACCCTTCAAGTTCTCCTTGTACTATATTTGGGCTTTGATTTTACATTATCTACCCCTTTAAAAAATGCCTCTGTCTAACAATATGGTATGCTGCAAGATGCTACCTTCCCAGAGAATGAAGACAGGAATATATTTTACATTTCTTGTCAGATTGAACTTTAAGACATCTTGACTGCTTTCTCTATAATTTAAACATCACAGCCCAAATGGCAGCATGCTTTGTTCAGTTCCAGTTGTGTGAAGTTTTAGTGCTTCATTGATTCCAAGGAAGCCTATAGCTGGCACATCCAGTAGGGCGCTTGAATCACACTTCCCTGCTGCAGCATGTCAAACCATTATAGGAGGGACCAGAATGTCACCGTGGTCTCAATGGTTCGTCAGCTGAAGGATACGGCTAACAAATGTAAAAACCAAACTTCAGAAGAGCTGCTTTTCTGTGCTAAGTGATCTGTATTCCCTCTGAATTTACTTTCCCCTAACCCCGTGAAATTAACAGTACTTTCTGACATCCGACCCTCTGACCTCACATATAATAAGAATTTAAAAAGCACCATGCATGAGTGTGCCCGTGTAATGCAAAACTGGAAAAAATGACCATGTCACCATTTTTATTATACAAAAACCTTCTCCGTCTCCATTGCATGCTTCATATGGTGAGTGCTCGGTTTAAAAGTTATTATAAAGGAAAAACACAGTTTTAAGCGTAATAATTCACTCTTCATGACTTTTATAGACAATAAATTGTAGCAAATACACATTGCAAACCCCCCTGCTCCCCCACCACCCAAAAAGGCTTTCCATGCCATTAAGGCAGATGTTTACCAAGATAAGTGTTAAAATAGGCGAGGGATGGTTCAAAAGGAAGTCACTACTAGGGAGCTGGTTGCCAAGGGTGCAAGTGGATGCACAATGTGAAGGTCTCCGGGTTTAAGAGGCAGAAGCAGGAAAGTGTTATGTGGAAATGATTTTGCAGTTATCGGGCTCAGGGGATGACAGCGTACAAGAGTAAGAACAAGGTGCTGTGTGGCTTTTTCTTCACTGTGAAGTAAAGATTGGCAGCTGGAAGTAAGGCTTACAGGCAGACCTGCACACAGGACCTCTTCACCCAGGACTCATAATCACTACTCAAAGGAAAATGCATTTACCAGTAAAAAGCGGCTGTAGCCATCAGAAGTGTGCTTAAAACACCACTTAAATATCACTTTATACTCTATTACTTGCAAACTGTGGCTTGGTATTAAATTATACTTGCATAGGCTTTTGCTTAGGTGCTGATAATGCTTTTGAGGTTGCATTGGTGAGGAAGCATTTAGGCTGCTTTACAAGAGACGTGACTGGAATAGACCATCGCGCTGACAGTGACAGGGTGAAAAATTGCAGAACTGTACTTTCTTTCCCCATATAGATTGTAATTTTAATTGTCATTGTGGCCCTTCTGTTTTAATTATGGGACTTCTTTGATATATACCAGGACATCGTATTGAATGAAAATATGGTGCTATAATAGTCTCTTTATAATTAATGACCACATGTAGATCTTGGTGCATAAAAAGGAAAGGAATAAATGAACAATTTATTTAACTAGGTTTTGGATTTCTTTCTGTCTTCCAGTGAATATAAAATGATCCTAGGGCTTCTGAGGCTGTTTAATGCAAGGATTGCACAGAATATTTAATAAAATTACACTGAGGCAGATTACAAAACAGATTATGTGATACTGGCAAAGATTCCACTTAGAAATGGGTCCATTTTTTTGATTGGTGGTGGTCCACAAAAGAACTATCTTAGATTTTGCAACTATCTTTTTTGTTTGTTTATTTGCAAAAAATTGTTTTTAAAATATTTTACACCTTATATGTTGTAAAGCATTAACCTAATCATTTACTAAAATCTCTTGAAATTAAATTTGCACCCTCCTACTCCCCTCCCCTTTTTTGCAAACTGCAGATAAGAATTCCTCTCCTTCACTTTTGCTTTCAAAATGTGATGGATTTATATTATATTAGTCTCCAGTGTAAAAATTCATCCTGCCTGCTCACTCTTGGACAGGGGCAGTTTCAGAGCAACTCAATTAAAAACATAAAGGGGGAACTAATTTGAATTGTCGGTGCAACACAGGACAAAATATTTTAAAAGAAAACATTGCAGGTTTAATGTTATGCTGTCCCTACATTTTTATTTTTTTTTACCATATAGGAATAACACTGACCTGCAAACACAGTAGAATCGTAAGCCTTTCAGGAGAGTACAAACCTCTGTGGATTTCTGAAAAGCAGACATATTTGTCCAGTGTCTGTCACAGGAAAACTAGAAAATATACCCTGACAAGCTTCTGCTAATTTTATTGTGGCGTAGAGTAGTGTGCATGCATCCTGTGTTATATGACTGCAGTTCAATTGCAGAGCACGATAAAATTGGATCGGCAGAGACAGGGACTACCCTGGGGTCAGCTGCGACCATGCCACTTCGATGTGATGTCTAGTTGGGGTGATGGTGTGTAAATAAACGTAGAGAATTGCAAATCTTGTCATGGCCACGCAGAACAGCTCAAGCATTTAAAGATGGTTGCCCGCAAACCTAACTGGAAGGTGGTTGCTCTGTGTGGTGGCTTAGGAAGGAAGGGGGGGGGGAGAAAAACCTCAATCCTTTTGCTGTAGTCTTCTCCTTTTTGACATATCTGAGATCACTGACCCAGCAATTTATTGCTGAAGGGATTAATCACTAAATTGTTTTTCATTTTAGTGGAAAGTAAAGCAACTAACTAACCACATTCTAATATTGTTCTTTTAAAGCTCAGCTGCCTTGATGTGCACAGATGCTTTTCTGTTTATATTATTTTCTTTGATGTGTGTGTGTGTGTGTGTGTGTGTGTGTGTGTGCGCGCGCTTGCGCTTTAAAGGAGGTGATGGATTTTACTACCTTGCTGTTGTAATGAACACAAAAAGTTTCATGCGATCTCTTTGGTGACTAGTGAACTTTCCTAATGTTAGAGAATAAAATATGATAGAATTCACATTTTCAGCTTATGGAATCTAATTTTATTCCAACACAACCCGTAGTGCTCATTAAAACACACTTACAGCTTTACTACTTTTGACCAATAAGATACATTTTAACCAGTTTGTGCAGTTACACATATCTGTTTTTCTGTTACTTCCCCCTCACACGACAATTACCTTTCATTACAAATTTATAAAATCATTTACATTTTAGCAGTTTAAATGTTTCTGCTGACATTTTGTAACTATTACCCTCTTGTAGAATGGCATATGTTCAGGCAGTTAATAAAAAATTAAATGGAATAGCACTAGACAAGGTGAAGCTTTGTAGCCAAGTGTTCTGCACATTTCTGAAAATACCATCTTTGTGTTGCAAACTGTGAAGTGAGGTTAGGGCGATGCCAATATGTGTATTTGTCATAACTGTCACAGAGTCCATGAACTAGCCAATCATTCTGCTCCTAATTAGACAGTTACATTTTTTGCATTTCAGAAAGCATTCCCCTGTAAGGTGGTATCTAAGATTCTACAATGGCGTTTTGTACATAGAGGGCAGAGAATATTGGCAGAGTTTTTAACTGCTTGTATGACTCCTAAATGAAGATATAAATTCTGTATTATTGAGACCCAAATCTTCTTCAGATTAGAGCAGAGGAAATCTTACAGCAGCTGAAGTGATCAAGTCTTTACTAGAAACAGCTAAGATTCAGAATATATACTGGTCTGTTTTTCTGGATGATGTAAAGAAACAAGAATACCCATAAAAATGTTACTGTTCTGGCAGTCCAATCCTAAACATGCTTACTTAGAAGTAAACCCCAATGAGTTATTTCCTAGTAAGTGTGCTTGGAGTTGCAACTTTGGAGTTTATTGCATATCCATTGATTGTACTTCAGGTATTTGGGCAGTGGAATAGAAAAAGGTCTAGTTGCAAATCAGACCTTTGGCAATCTGACTTAGCCCAATTTTAGTTCTAATTTATGGCACATTCCTTTTAAGACCTGCAAGGACATAGGGAGAATTGAGTTATATGATCCAATTGCCTTAATTGTGAATTCATTTTCTTATAGGAAATTACACACAAAGTGCAACATAAAAGGCGCTTTTTAAATAATGTGGTCATTTGGTTACATTGTGAGATGAAATTAAAATATAGCATTATTATGCCCAAACAATTTTGATTCATTTATCTCAGAAGAAGGCAGTCTGATGTAAGAGCAGTTTACTAAGGACCAGCTCTTCAATCAGATTTGGCAGTACTGGCACTAAAGCTACCTCAGGACAAGAAAGAAAGTCATGCGATTCATAGTTCCTTGGTTAATAAGAGAAGTTTATTATCAGCCTATAGGTTTAGAGGAGCTGTTGAAGTGTCCCCCACTCCAGCACGGCTGCTACAGTTACATTAAATGTTTCTAATCTTTTAAGATTCTATAATACATTTTATTTTGAAGTACATACTTCACTAAAGGGTATCTTACCATGGAATGTGGATAGCTTTGACAAGTAGCTGACAGGATGGTGGCAAAGGAAACAATCCTTTGTGAACTTAACAGAACAACTATTTAACTAGATCAGAGATACTCATTTGTTTCCCCCCAAAATAGGACATGTTGGATCCTTTTTTGGAAGATGGGATGGGAGAGATATAAAAGAGAAAGATTTGGAATAACTTAGCTGCTGCATTTCTTCTTCTTCTCCCCCACCCTCCAAATTCTTCATTCAATAAGCACATCCTAGAAGTTTTAACAGTCATAGCAGATTAACCTTGCCTGTGCTTTTGGAAGCTAGTCAGCTGATGAATTTACATGCAGCCGGATGAAAATGCTATTTGGAGAGAGATTGAGAGTTTATTTGTTTAAATCCCTTTCTCCACTACCTTGACCTCTTTCTTGTGAAATAATCAGGACTGTTTAGCAAGAATATTCAGGCATTAATAATGAATTGCTTTGGAGCTGGGTTCTGCCTTGCACTGCAAGTAGCCCATTGGTGTGCATCTCTCCCTTTTTTATTTATGTCTTGTTCTGTCCATCCATCCATTTTGGTCTGAAATGATGGAGGAAAAGATGCCAGCTGTTTTGGATGGTGACAGACAGATTTTGTTTAAGGAAGAAGCAGACATTTTAAGAGACACAGCACTGCAGCCACGCCATACCTCTTTGCTCTCTCTTCCTTGCAACAGCGAATCCAAGACCATGCATGATGTGGTGTCACCGCGCTGCATATCTCAATGCCACTGCTAGTCAATGATGTGAAGTGGGGGCAGGGAGTCGATATATGACATAGCACAATGAGGTCATGCCATATCATGTTCTGTGTTGTTTTGGCTATCACAAGAAAGAGATAGCAATGAGACACTGATTAGTGGTTTTAAAAACAGATTTTTTTTTTAAACAACAATGTCCTGTGTTTTTATATCTAGAACAGGTCTATAACACTGACTTTTTAATTTTTACAAGGAAAAGCAAAATTATAGGTATAACCTAAGGATCAAATGGCAATATTGGTGAGATACAGCTCTGCCATATTGCGTAAACCACAGATTTGGGGCTTTGAAACATGTCTGCACGTGATAGCTTCTTATCTTGGGTTGAACAGCTGTCTGTTAACTATTTTCATGCAATCCAACTCATAATTATACTTCTGTGTTAGAAAACCTGCCTTATGTCAGAACTGCACTTCTGATATGCATTATTATGCTACTAATCAGCTGTATATTCATTGTTTTGTAAAGTACAGCATGCTTGTCTGTTATAACTGTTCAGTGCATTTGGAACTAAAATGATTTTACGCAATTTGCTTAACACCATAATGGGATCACTTTTAAGTACTTACAGGCTCAATTCCATTGCTTGTACCCCATCCTGGCTATGGTACTTGAGCTATGAGGTATGCATAAGTTGGTGTAATAGCACAGGAAGACGGCATATTATGTTGTCACCTGTGAAAGTGCACAGTATCTTCTCTCTTAACTCAGCTGAGCTTCAATATGATTTGTTTCTTAAAAACACTCACTTCACTGTAATGTGTAAAGTGCTTGTTTTTCATGAGCAACTCCATGCACTAGCTGTACAGTTCCTTATTTGCATTTAGCAATTATTATAGCACAAAATATTAAGCTGAACAAAATGCAATGTAGCATCAAACAGCTTAGGCCCTGGGTATTTAAGAGAATGTCTTCTTCACCATGACCCCCACTGCCCTTTGAGGTCACCTGGAGAGGTCCCTCTACAGTTGCCACTGGCTTGTCTGGTGGCTACTCAGGGATGGTTCTTCTCCACTGCTGCCCTGTGGCTTTGGAATGCACTCCCTGTTGAAATAAGAGCCTCAGCATCTCTGACAACTCTTTAAAAGGCAGTGAGTCAAGACACATTTGTTCACCCAGGCTTTTAATTAGATTTACTGTTTTTAATAGTTTTTAACAGTTCTAACTTTGTGTTAAATTGTAAATTGTTTTAAAGTTTCAATTCTGTTTTAATTTGTACTGTTTTTATTGTAAACTGCCCAGATACATAAGTTTTCGGTGGTATATAAATTTGATAGATAGGTAGATGGGTAGATAGATAATGCACAGTTCTTTATAGCAGGTATGCAAAACAGAGAAAAATTGCACATTGCCTTCCTATATAAGCCTAAGAAATTATTTTACTTTTATTCATTATTTAAAATTTTTCAAATGCACTGATTAGCTTAGCTTGATGATACAAAAAGGGAGGTAAAGTTTTCTACACTCCAAATATCTATTTTCTCTATTGTAATGATCTTAACTGGGCAGTGGCTGCTTGTAATAACTCTTGTGATTCAACGCTAGCGCAACAGTTCAGCCATCCACAGCAATTAAATCCAAGTGTAGTGAGTCAGGATCAGTTTTTAGGAGGACTTTCTGCAGGTTGCGACACAACACTTGATTAATCATTCAGTATGTTATGTATGATGCTTGGTCCTAGCAATGCTCATTTTGTAAGTTGAGTTTGGTTTAGCAGTATATGTGTCATATATCTCACAAAGGAGCACTGGGAGATGTCAGAGAAATTCTCCTTAATGCTAGGGTGCATCCTGTTCCATCAGATTCAAAGCTTTATTGATCACTGTACTATCAATCACCAAGGTGAGAGAGAAGAACCCGACAAAATGGGGTTTATATGCCAAAAGCCTTATCCAAAGGCTTTTGGATATACCATACACACACACACACACACACACACACACACACACACACAGAGAGCCTTATATACCAAAAGGTTATATACCAAAGCCTTATCAGTTATGCATATACATTTGGTCAGAATGAGTACCTGTATATTGTACATCTTCAGATCAGCATTAACCAATCACAGTACTCTAGGCTAGAAATATTTTTATAACTACTGCGCATGTCCAACTTTCAAGCCACAAAGAGGCTATTGTTTTGCACTCACAGCATCTTTCCCAAATACCACAGACAAGGAGAAAAACTTTAGTTCACTTTTCCATCTTTGATTTCCCCCCCAACAGTTCCCACATCCGAAGCTAGGTGAGCCTCTTCACCCTAGCCACTTCCCTTCATTCAAATGCTCATATACTTCTTCTGCTCCCTGACTTGTGCCTCAAGAGCCTGCATTATGATAGACATCTTTCACACCTCAACTCCTGTAAGAGCTTCACGAGTCTTTCTTTTTCCTGCTAGGTTGATGGCGGTTAGCCCGCCCTGTCACACTGGTGATCCTTCTTCTGGGTCTGGGTTTCTGTCATCTGGAGGCTCCCTTGGGGTCATCTTCCGGCAATGGGATGTATGGATCCAAGTATTCCTTCCTTTGCACTTGACAGCCGTTTGGATCACCAACAGAATCTGTAAATGACTAGTCCTACACGGGGAAAGACAGTTCTTCCTCCGAAACTCTTTGATGAGGGCCCAATCTCTGGGCTGGAGGGCATAACAGGCTCCAATCACAGTTCCAGTCTGGGACACCTTCACATGCCTGTTAAGAGACTTAAACCCATTAGTGAGGGTCACACAATACTGAACTGTGTCTTTGTCCAGTTGCATCAGACTTTCCCTGATAGGTTTGGTGGGAGGCTCCATTCCTACCCTCATAGCGCCCCCCCCCACTGGTTCATGAGGGGTAAGCCAATGTCTCTCCTTGGAGCCATCTCTGATAGACATCAGGACAAAGGGTAAACCATCTACTCAGGGCAGATTAGAGTCTTGCACCACTTTAGCCAGCATAGTCATTATGTCCAGGTTCTGAGAAAATCTGAATCTTGGAAGAATCAGTCACTTGACCATCCTGGAAAAAATTCAAACCCACCACCAGCAGGTGGCAGCAAAGTCCATCTGGAAGAACTTCAAGGGTCCCCCAGTTTGGGGGCCTTACAGATGGTTGTGTCTTCGCTCCTTGTCCAATGTTGTGGGCCTGACAGGTTGAACAAGATTGGCAGATCCGCTGGGCTTAAATGCTTGCAAAAGGAGGAAAAAATTATACAAACCAAAAATTATACAAATTACTAGCAACTAACTAACAGCTCCTAAGAACTAACAACCCCCCCTTTGTTCATGTGTGAGGCCCGATAAGCCACATGAACAAAACACTTAACCAATGCCCAGGGGCCATAGGGCAGTCATCTGGGTGGTGCCAGATGGCTTGAGCATCCTGACTGCAGCTGGCTCGCAGGCAGAGATGCCATTCCTCCTCCAAGGCTGCTTGCTGGAGGCTGGGTAAATCCTCTTGACCCCGGGATGGTGGTCCCTGGGGTGTATGAGGTTTTCATGAAACAGCCAACCGGGTCAGTATGTATGTATGTATATATTTATTTTTGCATTTATATACCACCTTTCATTAAAAACAGTCTCAAGGTGGTTTACAAAAGTTAAAAAACATACAATAAAATGACAATAAAAATATTAAGCTAAAAATATAAAAACAAACAAAATTTAAAATCTATAAAATACAAGCATAAAAACTATACACAGGTAAAAACACATAGAAGCAGCAATAAAAACAGTCATGTAAAAGCCTGGATAAAAAGCCAAGAAGCTTTCTAAAAACTGTGATGGAGTCCAAGGAGCGAATGGCCACTGAGAGAGCATTCCAAAATCTGGGGGCAGCAACAGAGAAGGCCCTGTCCTGAGTGCACGACAGCCAAGCCTCCCTTATTGTTGGCACCCAGAGCAGAGCCCCCTCAGATGTCAAGCGGGCAGCAACCCTTGGGAACAGGCAGAAGTGTGAGCATGGCAAGGCACAAAACCAGGGCTATAGATAAAATAATAGCCGGCAAGAGTTCAGAAATAAAATCAGCATGTGAGATTGGGGTCCCCACAGAGGTGAAGAATCCCCTTTCTCTCTAGAGGACCCCAAAGTAATGGGAGACCCCCCAAAACATAACGCCTGTCAGTGTAGTAAATGCTTGGTGGGTGGTGTGCTCCTATAAGTGGACGAAGAAAAAACCCAAGCACAGAGAAAGAATCACAGACAGCATAACCAGTACACAGTGTTCCTTGTTCATCACAGAGACAGGAACCACCAACATAGAAGATCAGATCAGCCTTCTGCAAATGGTAATCAGTCAAGGCATTTCTTAGAGGTACATAGTCATGAGGTAGTTCATGAGGTAGTTCATGGACCCCCTGAGGGGAGGGGGAGAAGGGAAGCAGGCTTGGGGGGTTGGCAACGAATAATGGGAACATTTACTTCAGCTGGAAGCTGAATTCCACACTTTGTCTGGAGGTCAGCTGATAGGTGCTTAGTGTTACCAACCATGAGAAGTACCTGGATCGCATGGGGGGACCGCCAAGGTCAAGGGGAGCCCCAGCACTCGAACCCCCTGGCAACTACATCAAGTTCTTATTTATTTATTACATTTATGAACCGCCCCATCCAGAGGTTCTGGGTGGTGTACAACAAACTGTACTTGACTGCAATACACAACCGGGTGGTGGGCGGAGCCAAAAGCTTGGGTAAAGACTCCAGACACGAACTCCTCATGGAGTTCATGGCAATATATGGTCAAAGGTTTCTCATAGACAGAAGGCATCCTCCAGCTTGGGGGTCCACAGGATAGGGGCTGAAACAAACTTAGAAAGCAGAGCACAGGCATGCTTAGACAAAGACTCGTGGCTTTACGACCGTTGTCTATAACAATTGAAAGCTCCTCAAAAGGACCTTAAGTGTTTCTTTGTGGTTGGGACATGTGGTGGATTGCCTCAGCCTTAGTGGGCTTCAGGTGTCCTTCCTGAGTGGAAATCACATGACCTACAAACACAACCTGTGGGAGACAGAAATGCAACTTTTCTCTAGCCTCCTTTTGTCCCTTCTCACCTAGGAACCCAAGGGGGTGGAGCGTATGTTGCTCACATTGTTCCCTCAGTCTCTGACACCACCCGCAGGCCTTCTGGATATAATACCAAAACAGAAATGCAATATCAGAAACATCAGTCAATACTGTAGTGGAAAATCATATTAGCAGCAGCAAAAACAGCTGCAACTGGGTGACAGAAATAAGACAATAAATTTGATACCATGAGGAAAAAAGGAGTAGAGCTTGCCCTTTTTACGGGTAATGTATTTGATCCAGCCATAAGCAGTCCTCCCCTCCCTTCAGGGGAGGCTGACAAAGAAGGAGGGCTGTCATTCAGCACCTCAGTTGGCCACCCAAGGCACTGTTGAGGCACTATTATAGCCTTCTGTTGCTAAGGCTATAATTGATTTGAGAGCCAAATCATGTGGTTTATCCACATACACCCCATCTCTTGTTGAAGAGCAAGTTGAAGAGCAAGTCCTTTCCCAAAAGGTTTACAGGAGTGGTGTCACATCACAAAAAGGCATATTCACACACCACAAAAGCCCAGCCTGCACAGAGGCAGGTTGTGAGACTGGTGCGGCACTATGGCTCCTCCCCTTTCTCACTGCATTATGAATAACATTCAGCAAAACATGCAATGCCAATATCTATTAGAGGATCAATGGCATTTCCCCTTACAGAACAAGACAGACTAAAAGCAATACAGCAGGCAAAACCAAACCAAATCCAAAAGAACAAATTGAACAAGAAACCGGTTTACAATAAAATGTTAAGTTGAGTTACAATGTTGGGGCCCTAGGGTTATTATTATTATTTTGGCTGACCCCTGCGCAAAGATCCTGTGGCTGATGGATATCATGGACACTCTTTTTCCTCTTCCTGTTCTCCCCCCCCCCCCGCCACCCCATAAAGTGGCTGGTCACAATAGTGGCAATGGTTTGAGCTAATGGCTGGTTAGCCTCGGGACAGAACTTTGGCTTAGCCTCCTCTTCTGTTCTTGGCCTGCTTGACTTGCCTGCTTGAATTTTCTGCCAAGTTACGGTTCAGGGCTCAGGGCAGTTTACACAGAGAAATAATAAATAAATAAGGTGGCTCCCTGTCCCCAAAGGGCTCACAATCTAAAAGAAACATCAGATAGACACCAGCAACAGTCACTGGAGGTCCTGTGCTGGGGGTGGATAAGGCCAGTTACTCTCCCCCTGCTAAATAAAGAGAATCACCACGGTAAAAGATGCCTCTTTGCCAAGTTAGCTGGGGTTAGGGTTAGTTGAGCATATATTTGAACCCAATCTGAGTTTAAAGTGACCACTGATATACTGAGCTAGCATTCTGCTGAAATGACAACTTGTTTTGTCTGGCTACAGACTTTCCCCAAAAGAGGAGTCCTTACTGGGCCTTACACACTTCTACACTGTGGACTAGGGATGTGCAAACAGGTTCGACGTTGAACATGTTCAACATAGAACTGGTTTGATTTGACAGTTTGGGGTCAAACTGAACCACCTCCTGTTCAGTCCGACTCTGGACTGAACTCCACCCCAGCCGTTTTGGGGGTTCATGAGTCTCTTTTAAAAAAAACAGTACTTAACCCTTGGGGGGCTTCTCTGAGGGGGCTTCTGGGTGAGGGGCTTCCCTCTCCCCCGCCGGCCTTCCTTGTGCCCCAAATCACCCAGTTCGGGCGTTGTCTGGCTCTTTCCAGGCTTTCCACCCCTTGCTGTGACCATTATGGAGGCCACTGCACATGCGCAATGGGCCCCTGAGTAGCCAGGCCATTACCCATGTCATGCAGAGGCCCATTGTGCATGTGCAGCAGCCTCCAAAATGGCCACCGTGTGGCCCAGAAAGGGCTGAAGAATGCCTGAACCAGGCAATCTTTGGCACGAGGAAGGCCGGTGGCGGGAAGGGGAACTTCCGTAGACACCCCCCCTTGGATAACCCCCCTGGAAGGGGTAAATGTGTGTTTGTGTGCGCGCACACACACACATATATGACTTGTATGACTTATGTTACTACACTTGATCCAAACCTGGGGGGTGGATTTGATCAGGGGCAAAACCGAACTGGCCTGTTCGGGTCCTGTTTGGACTCAAACCGAACCAGGCCAGCTGGTTCTGTGCATACCCCTGTGGACAAAACTACCTTCCAAGAACAGTAGAAGTTAATTGAAAACCATAAGCCTTATTTGCACATATGTTCACTTCTTTGATTACTTGTAAGTGTAAATAAACTAACATTATTCCATTATCCCAGAGAGAGATCTAACAACACAATAAGGCTGTTCTCACGAGCAGCCTAACCCAGGCTAGGGCAGTCCAGGATTGAGGTGGATACCAGCGCTGCCACAGTGCCTAACCCACCTTTTTGTCCAGCCTTTAGCCAGGGTTAAAAGGCCTTTTTGTCTGGCCTTTAGCGTGACGTGAGCAGTCCCTTAACCCAGCGCCCAGGATTGTATGTCTGCTCAGGCACTCCAGGTGCCTGTCTGACAGGGGACTCCTCAATGAACTGAGTTCATCACGCAGTGCATTGTGGGATTCCTAGAGGCTGGGATGCATTTTCCTGTCCTCCAGAAAGCCGCATGGCTTTCAGGCCAAGCCACGTGGCCAAGAGGCAGTGGGGAGAGCAAGGAGATCTTCAAGGGGGTGGGGTAAGTTCAATGCAGCCTTCCCCCCTGTCCACCCCTTCACCCTTTCTCCGGTTGTGTGAATAGCCTTAATATTTCTGATGGAGGCAGTTCACACATTCAACTGTGTGCCATCAAGAAATGTTAGTGATGGCAAGTTCCTGACCGCCACTTGAATTGGTTTGGGTCAGTAATAAGCCAAGTTATTTCTCTGTAAGTTTGGAAATTTACTTTAAATTTATTTCTGAGACAAATTGAATTTTGATTTCAACACACCACTCATGCCCATAAACCTCCAAACTCACTCTCCTCCTTCCTTCCCACCCCTCACCCCTGGTTTACTGGCAGTGGCAAGTTGTGGCAAGCAGGAGAGAGGAAGAAAGTTCTAATTAATTGATTCAAATGATAACAAAAACTGCCTTCCACACCATCTCATAACTGATTTAATTCAGAGGTTATCCTTTAAATGAACTACATTGGTTGCCTCTGAGGAAGAGCAGGAATACTTGAAATGTGCCTAGCTAATAAATAATCCTTTGTGTGTTCTTTGAGGTCTTCCTCTTATTTTTGCATTTGGTACTCTCCCTTTTTTCCTTTGCCACTCCTAGAGTGCCAGCCTGGTAAGTGGGTAAGGGAGAAGGAGCTTGGGGGATTGGTGGGATGGAAGGGCTTGTTGAGGAGTAAAAACAAGGTTAAGAGGAGAACTCTTCTCTTTCTGACATATTAAAATATGAGCCTGAACAAAAATTCAGGGATCATAACACTTGTCTTGAAGTTGGGGTGAACATTACGAGCCCCTAAGAATCATATTTCTGAGCCCAGAAATACAGATCCCAGTAGCCGTATTCAGACATTAATTTTAAAGTTGCTGTACATGATTACAGCATCTAAAATGGCTGGAAGTCCCACCCTGGCTCTGACTCTCACCCTCACAGCTTGCCTTTCATGGATGTGGTGGTTTTCATCTGATTGCGATTGCGGCTTCCATGATGGTGGGTGCTTCCGTGATCAAGAGACCTGAGTATCCTGATCATGTAAGTGCCCACCACCATGGAAGCAGCGTTTGCCTTTTCAGATGAACACTGTCATATCCATGAGTGGCAAGCTGCAAGGGTGAGTGATGGGGCCAGGGTGGGACTTCTAGCCATATTTTAGATGCTGTAATCTTGTACAGTGATTTTAAAATTAATGCCTGAATAAGCCTAGTGACATCACTAAATGATGTCCATATATGAATGAAGCAGTTCTGAATATAGCATGGTCATATCATAGCATATAGCATAGTATTTAGCAGCAGGAATTGAGGATCTGGCTGTTGCATTGCTAGCCAAGCTTCCTGCTCTGCCACATATATCTAAACCAAATGAAGCTCAGTTTATATGTTACCAAGCAATGTGGGTGCCATTTCCCTAAAAAACTGCATTTCCTGCTCCAGTATAGTACTTGCAAAATAGCAATAATTCAAGAAATCACATTGGAAGACATCAGAAAATTGTTCATAATAAAGCAGGCCTGCTCAACTTAGGCCCCCCCAGCTGTTTTTGGACTACAACTCCCATAATCCCCAGTCACAGTGGACAGTAGCCAGGAATTATGGGAGTTGTAGGCCAACATCTGCAGGAGGGCCGAAGTTGAGCAGCCCTGTAATAAAGTCTACATAAGATAATGTTGAGGCTATTCTCACAACCTCCCAAAAGCGGGCGAAGGGAGCCCAGCCTGCTTTGGGGAGGTCATGTGCTGCAACAGGAGCCGCAAGGCTCTTGACAGCAAACCTCCCAAAGTACCCCTCCCCTTAAACTAGGTTAGTGGAGTGAGTGCTCTGCTAACCCCCATTTTGACGATCGTGAGGAGCTGGTAGTCGTGTGGGCGGCCAATCCAGTAGTTGTGAGGAGTGGTGAGGCCTTCCAGGATGAGCTCCCTGCTCATCTGCAGGGAGATCGGGCTGCCTGCAGAGCCCGGTTAGGCTCTCCACACTGCTTGTCTTAGACCAGAACCAGAAATACTGTGAGTCCACAGAGTCCACAGATACTGTGGACTGGCAACTTCCCATTTATGAATTAAATGCTTGTAAAACCTTCATTAATTTCATTCACATTCCATGGAAGCCAATAAGAATCTCCTATTGGTCAAATGTATTTCTATGCAGAGAACGCTATGCATTATACTGGTGCATTTATGTCCCATTAAAAACAAAGGCTGAAATCCAGACTACTACTGCACCAACACACCAGGGTTGTCCGTTGTGTGAGGTGGGGTCTGATTTATGGTGTTCCCATCTTCCTTCTCCAGACCCTCAGACATAGAAGCTCTTCCCATGATCAAGTGGGAAGAGCTACCCTGTTATGTGGGGAGGAAGCCCAACATTGCTTACCTCCCTGCAGAAGAGCACATGGAACTCCCTGGGTGGGTGGATTGCCTGCCCAGATGAGTGGCGGCTTCGCTCAAGCACTCCTTCGCCTGGCCATGGCTCGTTCGGCAGCTCCGGGGGTCAGGCACAGGGAAGCACCGCTGTGTGGCCCCCTGCTCCCCCAAGCTCCAGTAATGCACTGCATGAGTGTGCAGTGCATTCCTGGGGTCCTCCCTCCCCTCCCCCCTCCCTGAGTGTGTTCACCGTTGCTGCAAACAGCCACAGTGGATACACAACCAAAACAATGGGGTTAGCGGAGTGCTCGCTCTGCTAACCTTGTTTAAAGGGGAGAGCATTTAGGCAGACTTGCCGTCGGGAGCCACATGGCTTCTGTTACTACACACGAGCAGCAGAAACCAGGCTGGGCTCCCTTAGCCTAGTTTCTGCTTCTCGTGTGAATTGCTTCAAGGTTTTGGAGGCAAACAAATCAGCGGCTGAGTGAAAGGGGGGAACTTGGAAATTCACCTGCACCCCACACATTGGCACAAGATTAGTCTGGATGATGGCCAACTTATTTAAGCATGCAATCAGAGGCGTAACTAGGGAAAACGACGCCCGGGGCAAGCACTGAAATGGCACCCCCCCACCGCTCCCCCTCAACATACTACATTATACTTAGGTTTTTCCTCACAAGCGCCCGCCGCCGCCGCCAAGCCAGGCCACTGACTGGCCGCCAGGTGCCAGCAAAGCAATGGGGGGGGGCGCAGGCAGCGTGGAAGGGACCGCTCGTGGGGAAGGGGGCACCGACGCGCTTCCTTGACTGCTGCAGCACTGCTGCACTGAGCAGGAAACATTTGTATTAACAAAAAATTTAAAAAAAATTGGTCATGGTGGCGCCCCCCACGTGACCAGAAAAGATGGCGCCCGGGGCACGTGCCCCCCCTGCCCCCCCTATAGTTACGCCTCTGCATGCAATAATATGCACTGGATTGTGGCTGTATTATATTTCCAGCTAGCAGCAAAAATAAAATGCTTTGAATTAAGCCTATTTAGTGCAATAATACAAGCAGCAGAATCCTATGATAGTTGACTTACAAAGATGTATCATCTTGAATTGGGGTTAGTCCTAAGTAAGCATGCACAGAATAGCAGCATAAATGTAGCCTAAATAGGCTACAGTACCTTTGAAGGCCTGGATCTCAAGAATTAGATGATCATCCATTTCCAGGAGCCAAGGGAGCTTTGGACTTTTATTTCTCAAGCCCAGTCTCCAATGCTGTCAAGCAAGCATCTTTTGAAATGGAAAAGAGCTTCCAAAGCAGGGTGTGATATGACATGGGAGCTTGCCATTCACATGAACATAAATATAAACCCACTGGGTGCATCCAGATTCTTTTGGCTGTACCTAAAGTAGCTTTGTGGATCCCTGCCAACATGTTTCATTTAGTAGCATGAAAACTATGGTTCAGTACTTTAGCCACCATGGAATGAAATCTGGCAGGAGTCTCCTGGGTACATACACATGAAAGCATTTCATCCAGATGGATCGTCCACTCAACTTCTTTTCAAGTGATAACATGAGCTGGGTTCCTGGAGAGTTGCCATTCAAAGAATTAGTTACAAGAAAGTTGCAACTTAGGTAATTGATTAAAATGCCATCACCACTGGTATGTCTCTTGCAGAATCAAACATTTTGTTGGGGTAAATGAAGAAGGTGGTGGCATAAGAATGTTTATACATATACAAATGCTACATGTTGCCTTTCTCAGAAATAGCCTATGAAAAGTGACTCTGAGATCATACAGCTTTCATTTTTTAAAAAAAGTAATCCGATTTTTAAAATCTATCACATTTTTGAGAGTTACATTATCCCAATCATTTTTAAAAATGGTATCACTATGGCAAGTTCTGTGCAAAGTAGGAGAAAGTTGCTCTTGTCTGAAAACAGCAAATACATTGTGTATTTGGTGGTAGAGTAATACATGTGAAATGGACCACTGGCTTTCTCACAGTTTGGGAAAATGTGTCTTCTAATCTTAGGCCCACTGAGGATGTAATTCTCCCTCCTCATTAATAATCTGGTGTTCAGAGCACTAATATTTAGTTATTTTATCCTATGATTCTGCTTCCTCGTTCATTATCTTTGGTGTAAGGCAGAGTGCACAAGGCAGAGCTGACTATGTAAGAATCATTTGTATACGTGCATGGGAAATGAAGTCTTGGACACAGAAAATAGGAAATTATGAATACGGAATGGAAACATGTCTTCATTTAGAAGGTCTGTCTGTCTGTCTTTTCTTTCCCCCACCAAAAGACCCCCAAGACAGTAAAGTGTATAGTGATGAATTTACCTATCTTAAAAGAACGAAAGGCTGTGTCTCCCCAACTGGGACTTGAACCTGTGATTCCAGAGAAAGTAGATATTTCAAACTTGATGTGTTAGACCACTAAGCTTTCCCTTATGACTTTTACCAGCCTAGAAGCAGTGGGATTTCTAAATGCCACCTTAACATTCCTACTGAATCATGTACCAGCATATTAATTGAGACAAACCTAGGCAAATTTAAATGACCATGGGAGCAAAAATCCCTTTTCTTTGTAATCTCTTTTTTATAAAAGTATATTTGTCTCCACAGTTTTGTGACAAATTCTGACTAATTGGGAAAAGGATTTAATTAACAAATCAGGGAGACACTTAGAACAACATTGTTTAGAGCTGTTCTTATAAAGCAGCATATTTTCAGGAGAGGCTTTACTGTAGTGAAGTGAATTGCCATTTATTGTGAGTTTTAAATTGGAGTGCCTTAACCTTATGTTTTCTTTCCCATATTTTATTTTATACTTTCTACCTAGTCTGTACAGTGATGAGTTCTGATTCATGAGGGGTTTCAGTGGAAGGACTGTGCATCTTTAAAATGTCTCCCTTTATTCTTCCTAGTTCTTACACATGTAATTTCCCCTTTAATTTGACATCATTTAACGGCACATTACACGTCAATGATGTGATCTGTGAATATTTACAATGTTCATGTCATTTTTATTTTCTAATCCAATTTAAGTGGCTCTGCTTTTTTTATGACATCATGAATTCTTCAGCCTTTTTAGTCTTTTTTAGAACTAATTGTTCCATTAGTTTCTTTGAACTGCTTCAGTTTTGTCAGTCATTTTCTTGCCTTTTGATTGTAAGACCCCTTTCTGCCCTCCTCTGAATCTTCAGTCAGAGCCTTCAGAATATGGAACCAGTGGAAGGACAAAATACAGCAACCCTTCCCCTCCCCCATTTTTATTGTAAAATAAAACCATTAATATGCCTTTAAAATCCCACAACTTCTATACTGTAACTTTCCCCTCTTCAGATTTAAAGCAAATGGAGGATTGTCTAGAAGTTGCATAGGGCAGAAATATTTGTTCGGGATTTTTTTTTTTTTTTTGGTTAAGAACATACTTTTAAAAAATAAGTGTGATAAAGAGAAAAGTAGACATTATCATGCTGCCATATGGTCTGCTACTTAAAACATGACTCATATTTTGTGCTTATTATTTTTGAAACCTGGGTGTTACATGTCGAAAGAATGAGATGGTTCAACTTTATAAGTGATTCAAGTTCCTCTTAACCCTTTTGATTATTAATATAGAGAAGGATTAAATATATGAAAAGCAGCCTTTCATTGTATTCTAGATACATTCCTGCTCTGGCTAAAATGTGATTCCACCCTCAGTCTCTTGTTTACTAGGAATATATATATAGCATTGCCTGTGTTGTCTGTTGCTGCCCTCTGTAGTGATGTTGTAGAGACCACAATATTTCCCCTCCTATGCAACAGTATTCAACATCCAATTATTCTCTACTTAAAATATGCTATACATTTTGAATGCTGGCTGCAAAACACATTTTCTACGTCCTTAAATTATTCTTTTTTTTTTTTTAAGAGAGGGGAGTATTGGTGTGGGGAGGGGGGGGAAGTGCAATCCTAGGCCATTGAAATCAGTGCAGGAGGAGAGTTGAAAGAAGAGGAGGAGACATTAGCTCTGTTCACATATTTTATCCAACACTTGTACAATGAGTGTACAGTGTGTGCACAGGTACAGATCTGCACACATGTTATGTTGAACACAGCACACTTTCTATCTGTATCATGTATTTGAGGAACCTGTACCCAGGTTCATTTAATAAATGAATGCAGGTACAGTCATTCACACAAAAACATGTACAAGTGTCTGAATATTTTATTGATTGATTGATTGTTGAATTTATATACCGCTTTTCAATAAAAACAACCTCAAGGCGGTTTACAAAAGTTAAAAAACATACAAATAAAATGACAGTAAAAATATTAAGCTAGTGTGCGCTATTAACAACTATGGTTGGATGGGGGCACAGCACTGGGAGTTCCCTACGCTGAGAACTTTATAAGGTTAGTATGAAGAAGATCAGTTGCAAAAGGTTTTTAAGGGTCAGATTTGTCAAAGGAAATTGACACAGGCAGATACAGTCAGTATTGGGCCTCACTGGGCTGGTAGGACCAGAATTCTGGTACACAGGCTTGGATTAAAACTGACCATAAGGAAAGGCCACAGTTCCAAGGAGAATCAGTGCTGACAGTTGTTCCAGAAGTTTCTCCCTGCTTGCAATATGCTATAAGCTTATTTTCTGCTTCATTTCTTCCATATGGAAATATTAAGATAATCAAAAATGAGAGATCATTTTTGAATTTTGACCTAGCAGAGGTACAACAGGGTGGAGCTGAAAATGGGAGTCCTGACAACAAATCTTATGCAGTATGTAGTGGTAGCACATGATAAGTAGGCCTAATTCACATTTAATGCAGAACTGCGGGTCCCCACTCTCCCGTCCAAATTTGGATGTTCAGGAGAGCTCACTCTCTGCATCCTCGCTGACTGCAGAGAGGAGAGGGAACTGGCTGTCTGGGCTTATTTCTTTATGAAGGACAACCTTGGCAGTCAATATCAGTTGGGGGGTGAGGGAGGGGCTTCCTCCTTCAACTCCAGTTTCAAAGCAACCAGACAGCAGTGCCAGCATTTGGATGTAATGCTGGCACTGCGGAACCAAAGGTCCAGGTGGTGGAGCTCCCTACAAACCGGAGGTACACATCACTGCCCAGGGATGGAAACCGTGAGTCAATTTTCTGTTGAAATTGTGGTTGCCTGCATTTGGATGTACCATTTTTGAAACCGGAGGTCCCTTCATCTCTGGCTTTATGTTACATGCTAATATAGCTATAGGTTGGACTTGGTATCCAATGCATTTAAAAAACAAACAAACCCACTCTCACATTTCTACAGAAATCTGCATGTTTCCTGGTGGTCCTATGTAGATCCCAGCAAGTACAGCCTTCAGTATTTACTGTGAATATTGATGGGGGAATGAGTGAATGGGAGCACTTCCTGTGCACTTTGACTGGGACACACACAAAGCCTCAGCATTAGGGTGTCTGTTGGTTTTATTTTCAAAAAAACTGCATTAAAATTAAACTGCGGTTTACACATACAGCTTACAAGCAACCATGAGGCATAATAAAATAAAAAAAGTTTATTTTTTCCAAATTGCTGCTTTTGCTGAAATGTTAAAAATGACTAATCATAGTCATAGCAACAATAAATGAGTAATAAATAAAAATGATGTCATTAAAAAATTTCTATACTGTATTGTGAAAACCATGAAGCTGCTTTATGGCTGCAAGAACAAAATCTTTTTTTCTTCCCCTTCATTAAATGACTCTGTTCTCTGTGACAGAAAAGAATGTTGAAACTTCTTTAACAAGCTTCAGGACATCTGTCCTCAAAGTACACAATGTATGGAATCAACAGCCCCGACCCTTTCTGAATCAGAAAATGCTTGAATCTCAGAAAAGTGAATAATTGAGTATACCTGTGGTACAGGACTACGTCTAATCAGTCGTCTGTGTTGGCTGGTAGTGTCAAGGGCCATTCATCTGGTTCCCCCGAGATCTGTGGAAGCAAGAAGGAGGGGCAGTGCTGGGACAAAGATATATAACCATGTTGACCACTGAAGTACATGGTTAACGGCTTAATTATCTGGGTTCAGCTATCAGTCAGCAGCCAACTGGCACCATTTAGACATACTTTATAATTTGCTACAGAAAAGGCATAATGATAAGGACAGCGTTGCTGGAATTAGAAGCTACATTAAGGATGTTTTAATTTTTCTAATTATATTTCTAATAGATTAAATATGTGCACTGATAACATGGTTAGCTACCTGCATTTTAAATGCCACCTGATGCACTTATTTTGTAACTCTAGAAGACTGAGGTAGTTTGAGTTCAGGTTTCTCTGAACGTTCCTCTGCAAATGTGTATTTAGATGATTGCTCTGTGTTTGCATGGCTCTAAACTTTGTCAAGGAACTGCTGTGATTGTCAGCATCTCAGTTAAATGTTTTGACTAGGAAGTCTCTCCCCTCCCCCCAAATATTTCTATGACTGTCTCTATTTATATTCAAAATAAAAGCATGATCCAAGCAGAGTTAAGTACTTATCAATTGCTTTGCATTCAGTGGAAGAGAGTTGCATTTAAATGTGCTTTGGGTTGCAATCCTATGCTTGCTTACCCAGGAGTAAGTCCCATTGAACATAGTGGAACTTGTTTCTGAGTAAACATGAATAACATTATATTCTATGTTGTTTTGGACTGTGCTCGATGTTTGTTCACATTTAAAAAATTCTTAGGTGACTCTTCTTATTTTGCTGGCTGACATGATGTGTAGTGGTACAGCACTTCTGCACATTGCATTGGGGCTATTGCAAGCTGTTAAGGCAGCCCCAACGTTGCAGAGAATGAGCAGTTTTGCAATTGTCATGAATGGGAGTGACAGCAGTAGTAATGATTGCCCCGCTGCTCATTCTCTGCAGTGTTGGGGCTGCCTTTTTCATCCGCAAGAGTGCTGATGCGGTGTGCAGAGGCACTGTACCACTGCACTTCATGTCAGCCACTATTGATAAAGTTTCCATACTATACATGTTCTGTACAGAATATTAGCAAAAGAGAGGATGTTAATGAAGGAGCTGTATTTGAAAAGCCACATAAAACAAATGCATTCCAGCCAAATATTTAACACATTTCTTCCTATGGAAAATGTTGCATTATTTTACCAATCTGTCATTTTAACATACATTCGTAAATATTCAAGTGCTATATTCCATCTTAGAATTGATCACATTATCTGATTTAAAAAACTCTGGTGGCCTCTTTGTGCCATTGCAT
Organism: Hemicordylus capensis; assembly: GCF_027244095.1. NCBI lineage: Eukaryota > Metazoa > Chordata > Lepidosauria > Squamata > Cordylidae > Hemicordylus > Hemicordylus capensis. Next base: position 184,872,544 of record NC_069657.1, on the reverse strand, counting down.
TGTGGTTTTCAAAGAGGTGTACATTTTTTTCTAGAACAAAGAATAAAATACTGAGTGACATCCACTTCATCCTATTTGGCATCCACTCAAGCCAGGCATATTTCATCGCAGACCAATCCCTAGATAGGGATGTGTGAGCTGCCTTGCTTCAAGTCGCGCTTGACAATGAGCTGACCTGGTCTGAGCAGTCTGTGTTCGAACTGGCCCAGCCCCTCAAAGCAAATTGCGTGGTGATACAAATGGCCTGTGCACATGAAAGGTCACAAAAACAACCTCTGTGCATACACAGAGGCCTGAACTGGGCCAAAGCCAGCCCAGCCTGTCATTTGGGAGGCTAGCAGAGAGGAGGGGTTTGAGGAGCACCCAGGTTGGAGGAGCACCTGCTGTGGCCAGTTCCATCATTCCCACCATCCTCGGTAGATTTAACCTTTAAAGGTAAAGACTACCCCCTTTAATGGATTCCCCTTTACAAGTATGTCCCCTGAGCTACCCCACAAGCTGGTTTGGCCCAGTTCGATAGCTGAACTGGACTGGACATGGTTTGGGCCAGCCTGTGCCTGGACTGGGTTGGTTTGACTCTGGTCTGGATTCAAACTGAGCCAGCTGAACAGCTAGCTTACACAACCCCTAATTTGCAATAACTAAGAGCTAAGGCAAGCATTACACTTAACATGGATATATGAGCAGTTGTAATAATTGAGGTAGATCGTTGTCTTGTGTGTTCTTCATTATTAATGGAATATCATTGCTGAGTGATAAGTTTGGTTGAGGAAGATATTGCCTTTTTCCACAGTTGTGTCATTGCTACAAACTGCTCAGGCAGATAAAAAATGCCAGCAGGGGCATTGCTAGGTACTTAACACATCCCACTCCTGATAATTAAACTCAATCATACACCCCCCCAATAATTATGTTTTTTTTAAAGTATCTAAAATTATAATCTCTATATATAATTCTCTAAGGTGTACCTGTGGCTAATCCCGTGTGTAGCAGCTCTCGCGAGAGTTCATGAGCAGAAGCACCGTGGTGATTGGGCAGCAGGATTCCATATGCAGTTAAGGAGGAGGATGGTTAAGGTCAGTTGAAATGCAACTGGTTGGAAGATGTTCTTGACTGTAGAGGAGAAGAATCTCTGTATATAAAAGGATAGGGAGCAGGGGACTGCGAAGAGAGGGGTTGTGAGGGAGGAAAGAGCCCCTTCAGGAGACGGAGGCTGTAGTTTTGTGAATCAGATGAGGAAACATAGTGAACAAGATCTGTCCATTCAGGAAGGGAGAGAGAGAGAGAGAGAGAGAGAGAGGAGCAACCAGATACTAATGCGCAGGTGCTCTGTGTGGGTTAAGCTAGTACAGTATTATTATTGTTAAATTTCTATACCGCCATTCAAAACAATCTCAAAGCAGTTCACACAAAAGTGAAAATAAGACAACAAAAATTACACAATTAAAATATCAACTAGAATATAAAAATAACAGTACCTATGAAATTGGAAGCCGCAGAGAACCAGGTGAATCTAGAAGCTCTCTCCCATGCTCTGTGCAGATGTCTCTACTGTTGCAGTTCCTTTCTGGAAGTTGTCACAGAAGAGGGACATGGCTGATGAGATTTGGTGCTCTGAGCAATTCACTTTGGTGCTCTGTGCAATTCAGTTCACTTCCACCGCTACCCGCTAATGACACTGGTGGATGCCAGTAATTTAAGACACAATCACAAAGCGTAGATAGTCTCCACAACATTAGCCACTCTGGCAATTGAACGAACTTCTCAGGTAGTCTAAGGACATCTACTTGATCACCACCTTACATGATCATAATACAAACAAATACAATGCCATGAAAGAAGTCTAGTATGCCAGATTATCACAGAATTCATGACATGGATTCTTAAGGTCGAAAGCAGAAGATTCAATATGCCAACAGCATATGGTATGCCTTACAAACTAACATCACACAACAAGACCAAACATCACAAGATAAGTGTAACATCTGCATTAGTTCTATTAGGTTCTGTTGTATGTTCATAGTAGGGATATCCACAAATCAATTTTTTTGATTTGATTTGTACCCAAATTGAATCACTCTTGATTTTTTTTTGGTTTGAATCTGGCCAGCTAGCACAGGGGTGATTTGTTTTGTCCACAAATATCCCCAAACAGGTAGATTTGGGTACAAATCATTTTGTACCCAAATCGGTTCTCATAGACAGCAGGTGCAGGCAGTGATTCTCTCAGCAGCAGGAAAGGGGTGGGGAAAAAAAATCTATTTTTTTCTTCATTCAGGAAAGTAGGAACAAAAAGCAGAGGATTTACTCCAAGCAGCAGGTAGGCAAGGCAAAGCAAAGCATGGTCAATCACCCCTGGCAACACAAGATTTGAGTGGAAACGAGCCAATGTGGAACCAGGAGGGGATCGCCAGCCAGTTGTTGCACACTGTAAATCACCAATCAGAAGCTTAGGAGGGTGAAAAGCTTAGGATTTTTTTTAAAAAAATCCCTGACACAAAATGGAGACAGCAAGAGAGATTACCACAAAATGGAATTCTGAATCTACCAACTTTTCTGGTCCGAAATCTGGGCAATTTGCTTTGGACCTGAATCTGGCCAGCTGGCACAGGGGCGATTTGTTTTATCCACAAATCAACCCAAACAGGTAGATTTGAGCACAAATCATTTTGTACCCGAATCAGTTAGCACAACCCTAGTTCATTGTTGTTTCAGATTCATCTTGAGAAGAAATATGGTTGGATCAAAGAACCACAAAACTAGTTCCATGAGGCCAAAGTGGCTTCAGACTTTTTTCCTTCTTCCTTGAGCAGCATTCCCCTATGCTGCATGACAAACAGCTTTTGGATCTGAGAGGACCACCAAAAGCTGTTTGTGATATGACATGAGTGTCATGGGAGGGGAATCAAAATTTTATTTGGCTACTACAAGCCTATGATGGCCATTTATATATTCAGATTCATGAAGCACTAACTAGGATAGTTTCCAACAGTTTGTTCAGAACATTGGTTCAATCTTACTTTTCTTGATGTACATACATTGAAATCTTACTTTCAACCATGGTTTCCTGCCTAATCAAGTTCTCTGAAGACCCAGTCTTAAGAAGTATGAAGTGTGTTTTTAGTCTGCAGACTAAAATACTTAATCTGAACCTGGGCTTAATTTTGGAGCCTGTATTCAATTGCAGGACTCAATCATGAAGCAATAATAAAAACAAGATGATATGGCAGGTGCAGTGTGACTTTCCCGTACATCCTCCATCAGCCCACACATGTTGGATGGAAAAGTGGTGATTCTGCTTAGATAATGTGATGACTTCAGCTCTGGCATCTCTTCTTTTAAGATACTGAGGCTGGTCTTAGGATCAGCCGAAACTGGGATAGGAAAGCCAAGCCTGCTTTTTGCTGAGCGGGAGTCATGCAGGAGTCAACTCCCTATCAGGAGGCAGCTCCTGCTGGGAGTCATGAAGCTCCCAGAGGCAGTACAGTGCCTCGCCTGTGAAGAGAAAGTTTCCCCTGTGAAAAGATCAGCCTCTTAATTGAGGTTAAGAGAGCAAATGCTCTCTGAACCCCATTTTTTATTGTTTGCCATCCCCAGCAGTTTGCAGCCAGGGCTGGGAGATTGTGGGGCTCCTAGCTGGTGTCAGGATCCCCATAATGCACTGTGCACTTGCGCAGTGCATTATGGGATCTCCAGGGGCCTCCCGGCCTCCAAACCTCCATGTTGCCGAGAGCAGCCAGCAGTTGTCTGGGCAGGCAATCCGCCACCCAGCAACGCCAGGGAGATAATCTGCAGGGGAGGTAAGCATTTTAAGGCTTCTCCCCTCACCCCTTTTGAGCCCTTTCTCTGATTGTGAGAAAGGGCTCATTAAATATTTTGGGATGGATCCAGAGGTGCCCTTCTGCATGCAGAAGGTTCTTGCCTACCGAAGGGCTGTTTCATTCCTTTCACTGGAGTGTTGCATGAGCAAGGGGAAACTACATCCAAAGATCTGACTCCACTAAATCCAAAGATGTTCCTTTTACTTGTGCAAAAGCAGCCTGGAGCGTGCACAACTGGAAGCATGAGAACTACTACAGTTACTAGTTAGAGCACTGTGTGAACTCTTGTGCAACAGCATCCCGCCAGTGGCGGTTGCTGGTATCTGCCTTACATTTCTTTTTAGGTTGTGAGCCCTCTGAGGATAGGGGACCATCTCATTTGTGTATTATTTATTTTTCTATGTAAACTCATTTGAGAACTTTGGTTGAACAGTGGTATATAAATATCCGCAGTAGTAGTAACCTCTGTGGAACAGCACTAGCAGCTACTTCCCTTCAGCTTAATGGTTCTTTGCACCCAACCTATTGCTAATAATAGTTATGTGGAAGCAGAATTTTACTTACAATGGAGGGCAATGCAGGGATATGAAGGGGACTACAAAAGAAGCAAATAGATTAACAGTGAAATAACTAGCAGTATCTGAGGACTTGAACAGGCCTTGGAACTTTCCAGATGGAGAGATTTCTTCTGTGAGGAACTGTTATAATGTAAACTGGAGTTAATACAGCCTATGAACATGGACTTCTTTTTTCTTCCCACGACTATCTGTCAGGGGTTCCCAACCTGTTGTATTCAGATGTTACTGAACTACAACTCCCATACTCTCCAGCCACAATAAATTGTAGCTGGGGATGATGGGAGTTGTAGATCAGCAACAACTGAAGAACCACAGGTTGAGAACCCATGCTCTATGGAATCCTCCATCCATTCCCCCTTCCATTGCCTAGACATCACTTCTTCATCCCTTACCTCACCCTGCCACAAATGTGCACATATGTGATATTCAAGAATCATAACAACTAGCTGGGCCAGTCGCAGAGCATCTGTGCCTCTTGTTTGGTCCAGCCATTTTCTCCCGCTCGCTGCTGCCGTTTTATCACCGTCCGCCCACCTGCCAGCCGCCTCTGGCCAGCCTGCCACCACCTCCAGTTGGCCGGCCTCCTCCTGCTGCCGGCCGCCTCCTCCCGCTGGCGTGGCTTTGCCTCCTCCTGCCAGCGTGGCTCTGCCAGTCGCCATGGCTGTTTTCTTCCCCCGTCCCCGTCACTTATCCCCCAGCAGCTGTTTGCAAACTTTCACGAGAGCTGCCATGCATAGGATTAGTGATGGGTACGTTTAAGAGAATTAAATATATAGATACATGTGATTCCAAGAACCATTAATTTTTTTGGATATGTTTAGTAAGTGTATTTGAAAGGCTGTATATAAATTTAACAATAAACAAATAAATAAATAAATAAATTTGCAGACTTGTAGGAGTATGTACGGCTGTACATCTGCAAATACTCCCCTCCCTCCAATTTTTTTAAAATAAAAAAGGTAATGCCAACTCAGAAGCAAAACTGCTGTCTGAGCCTGCCTGATATTGTTCTGTCACAGGAATATAACATAAACTATATTAAATATAATTTCATGCCAATAATCATTGCTTTTATTGGTTTTTTGGGGGGGCATATTTACACACATGCAGGAGTATACCCAACTACCCTGCAGGAGTACATTTAAAATACCACTACATTTTGTGGGGCTTGTGGGGAGCCTTTTGCATCATTGCTTGGGATACTTTTCCGGAATGCGGGAAGGTGGGCATAGAATAGTGGCCAGATCATCCGAAAAGGGGTGTGTGGGTTGTGTAAAATGGCTGCCAATTAAAGGTAGATAATATAGCTATAAAATGGCCACCAAGTGAAGCTTAGAAATATGTGGCATAGAATTGCTGCATGCTGCCCTTCTAATGCTATGCTGAAAGCAGTAATCACATAGGTACTAGCATGTAGATTGGCACTGTTAGCACAGCTTCCCAATATATGCAGCTTCTTTCCAATGTTCCAAAACACACTGAGAGGCACTTCACACAATTCGTGTGAAGTGCCTTACCAGGCTCTGTGGGGAGAGTGGGCTTAGCCCTCACACCCCGCAGACGATCATGCCTGCAGCCCTGGGGGTCCAGATTGGCCGGCCACACAACTGCCAGCTCTGTTACGGAGCTGGTGGGGGCTGTCCCAGGATGCCCTGGGGGTGTTTTAGGTGGGCTAGCTGCCTTGGGAGCACCGGGCTTGCTAGCGAGCCTGATGATTCCTACAGGGTAAAGAATGCCTGCCTTCTTTCCCCCTCCCTTTAAAAAATAATATTTTATTGGAGTATGTGCAGGAATGCACACTTACACAAGCATGAACACCCATTTCAGTTGCTACATGAAACTGCTGGGTGAGGTCATCAGGAGATTTGGTGCTGGGTGTTATCAATATGCTAACACCCAAATCTACTTCTCTCTTTCATCTGCTTCATCAGGAAATGGCATTCATTCCCTAAATGCCTGCCTACAGGCAGTAATGGGCTGGATGAGGGATAACAAATTGAAGCTGAATCCAAGCAAGATGGAGGTGCTCATTGTAGGGGCTCAGAATCTGAGCAATGAGTTAATCTCCCTGTGCTGGATGGGCTTACACTCCCCCGGAAGGAGCAGGTACGCAGCTTGGGGGTGCTCCTGGATCCAGGCCTCACCCTGGTATCTCAGGTGGAGGCTGTGGCCAGGAGTGCTTTTTATCAGCTTAGGCTGATTCGACAGCTGCGCCAATTCCTTGAGGAGGATGACCTCAGAACAGTGGTGCACCAGCTGGTAACCTCCAGGCTTGACTACTGTAATGCGCTCTACGTGGGGCTTCCTTTGTATGTAGTTCGGAAACTTCAGTTAGTTCAAAATGCAGCACCCAGGCTGGTCTCCGGGGCAACTTGGAGAGACCATATTATGCCTGTTTTAAAACAGCTGCACTGGCTGCCGATATGTTTCCGGGCAAAATACAAAGTGCTGGTTATTACCTTTAAAGCCCTGAACGGCTTAGGTCCAGGTTACCTTAGAGAGCTCCTTCTTCAGTCTGATCCCCACCGCATGCTAAGATCATCTGAGGAGGTCCGGCTCCAGTTGCCACCGGCTTGTCTGGTGGCGACCCAGAGGCAGGCCTTCTCTGTAGCCACTCCTAGATTATGGAATGCACTCCCTGCAGAAATCCGTAATTTGAATTCCTTATTGGCATTTAGGAGAGCCCTAAAGACCTGCCTCTTTGGCCTGGCCTTCCACTGTTTTTAAATTGTTTTAAAGGGTTTTTAATGTATCAGGTTTTTATAAGGTTTTGAATTGTTTTAATTTTTAGCTGCTTTATTGTATTTTAAAATTTTAATTCCTAATCATTGATTGATTTTAACTGTTTTATGATATTTGTGAACCGCCCTGAGCTATTCTGTAAGGGCGGTCTAGAAATCGAACAAATAAATAAATAATAAATAAATAAAGACATAGAAGTTAAGCCACCCCCAATCCATGTTATGGCTGTCTAGGTACAATTAAGCAGATACACGGCATAAAAGCACTTAAAAAGAAAAGAAAAGGTGTGCATGAGGAAAAAACCAGCAGCAAGGCAGCTAAATGACTTGGAAGTGGGCTGCACAACACAGGAAATAGAGCTGCAGAGGTGTGGACAGGTGTGGAATGGCAGCGCTATGCCTGGTAGGGCTGAAACTCCCCAGATCAATCACAGGCAGGTAGCCACCTGACCATCCACATGATTGTGAATGGTGAGGTGGCTGCTTGCAACTCATGCATTTTCCCTCACACTGCCATTTTCCGGACAGTTTTAAAGTATAGCTTTTTAAAGACTATTATTTCACGGACTGAGGGGCCAATTGTCAGTGGGGGGAAGTTGGGAAGAAATGTTCATTGTCTAACTATCCCTTAACTGTAGTTGTAATAAAGTATCTATAAATTGCCATCCATCTTGAAAACTTCTTGTGGAAGTGAATCAGCTATTTCCCACCCCAATTCTACACGGAAGGCATTTCTGTGCAGGGAATAATTTACTTCCTGTGTGCAGTCATCACATACAGATTTTTGTTTTTGTTTGCTGTGTGAACTCTCGATGCCTCACTAGTTTTAACCTACTTCACAGGATAGTTGTAAGACTGAAAATGTGTGGCTTTGGGAAACCATGGATGTTGCCGTGAGTTCCCTGGAGGAAGGGCAGAATGAAAATGTCATAAATAATATCCTCACAACACTACTAATGCTGGAAAAGGATTCATGCAATCAGAGGGACTCTTATTCCTGGACTTCCGGGCCAAAGTCCAGGGCCTCCACGCACCCTGGGGGCCCTCAAATCCCTTTAGTCTCTCCCAGGTGGTGTCGTCGCCACACCATGCTGCCAGCCCATGCTGCGCTGGGCAACTAAGCGTGACTGTGACCTGCGCCATGCGCCAAGCGTGACCTCTGCTTTAGAGACAGAGAGGAGAGTGCGGAACGGAGTATGTGGGGTGGGGATATTTAATTAATTAATTAATTACATTTACATACCGCCCTATCCAAATGGCTCTGGGCAGTTGCGTGTTGAAATGTTTCTGCTAATGTATATTTGTATAAATATATCTGTTTTATAATTTTACATTTTTGTGAGTTCAGTTGCTGTTTGGACCCTCAAAAACCCATGAGTTAAAAATACTGCACGTGCCACAATGTGTGTGTCTGTGTGTGGGGATCATGCTTAACTTGCAGTGGGTGGCAGGGAGGCAGCCTCCAAAGTCCTTTAGGTCCAGGCTCCAAAATTACTTAGGTGCATCTCTGCATGCAGTAATGTTTTACAGGTCCATGTTTTCAGGTGTGTGTGTGCTGTGCTACTCTAAAATCCCTAGAAGTTTGATAGAACTATAATTATTCCCCTTTGCAGTGCTTTACCTTTCTCCCCTCTGCTGGCTCCTTTCATCCTGCTGGGTATGCACCTTCTGAAACTCTCAGCATATGAAGCTTCCATATTGAGTTAAAATGCTGGTTCATCTGTGTGAAGGAACGAGGCCTAGACCTCTTGGATTTCTGTAAATAAGGCCCTGTATTGTAACATGTATTAATATTCCCAAACCTCTTCTTGTGAATAAGCCCTGATAAATGAATTGTGTTATATTATATTCATAAAAAATCTGCAGTAATGTAAATAGGATTTCTGTGCTTGCAAATCCCTCTGCATGGAGAAGGCTGGCAGGGTCAAAAGTTCATTTTTGGTTTCCTGTAGTTTCACTTTTGGTTTAGCATTTTGACAGTTGATTTTTGGAGGGAAAGGAGATTTCAAGCAATGGAGGGAATATTTGTCTGTGGTAATGGGATGGCTTAAAAAACTGTTGGGCCAGAGAAACTGTATATATTGGGAGTGTTTGAGAAGGAAGTGAGTGAAGTCGACAGAGTCCTGAGATACAGAGGCCTGGACAAAGAAGTCAAGAGAGTCTTGGAAGCCGGGAAAGTCAGTTTGCTGGAGGTAGAAACTCAGCTGAAATCATTAAGACAAAAAGGAAGAGCCAGGCTGGATTGAGCCCCAGACTTGTGCTGTAATCAGAATCACCCAGCAAGCCAGAAGCTGACAAAGAAAGCACAGAGGACTCTGACTAGGAACCAGTATAGAGTCAGGTACTAGATATGTTTTCCCAGTTTTTATTTTCCCTGATCTGCTCAGTTAATAACTGTTTGAATTTGTATTATTATTATTTTTTTGGCTGCAAAAATTCAACGAACTTTTCTAAAAGTAAATTTTCTTGTTAAAAAAAAAATAGAAGCTTGTTGTCTCCACCCCACTCCTATAAGCCTTTCCACACTATTGAGGGTTTTGTTTTCCCCACGGGAGTGGGGGTGGGGGGGCTGTAGTAGTGGACCCAGCAATACCAAAAGTCCACTTGGTGGCAGTGGTAAAAAGGTTAGGCGCAGAATAGAGGGCTGTCCCTCCACAGTCTGTCACAGAGCTGCCTGCTCTGACTAGCAGTGCTCTATGGTTCTCAGGCAAAGCTCTTTCCTTCCTGTCGGTGACGGACCAGGAGAGGGATCTTGGGGTCGTGGTGGACAGCTCGTTGAAAGTGTCGACTCAATGTGCGGCAGCTGTGAAAAAGGCCAATTCCATGCTAGGGATCATTAGAAAGGGGATTGAAAATAAATCGGCTAACATTATAATGCCCTTATACAAAACTATGGTACGACCACACTTGGAGCACTGCGTACAATTCTGGTCACCACATCTTAAAAAGGACATTGTTGAACTGCAAAAGGTGCAGAGGAAGGCAACCAAGATGATCAGGGGCCTAGAGCCCTTTCTTATGAGGCAAGACTACAACACCTGGGGCTTTTTAGTTTAGAAAAAAGACGACTGCGGGGAGACATGATAGAGGTCTATAAAATCATGCATGGTGTGGAGAAAGTGGATAGAGAGAAATTCTTTTCCCTCTCACACAACACTAGAACCAGGGGTCACTCCATGAAATTGATTGCCAGGAGGTCTAGGACCAACAAATGGAAGTACTTTTTCACACAATGCGTGATCCACTTGTGGAACTCTCTGCCACAGGACGTGGTGACAGCCAACAACCTGGATGGCTTTAAGAGGGGTTTGGATGACTTCATGGAGGAGAGGTCTATCAATGGCTACTAGTTGGAGGGCTGTGGGCCACCTCCAGCCTCAAAGGCAGGGTGCCTCTGAGTACCAGTTGCAGGGGAGTAACAGCAGGAGAGAGGGCACGCCCTCAACTCCTGTCTGTGGCTTCCAGCGGCATCTGGTGGGCCACTGTGCGAAACAGGATGCTGGACTAGATGGGCCTTGGGCCTGATCCAGCAGGGCTGTTCTTATGTTCTATGTTCTTGTTCTGTCAACTGGAGATGCTGAAACTGGAGACTTTTTGCTTGCATGGCATGTTCTCTACTATTGAACTATAGCCTCTCCCCCAAATGAAGCCCTAATGAAATTGACTTGGCAAGAGCAAGCTAATTCATTTGAAGGATTCCACCCACCCCCACCCCCACCAGTGAATTGTTAGAACCATATTTGAGAGTATGGATTTGCAGCTGAAGTTTAGTTTGTAAGAGGAAGGTGCAATATCCCATTCAGATGTATCAATGGCTGTAGTGTAGTGTAGTATGCACAGCTCTTGGCTGAAGCACAGGTGGAGGCGTGCCCTTTGTTCCCACCGGTCCACTTTGCTTAGATTCTTAACAATACACTGTGGATGCTCTAGTCACACTCCACAGTCCTTTTAAAACTGCTGTCATTGCCTGCTTGTTAGGCTGGTCTATTCCTGCACTTCCGTGACAAACACTTTTATAATGCTTCATTATAATAGGCATCTCAAAGACAAGTGAGACGTGTGAGAACAAGAAAATGGAATCAGTCTTTAATTACGAAATATTCTACCTCTAAAATAAAAAAGCTTAAATAATTCAGTTTGATTTGGTCTAATTAGCCTGATTTCCTAGTATTTAGCCCTAATTATGTGATACATAAGTCCTAATTATGTGGTACGTATACAGTGCGCTCTCTAAAGTTAAAGATCAGAACGGATACTGACTTAAACGATAAAATATGTTAAATTATTAATTATAATTAATCTTACAAAATAGGCATAATTAGATTAAGCACTTTTGATATTGTACTTAACAGTGTCACACTTCCCCCCCCTCCCCACTGCAAGCATCAAAGGGAAGCAGAAGTACCAAGAGGGAAAACTATTGCTAGATGCTTTAATTTCACCAACCAGGGCTTAGCCAGTGCTTCAGCATTGTCAAAACATCTCTGAGCTTCAATGAGAAAAGGTATGTTTGCTTTAACTCATTAAATCCTGTGCTGCAAGACAGGATGTGGTTATGCCTTTTTAAACAGCTGTCTCTTTTGTCAGTGTGTCCCTTGGCTATATTATAGTGCACAAGCCATTAGGGACACACAAATGCCCTTTTATTAAGCATACCATATGATACTTGTTTACAAATTTCCGCTTAGAAGGCGTCCACCTACTATAAGTAGTGGTGGGAGAGTTCCTCCTTTTAAGATGAAACAATGAAATTACACTTTTCTTGAAGATTATGGCTGATGCCATTTTGGGAAAAGGAAGCCTCTTGAAGTCAATAGAACTGAAGCACATGGTTAGTAATGGCTCAAGTCCTATGCAATTCAAAAGTCAAACTTGTGTAGCATTTATCTTGGTTATATCACAGATAAGGTTCTAAACCAGGGAATCCCAAATTTACAAAGGACAAATATTTTTAGTTTAATATTATTTTCAAGTCATTTTTGAAACTACCTTCTGGTGTTTATTTTAGATGAATTATTTGTGTACCAGGATGACTATATGTGCCATAGACCATAACACCCTTTTCTGAGTTACTAAACTATGAGCAGAATCCAGAGTAAAGTAAAGTACAGTTGTGCCGTTGAGTTGGTGTTGACTCCTGGCACCCACAAAGTCCTTTGGTTGTCTTTGGTAGAATACAGGAGGGGTTTACCATTGCCCTCTCCCAGGCAGTATGAGATGATGCCTTTCAGCATCTTCCTGTACCGCTGCTGCCCAATATAGGTGTTTCTCATAGTCTGGGAAACGCTAACCCTAACCAGAAACATCTTGCTCCCTAGGCAAGTTAGTTCCCCACTGCACCATTAGGTGGCTCAGACTAGAGTTAGTAGTGCTTGCATAACACTCTTGCATAAGGATGTATCACAAGGATGTTGGACAAAAATGGAACCTTATCCAGGGTTGTTTTTGCAGTAGCACAAGAGTTCCCAACCTATGGTACTCCAGATATTGCTGAACTGCAACTCCAATCATCCCCAGACACAATAAATTGTAGCTGGGGATGATGGGAGTTGTAATTCAGCAACTAGAGTACCACAGGTTGGGAACTCCTGTACTAGCAGGAGGTGTTGTGCAACCACTACTGGAAGTACTATGGAACAGCACACTGCACGACTCCTTGCTCATTCTCATATATATCCCAGAGATTATTGCTGCTATTGTTCTCCTTAAATTCTTATGCTAGCAGTCATGCCACATTGTGTAGCAGTGCAGACTGCTTAGGGGTGTGTGTATTTTCTCAAGACAAAAAGCCAGTGACATAGGGGAGGGGGTTCCTAGAGATGCTGAATGAATATTAATAAATTCTTACTTGTAAGCAAAAGATACTTTGATGAATGTGAATTATTTTTGCTACCTCTGAGGAAGAGCACTTTTATGCTTGAAATGCATTGGGTAATGACTGAATAAAGCATCTATATATTTAATTCTCTTATGGCTGACTGTGTAGGGAACTGCGTGGGGATGCGTCTGGATGCCTGATGGAACTCTCACATGGTCCTGTGAGACTGCCAGCCATTGCCTTGGGAGGGAAGGGCAGTGAGGGAGGCAGGCGGGAGAAAGCGGTTAGCAAGGCATCCGCAGAGTCAGGGAAAAGGAGGAAGGAGGAAACCGGGCCCCTGTGAGGCAAACAGACCCAAGGAGCTTGCTCGAGGGTGCAGAGACAACGGACACCTGGTCTCAAGGAGCGTCCTCAAGAAGTGGGAGGAAATTTGGCAGTTGGGGGCAGCTGAGAGGGGATGGCTGGGACTGGTAGCGATAACATGAGGGACTGCAAAACAAAGACCGAGGGACCGCAAAACTGCAAGCAGCTCCACCACGAAGTTCGCCTGCTTTGCAGCGGTGGGGAATGGGGTGACTGGCAGAAGGGGGTGGGGGAGAGGAGACAGGAGCAGAAGGGGATGGGGGGAGAGGAGACTGTGGCAGAAGGGGGTGGGGGGAGAGGAGACTGTGGAAGAAGGGAGTGGGAGGGAGAGGAGACTGGGGCAGAAGGGGCGGGGGAGGTGGGCAGAAGGAGGGAGGAGTGTACTGCTGCACAGATGCTCTGTGCAAGTTCAGCGAGTTGCTTAATATTCTTTCAGCATATTTGGGAATCCCTCTCTTTTTGCCTTGGTTTTTTTTGGTGCTGTGTCATTTCCCTCCCCCCTCTTTCTTTCCGGTGCATTTTCTCACCTTATGCTAGGGCAACGCTGGCCTGGATCCTGCTCAATATGTGGCATGAACACACACTGACTAATGGAGCACACACACACTTTGAGGGTCTGTGGGCATGCAGTGGGAGGCCTTGTACAACTCCCACTGTCCTCTACACACACTTTTTCAACAGAGCCCTAATACTTAGAGCTGCCCACACTCCAGAAGCTGAGGGTGAGTGACATGTTTCCAGTCTTACAGAGCACTTTCAGAGTGTGAGAGCACGACTCAGAAGTATTAGGGCTCTGTCACAAGCATGTGCGTTAGACTATTCGGAGAGTTGGCTCCCACTGCATGCCCTCTGCATTTAGGAATATTCCTTGAAGCACATGAACTTTGTGGGTCAGGATGTCAGCCCCCAATAGTAATAATAATAAACTACAGAATATGTCTACAGCATTTCAAAAAACTCAAACACATCCTATGTGCTTTTACATAATCCTATTGCAGATGCTCCCCCCGCCACCACAGACACCTTAAATGATAATGTCTTCCAGTATTATGTAAACGAATGGGATTTGCCATACTGGATTAGACCCTTGGCCCATCTAATCCCATATTCTGCCTCCAGCAGTAGCCACTAACAACATTTGATCCAGTAATGGATATGTAGGGCTATGTGTGTGTGTGTGTGTGTTTGTATGTGTGTGTGTACACCCACCCACACATACATACATGTGTACAAACATACACTCACTCTTTCTGATGCACTCACATCACATTTCCCCTTGTCACATGGATATGCTGACCCATAAGCCTTTGTTATCTAATAAAGCAATTTTAAAGGGATTCTGCTTAACTATAACCAAGTCAAGCAGGCAGTCTTTTACACTGGGCTCATTAAATTAATAATTAATTGGAACTGGAAAAATGCCTTCCTCATCCAGTATCCTAATCCTTAGCTGCTTTTGTGTTGTGTTTCCAAGCAAGTGTCAAACATGCACGACAAAGAGAAAAGGTTTTCAGTTCTTGTTATGTTATTGAGAAGTAGTAATTAATGGAGGAATCTCAAATGGGTTACAAGTTCATTTAGAAATATTCCTGTCTTCCTCTTGAATTCTTCTTTCTCTTCACAAGCAAACCATGCACAGCTAACTACCATGGAATGTGTTTTTAAAAGCTTATTGTTGAAAAGTGCTGGCCGTTCCAGATATTTCTGAATTGTGCTTGTTCTTCCACCACTATACTTTAGTGCTGTGCAAAATCTGCAGGGGGAACTCCGTTTCCAGTTCCGTTCTCTGAGCTCTAAAGCAGCAGATTTCTGCAGTCTGTCTGCTTGAATTTCAGCAGGTTTTATTCATAATTCCTTCAATATTGTCCATTGTTCATTTAAATTAAAGATCCCAGATGTTTTTAGATCATTTTTGGTCATGGGTACAATGCATGAAAACACGAAAGGCTGAAATATTAAAAGACTGCAACAAGTTTGGCATGGAAGTATTAAAATACCAGATATCCATGCGTTCAGATATCATGAGAATATGTAATGCCTAGTGATGTAAGTGTGAATGAAAACTTCTTGGTCTATGAGGAATGTGCAGCAGATTCACTGAAAGCATGGAAGATTTCCATATGAATTTGTACAGCAGGA
Organism: Hemicordylus capensis; assembly: GCF_027244095.1. NCBI lineage: Eukaryota > Metazoa > Chordata > Lepidosauria > Squamata > Cordylidae > Hemicordylus > Hemicordylus capensis. The sequence goes on along the minus strand of NC_069657.1, from coordinate 184,857,084 downwards.
TTCTGAAAACTGCTGCCAAGACTATTGTAATTCCCTTTGCTGCCAAACTTAGTTTTCAGAGTTCTGCATGCTAACCAGCTCTACTCTGTGGTGTTGTTCCCTAAGCAACTCTGCCAGGTGGAAGGTGGCCTTGTATTGAATTACTGACAGAAAGGAAACTGTGCCTTAAACCTATCTGAACTCCTACACTGTGGACTAGAAGTAGGGTCCCCCTAATCTTAGATATATGGGGCTGGCTGTAGTGTGTATTCAAGTTACAACAGTGTTGTATGAGCTGATATTTTGATGCTTTGGTTATGTCTGGTCATAGGCTATAATAAACATTGATTGATTAATTCTGTTAAGAGAGTGGAAGTTCATTTTTGGTATGGCTCAAGATTAAGGTGTGGAAGCTAATGCCCAGGAGCTGGTCTCAGACATCAGCCTGGCAATAAGAGTGCAAGCTCAGCACTATGTAAATTATTTAATGTGTGAGTTAAGTGTTTGCGTGTACAAATATACCGTATTTATTTATTATTTATTACATTTATATCCCGCTCTTCTTCCAAGGCGCCCAGAGCGGTGTGCATGGTTATGTTTGTTCTCACAACAATCCTGTGAGGAAGGATAGGCTGAGAGATATGCGTCTGGCCCAGAGTCACCCAGTGAGTTTCATGGCTGAATGGGGACTTGAACTCAGGTCTCCCTGGTCCTAGTCCAATACTCTAACCACTGCACCACACTGGCTCAGTTTGCCCAATATCTTTTTCTGCCCCAGTGTATTGTGCAATGCCATCTGTAGGCTGCTGAACTCTCCACCACATTTTTATTTATTTATTTATTTATTATTTATTTTTACATTTCTATACCGCCTTTCGTTAAAAACACAACCCCAAGGAGGTTTACAAAAATTAAAACATACAATAAAAAAGCAATAAAAAACATCAAGCTAAAAACATATAAAAACAGCCATAAAAACAATACAACAGATAAAAACACACAGAAGCCTCAGTAAAATTATGTAAAAGCCTGGGTAAAAAGCCAAGTCTTTAAAAGCTTTCTAAAAGCCGTGATGGAGTCCGAGGAACGAATGGCCACTGGGAGAGCATTCCAGAGTCTAGGAGCAGCAACAGAGAAGGCCCTGTCCCGAGTGCACGACAGCCTGGCCTCCCTCATTGTCGGCACCCGGAGCAGAGCCCCCTCAGATGTCCTCGTCAGGTGGGCAGCAACCCTTGGGAGCAGGCGGTCCCTCAGATACCCCGGGCCCAAACCATTTAGCAATAGCAATAGCAATAGCACTTACATTTATACACCGCTCTATAGCTGGAAGCTCTCTAAGTGGTTTACAATGATTTAGCATATTGCCCCCCAACATTCTGGGTACTCATTTTACCGACCTCGGAAGGATGGAAGGCTGAGTCAACCTTGAGCCCCTGGTCAGGATCGAACTTGTAACCTTCTGGTTACAGGGCGGCAATTTTACCACTGCGCCACCAGGGGCTCATAAGGTCAAAACCAGCACCTTGAATTGTACCCGGAAATGAACCGGCAGCCAGTACAGTTCTTTCAAAATGGGGGTGATATGTTCTCAACGGGCAGCTCCGGATAAAACCCTCGCTGCCGCGTTTTGCACTAGCTGCAGTTTCCGGATATTCTTCAAGGGTAGCCCCACGTAGAGTGTGTTACAGTAATCCAGCCGCGACGTGACTAAGGCGTGGGTAACCGTGGCCAGATCTGCCTTCTCGAGAAAGGGCCGCAGCTGGCGCACCAGCCGAAGCCGTGCAAAGGCACCCCTGGCCACCGCCTCCACCTGAGCTTCCAAAAGCAGAGCTGGGTCCAGTAGTACCCCCAAGCTGCGTACTTGCTCCTTCAAGGGGAGTGCAACCCCATCCAGAACCGGTAGAATCGCCTCATCCCGATTGGCTCTCCTACTGACCAACAGTACCTCCGTCTTATCCGGATTCAATTTCAGTTTGTTAGCCCACATCCAACCCATCACGGCCTCCAACCCCCGGTTCAGGACATCCACCGCCTTCCTAGGATCAGATGACAAGGAGAGATAGAGCTGAGTGTCATCCGCATATTGCTGACAACTCAGTCCAAGTCCCCGGATGACATCTCCCAGCGGCTTCATGTAAATGTTAAACAGCATGGGGGACAAGACCAATCCCTGCGGGACCCCACAGGCCAACGGCCACGGGGCCGAGCAGTAGTCCCCCAGCACCACCTTCTGGACCCTCCCCCCAAGAAAGGACCGGAACCACTGCAATGCAGTGCCTCCGATTCCCATACTCGAGAGGCGGCCCAGAAGGATACCATGGTCGATGGTATCGAACGCCGCCGAGAGGTCCAGCAGAACCAACAGGGACGCACTCCCCCTGTCTAGTTCCCGGTGTAGGTCATCCACTAGAGCGACCAAGGCAGTCTCAGTCCCATACCCGGGGCGGAAGCCAGATTGAAAAGGGTCCAGATAATCTGTATCATCCAAGACCCTCTGCAGCTGGGATGCCACCACACGCTCCATCACCTTGCCCAGAAAGGGAAGGTTAGACACAGGTCTATAGTTGTCCAGGTTGGAGGGATCAAGGGAGGGCTTTTTTAATAGTGGTCTTACCACTGCCTCCTTGAGGCACGATGGCATCCTGCCCTCCCTTAATGAAGCATTAATGATCACCTCCAACCATCTGCGCGTCCCCTCCCTAGCAGCTTTTATTAGCCATGAAGGGCAAGGGTCAAGAGCGCACGAAGTCGCCCGCACACTGCCCAGGATCTTGCCCACATCCTCAGGCCGCACCAACTAAAAAGAATCCAACACAACGGGACCAGATGGTACCAAAGGCACGTCTGCTGGAACTGCCAAAACTCTGGAGTCCAGGTCAGCACGGATGCTAGCGACTTTATCTGCAAAGCGACAGGCAAACCGATCACAAAGAGCTGTAGATGACTCCTCCCCCATTGTCTGGGGGGATGTGTGGAGCAAGGTTTTTACCACATGAAACAGCTTTGTTTGTCTGCACTGAGCAGACGCAATGGAGGTGGAGAAAAAGCATTTCTTCGTCGCCCCCACCGCCACGGCATAGTCCCTAAAATGGGCTCTAGCCCGTGTTCGATCGGATTCGTGACGACTCTTCCTCCAGTGTCGTTCTAGCCGTCGTCCGAGTTGCTTCATCGCCCTAAGCTCCGAGGAAAACCAAGGAGCAGATCGGGCTCCACCAAGCCGGAGAGGGCGTTTAGGAGCAACCGTGTCAACAGCCCGGGCCATCTCTCCATTCCAGAGGTCAACCAGGGCCTCCACAGGGTCACCAGCTCTGGACAATGGAAACTCCCCGAGGGCCGTCTGGAATCCAAGCGGATCCATAAGCCTCCAGGGGCGGACCATCTTAATTGGCCAACCACCCCTGCAGAGGGCAGACGGAGCAGTCAAACTAAACATGAAGGATATTGGTGCAAAGGCTAATACATGAAGCAGTTTGTAGATCTAGGGGTTCTGCTGGATGATCTTTGGATTCTTTGGGTTGATTAAGAAGATACTTTGCCAGTCCCAGCACACCCGATACATTTGTGTACATGCCATGAACATGCCTGCCCTTCCTCCCCACACGATGCACTGGGGTACCTTTCATTACTTCCATGGGGAGTGAAGGGGTAATTCATATCTCTCATTCATAGTGCACTTCTCTATGTGCACTACAAATACTAATTTAAACCAGTATTTGTAGCATGTGTGGAATGGAAGTTCCAATGTGATTGAGCCTCACCCATGTGATTAGGGAAAGGCGCTCCAGCTTTCTGGAAGGAGAAGGGACATGTGTGCTCACATCACACATACATCCTTACTGCATGTTCTAGGGCAGGGGTGGGGAACCTTGGCACTCCAGCTGTTTTTGAACTACAACTCCCACCATCCCCAGCCACAATAATTGTGGCTGGGGATGATGGGAGTTGTAGTTCAACAACAGCTGGAGTGCCAAGGTTCCCCACCCCTGTTCTAGGGTGATGGACAAAGAATGGTCTGAATCAGCTTAATCTGCCTCTGTTTGCATTCAGTATGCAGTTCAGCTTCCTACTTAAGATAAACCTTATCTTTTCCCCTGCTTTCCCTAAATGGGATGTTATATTTGGGATGTTAGCTTGTTGTTAGATTTGTCCTGCAAGGTAAGAGAAAATGTAACAGATAATATGAGAAAGGACAAAGTAGCACTTAAGACACAGACAAGGAGGAGTTAATTGGCATATGAAAGTCAACACAATCAACAGGCTCTGTAACTCAGTGGCAGAGCATCTGGTTAGCATGCAGAAGGTTCCAAGTTGAATCCCCAGCATATTCCCAGGTAAGGCTGACTGGGGCGGTGGGGGGGAGCCTGTCTGAAACGCTAGAAAACAGCTGCCAGTCAGAGAAGACAATACTGAGCTAGGTCTGACTCAGTAGACAGCAGCTTCCTATGTTGCTATGTGACAATCCATTAGTACATCCAACAGTTGTGAGAAAAGTAGGGGCTAAACAGCAAGGAGAGGGAGGTTCAGGGTGATACAGTCATTTATTACCTAATAGGTCAGTTCACACTTTTCACTGGTGCCACACACTACAAGATGAGGGGTGTGAGTGTCCATATCACCCCCTTGCACACTGTTCCACTCCACGTAACAGCATGCGTGGAGAGGTGGAAGGTCTGAACTGCCCCTCACTGGGCACCTTGAATACTACTTTAAAGCAGTGATTAGATCACATCATTAAGGGCAGTTTAGATGGTTCACCCCATGCAATTATGCCGTAGCAGGACAATGTGCCAGGAGGGTGCGATGTGCATGCTCACACTCCTCCTTGCATGATGGTTGGTGGACACTTATTGTTCAAATTTTAAATGAATTTAATTGTTAATTGATTTAATGTTTTAAATGATTTTAATTGTAAACTGCCCAGAGACACATGTTTTGGGCGGACCCTTCCCTTCCCTTCCCTTCCCTTCCCTTCCCTTCCCTTCCCTTCCCTTCCCTTCCCTTCTCTAGCGGATTCCCCATTCATAGAATCATAGAATGTTAATTGGAAGGTACCTTAGAGGTCTTCTAGTCCAACCCACTGCTCAGTGCAGGAAACTGCTGTAGCATCTCTGACAGATGGTCATCCAGTCACCATTTGATAATCTCCAGAAAAAGAGAATGTACCACTCAGTGGTGCACCTAGGCATTTTGGAAGCCCAGACTTAAAGGGCTTTGGAGGCCCCCCCCTCCAGGCCCCCTCACCACTTTAGGGAAAGCTTGGATCCTTTTTATTAAAAAAAAGAAACTGTTTTTTTGCATTTTTTGCATGCGCCCAGCGCTCTCCTGGTGGGCCTCTGCAGCAGTCCCCCACAGTGCCCCCCACCATGTTGCTTTCTTTCCTTTGTGCCGCCATGTGCACAGCTGGAATTGGGAGCCGAGCGGGCCTCCTCCGTGCCACCAGAGGCAGCAGCAGCTAGGGGGTAGTAATGCTTGAAACTTGCACTGTGCAGGCGTGTGGGAGCTGCTTGTCTGTGCTCAGGCCTCCAGCAGGCCTGGACAGATAGGCCAGCACCTGGTGGGACCAGTGGCTTAGCCATCGCTGCTGGTGGCACAGGGGAGGCCCTCTTAGCTCCCACCTGCCGGCTACGCACATGATGGCACGAAGGAAAGAGAGAGGCACAGGGGTGGGCGTGGATGTGGGGGCATGGTGGGGGCTTCATGCAGGCCATTTCTGGAGAGACAAAATGGAGACTAGCACTAGAAGAACAAAGAAGGGAGGAGTCCAGTACTTTTATCCATGACCCTACCCCCCAGTGGTCACTATGAGTCATTGCAGCTGAGACCTGATGCTGTCAGGGTCCTAGCTCCAACAGGAGGGCGATATTGAGCGGTATGCCACAGGGCTCTTTCCTAGGACTGATGCTATTCAACATTTTCATAAATGATTTGGAGGAGGGAATAAAGGGGATGTCTATCAAATGTACAGAAGACATTTATGAAAACTCTCCACCAGAAGTGGTGGTAGGGATAGCAAATACCTAGAGATATGCATGAAATGGATTTTGTGTTTTGTTTTGAGCTCCAAACAAAATGCAGATGGCCAAAATGTTTTGTCATAACAATGGTCAAACTGGTTGTTTCAATGAAACAAAATTAGAAAGGTTTTGAGTGTTTGGGCCATAGGGAACAATGGGGTAACTCAAAACAGCCAATTGTTCCCCATGAGAAGCTCCTAGAGACACCAAAGTAGGGATGTGCACAAATTGGCATTTGGCCAGTTCAGCAGTGGGTGGGTGGGGGGTTTACATTTAAGGAGCAAGGAGGATGCTCTTATTGCTTGTGACATTTTCCCCACCAGCACTGTGCCTAAAATCGCTGGCGTGGGGTGGCAAGAGGGTATGCTGCTGCCCCACGCCAGCAATTTTAGGCACAGTGCTGGTGGGGGAAACGCAGCAGGGAGTGGGGATAAGTACACCCTCTCTGCTCCTTAAAGGTAACCCCCCCTGCTGCTGGACTGCCGGACCAGTTCATGCACATCCCTAGTTGTGTGGTAGGGCATGATCGGTCCTTCCTGCCATCAGCCCACAAAACAAATGGGCAAGCAGGCGATTTTATACACATGTTTAATCTTTTCCCCAAACCCACATATGATCCTAGGGGGACATAGTAAACCTTGGATGTTTTGTTTGGGGATTTCTGTACCAGTACCTGCTTGGTCCTGCTTTCTGGAATTAGGGATGTGCACGAACCTCCCTTTATGCTGCCTTCATCGACCTCAAGGCTGCTTTTGACTCCATCTCCCCAGTCAAGCTATGGAATAAATTGGAGGCCTCCTTGATCAACCAGTGCCTGCTCCATCTGATCCATATGCTTCATGCTGACACGACCCTCAAGATAAGATGCAGAACACAAGGGCACCTCACGTATCCTGTCCTGACACTGAAGGGAGTCAAACAAGGATTCATCCTGGCTCTGCTCCTTTTCAATTATTTCATCAATGACATGGTGAGACACCTTAGTAGTCCAAACGTTAACCCCCATATGCTGGCGGATAGAAATATCTCCTCCCTGCTATATGCTGCTGCAGTTCTCTCTAGGACACCGATTGTCCTCAGAAGAGCATTGACGGCCCTAGCTTAGTATTGCAAAAATGATAACTGGAAATCAACAATAAAAAAACCAAAGTAATAGCCTTTGCCAGAAGACCGAAGACCTGCCCCTGGAGTATAAATGGCCACAAAATCGAGCAGGTCACCTGTTTTAAATATCTGGGAGTGGTCCTACATGCCTACAGCTCAAGAAATGCCCATTGCAACCATGTTGCCCTCTGCCAAGAAGACCTCCACCGCCATACTAAGATTCCTATGTTCTAGAGGAGGCCAGTACATACCTGCCACGCTTAAACTATGTGAGGCCAAGATGCTGGCGCAACTCGTTTATGGGGCCCAGTCTGGTCCATTCCCCTCCAATCTTGCCTCTTTTGAGGAGGTGCAGTCTAAATTTCTAAGAGCGGCCCTCCAAGTTCCCCATTATTTCTCAAATGCTACCCTACATTTGGAAACAGGCATGATCAACGTTGAAGCCAGAGTGTGGTTGGTGATTCTTAACCTCTGGCTTAAATTATCGTTCAACCTCTGGGGCCTGGCCCCTTTGACTCTACAGGACAGTTTTCAGTCTTCTTGGGAAAGAGCTGTGTGGTCTAAGCTGTCTCTCCTGGGCTTCTCCCCCGCCCCCTCTCCTACTAGCAGTGGGCCAGGACTGGGCAAAAGCAGTCATCAAACAGAGGATAATGGACACTGAACGCCAGGCTGACTTAGGTAGGGTTCCAAACATTTTGTCCTTGGAAAGCTGCAGATACTCTCCTCCCTCTGCTGTGTATCTGTCACAGATGGAAACTCCTAGCCACATGAGGACCTTTACCCTCGCTCAGTGTCATGTCCATCCCTCCATTGTACTGGAAGGCAAATACAGAAAGATCCCAGTGGCAGAAAGGCTTTGCCCCTGTGACTCTGGGGAGGTAGAAACCACAAAACATGTACTTATCCTCTGCCCCTTTTATAGAGATTTTCGGGCCAAGCTTATTTCTCCACTGCTTTGGAAGTATCCTGGCTGCCCAAACCATGTCTACACCTGAATGCTACTCTATGATGAAGTTCTGACCTTCATGTTTAACACTGCCAAATTCTGCGTGGCAGTATGTAAGATCCGCTGGATTATGATGGCCAGGACCTAACACCAACTCTGAATAGTTTGAACTGTTGTTGATATAATTTGCTAGCACTCCTTTCTTATACACTTTGTTTTACTCCTGTTAGTATATTAGGATTTTTAGTAATTTCATAGTTTTTGAGGGTAGCAGTTTTTTAGTATTATACAATAGCTTTTAATATTAGAGTAATAACATAGTTTTATGGTTCCATATGTAGTGATTTATACTGATTTTATAGTATGGAATTAGCTTTTTAGTAGTAGTTTTATAGTCTTCTCTATAACTTTAGAATCACAGTTTTAGTATTTATAGTCTACAATAACTTTTAATAGTTTCTAGTAATTTTATTATTAATTATATTATAATTTACAGTAATTGTGTTCAAATAGTAATTTTAATGTTGATGTAACATGATTTAAATTTTGACCATGCCATTTTATAATTGCTTTTTGATGTTGCGCTACTGTATTCTTTTTCCCCTAAATTTTTAGAAATTATTTTATCTGTAATACAAACAACAAAACATAAGAAAAAAAGATGCTGTCTATAGATACTGTACTGTCTTATGTTGATCTTGGACTGTAATAAAGTTGATTTGATTTGATTTGATTTGGGATTAGGGATGTTCACGAAGCTTGGTTTGTGCACTCGTTCGGCACTGAGCCAATTCAGCGCTGCGGGGAGAGGAGCAATGAGTGGGATCTTTAAAAAGGAGGAGAGCAGGCCCTTACTTGCGCTATGCTGCCACATGCAGCTTCCTGCTGTGGTGGTGCTTGTCCCAAGAACCCGCACAAGGCGCTGGCACACACATGGTGTCTGTACATGCACCGGTGCCATTTGCATGGTCAGCAATACCATGCTGACCATGCAAATGGCACCCATGCATATGTGGATTCCATGTGCATGCCGGTGCCGCGAGCCCTCCCTGCAGCATCAAACCAGTGCATGAACCTCGGTTTGAGCACATCCTTATCTGGGATCAGATTTCTGCCTTCATACACTGCCTTGCAGTACTGTGAACATGTGAAGCTGCCTTATACTGAGTCAGACAGTTGGTCCACCCAGCTCAGTATGATCTACACTGATTAGCAGCAGCTCTGAAAGATTTAAGAAAGGTCTTTCCCAGCTTTACCTGCAGATGCCAGGACTGGAACCTGAGACCTGCATGCAAAGCATATGTTCTACCACTGAGCTATTTTGCCAGACTTAGGAACTGCTTTAATTAAAAACAAAAAGAGAAATTGTTATCCCTTCTTCCTTCACAGTTCTGAATTGGGTTCATTGCGCACATTTTACAGGTGACAGCGGCATTTGTTTTTGTGATGATTTTACATTTTCTGTCATGCATTTCATATGCTTTGTTGCATATTTTAATGCAATATATATTTGCTTACTGATATAATTTAATCTTAAGAAGCATCTTTTCTTTGTACTGTGATTGCAAAACCAAAAGGACTTCAGTCAATGCACCAAGGACTTTTAAAATCTGTTTAATTTTTTTAAAAATCTGCATTACAGTGCTAAAAAAAAAACCCTGTCCCTCTGACTAATGTTGGTTTGATGATTATCTTGATATTAACTGCTTTACTTGAGTAAGCAAAGGAGAAGTAAAATACCAGTCAGACCAGCTGTTAATTCACTGAGTGTTGTACTATGGTTATTAAAAACACCCAAAAGATATACCTTTGTGGTTCAGTCTTTTGAATTGGAATCAGAATATTAATTTAGGCCCGAAGCATGATTAAACATTGAAAGGCCCCTTAAGAATTTTCACCAAATTTTCGTGGATTTCTCTTTATTGGGTCTTCCTGGACTCTGTTTAGCTCTGTAATTGCTTTGTTCCATTGTTGATAGGTTAAACCACAATGTGATTTTCTCCATGTCATAATATTTAAGAGGACGGCTCAATGTTCCATGCACATGATGTACAGATGAGATATAGGGGTTGGTGGGAAGACATTAAAAAAGGTCGCTTTTTATGCAGTGTTCAAAAAATGGACATTGCATAGTCGGTATATCTGATAGCCTTATTCTTAATCTAGAAGACTGCAACAGAATGCATTTAAGTACAAATTTCAGTTGTGGCAATTAGTGCAAATAAAAGTTGCAAATTTGAAGAATGCTACATAGTGGACTTAATAAGTCTGACTTATATAAGGAAGTTTTCTGAACAACAGAGCAGAACTGAAAACATCCAAGGCAACTGGTCATGTAGGTACCTAAAGCTGTGATGCTGTCACATAGGAATTATCTCTCCAAATGCCTGGACTGGAGATGGCCCATACTCTGCTCTTCAATGAATGTGTTGGAATAGCATTTCTGCTCATTCCTAGGGGCAGGCAAGGAATTACCAAGCAAGGTATTAGAAGAAAGATGCTACCGGTGTTCCCTCTAAGGGAACACATGTGCATGCTCACAAGGTTTTTGATGTCCATGCAGAATAAATTAGAGGGAACACTGGATGCCACTTATGGACAAACCATTCATGGTTGTATCATTGTTTGAGACTGACGTGCAGATGACATCCAAGTATACTGAATATACTGCAGAGAGTTGCTAGCTTTTCGTGTATTAAATCTTGCCTAGAACACTTCCAATATCTAGATGTGAATGTCAATCAGCGTGATCTTTATCAGTGTGACTCCTGTTACTTCTCAACTGTCTTTTCATGGCGACTATGGCAATCCCAATAGTTATTCTGGCTTTACTGTCAGCAGGTTTTGAAGCTACTGACAGAGTGAGAAATGTACACAGAAGTATGGCAGAGTCTGCCAATGGCTATTGTGACCTTAGTCTGCCTGTTTAAGTCGCTGCTAATTTAACTGCATCCTTTAATTTGTATTTTAATTGGTATAGACTGTAATTCTGTAATGATCATACAAGCTCACACTTCATACCTTCTGTTCCATTATTGCTCATTTCATTAAAAACCAAGAGAGGGGCAGAGAAGATAGTAAAAGGCCTACATAAAAACCTACATGCAACAATATTGTTATATGATATTTTAGTGCATGGGTGCCATTATTTATTTAACTAGCCACTTTAATTGCCAAACACTTGATATTGTGTAGCTCTTGCAATTACATGCCGAAGTGAAGATAGCCCATGAGGACAGAAGAAGGGGAGAACACCAAATCTTCTTGAAATGCAACAACTTGGGGACTTTTGCAAACTACAAAATTAATGTAGAGTGCTATGAATAACAATGCTATTTAACACAAATGATTCTGGCGATTCGCTATTTCTCCCTCCCTACGTTATCATTTTCCCATATGGGAGCTGGAAAATTGTTGTGAATGTGTCGAAGCAGATAAATATGTGGGACCTGGGTATCTTCTTGAGATTATTTGCAAAATGCGCAGATTTTCATCACTAGATCTAATTGACTTGCAACAGTGTGCGGCATCAGTATGATTATTTTGTGAGTTATCTATATTAGGCTTCCTGCAAAGAAGACAGGAGGCTATAGATTGATGGTGACGTTCCTGCCACTTCAATTATGACCCAATGGCTTATTTAGGATGTATCTTCACTTTTATATCCTTATTTGAATTAGCGCCAGCACAGCATGTCAGTGGTCAAATAAAGCAGAGAAACTACGAGCCCAGCCTACTCAGCAGGGAAAAGTCCTGCAGGGCCCAATGGCACAGGGCATCCTGCTGGGGAAGGTGTCAGGGCGAGGTCCACTCAGAGGACCTGAGCTGTCACTCAGAAGCCTGCTAGAAGGTGGCAGCTCTCAGCGGGGGTGTAAATGGAAGCAGAAGCCATTCCGTTAATGCTTTTAAGGACAAAGATGTTCAATGTAATTTTTCAAGATATCTGTGATAAGTGATCATTAAACCTCTCTCTCATTGTGCTTCTGATCCAGAGATGAGCACTGCGAGATTCCCACATGCAGATGGGATTTTTCAAAGATATCGGCTCAATAGGAAGGTACTGAAAAAGTAAGTAGAAACTGAGGAGCTTTGCTGAAGACTGATATGATCAATAAAATGTACTGTATACATTACTATTCTGTATCTACCATAACATATTTAGTCTAAAGTTATACTAATTCAGTGGCAAATATCTGCATCTATCACAATCATAATATGGGGGGTTGGGTACATAGGGAGGCTGGTCTCTTAGGGCAAAGGGGCACAACCATACTAGGGTCAGAATGTCCCCAGCTCCTTCCTGCCTGGCTCCTTGCTTTACCACCAGTCAGGGGACTGGGAGGTTGCCAGCCTCTGTTCTGAATCTCATTCTAGCTTTTGCAGAATTCAGCAAGCAAGTCCCTACAAAGACACACATGCACGGGGTTCCTCCCTTCCCACTGCTCCTTAAATGTAGGAGGGAGGGAGGAACGGCTTTTCATAGATGGTGGAATTATTTGAATAGATTCTTTGTTCATGAAGAACTGTTTGAGGAAGAGGAGGAGGCGGTGGCTGTGGAAAGGGAAGGGAAAGTTGACAGACCAAGCCACTGGATTATGATGGAATCCATTGAACAATTAAGAACTTGGAAGGATGACAGAGTCCTTCATGCTGAACAGTGAGCTAGCATGCTGGTACTTTGGGTGAATGGGTGTGGCCAGGCCTGGGCTATCCTTAGGTTGTTCTGGGCCAGGCCTCCCTCCCTCCCTGTAAAGGGACTGAGAAGCTCAGCATTGCTGCAATCTGTTCATTTTATCTCAATTACAGGACAGCTCAGGCACCAGGTATGTTTTCAGAATTGGTGTGTGTGTGTGGTGGGGGGAGGAATCTGTTGCAAGTGCTTATTGTATTCAAGAATTACAGGGGATCTCTCTGATATGGCTATTCTAGTTAATGGTGATGAAAACAAGGCACTCTGATCATGCTCAGTGAGTATTGCTATGACTGAGCTATAGTAATCAAAGCAGGTTATAATTCTGAGTCCTGGCTTGCACTAACCCTTTCTTGGATTAACTTAAAACAAATATTAGTGACATAATCTAATTTTTGTTGGGTTTTGTATTTCGAAAATGGGATTCTCAGAGCATGCTTGCCTAGGAGTATGCCCTTTTGAAATTAATGGGACTTAGACATGTATAGGATCATAGTCCTAATTGGCTTCTCTGGCTCAGCATGCCACAGTGTAATAATAAGACCTTTAGTACAAGTGAGTATTGTACTGTGCTATTATTTTATTATGAAGTTATTTATTAATATCTCATATAAGCAGCTTTGGAGAGGGATTAGACAAAAATTGTATTAAAATGTTTTAAATAAATAAGGTACAGTTCAATAATTTCTAAAATAGACATTTTAGGACTGAAAGAGACTGCAGATAGGATTACATGATATGTCCTCTCCCAGAAACATCTGCTTTCTGCTTTTTTTCATTGCATCCAGACTGACAAAAGGGTTCTGTGTAACTCAAAAGCTCACATACCTCACTGTGAGCTCTTTCTCACAATCCACGATAAAGGGTTTGAAGAGGCAGTGGAAGAAGCCTCAAAAAGCTTGCCTCACCTGGAGTCGGTCCTCTCTGTTGGTCTGGGCATGGAGATTGCGGAGATCACGTGCCTTGATGTGCAGCGTGGAGGGTCAGGGTCCCCTGACTACTAACCTTTCCTCATAATGAATCCCTATGAGAATTAATTACACACCAAAAGAGTCAAAACACCTCAAAAATTCCTAAAATATAAAATGAGTGCCCCGTGGCTTGTGAGTTGGGGGGTAGTTGGAACATGGGATGCCACTAATTCCCCACCCCCACCTGCAAAGCAGTGGGATCAAAATGAACAGAAGAAATGAAAGTGTGTAATGAAGACACCAAATAATCTAAACACTTCAAAAATACCTAAAAAATAAACTGAGTACCCCAGTGTGTGTGTTTGTGTGTGTGTGTGTAGTTGACACATGGCAGTTGACAGTTGGCACTGTACAATGATAGTCAAAATGAACAGAAGAAACGAAGGCATATAATGATTCATTATGAGGAAAAGTTATTATACACCAAAGAATCCAAACACTTGAAAAATCATGACTGCACATTTTGCTCCATAACTCCACTTCTACAAGGGCTAGAGTTTAGCTTTTTTTTATTTTTAATTAAAGCTGGGGATCCATTTTAGGGTTAGGATATGGCAACTTCAAATCCCCATTGTTTCCTATGGTGGAAATGTTCAAGATCAGTAAAAACTAAAAAAAATTCAATAAAAATCAACCAAGTGGCCCACTGCCTTGAAATTTGGGTGGTAGGTGTCACCCATGGGTACTCACCCACCAGCCAAATGTGTTGCCCCCAGGACCTTGTTAAGTGGTCTGAATCAGTCCAAATCCAAATCGAATCAAAGCAAATACAAATCGAATCTGGGGTGATTTGGAGGGGGTAGATTTGGATACAAAACAAACCAGAAGTGATTTGTTTGGGGCATAAATTGAATTAAAAAAATTGATTTATTCACATCTCTACTGTAACCCTTCCCTTTCGTAGTCATTGTTAGGGCTTGGCTGAGGCTATGGGTGGCTATCCCTGAATCTAAACCTAGGGGTTATGTTCTCTGTGTTAGGAACCTGATTTCAGGGAGTTAGGCTGATACCAGTTGTGAAGCAAATTGAAAGCATACAAAGGCAGAAGACTGGGCTTGCTGCCTGAAATAGGCTTGGGCCTGAGTGTACACAATCCATGGTAGATAACTGCTGGAGCAGGGAGGAAGGTATGAGCATGAAAATACCACTTTAAATGGTGGCAGACTTAATTGCCGCTGGTACCTGGAATGCTCTGCAAGGCATAGGTGCCCGAACTGGCATCCTGTGGGGAAGCTGTCCCACCCCCACTGCCCTGTTGACCACACATACATGGAGGCCATTTGAGGGGTTAGCATTATACAAACCTGGCCACTAGTTGTCAGTAGGCTGGGTCCCAGCCTCAGACCCTGAGGTTCACCATTCAGACCCCCAATCTCTGAACAAATGGTCAGTGTCAAAAGTCATACATAAAGGAAGCTGCATACATGATCATTGAAAACTCCCAGTTATGTCACAGCAGGCCTTCCATTTTGTATAGACCCCTATATTGTGTTCAGGGCAGGCTCCAGGTTTCAGGAGCTCCTCAGCAAAATGCCTTCCATGCCCTCCCTTCTACCTGGGTGGGCCCTGAGGCAGCTGCTCTTCCTCCACAAAGGCTATGGGCACAGAGGTAGTCTCAGGGATCACCAGTGGGCCCACCTGAGGGCCCTGGACTGTTGGCATTCGCCCAGCAATGATGACCCTAATTGTACTGTAGCTTGCTTTGTTAATCTAGGCTGAAGCCCAATATACTTTGAATTCAGAGGCGTAAAAATTTATATCTTCAACATTAGTTATACAAGTAGAAACCAGATACAGATTTCTTCTTGCCAAGGTGATAAGAATCCCATAAGTACTGAATAATGCACCTTATTACTACAGATATCTCCTTTTGGAGAAAACAAATTAAACCTGATTTGAGATTGTTTTTAGACTAATTACTGTCTGGAAAACAAAGTTCCTGTGTCTTCTGCATGCTCTTCAAATTGCTTTTGTATCTCTGGTATAAATACATCGTGATTAGAATAACTAGGTGTGTGTAGAACTCCAGAGCAAAGTGTAGTTGACACTTGTTCCATGTTACCCTTGGGCTACAGTTCTGATCAGAGACTGAGTAGATTTATCCTTGTCAGCACAATGAATTTTATACTCATGTCATAGGTAAAGCTTACAATTCCTCTTACATTTTTCATGTAATATTGAAATACAAACGAACTCATTTATTGTATAGTGTATCTGAGAGTCTTTGCCGGTAGGCCTGGGCAAAGTGGTCTTAAAAGTGTGAGGGCATTTAAAGCGATACAAAACTGGCTAGATTTGATGCTGGAAGAGCAAACCTAAAGGCTGTGTTGATTAAATCCCATTTTAGTGGATTTGAGTAGCCTGTGTGCAGGATGCACAAAACCTAGAATGGTAGCAGAAGATATACACAGGAAGAAGCTCTTCAGCGATAAATTAGGGTTACTACAGATTTTACAGTTTTCGGGCTGTGGACCCATAAATGTAAAATGTGACAGATATTTGTTTGCAAACCAGTGCATCATGCAGGTGTACTTTTTAGGAAGCCAGCACTGGTTGCAGCTCCCTGCTGAGTGTACATTCGAGGCTAAATTAGACATGATATACGGTTGTGAGTCTGTAATGGGAAAAAAGCCTTAGGCAACTACTAGCTTGAGCAGAGGAACAGCAGGAAGAAGGGGCTGCTTAACGCTTTCCCTTCCTGCTTTCGGTCTGCTAAAAATCATCCCTGTTTTCCCATCCAAAAGATACAGGGTCCATCGTGTATCTTCTCCCACATGTTATCAATGGACAAGGTGGAGAGTGATAAAGATCTATTACGGGCACAATGTAAATATATGTATTATTGTTGTATGTATTTATATCTCATATTTATATACCTCCTAATACAGTGGTCCCTCGACTTACGAAGTTAATCCGTTCCGAACGCACGTTCGTAGGTCGAAATTTTCGTAAGTCGAAAAGCGCACCCACGGAGGTCTGGAAACATTCGTAACTCGAGGAAACCGCATCTAAAAATTCGTAAGTTGAGGAAGCCGCATCTAAACCGGCAACGACTTCTGGTCATTTTTGTCGTTCGTAAGTCGAAAACTTCGGATGTCGAGTAGTTCGTAAGTCGAGGGACCACTGTATGTATATCTCTAGGTGGTGTACAAAATTTGTAACACAATAAATATAAAACACTGAGAAATTTCACAGAATAAAAAAGTTAAAATGATTTAATGCGATAAAAACAATTAAACAGTTTAAAATTAATTTCAGTCGTGTCTTGAGGTCTTCCTAAAAGCAATCAGAGATGGAGATGCTCTTATTTTGGACAGAGAGCATATTACAAAGCGTTGGAGCAGCCACAAAGGAGGCCTGGTCTTGAGTTGCCACCAAATGAGCTGGTAGCAACCCAGAATTGTTGAAACACAGAAGACATATATATATAGAGAGAGAGAGAGAGGGAGAGAACGTGAGAGAGCAAGCGAGCTTCTCTTTACAATAGTATAATGAGTTGTATAACTGAGCAAAGAGATACCTTTTTAGTGGTGATTCTCTTTATTGAGCAGGGGGAAAGCAACTGGCCCTATCCACCCTCACCACAGAATCCCTTCAGTGGCTGTTGCTGGTGTCTCTCTTATGTTTCTTTTTTAGATTGTGAGCCCTTTGGGGACAGGGAGCCATTTTGGCCATTTTATTTATTTGTTTGTTTGTTTGTATATAAACCAGTTTGGGAAACTTTTGTTGAAAAGCAGTATATAAATATTTGTTGTATTTGTATTCATATCCTAAGAACATCCTCCATTTGTGGAAGAAGCCATGTTAATGCAAGGGGAAGAGACGATTTTCAACAATCCCTGCAACTGCTAGTATGTTGATAAATTTATCAGGCTTACTGGAGAAATTGCAGAAATTGTCCTCCTATGTTTGCTGCTTGAGAATTTGGTACAGAAAATGAGAAGTGAATTTTGGATATGAGAATATGATGGGGCAAAAATAGGAGTGGCATTTTGAGTCAGCACTAAAATCGCCCCTCCCTCCTCCTGACAAGAAAGGACATTCTTCCACAAATGGAAGAAGTTCTTAGGATACAATCCATTCATTAGTGCAGCTGCTTAAGTCTCCCAGAAGTTGTCCTCTCTAGGAATACCTTGAGGTATCGTGACCCTTCAAAGCATCATGCAGCTTCTTGAGGAAGGTTTAATAAGAAGCTTTTAGATCAAGTAGGTTTGTTTTTTAGTATTTTATGAAGATGTCTCATATTAGGAGAGCCATCTATCTATATATTTCTCCTGGGTGTGCCCAGGAGAAATGCGTCCTGGCAGCCCAGCTGATTGGCTGGGCTGCGGGGGCGCCTGATTGGTCCTGGCGGCACACCCAGGAGAACCAGCGGGCCAGGAGTGTGGGCGGCCATGGTGGCCGCGGAGCCAAGGCGGCGGGCCCGGGCAGAGCCGAGCCGGCGGCTGGCAGGCCCGGCCCGGCTGCGGAGTCAAGGCAGCGGGCCAGGCAGCAGCGGTGGGCCCGGCCCGGCCGCGGGGAGGCCAGAGGCGGTGGCGGCGGGCCGGGTGCGGGGAGGCCAGAGGCGGCGGCGGCGGGCCCGCTTGAGGCACAGATGCTCTGTGCCCGGGCCCACTAGTTTCCTTATAATACGGGAGCCATCTTTATGTTACTGTTACCAGACAGCTTAATTAGAGCACATTTATTTATTTATTTGTTTGAATTTTTATACTGCCTGATATAGAAATATCCAGGCAGTGTACAAGTTAAGACAAGTTAAAACCAATATAAATGCAGGTAAAATGCATAAATTTATGCAGGTAAAATGCATAAAACAGATTAAAATTTCAATAAATAAATTACACATTAAAATTTCAATTTCAGTTGAAAGCCTGGCAAAACAGGTACATCTTCAGGGTACCTGTGTAAAACAGGTAAGTCTAAAAACATACAGAGAAGGAGATGCTCTTATTTCAGCAGGGAGCACATTCCAAAGCCCTGGGGCAGCCACAGAGAAGGCCCAGTCCTGAGTTGCCACCAAACAAATCGGCAGCAACTGTAACCGGACCTCACCAGATGATCTTAATAGATGACAGGGTGCATGGCAGAGAAGTACCCTGGACCCAAGCCATTCCTGTATTATTGGGGCACATGAGCCTTTTCACAAAATGGCCCAAATCCGGTTCAGACTCCTGCAAGCAGACTGACAATGGGTAACATGTGGGAAGAAAAACAGCTGCAGGAGAGCAATTATGAGCAGACAAATGACAAGAAGGGTTAAAGCAGCTCATCCTCCATGCTGCTCTTCTACTCCCAATCACAGCCTTCCCTGGCTGCTTTTAGTTTAAAACAGAAATTGTAAGGGGAAAGAGGCAGGCAACTGCTTGTCAAATCTACCTGTAGTCTGACTTTCTGTGGCAAACCTGGGTTTGCTGCTGTGTAACGTATAGAACTGTCCTTAATGACGATGACCCGGTTCTGTTGTAGCTGATGTGCTGTAGAATATTCCATAGTCTTTTTCAGGTTTAAAAGATTTTCAAGCTCTCAGAGCTCTTTGGATGCCAGTAGTAGTAGCTTTGAATTTTGTAGTAAAAGTGTAGTCTGATCGTAAATTCTCAAGAAGGTTAAACATAAATTAGTCATAAGGCCAGTGAAACTAGAAGGTTGTAAGATGATCTCACATTTTCCACCGTTTTTAATCCTGCCTGTGTTTGTTTAATTAAAGACAGGGAAAAAAAGCTAATTTCTTTTAAAAATGTCCCTCTTACTTAAAACCTCCAACTTTCATGTGCAGAGCGCTATGGAGCAGTGCAGATCTGAGCTCCATTTAAGACAACAAAGTGGTATTTGATAGCCTGGCTCTTCTGTAGAACAGCTCTCCTTCCTGTCTTTGATGTGTGGATGGTTTATTTAATCAATTATTAATCAAAGTTATGGCATTCTTCTTATATATTTAGGTAAAACTAAAAGATGCCTCTCCTTGCTTTCTTGGTAAAATAAATGTTTAAACAGATTTGAGAAATACTTGGGGATCATATATAGATAGATAGATAGATACGTGTGTGTGTGTGTGTGTGTGTGTGTGTGTGTGTGTAAAGAAAGCTTCTAAAAGGATTTCAGGTTTTTCTTTTTCTTTTTTTGATTTTGGAGTGTGCATGTTTGGAATAAAAGTACTAGGGAGGCAGTGAACTATTCATCGCATGAGAAACCTTAGGAGCCAGAATTCGTTTGATATCCCACCTTTGTAGACTAACAAAAGTAGAGGGTAAATAATTGAATTAGTAGTTCCTTTGCACAGGTGTTTGGGTTGTCAGGCAGCAGCCTTATGGCCTGCCATTGTGGTGTGGTGTGGACATCTGGATACTTTGTGCAGGGAAAATCTTGAGCAGTTGGTAATGCTTGGCAGCTTAATACAGGGGTGGGGGGGGGAATGACTGCTAGAAAAATCTGGACTGCTGCTAATTAGCAGCAATGAACTGTGGGTAAGGACAGTCCATTTTAATGTGAGAAGAATTTTACAGTAAGGGGGGGCGTCTAAAGGAAATGCTCCCTAGCTGACCCTTGTGGCAATCTATGCTTCATGTTGCAATAATCCTGTAAATTACTATGCTTTCTTATACAGTAACTTGGAGTTAATTAGTAATTTAACATTCCTCTACACTACTAAATGTCTTTCTTGCATTATATTATGTTGTTTCATGGTCTTACCTTAACACTAATGGGGTTTTGTTATATTTTCTCAAAACACTACCAGTAAAATAAAACTGAGTGGGAAAATTAATTAGTTTCCCTTTTACCTTTGATTTACCTGTTATTAACAATTAAGTGGTGGTATGCTTTCCCCCCCTGGGTGCAGTATGAGGATATGTAGAAAGGTTTCTGAGATATAAATGTGGGTGGGCATCGGGATTAAAGGAAAGGAAGAGGAAGAGGAAGAGGGAGCCAGCCTTTGGAATCTATGCTACCAGTTCAAGAATGGAAGACAAATACTACCAAGCTAAATGAGTGAGGGGAAGTCAATTAAGTCAATTAAGGCTCCTCTCACAGAACTACAATGTGCAATTTTGCTTTCACTGTTGATGGTTAATCAATACAGCACTGGTGCCCTTGGATCCATGCCTGGTTTTCAGGGGAAATAGTAGAAGATATTATGAACATCTAAAGTTGCCTTATAAACGCTCCCATGCGGTTTAACAGTTGTCCCTTGGTTCATCCAGCCTGTCCAATGCTGTTAACATGGTAGAGGCTCTCCGGGGTCTCAGGCAGAATTGTTAAAGAACATGGGAACTTTCAGCAAGAGATTCATCTAGGGACTTTCTGCATCTATATTAAAGATGTGATGACTCTGTGATGCCGGATCATTCATTCATTTGCAGCTAGTAAACATTTGGGATTACTGAAACATAAGCAAGTTGAAATCTAGATCTATAATTATGTGGGGAGATTGGCAAATAGTTTCCAGTCAGATTTCCAATAGGAAAGATTAATTCTTGATTAACTGAAAATAAATTAATGCTCCCTCCCCTCATGGAGGCTTTCATTTTAGAGGAGTCAGTTAAAGTAGACTAGACTGTTCCTGTCACATAAGAAGCATTTGGCCCTGCAAGAGATGCTTAGCTCCCCCTCCCCCCACACTTATTAAGTATTCTTTTTAAAATAACCAAGCACTTTAGTTTCCCATCATATCAGTGTATACAATGGAATGGGTCTGGTAGAAAACAGCCTTTCCTGGGAAAGGAAGTATTTGGAAAGGCCTGTGAATTCAACACAAAACATTTCCCGAAGATTTTGTCTCTAGGGGCTCTTGCTAAAAGAAGTGTTGCTACCATTTAAAACCCTATTCTTTGCCGCTGGATTTGAACATTCCATAAAAAATTCATCCCTGCTTTAAGAGATTTCTGCTTTTCTGTCCTCTCTATTGTTAGACAAATTGAAGTGTGCACTCTGAAGGAGTGTGGCAGTGAACTGAGAATTTATTTACTCATTCGATTCTAATATTGAGAGAATCTACTCTCTCCGTTCAAAGGGTAGAGCAACAATGCAAGTGACACCGGGTCACCCGGCACTTCAGAGCTACCTGTGAGATAGAATTGTTCTCGTGGCAGATAGGAAGTGACTGAAACCTCTTTTTCTCATCAATGTCTATTATGATTGATGGCTCTATGGTCACATTGAATATGCCCTTTTTAAATAATTCACAATGTCATCATCATAGTACTAGTTTATAACTAGCCTGTTATTTTTACCTTTGTTCATTCACTATCAGAAGGTTTGATAAATTAAATACTCTGGGTTTTAGAGGTATTATAACACACAGAAGCATAGGATTAAAAAAATGTTCCCTTTAAAAATAATTCTGTATGTATTCACCTTCCTCCACCCCAAAGTTTTTTTTTTTTTAAACCCAGTAGTTTTTGATGTAATAATTGCTGAATGAGCATCTCTCAGATGGGAAGGTACTCTTGGTATGATAATTGCAAAATAAATGCATGACAGGAAATTTTACTGTCTAGGGTTTACACTGGATTATGAAGTGATTTCATATTTCTGTATCATATATGATCAATGTAACAAGTGTTTGGGGCTGGCAACTAACAGTTTTGTTCCTAATTCCAACTGCATGTTTTATTTATTTGTATCTTTGGGATCTTTAAAATCAGGGAAGAAAAACAATTCTTAGGTCAAAGCCATTTTTAATAATGAAACATGCCAGAATATTTAACTGAGAGACATGAATAACTATTTGTTCTAATTAACTAGTTAGAAGTTTGCAGATGTTGTCTCTTTAATTTTATTTGATTGCAAAAATAATCTTAACTTCTTGATCCTATTTTTTTCTTGTGTCATGATCACAAGCTGCAGTATGAAGGCTGAGTATTATGTTGCTAACACTTTTAACAGAATATTTTGTAACACATTTTAATGTTTCTAGGAAAACTAATGTTTTCCTAATGTTTTCCTATTAGTTTCATAAAACTAATGTTTTATTCCCTAGCATTTTCAGGATCTCATACACGGTGATGTGCAAGTGTTTAGCATGGGGATAAGTTACATACACTATAGAGAAAAATCCTTTTATCTTTCATGGATTGTGTAAGGAACAGACCCAGCCAACCAACTCACGTGGGAGGAATTATTGCTGAGTCACCCCTCCCTGTTACCTGCCAAGCCGGCTGGGTTTAAAATTAATTAAAAAGAAAAGAAGACTCTCTGGTAGATTGTATCACTGCCATCAATTAAAGGTAAAGTGTGCTGTCAAGTCGATTTCAACTCCTGGCACTCACAGAGCCCTGTGGTTTTCTTTGGTAGAATACAGGAGAGGTTTACCATTGCCTCCTCCCACACAGTATGAGATGATGCCTTTCAGCATCTTCCTATATCTCTGCTGCTCAATATACTAGCAGTGTGGATTCAAACCAGCAACCTTCTGCTTGTTAGTCAAGCATTTCCCCACTGCGCCACTTAACCAATTTGCTCCTTAGTAATTTTCCCTTACTGGAAGAGAGCGATAAAACTTCCAGTTCCAACCTTACTTTACCTTGCTAACAGGCAAATATAAAAACGTGTTGCAAATAATATTAGCTTAGTGGTTTCAAGAGTATTCAAAATGCCCAGATGTTCTCAGGTGGTGCTTAACTTGCTCATTACTAGACTGAAGCTTAAGATAGGTAATTACAAAAGCAGATATTTGGGAATACAAAGCAACATACACAAAAGAAAATAAGTTCTAATGTAAGTCTTACTAAAATATTTTCTCCTAAGTCTAGCCTTCTGAAGCCATAAGCCTTGTCTTCCTTCCCTTGGACATCACCAGGTTCTAGGTGAAACCAATCCCTGAAAACTCTGACCATTAGGGATTTGCAGAACTCACTCTACGAGAATATGGCAAGACTCCGTTGCTCCTCTCTCACCTGGGCACACCTTTCTTCTTCCCAGAAGACCCTCTGGAGCCCTTTAGGTCTGCCCACTAGTTAACTGATTGGGTCATGACCTATGGTCTCTAGTCTGTCATTCAAGGTCAACTGCTTTCCCCCAGTTAACTCTATCAGTGCTGGCTGGCTACACACTATAGAGTGATTTGCTGTTGCTTCCCTGACTATCTGGGATATTTCAGTATACTCCAATTCAGCAGACTCTGGCAATCAGTAGTCTAAGGCATACTGCTGCCTTCTTACAACAGAAACATATTGCTCACTGACTGTCCACTCCTTGCTACAAAAGGTCTTTGTTTCCTTCCACCCCAAATAAGGAGGTTAGCAACTTGAGTCTCCTCACTCTCCAAATCTCACAGACCCTCTTAGGATAGGTATATGATTGTTGACTCTATCCTTTGTCTTTCAACCCTCATCTCTCTCCCCATCCCTCTGTTGGAATTTGGTTCTAATATTAAGATCCCTAAGTTAAGATCTCACTCTCGGTCCTCTGGGAGAGAGACAACTACTACTTTTGTCTTTGTACAGTTCTATTCTCTAATAAATTTAGCTTTGCTTTTTCAAGACACTTGCCTTGACTCTGTTGTTTCTGGGTACCTAAACATTGATATTGTATTTACCTGCAGCCAACTTTCTGCTTCCTTATTAAACAACATGGCTGTAGTGTGCACTTTTGCACCCAATTCAAATCAATTTCCCTACTTAAGCCAAAGTATGGTCATGAAGTGTGGTAGCAATCATGCATCAGAGCAAACTTGGTAACATGACATCTATGATGCAGCGTGTTACTTGTTAAACACTGTTCCGCAATTTGTAGCAGAACAGAATCTCAAAATCACCATTGCATTAAAATAAAATGCATTTAATAATAATTCTGTTGCTTGATCTCCAGCATTAAAACCCTAACCTCTGTTTCCCCAGTCATTTAACCAATCCATTCCATGTGACCAGGGCTGCCATTTCTAAAACATTATAAGAGCAGCTATTCGTGACGGATGAATCACAACCCATTCTCATATGGCATTGTATTATTTAAGTTGGTTCCTATAACCTATGAATGGACAAAACATACTGCTTAGGCTGCAGCGCTAGTAAAATTGTTCAGTCTCTATGAAAAGAAAAATCCTGTTATGTAATGAACTGTAAGAATAGTGAGGCTATTTGAATGCTAATTACCTGTAACTGTTTATGCTCAGTCAATTCTGCACAGAATTTAGATTGCAGTAACCAGGGCTCAGCTTCCAGTTATATAGGGAGGTTTGTTTGGCATGAAGAGAGTATATAAGAAGTTTCCTGTATGCTTCTCTGCAGCCTAATTCTCCTGCAGAAAGAAAGATCTTAAATAACAATGGTGACTTGCTTAGTCAACAACCTATTCTACTTCCTAACCTTTATTGTCCTGGGCCAACACAAACTAATAATCTTTTAGACGTATATACGTACATACATACATGCATCCATATGCACATACACACGTACAAAATCCATAATTAACAGGCAATGTAATAATTATTACATTGCCCTCAAAACATTCATCAGTGTTTTAGAATTTCCCCCTCTTAACAGAAGATCAGGGTGATATTCAGTTTTAGTTGCTGTGCTCTGTGGCAGAAACTAGATTTGTGATCAATGACTGCCTGTTGGTTTTATTTGTGATTGGGATTGGCTAATAATAGCTAGGGATGTGCAAAACTATTTGAGTTTGAAATGATTTGCACTTGAAACAGCTGTTTTGAGTGTTTTGAACTCGAAGCCAAACACCCTTACAATAAAAGCCCTGTGTTTTTAAGGACGTTTAAAATAAAAGCTTGAAACATTTTGAGTGTTTTGAACTTCATTTTGGTGGGCTGTTCTCTTCTTCTTGATTGGTTTTCTGACACTGGCTTCTGCTTGGCTTGCAATCTCCTCTGGTTGGCTTGTTATCATACAAATCAAGTGCTATTGTGGGCAACTGTGCCCCCATTGGCTGTGAGGAGGGAGGGGGAACACTTTTGGAAGGAATTTCAAAATGTATTCAAAGGTACTGGAAGGCAAAGAGAGAGCCTGTATGTAAGAAGAGAATACATCAGGAGGACAGGAGGAAGAAAGGAGGAAGGAAGGAAGGTTTGATTTTGTGGTTTACTTTACTCAGCACTAAGTTAAGGGAGAACCTCATTATCTGCAGATTTATCTTCTGTGGATTTGCATATCTGTGGACGGATAAAAGACACCTGACCTCAGCATGCATGGAGAAAAAGAGGAAAAAACACATTGACCTCGCATACCCATGGGTTGGGAGTGGCAGGAAATGACTGTGGCGGTCATTTCTGGCCACCATTTTATTTTTCAAAGCCACATAATGGCTCCATTCAAGAAAATAAAAATGGCAATTTTTGGCCAATTTGGGGGCATTCCGGGGCACAGTGTAACTCAGGGGGAGCATCAAAGCATGGTAAGGAGCTCCCCCCCCCGGAATTTGGCCAGTTATCAGTAGGGATGTGCACGAAGTGGTCCAGAGGACATTCTAAAGGCCTCTGAACCGGTTTGAAGGTTGCACTGGCTCAAAGGTTCTTTAACGGTGGGGGAGGCTGCACTTACCCCTCCCACCGCTCCCCCCCCACCCGGCACTTCGTTTTTAGTGCAATCCATGGGGTGGCAGCATACCTCCCTGCCGTCCCTTCCCCTGTTCTTGGCTGGAAGTGGCCAGAAGTATCACCTGCGCATGCACCCATCGTGTGAGCCCCCCACTGCACATGTTGCGTGTGCGACATGCATGGTGGCCACACGCACGTGACGGGTGCACACGCAGGCGATACTTCCAGCCAAGAACGGGGGAAGGGGTGGCAGGGAGGTACGCTGATGCCCCATGGATTTAACTAAAAATGGAGCGCCAGCAGGGGGAAAGCATGGGGAGGGGTAAGTGCACCCTCCGAGGCACCCCTGCCGTTGTTGAACCGCACCTCCGCGGTTCCATGCACATCACTAATTTTCAGCCATTTTTAGAAATTTTGAGCTGACCTTGAACCTAACCTCTGCGATGCCATTTCCCTAATGTCTTGCAAATATTGAGGTCCTCCTGTATATGCTGTGATATCTATAGCTGCTATAACTATCTGGTTTTGCTGGATCTTAGATTGACAAAGGGAGAACAACAAGGAGGGAATTTCAAAATGTATTCAAAGGGACTGGGAGGCAGCCAGAGACCTTACATCAGGAGAGGAGGAAGGAATCAAGGAAGGTTTTATATTGTGGCTTGTGCTGTGCTATCGCTACTGTAACTATCTGGTTTTGCTGGATCTCAGATTGACAAAGGCAGAATTTGGGTGCCTGTCTGCTTTTCTTGAGTAATGGTTTCATATTGGTTTGTTTGTGAGATAGTGTTGAGGTTAGAAGTGGACAGTGTGTGTGTGTAATATTTCTTGCTGACTGCTGTGATGAGCTCCATGTCTGGCCTTGAGACTAACTTGTGCTTCACTCACTGCTCTGGTCTGCTCTGCAATCTGCATTGCAAGGTGTACTTAGTCAAAATGTGACTGAAGTTGCTCTAGTTAAGCGTATGGCTATCCTTGCTGCTAAGGGTGCTGCTGTGGCAGCTGTTGCAACGTTAGGAAGTAAAGGAGTCATAATTGTGTGTGAGAAAGCAACTTGTGCCAGTTATATTACTGCAGCACAGGGTGGCACTGTGCCTGGCAGTGGATTCTGGGTCAGTGGTTCTTTGGCCATTTTTGGACTGTGTTTGAAATGTGTGTTCTGTGTTGGGATGTACACATTCCCTTTTACTGTGTCCTTCTGCAGTTTTTTTCAAGGCAGGGTACAGAATTTTGCACTCTTGTTCCAGCCATAGGGAACCAGCGGTGGCGTGGTGGTGAGCCCTCCTAAGCAGCCCGCCGCTTAGCTCAGGTTTTGGGCACGAGCACGCCCCCAAACTGGGCTAAGTGTTTGAGTGTCTGCCGCGCCACCGCTGGGAGCTGCTGGGAGCTGCTTGGCTCCCGGCAGTTCTCACGTGCAGTGAAAACTGGGCGGAGCTTCTCTATTCTCTTCCATGATAATAGCTTCTATATCTGTTCTGTGCACACCCCTAATAAGAGTTACAAGTACAGACCCACCACAATATGTTGCAATATATCCCTGCTGTGCATGTGTTACCTGATCTTGAGGCTGAGCATGGTGAAAAAACAAACATTAGCAACAAAAACAAGAGTGTCTGCTCTAACTTGATTTTATTTTATTCTGGGTTTGTGCGAAGAGGCAGCACTGGTGATAAGTCCCAGCTCCTTTTCTTCCAGGCCTATGAAGAGTTAAAGGCTGGTGTGTGTGTGTGTGGATGTTTAATGTTTTTAACCTATATTTCAGAGGTTGTAGGGAGGAAAAGGGATCATGGAACAGGTAATATATAACAGAGAATATTGTTAGTTTATTGCATGACTGTGTGGGCATGTGCAGGTGCACATACAATGATCAGGAGATTAAGAAATTCTGTTTGCAACTTCCTTTCAACTCCTTAGTAGAGTTCACAGACATCCAGTTATTTTGTTTTGGGTTTTTTGTTTGAGGAAGGAGGTTAACCCCCACACTAAGAGTTATATATGTCAAACCCATCCACCCTCAGAAACACAAAGCTGTGAAATGGCTGGTGAGAAAAATGAGTATTAGAACCTTTCTTCCTCAGAAGCAGAAGAGGTTGTGACTGTCCTGAGGGAGTGTTCTTCAAGCTGAGAAATTTCCTTCTCCTCCTCACCACTGAATTCCATTAACTCCACCCACCTGGTTGGTTATTAACTGCCCTCTGAATTGGCAAACATTCTGCTCCATTGAATAACACTGGGGCAGTTTTGAGATGTTTTGGCCCAATAGGGTATTTTTCCTGCAGACTTTTGTGAAACCAATGTATCTGTGAGTTCCCCTTAGTCTGCTGACACTTTTCCTTTACCTCCCTCTCACACGCAGGTGCTCCAGTTATACACCCATAAGGATAATAACTTTTCCAGCTCTTTTGGAAATGGATATATGATTTTTAAAAATATCAGAGTGGCTCGCGTTTTCTCCCAAGGCCTATTACAAAATTCAAAAACTCTGTCATGCTTTTGGTGAGCCCCTGAGCTCTGCCCTGCTTCCCCCTTCATCCCAAACATATCAGATTATGACAGTAGCAGTGACGTGGAGGCCTGTAGTCTCTCTGATGCCTGGCACATTAAACAGCTGTGGAGATGCCACATTTTGAAATGTTTTGACAAAATGTTTTGACACGCTTCTGCTCATGCATGGCGGCTATGTACATTCTGGTGTCATGCAGGGGCAGCTGGGGGAGAGCACCGCTGGCACGCGATGATAGCTGGGTGGCAATTACAGAAGTGGTGGCAAGCAGTGGAGGAGCAGGTATGGACCTGCTCTCCTCCGTGTTAAAGGGATGTGCTGCGATTTGGCATCTGAAGAGCATTTCTTGCACATCCCTAGCTCATAGTCTAAAGACCCACATTCCACACTGTTCTGAAGAGTTCCTCTACTCCAGGAGCAGCTTTTTGGAGTGTGTGGAGGGTTGCTGTTGGAAAGTCCCCTTGTCTGAGTGTCCTCCTGTGTGCACATCTCTGAATCCAACTCATCATGAGACGTATCAAACACTCCCCCACCCCATCCACCAAAATCTCACCCTCTTGAGGTCTGGACTTCAGCCTACAAGGCCCCTAATGCTTTATGAAATAGGAATATCTTAACAGAACATGGGGAGGCAATTGATTAGGGAAAGTGGGAGAAGAGCCTTGATGTTTATCTGAGTAAATCAGATCAGTTTGCATAATAAAATCTCTTATGCATACAGCACAGTACACTATGCAGCTGTTCCTTGACCACTAGTGGGGTTCCAAAGTGTCTTGACTTGTGTATTCATATCTGCGTGGCATGATGTCTTTAACAATCACAGTGGACCATTCCTCTTATAGCTGCTTTGTTTTGTGGTCTCTAAGAATGTGGCTGTGCACAGTATATTGGTATTGTAGCTGCTCATACATGTCCAGCCATCCACTAACCTGGAGCACAGGGCAATCACTTGGGTAACTGCACTTCACAGTGTGTGCAGTTGAAAGAGTGAGTGTTTGTGTGTTATCGTGCATCATCATACCTCTCCACCCCCACCCGCTAGCCATATGACATTTTAGCCATTTGTTTTACTTCCTGCCATTTTGAATTAGCTTATAAAGTTCCTTCAAGTCATAGGCCTTGTTGCAGTTGCAGTGTCATCAAAGAAGGACGATAAAATTGAAATTTAAAGCATCTCCTACATTAGGGAATGAATTGGTTTTGGATGTTCTGTTTAATTATAGACACTTTTCTCCTGTTGTATGGTTGAAAGTAGCCCCATATAAGTCTAATGAATAGCCATACCGAGACAAATTTTGTACAGTGATATTTATTAATCACGAGATAAATAAATAGTGAAAACCAAAGTCAGTTGATGGACAAGAGTGAGCGGTTGCTCTTTCTAATGATGTTTCCTAGTTATTAACGGAGTCTGGATTACATCCAAAGTTTGCAGCCTGTGCATGGAAGGAGTTTGCGTGCATGAGAGAGTTCTACTTATAGAAGGGATCTTTCCATGAGTACAGCTCTCCTTGCATGAATGGAAGTTCTTTCTGTTCGTGGTGCAAAGACTTTGGATGGAACCTATCTGTTATGTGGTTGCTGAATCAATAATAATCAGCTTATCCCGTTAAAGAACCAAACCAATGACAACCTTGGTCATTGTGAAAATATCCTTTTAGTAGGTGATGAAAACTACAGATCGGTTCTCAGGTAAGCATCACCTTAGTGGGAAAAAGATGCTGTCAGGATTAATGGACTCCACATTTGCATGCCAGAATTTCCACAATGATTTTACAGTGTTTATGCAGCAATATACTGGTTCCCCATAGAACAAAAGCTTAGAGTATACTGTGTCCCTAGCAAACACAGCTTTTTTCATCTAGATTTTTTTTTTTAAAAAAATTACACATTGGACCAGTTTGTAGTTTCTGAATGGAAGTGTTTAGTTTATGAAAATTATAATTATTTTGATTTTTTTTTGTCCACAGTCAGCTTGAAATGTTGCAAAACTCTGCAGGTGCACATGGGTATAACAAAACCAATGAACAGATGGTGGAAGGTACCAGGCCAGCTCAAGGGATTAAATGCAAGGCTTTTGAAATTTAAAATTAAAGCTGGGTGATCACGGAGAAAAACATGCCTGCCACAAGCCTGCTGGAAAGAAAAAGTTCTCCAAGTTCTCCAGACAAGCTGACTTTGATTCAAATAAGGCAAAAAGCTATGCATTTAAAGTGCTTGACAGGGCTAGAAACAAACCTGATCAGGCAAAAAAGAGGATTTATTCAGTGATTTGCTTTGTGAAAGCTGTTTGTCACATTTGTACACATACCCTTTCATAAGTCTCTTCTCTAACATTTTATAATTCAGTTTTGCATGGCTTGGACAGCCTTTACTTGTGGAATATTCAAAGTATTTACTGCTCATAATTCAGTTGAGCTATTAATCTGCTAGTTGTTCACAAGTATTTATCTGGATTCAAACTGTACATGCTGAAAACTTCAGTAGTGAAAGAGGGTGCTCCAAAAGGATCTCTCCAAACTGGGTGAGTGGGTGACAAAATGGCAAATGCAGTAGAGATATGAGAATCAATTTTGGTACAAATCAATTTGTACCCAAATCTAGCTGATTTGGGCGATTTGGAGACAGAAAAAAATGCCCCTGTGGTCCATTGGCAAGGTTCAGATCCAACTCGCATCATGCCAGATTTGATTCAAATCAAATTGAGATTCAGATCCCTCATATTAATTCCCTCAGATTCCCAGCTTTCAAAAAGGTAACCTTTGAGCTTACCCTTGTAGAAGTGGTGTTATGGAGGAAAATGTGTGGTCACTATTTTTCAAGTGTTTGGATTCTTTGGTGTATAATAACTTTCCCTCAATGAATCCCTATGAGGATTTATTACACGCCTTTATTTCTTCTATTCATTTTGACTGTCTTTGTACAGTGCTAAGTGTCACTGCCATGTGCCAACTGCACCCTCCCCCCCCCCACCAAGGCAGTGGGTACCTGTGTTATAGGAATTTTTTCAACTGTTTAAACTCTTTAGTGTCTAATAACCTTTCCTCATAAGGATTCATTACACACCAAAAAGTTTAAACACTTCAAAAATTCCCCAAATATAAACTGAGTACCCAGTGGCTTGTGGGTTGGGGACTAATTGGCACATGGGATGCCACTAATTCCCCACCCCCACCTGCAAAGCCGTGGGATCAAAATGAACAGAAGAAATGAAGGTGTGTAATGAACACCAAAGAATCTAAACAATGCAAAAAAATCATAAAAAATAAACTGAGTATCCCAGTGTGTGGGTTGGAAGTGGGTGGGGGTGTAGTTGACACATGGCAGTTGATAGTTGGCACTGTCCAATGACAGTCAAAATGAACAGAAGAAATGAAGTCATATAATGAATCCTCATAGGGATTCATTATGAGGAAAATTATTAGACACCAAAGAATCTAAACACTTCAATATTCCTAAAAAATAAACTGAGTATCCCACTGCCTTGCACGTGAGAGGGTGGGTGGGTGTAGTTGGCACATGGCAGTTGACAGTTGGCACTGTCCAATGACAGTCAAAATGAACAGAAGAAATGAAGGTGTACAATGAATCCTCATAGGGATTCATTATGATGAAAAGTTATTATACACCAAAGAATCCAAACACTTGAAAAATAGTGACTGCACATTTTGCTCCATAACTCCACTTCCGCAAGGGCTAGAGCTTAGCTTTTTATTTATTTATTTATTTTAAGAAAGCTGGGAATCCTTGTTTGGTTAGGACAGGAAAACTTCAGATTCTCATTATTTCCTGTGACAGAAATATACAAATCAGTAAAAACTAAAAAAAAATTAAAAACCAACCATGTGCCCCACTGGCTTGACATTTGGGTTGTAGGTAGAACTCATTGGGACCTACCCACCACCCACTTTTGGTGTCCCCAGGACATTTATAAGTGGTCCAAATTGATCTAAATCAAATCGAATCAAATCCAAATCAAACCTGGGGTGGTTTTTTTGCCGGGTGGGGGGTGAGATTTGGACACAAAACAAACAAATCAGGGGTGATTGATTCAGGCACAAATCAAATTGGAAATCATCCCTAAATCCCTAAATGCGGTTCAATGTTGGCAAGTGTAAAGTAATGTACACTGGGACAAAAAACCCCAACTTCACATATATGCTGATGGGATCTGAGCTGTTGGTGACTGACCAGAAGAGAGATCTTGGGGTCGTGGTGGACAGCTCATTGAAGGTGTCGACTCAATGTGTGGCAGTTATGAAAAAGGCCAATTCCATGCTAGGAATCATTAGGAAGGGGATTGATAATTAAACTGCTAATATTATAATGCCATTATACAAAACTATGATGCGGCCACACTTGGAGTACTGTGTACAATTCTGGTCACCACATCTAAACAAGGACATTGTAGAACTGGAAAAAGTGTAGAAGAGGGCAACCAAGGTGCCTAGAGCACCTTCCTTTTGAGGCAAGGATACACCACCTGGGGTTTTTAGTTTAGAAACAAGATCATTCATGGTGTGGAGAAAGTGGATAGAGAGAAATATTTCTCCCTCTTGTATAACACTAGAACCAGGGGTCATCCCATGAAATTGATTGCCAAGAAATTTAGGATGAACAAACGGAAGTACTTTTTAACACAACACATAATCTGTCTTCAACTTTCCATGGCTGGGCAAGGTAATTGAGAGGGTGGTGGCCTCCCAGCACCAGATAGTCTTGGAAGAAACTGATTATCTGAACCCATTTCAGACTGGCTTTTGGGCGGGCTATGAGATGGAGACTGCCTTGGTCGGCGTAATGGATGATCTCCAATTGGAAATTGACAGAGGAAGTGTGACTGTTGGTCCTTTTGCACCTCTCGGCGGCTTTTGATATGATCGACCATAGTATCCTTCTGGAGTGTCTGAGCAGGGCGCGAGTGGGAGTCACTGCTTTGCAGTGGTTCTGCTCCTACCTCTTGGGTAAATTCCAGATGGTGTTTCTTGGAGACTATTCTTCAAAATCTGAACTTTTGTATAGTGTCCATCAGGGCTCCGTATTATCTCTGATGTTGTATAACATCTACATGAAACAGCTGGGAGAGATCATCAGGAGATCTGGTGCAGGCTACTATCAGTATCCTGATGACACCCAAATCTATTTCTCCATGTCAACATCACTGGGAGAGGGCATAACCTCCCTAATTGCCTGCCTGGAGGTGGTAGTGGGCGGGATGAGGGATAACAAACTGAGACTGAATCCAGATAAGTTGAAGGTATTCAGTGTGCAGGGTCAAAACTCAGGAGATGAGTTTGATCTGCCTGTTCTGGATGGGGTCACACTTCCCTGGAAGGAACAGGTATGCATTCTGGGGGTGCTTCTGGATCCCAGCCTCTCCCTGGTGTCCCAGGTTGAGGCAGTGGCCAGAAGTGCTTTCTATCAGCTTTGGCTGATATGACAGCTGTGTCCGTTTCTTGAGATAGACGACCTCAGAACAGTGGTACATATGCTGGTAACCTCCAGACTGGATTACTGCAATGCGCTCTATGTGGGGCTGCCCTTGTGTGTAGTCCGGAAACTACAATTGGTACAGAATTCAGCAGCCAGGTTGGTCTCTGGGTCATCTTGGAGAGACCATATTACTCCCGTATTAAAAGATCTACACTGGCTGCTGATAGGTTTCTAGGCAAAATACAAGGTGCTTGTTATAACCTATAAAGCCCTATAACGGCTTGGGCCTTGGGTATTTAAGAGAACATGAACCCACCGCTCATTGAGATAATCAGGAGAGGTCCATCTGCAGTTGCCACTGGCTCGTCTGGTGGCTACTCGGGGATGGGCCTTTTCCGCTGCTGCCCCCAAACTTTGGAATCTGCTCCCTGCTGAAATAAGAGCCTCCCCATCTCTGACAACTTTTAAAAAGTCTCTAAAGATGCATCTATTCACCCAGGCTTTTAATTAAATATTGTTTTAATAGTTTTAACATTGTTTTAAAATGTTGTTTTAAAATTTAAATTGTAGTGTTTTAACTTTTTCTGTATCATTTATTTTGTTTTAACTAATGTTTTAATTTTTCTGTTGTCATTTATTTTAACGTATGTTTTAACTTTTTTCTTTTTGTTTGCTTTGTTGTAAACCGCACAGAGACGTGAGTTTTGGGCAGTATAAAGATATGTTAAATAACATAACATAACATAACATAACATAACATAACATAACATAACATAATCAACTTGTGGAATTCTCTGCCATTGGCTATCAAGATGCAGTGACAGCCAACAACATGGATGGCTTTAAGAGGGGTTTGGATAACTTTATGCAGGAGAGGTCTATCATCGGCTTCTAGTTAGAGGGCTAAAGGCCACCTCCAGCCTCAAGGCAGGATGCCTATGAATACCAGCTGCAGGGGAGTAACAACAGGAGAGAGGGCATGCCCTCAGCTCCTGCCTGTGGGCTTCCAGTGGCATCTGGTGGGCCACTGTGTGAAACAAGATGCTAGACTAGATGGGCCTTTGGCCTGATCTGGCAGGGATGTTCTTATGTAGGGTGGGTACATGTAGCAATGTTTTACACATGTCTGCATCCAAAGTGTCCTAAGCCTATTGTCAATATGATAGAGATGTCTAAGCTACCCCAGGCGAGAGACTGGGGCAGATTGGTTATCTTTATGGGCCTTGTTTTCTACAATTCCTAGTTATCTCAAACTAGATTATGCAGCCAAGTAATATGTATGTTTATTTGGGAAGACACCCCACTGAGTGCATTCTGTCCTTTGTTATTACTCCCAAGAAATAAGTGGTACCTCGTTTCCTTAGCCCCTTCCCTCTATGTTTTTAAATGGGAGATTAAAACTCTCCTCTTCCATAAATCTTTTAATCATTGATTATAGCTGGTAGTTTTGATTGGCTGATCTTTCACTGTTTGTTTTTTGCTGCTTAAAAAGATCACTAAAGTTATTTTAGTTGGGGTTTTTTTTTTTGTTTTCTAATTGTTATTAGCTGTTCTGGCAGGCTTTGCAAAGTATGGGATATAAATGTTTGAAATAAAGGAAAATAAAATTATAAACAACACTCCCATTTATCCAAGCTTCTAATTATCTAAATGAGTTGGCTATGTGGTCTCTTTAAGTAAATGAAGTTGTTCTGTGCTAGAGAAGAGATTTTTCTTCTTGCTTTAATGATTTTGTTTTTTTAAAAACCCTCATTCATAAAATTTTTCATTTCCAGATTAAATGGCTTTGACTAGAGCCCTGCATGTCCTCAATTCTTCGAGATCCATCCATTCACCTATTCTGAAACAGAGTGGTTTTCTCTCACAGTCTTTCCTCCCAAATAGTAAGGGAAATTAGTTTTGGAATAACCGCCATAACGCAGGGACTTTATGTTCCAAATGCCACCTTTATGTCAGAAGCACTGTGACCTGCTCATAGAGCTATTTCAGTTTCTCACCAACACTGGGCATTGTTTTCTGCATTTCCCCCCCTTTATTATTTTTATGGTCATTCTTAATTGGGAGCCTGATGGGAGCATTTAAGCTCACAATGAAGAAAACGCCTACTGGGTGGAAAGCAGCAATCTCAGATGCTTTGATGGCCTTGTTGGCCAGATTTTGGAACTCCAGTGACCAGTTTGCTTACAGCTCTATTTAAAACAGAAATGACTGGTAATATTGTGCTGTGTTTGCTAGAGCCCTTGTTAATACATTACATAACCCATTAATCTCAACTTTATCATCCTATGCAAAATGTGCCTGGAGGACAATTTAATCACTTATTACAGACAGTTTATGTATTTACGTTCCCTTCCGATTGTACGTGGCACATTCGTTAAACACCCCCCCCCCCATAAAAAAGGGGATAGGGGACACTGAATTTTAGTATGGCAAATGTATTGCTTCTCTGTAGACTTAGACTGTTCGTTAGTTATGAATGCAGGTGTTGCTAAGGAAAAATACAGTGTTGACTATTGCTAAAAGGTTTGGAAATAACCGCATGCAACTCTAGTCTGCAGAAACCTTTACCAAGATAACATAATTTCATTGCACCTTGGAAAAAGAGCACTCTGGTTTCCATAACTGATTGACTGCCTTTCGTTTTCCTTTCTTACACCTGTGTGATTTAAAGATTTTTAATTAGTGATCTAAGTTATGGAAGGAACCTGAGCAAATATCTGCCATCTTCAGTCCAAACTTCTGTTCTTTCAATATCAGACAGCTGATCTGGGATGATTTAGTTGGCAGGTATGGAGTGGCCAACTAAGCAGATATAAATTAAGTAGAAAAGGTTAAATTAGAGTAAAAGGTGTTTACATCTTCTTCAAAGTAAATTCTAAATAGTGGGCTTCACTCTGTCCTTTGTTATTACTCACTGCTGGAAAATATGACTGCTTAGTGTTACAGCAAACCACAGCATGCTACAGTGTGGAATCTTCCCTCACTCTTCACCAAAGTATGAGGCACAAGCCTAACATCACTGGGGATCAGATAATTAGTTTTAAGTTCCCCCACACAATTTCATTGTTTGGCAATAATATATTGATAACCAGTTATTATGGTAGTTGAGCTCCCCTCATTTATATATTTATTACCATTTGATATACCCTCTAACAATCTTAAGGTGGTTTCACAACATAGTGAAACATGTTAAAAGCAATAATAAATTTGAGAGCCAGTGTGGTGTAGTGGTTAGAGTGTTTGACTAGAACTTCAGAGACCTAAGTTCAAATCCCCACTCAGCCATGGAACTCATTTGGTGGTTCTGGGCCAGTCACTTATTTCTCAGCCTAACTTACCTCACAGGGTTGTTGTGAAGATAAAAATAACCATGCACACCACTCTGGGATCCTTGGAGGGAGAGCAGGATATCTCTATACCTAAGGGAACCAAGACCGAAAGAATGTCATGCTACCATTTTGTACATTGCCAACAATGTACAGAAGCATGCTGGGTGAAGAGGCTAAATGTAACTGCAGTTTCATTTAGTGTCCTTGATACGATCACACTATGGCCCGGTTCATACGTAATGCCAAACGAGTTAAACGTTGCAGAGGTTGTAACTCCAGTATGTCCAAATATGTGAAACTTCAGTTTTGTGGCAAAAGTGACCTCCGATTTGCCTTGCAAGACTCCAGTTTGACACAAAGGTTCCAGTTTGACACAGGACTCTGGTTTACACAAAGGTTCACCGCTGAGATCTGAGTTTTGGCTGTCGAGGCGTTATGTACGATTCGGTACGCCTAACTCTACCTGCCTCACTCTTTAAAAGGGACTTAGACAAATTCATGGAGGACAGGTCTATCAATGACTACTAGTCTGGTGGCTATAGGCCACCTCCAGCCTCAGAGGCAAGATGCCTCTGAATACCATTTGCAGGAAAGCAACAGCAGGAGAGAGGGCATTCCCTTACCTCTTGCTTGTGGGCTTCTCAGAGGCATCTGGTGGACCACTGTGTGAAAAGGGATGCTGGACAAGATAGGCCTTGGGCCTGATCCAGCAGGGCTGTTCTTAAGTTCTTATGTTAGGTGCAGGCGTGCCTTGCTGTTGCTACCCTGCAATGGTATTCAGAGGTATTCTCCCTCTGAGCCATCACTTTAGAAAACTTTTCCTAAACTTTTCCTAAGCCCCAGATGTTGTATTCTTGCCTCATAAGGAAGGTGATCTAGATCTCTGATCAACTTTGTTGCCCTCTTCTGCACCTTTACCCATTCTACAATGTCCCTTTTGAGATATGGTGATGTAACATATATTTTCCTAGTAATCTCTGCAATTTCACTGAAATGTAGTTCCATATTATTATCCTCCCATAGTAGGTTTAGAAGTTGTAGCTTTTTGTAGGCAATCTAATGAATGGATGGCAGAGGCAAGGTTTGAATCGAGGTCTTCCCAGTTCAGCTCGGTTCCTTAGTCATAATGCTACAATACCCTACACTAGCTTTCATAAACAGCATAATGAGTGCAGACTGTGCCCAGTGAGGAAGAAGCCTGCGAAGGCTTCTTCTCCATTAGGCATAGTTGCACTCTGCTGCTGTTTGATGATGTACTGGTAAGCTGTCCCAGATGAAATGTGGAGGAAGAGGACCTTATCTGTGGTAGAATTCTTGCAATCTAGACATAGACTTGGAGGCCTTATGTTTCATAACCAGGACTATATAATCAATCATTACAGGATGAAAGAGAGATCAACCCAAACTCATGATATTGTCCAGGCTAATCAGTCACTTCTTTTACCACATTTCAACTTCTTTTTGTTGAATTTAATGAATAAACATAAAATCATACAATAAAATAGAACAGGGAGATAGCAAGCAGAAGCCATAATAATCTGACAAAAAAGAATACATATATCTTCCTTAGCCAATATGTAAAGTTTGCAAGGCAGTGGCTCACTATAATTACAAAGCATAACAAATTGGTTCAATTCTATCCAATAACCCCATACTTTATTTGTTTCTTATAAAATGGAGTAGATTAAATCAGGTTAATTTGTTTTGAGAAGATACTTCAACTCCAGGGGCATCTGTCTGAAGTCAGTACTTGACTATTGGTGTAGTTAATGCTAATAAACAGAACACCGAATGAAACTATAGTTCCACATTAGTACTACACAAACATTAATGTGTGTGTGTGTGTGTGTGTGTGTGTGTGTGTGTGTGTGTGTGTGTGAATTTTAGTAACCTCCACTTTCCCCGGAAGCTCTCTGTGTCACCTGAAAATATGTCCCTGACTGCTGTTCACAGAATGCTTCCTGGGGAAAGGGGAAATGTCAAAATATGTCCCTGACTGCTGAGCCAGCAGTGGAGCTGGGTTAGTTGAATGTTCGGAGTTAGGTTTTTAATTTTTCTTTTGCCTTGTATTCCTTTTATTCAAGACTAGTAGGTGATATATGTTGTTGGCTGGGAAAAGTCATTTTGTTTAGATGACACTTATAGGAAAGTTCATGAAATTAAATATATGTAATAGAATTTTTTTATTAATGTATTTGCAAAAGGGAAGTAAAAGAACAGTATGAAATGTGTAGGCTTTCAACTACAAACATCATTCATTTTATTGAATAATTACCATTAATGGCAAATTTGAATCATAGTAAAATTGATTTGATGAAGATCTTGTGCTTCTCTTGGGCATGATGTCATTTTGGAATTATTAAACTGAATATTGAATGTTAAAAATCTATTTTTATTGAGAATAATAATAGTTAAAATAGGATTATATTCAGAATTTCTTCTTTTAAAAAATGTAAACCCTCTCCCATTATATTCCAGTGTAAGAAGTAGTGCATTCAGCTTTTAAGTGGCAGGATTGTTTATGCAAAGTTGGGTATCTGTAGGTAATCAAGAAGTATGATATTCAGAATTTATTCTTTAAAAGTATAATTTTTAAACCTTTCAGCAAGCATATTCTGGTGTAAAAAGTAAGTGCATTCAGATAATTTCAGTGGCAGGATCATGTATGCAGAATTTGGTATCTGTAGGTAATTGGGAAGTATGACTTTATTTCGTAACAGCCAAGCAACCAAACAACCAGTTATTCAAAATATAAAATAGATGCTGCTAAATTCTGCCATTGTCAACATTCATTTGTTGAACAGTAAAAACATGGTTAGCAATCTATTCCCCTCACTTTCCCCCCTAGGCTTGCCCAGGTCTTACCTCCATCCCTTTTGTCACTTTCCAAGGTTCCATCCTGTTTTCTTTCCTGCTTCCCAGTTTGATCTCCTCTTCTTTCTAACTTCTCTTGGCTCCCCTTTCCATTTCCCATTTATGCTGCTGCTAAACT
The DNA here is from genome assembly GCF_027244095.1 of Hemicordylus capensis. NCBI lineage: Eukaryota > Metazoa > Chordata > Lepidosauria > Squamata > Cordylidae > Hemicordylus > Hemicordylus capensis. Next base: position 184,816,642 of record NC_069657.1, on the reverse strand, counting down.
TCTGGTGCTTGCTTTTAATTGCCCATTGTTTTCATGCCTCATTGTCTTCTTTTGCTCTGTGTGTTTTTCACATCCTTCTGCCACCCTCATATTTACCAGCCATCTTTAAGATTCTGTCTCTAGTCTCCAGTTTCTGTTCCATTCCTGTGAACTGCCCTGCCTCCCAACACATGGATATATCCATCTGTCTCTAAACTGCATCTGAAGACCCACATTTTATCTCTTTAATCATGCCAGCCAGAGCAAAAAGGAAGAGGAGGCGAGGGAGCCACTCAAACAGCATGCCCCTTCCCTCCGTCCACTCAAACAGCTCGTCCCTTCCCTCCGTCCACTCTGTTTGAGCCACTCAAACAGCACGCCCCTTCCCTCCGTCCACTCAAACAGCACGTCCCTTCCCTCCGTCCAGCCCTGACCAATTGGGGAACTCCCCAGGACTGTGCTGAGGGGGTGGGAGAAGAGGCCATCCCCCAGCATAAGGCTGTAGGATGGGAGCATTTTGTCACCCTGTTGTGCCACTGTCTCCTTCCATAACTTTTAGGTTGTGACCCTGTGGGGAGGGCCTATCTTCTTTATCATTATAACATGCTTAGTTCCCCGCCCCCAAGTGCTTTGTTATTGCTGTTGTTATTGTTGTTATTATTATATGCACTTATATAGTACTGTGATTTATCTTTGCAATTATGTCTTCTGATATATTTTAGTTTTAGTCATTTTGATATACAAAAATAACCCATCATAGCTATAAAATACCAACTAGCAAGAGAGAATAGAAGTTCATATCAATACGTGGAGATCTACCAACCAGTGGATGGATTTCTGTTTTACCTTTCTAATTGGAAATCCAGAGTTTCTACTTTTGTGTTGTAGAAACTTTATTATTTTCTACAACACAAAATTATTATTCTCCCTTATTTCTTTCTCTCAGGGATTGTTAGGGTTAATGGAAGAAAGGTTATTTTCTCATTTCTCCCATATTTGGCATTACTGTATATATTATGTACACAGTGCATAAGACCTAGAGCATATGAGACTATCTCATCGCATATAACAGAGAAATAGTGTTTACCATCTCGATGGGAATTTCTGATGGGAAACCGACAATATTTGCAAAATCCAAATCTCATAAATTTTACTATGATTTGTGTATTGGTGTAATTTGCATTGCTGTGATGGAGTGTACTAGTGACATCTTCAAGAAGTCAGAAACCTAGATAAGGTGTCAAAGTGCCACATCATAAAGCTAAACAACTTCAGATCGGGCAAAATGTTTTTAATTTGTTTTTATTAATCTTTAATATATTCCCAGCTCCACAGTGGTTGATGCTGAATGTTTTTCAAGGGCTTTCTGTTTGCTGTAATGTTTTATCCCATTGCAAGGATTATATTGCATGTAATCCTGTGAAACGATACTGTCACTAATTTGAAAATTGCTAGGGAGTTAGTGTTTAAGACCATAATTACTTACCACTGTTAATACCTTGCTTTCAATTTTAGTTCATCAGATTCCTACAATAGCTTTGTAAGAGGAGTGAGAGTGGAGATAATAAGAGCCTTTTAGTGTAATGCAGCAGAATATTAATATCTGGGGCTTGCTTGTGTTTTAGAAAGATTTACAAAGTCTGAGGCTCTGTGAAACTAAATTACGGACTAGCACACAAAGAAGCCTAATTTGCTGGGAAGAATACTCAGATGCAAGGAACTTTTTCTTTAAAGCTCTAGAGGAATACAGTACATTTATCAGCGTTGAGTGGGTATCATTGTGTTTATAACAGAGTGGAGGCACCATGCAATTTTGCTCTTGAAATTGGTTTATATAGATGACTGGTTGCTGTGAAGTGTATGTCAGAGTTCCATGCAGCTGTTATGAAGTAGTACAATTGTCATCGCTTCTTACATGGTTGTTGAGAAGAGCCTGAGAGCCTAGCTCAGTCAGCTGTTGAATAGATAACCCAACACAGTTAACGTGGCATACATTGTAAAGAATTACATGCCTGCTACAATGAGCTTTGGGCCTTTGGTCTAGATAATAATCCTGGTGGGTGTACCACGTGTAGGGGCTGTCTGATCACTCAGATACGACTGATGAAACATAAAGAAAAATGTCAGTCGACTCAAAGGAAAAGGCTGCTTTAAGTTTGTTTAAGGTTCATGGTAAACGGCTGTGGGTTTTTAAATTTAACCCTGAGTCGACTGAAGGCTTTGCTGTCAGTGCAGAGCTATGAGTAAGCTGGATTCCATTGCAGATTCCATTGACAGTTTTGTCAGTTCTAATAAAAAGCATTGACCATCTTTTCTGATTACAGTGGCCTTGTCTCTTCCTCTCACAGCAAACAAAAATTCTTGTGTCGGGTTATGTTTGCCATGTGTGAACCTAACAGCCCTAACAGGGAAAAGTGTTCATGACTTCTTAAGTGCCAGTGGCATATCTCATTTCACCAAATGGCAGCAAGCTGCAATAATCAGAGTGGCGATATGGACTGAATTCTGGAAGCACTAATTAACAGAGTCATCACACTGCAGTAAATGACATTGTCTATGCAAATTCATTGCCAAAGGATCACATGAACTAATATAGTTTGCAGTGTTTTTTTAAAAATTGTATTCATTGTAATTAATGTTTGTGTTTAGATAACTTGCCATAATAATTGAGGACTTCCCCCCTAAATTTGCCTGTAAGATCCTTCCTCTCTTACTTCTTTGATTCCCATTCTTAAAAACCACTTTCCCCATAAAGCCACTGGACTGGTATGGATGATTACACCCCTGACTATGTGATTAGGAAGGAACATGCCAAGGACATGGCCGTGGGGACATCCTCCATGGACATCCTTCCTGATACCCTTCCGGCATGTCCCTATATCATGTAGGAAACTTAGCAGTTCATTTGAATGGCCTCTCTATGTATGCTCCAAATACTTGTTTAAATAAGTATTTGGAGTGTGTGCAATGTGGGGTGGATTTGGATGGACAACCCCATCAAGGAGACATGCTGAAGGGGTGTTGGGATGTCTTCCATGGAGGTCTTGATGGGTGTGCACTCAGCATATCATCTTCCTAACTGTGATGAGCAATTCTATTATGACCTTTGCCATATCGTGGCAGCGTGGTGTAGTGGTTAGAGTGCTGGACTAGGACTGAGGAGACCAGGGTTCAAATCCCCATTCGGCCATGAGACTTGCTGGGTGACTCTGGGCCGGTCACTTCTCTCTCAGCCTAACCTACTTCACAGGGTTGTTGTGAGGAGAAACTTAAGTATGTAGTATACCGCTCTGGGCTCCTTGGAGGAAGAGCAGGATATAAAATGTAATAAATAAATAAAAAAATAAAAATAAAATAACCCCATAATCTTTATACCCTGTCAGCAACAAATCCTAAGTATATATAACTATTGTTCCCTTGTCCCTGTTTCTAGTAGGGAGGACACTCTCCTTTGTTTAAAGCACCATGTACATGGATTGTGCTATATTAATTTTTAGTGACCTATATTTAAGGTCTACACTGTTGTTTCTTGTCAGCATCAAGACTCAAAAACCTCATGCTTCTTTTGCAACAAGAAACGTTAAGCCAACTTCCCTCTTGTGTATTTAGAATCTGTATGTAGTTCTTCATCTTGAGCTCTGTAGCACAGTTGCATATAGCTTCCAGTTTTGTTTGGCTGTGAGCGCCCCACCTTTTCACTGTTATCTTGTTTTCTGTTACTATTCTATGTTGACAGCTGCCAGATCTTGGAGTTAGTATGGAAATTAACTAAAGTAAAGTTGAGATGTGTTCAGATACATCACAACTTTATGTCACCTCCTCATCCTGGTTCCTGGCAACAGGTAAACTGGTAACCGTCTCAGTGGCAAGGCAAAAGACACTGACCAGTGAACTCTGTGGTTTCTAAGGGCAAGTTGGTGCCTCCTGCAGGGCCAAAATCTAGGACAGCTGTCCCATTTATCCAGTGAGTTATCCAGCCCTATCAACTCTCCAGCCCTAGAGCAAAGCTTTTAGAAAGATTACCCTAAGTGCATGCCTTCAGAATTATTATTGGGAGTGAAATGAAGATGCAACAACTCCCACTCTCCCATACACTACCCTACACGGTAGCCTCAGGGAACGTGTAACTCATTTAAAAGATTCTCTCTCCCAAGCGACTAGCTTTTATTCATTATTTTTAAACTGAGCTTTTAATATTGTCATATCACAGTCACTAATGGATCCCTAAAGTGTATGTATGTTGTGGGAAGAGGTGTCGACTCCGATTTAGGCTGCATACTGCATCTTTAATGCCAGGTTTAGCTTTGCTTCCCACTAATGTATCTGGAGGTCTTTTTATTTCGTATTTCTAGTTGTTAACAAATATTGGGAAAATGAAGCATTGGAATTAGCAGGACTCACATTTTGAAGCCTTTAATTTTGAAAAGAATGGAATGGTTCAGGAGATCTGCTGCAGTATGGTGATGACTTTCAGTAGAAGTTTGCCTGAAAGGCCATTGGGTCAAATCTCTTCAATGATAGCTATATAATTCATGTTTGGTCCCACACCATATAAGCCATCTACCAATAGGTCCAATAGGAAAGTTATAGAGGTGGGCATTATGTAGGGCTTTCTTGGTGGTGTCTCCGTTGTTTTGGTAATCTTTTACTTTTGGGGGAATGTGTTGGTTTTTGAGAAGTGCCACTTTTCTCCATTGTCTGCAGATGAATATTAGACGATATAGATTTTATGCCTTTTAATCTTTGTATTTGTTTCCTGTTGTGGTTTATTGATGGAAATCACTTTGTGTTTTTTGTTTAAAAACAAACACCAAATTCCCTCCATCTTTTATGACCAGTGGCTTCCCTAATTACATTCTAGCCACAAATCTTCTTTTTCTGGGGAGTGGCAGAGCAATTAATTAATTAATTAATTAATTATTAACATTTGTTCTCTGACTTTTGGTCTAAAATATCCCCTTGGCAGCTTACAATAAGTTACACAATACAATAAAAGCACAGAAATTTACTGCATGTATTTCTAAGAAATGCTTTGAACATTACACAAGAGGACTGGAGACCTGAGTGTGAGACCATTGCTTTTCAAACAAGTAGGGCTATAAATGAGAGGGGTTTTCATATAACCTGTGCTGCCACATTCCAAACACTATGGAATCTGCTCTTAAGATATGCCTGGCCCATACCATAAAATGTAGATGCATACACTGAAAACACAAATCCCTTGTGTGTGATGTTTTTCCAATGCAGATGTGCATTTATACACTGCCAAAAAGCAAACTTTCTACACACAGCAGTTCTATCAAGCATATACATATCGGTAATGCACAGCACAGAGAGTCTTGATAAATGTACATACAATGACATCAAGGTTGTTTTTTTCAGTATCTCATCAATGCACTTGGATAATGCAGAGGGTAAAGAAAAAAACAATGTAAATCAACTGAAGGAACTGAATGCTGTGGCGAACTGAATGCTCCAACTCTAGAATTAATTTTAGAAATTCCTCTCATGAAACAGGCGTTCGGGAGGAGTGGAACATGGGGTTGAGTGAATAGAATTAGGGAAAATCTCTCATGCCTAAACATGTATTTAGGATTGGGCTGTTGGCCACATAAACACTATTTAAAACTTCCCATTGCGTAGCATTCAGGAAGAGATTAAATATGACTGGTTGACAAAGATAAAATTAAATGGGGGAAAAATGAAAGTCCTTCCAAATTAGCAGCTGGAATGGTTCATTTCATTGGGTCCTGTGAATATAATGGAAAGAATCCCATTGATTTCAGAAAAGGCATAATAAGATCAGGCTGTTCATCACCCTGGCAATTTCTTTAATTCATGTCTCTTGTAGGTACAGCTTCTAGTCTGCAAAAGCAATTTGTTTCTACAGTAATCTCATTAGATATAGAACTGATCAGCACATCTGTTTGAATGGTTTATAACAGGCAAAACACTGTTGATCCTACCAAGTACCGAGTGGCAATTGTTCCCCCTTTGGAGGAAATGAGCCTACTGCTTTCACTGTTCTGAAGGATTCTGCCTATGAAAATGTCCCTAGCATCAGAACCTTTTCTTCCCCTCTGATTAAGAGCCCTGCATGGCTTAACAGCTGACTAATCTTTGATAATAAAACATTGCCAGTTAAAGCAATCACCTTTCTTTGGCGTGATCTCTGTCTTTTACACAAATGAGCTATGTGCCTGCGCAGACACCTCGTTGGAACCTAACAAGCTCAATTCTCCTGCTTTGGGTAGGAACCCCACCCCAGCCGCTATATGCGGCTGCGCCACTCCTCATCCCCTCAGTCCTTCTTCGTCCGTGCTTCAGTGAACATTGTGGAATCTGCAGCTTAGCAATGAGTAGGATTATTACCTATCCCCTTGTTGTTTTCTTCCTGCTTTCCTTCTTATTTCTTCCTTTATTTCTTATTTTTTGCATAGTAGCGTTTTTATTCTTGGTGTTTTATTTTTTACAGGTTTTCCCTCTCTTGGAGCTCTGAACCTGGCTGGGACGGAACGTGGTGGCTGGCCGGCCTATGGCGTTAATGCCGGGCACGACGAACTTCAAGAAATGTGTTGGTTGAGGATCTAAGATCCCTTCCCCCAATACTCATACCAAGTGTCTTTTGTGCCTGGGGGAATCACACATTGTCGAGACCTGTCTTCATTGCCAGAGGTTTATGAAGCAGGCTCGAAAGAATAGGGATTTTCGCCTGCGTGCAGCCCTGTGGGACTTGGCTCTTCGTTCTTCGGAAGCCTTCTCGTTGAAGTAGTCCATTAAGATGGCTTCTTTGGCACAGTTGGAGCGTTCGGAATCCATTCCCGTAGAAGTAAAAAACCCAGTCTCGATACCAGTTTCGGCGTCTCCCGTCGTTGATCCCTCAATGGTTTCGAGTGCTTTGGTGCATTCTGAGGACTTGCCTCAGTGTCCTCTGACCGCGGTGCCGGAGCCTTCTCCAACTCCTTCGATGTCTAAGCCGAAGAAAAAGAAGAAGCCAAAGTTGCCTCATGATTTGCCGGCAGGTCAACACCTCTCTCCTATCCCAAAGAAAAAAAAGACTCTGTCGGTCCCTACATCGGAGGCCCCGTTGGCCAAGAAGCCTAAGTTGGACTCAGGAATGGACCATGCATTCCCTGGATCGCCCAGCAAGGGCTTCAGCCCCACCGGTACTGAAGTTGTCGGTTTCTGTTCGGCGTAGTTCTCCGCAGGCCGGAGACTGTTTTACTTTGGCGCCCGATGGTGCCTGCACAAACAGAGAACTGTCGGTGGTGACTGACAAACCTGGATACACCTCATCCGTGGAAGAAGCATATTTGCCAGACAAGCCCACAGAAGATGTGTTGTGGCTGCCTCGGTGACGTTCGCCCCCTTGGCAGCGCCAGGAGCGTCTCCCTCCTAGAGATCGGAGTTCCTGTTGGGACTCGGATGACCGCTCCTCTGACTATAGACAGGATCGAGACTGGGACTGTCGCGAGTCCGTGCTTATGGATCAATACCGTATGCCGGAACGCTGCTCCCCCTTACATGAAGTTGAGCTATCTTCTTATGGTGCTTGGCGCTGGGATTCAGGAGCTTATGGATGTTACCAAGTAGACTATCGTTCGGACTACTCAGACTGTGCTAGGACCCAATACAGCTCTTGGTACCAGGAAGGTCTTGCATATGGGAGACCAGGAACTATTCTAGATTGGCGTGAGCCCCCCTCGCACTCGGAAGGGACGCCTCATTCTCAATCCCTGCAGTGCCCTTCTTGAGATCGGCCTGTGTGACACAACTGGCCCTCTGTGGCTCTGGGTCAGCAACAAGCATTGCTGCTTGCTCAGGTGCTACCATCGGAGCTTCCAGTCTCAGTACTGGACATTGTGGGAAGCAAGCTGGGCTCCCCTACGGTTTCAACGGCCTTGGCACAAGATTCTCTAGCGCCTCTGAAATTGGACTGAGAGAGCGATCCTAGCTCACCGGGATTGGAGGCTGGTTCCCCGTGATCATCCCCTCTGGACATACAATCAGACTCTAAGCCCGTTTCTCCGTTGGAGGATTATAAGCAGTACTCTGCATATGTGGCCCGCATGTGGTCTGCACTGGGCATGAGCCTCGGTATGCAGCAGAAAGGGGAATTGGATCCCTTATTTAGCCTTATTGACACGGAGGCCAAGGTACCGGCCACTTTACCCCTTAACTTGGCATTGCTGGGGGTCATGCGGGGTCATTGGAAAAAGCCAGCAACTCTTTCTCAACCCTGCCACAGGACAAGTGTGATCGGGCTAAAGCATTCCTCCACGTGGCTATACAGGTGGCAAAACAGGAGCTCTGCTAGGCCAGACACTCGGTGGAGTGTGATAGCCATGTCCGTGGCTTTCAGGTGGCACGCCTGGCTGTATTCGTCTGGACTGAACTATGAGGCCCAGGCTAGGGTCGAGGACCTTCCCTTTGAGGGCTCTAGCCTCTTCACAGAACAGATGGATGACATGTTGCAAAAGGTCCAGAAGATGAGGAGTATGGAGAGATCCATGTCTTATTCTTCTTTGACCCCCAACCCACAGAAGCCTTCCAGGTGGTCTCCTTATCAACTGCAGAAGGTCCATTCTCAATAGCAATCTGTGTCCAAACGTTCCTTTTGGGGCAACAAGTTTCAGTCCAGATACAAGTTGGGCCTCCAGGCTAGTAAGTTGGCCATTCAAAAACAGCAACTGAACACTTTCAGCAACTGAACAAAAGAAACAATGACTCGGGTGCTTTCAGACTCACCAGGCCCCATTTTCAGTGAGCTGGGACATGGTGACTATAGACCAGTGGGCTCTCATGATCATACGCCCTCGGGTTCTGCGGGACGCCACCTGTGTCCAGGGTCGTGACTACCTGTACTCTGGAGTTGGACCAGGATGACTCCGTTCTCCTGTCGAAAGATGTGATAGAAAGAGTCACCAATCTGGAGAGTCCCAGTTTCTATTCCTGGTACTTTGTTGTGCCAAAACCGGATGGGGGTTGGCGTCTTATACTGGCCTTCAGGGCCCTGAGCAGGCACCTGGTGTACAGGCATTTCCAGATGCTGTTGGTACCGACCTTACTGGCCATCCTAGAAAAAGACATGTGGATAGTCTCCCTAGACTTGAAGGATGCATATTATCATGTCTTGATACTCCCTCAACATCGATGCTTCCTGCGCTTCCAGATAGAGGGGATCCTCTATCAATTCAAAGCCTTGCCATTTGGTTTCACAATGGCGCCGAGGATTTTTACAAAATGCCTGGCCCCGGAGGTGGGTTTCCTGCAGGAACAAGGGTTGTAGGTCCTGCCATATTGGATGATTGGCTCATCCTGGCGAACACCAGAGGAGCGGTCCTGGACGCCCTCGGGACACTCATGGATACCCTGCAGGCTCTGGGTTTCCAGATCAATTTCAAGAAATCTCAGCTGGAACTGACCTGCTGGATACAATTCATAGGGCTGATCTTCGATACAGTCTTGGAGAGTGTCTTCCTCCTGGACACCTGCATACGTACTCTCAGGAGGCTGGCCACCGTTTTTCTAGCCGGGGCCCCACAGACTATGCGCTTGGTGCAGCGCTTGTTGGGGCATATGACGGCCACCACTTACGTACTTCCTCAAGTGCACCTTTGGATGCGCATCATTCAAAGGTGGTTCTTGGATGTATTCAGTCCCCTTCAGGATTCAGCCCATTTGGAGTGCATGCCCCCTCGGTGGGTATGGGCGACTGTGGCATGGTTGGCTGAGATTTGCCATCTGAACGTCGGTGCCCCTTTCCAGGCTCCCTGGTCATGATGGGTGATTACGCATTGGAGCTCGGTTGGGGGGCGCACTTGGATGGGTTTCACATGAACGGACATTGGTCCTCCAGGGAAAGGACCCGGCACATTAACTATTTGGAGTTGTTGGTCATATTCAATGCACTCAAAGGGTTCTTGCCCATGATTGCAGGTTGCTTGGTGACAATCCAAACAGACAATACGACGGCAAAAGCCTACATCAGTCAACAAGGCGGGCACATCTTTGAGGAGCCTTCTGTTCCTGTCGCTGGATCTTTGTCACTGGTGCATGACACATGCACTGTCGCCTCATGCGGTCTACATCCAGGGTTCCCTGAATGTCCAGGCGGACACATTGAGCCATATGACGATGGTCTCCCATGAGTGGACCTTGGACCACGGTGTGCTCAGGGACTTATTTGTAAAATGGGGGTGGGGGTGGGGTCCAACTCTAGACCTATTTGTTTCCCGGGACAATGCTCGATGTTCCCTCTATTGCTCCAGGGGAAGGGAAGACGAGGGCTCTCTAGGTGATGCCTTCATCCTATCCTGGACTGTACATGTTTCCTCCATTCCCCCTCATTCCAAGGGTGCTGCGCAAACTGAGAGTGGATCGGGCCAGGGCCATCCTGATAGCCCCATGATGGCCCAGGAGGGTTTGGTTTCCAGCCTTGAGGCGACTGGCTGTGGCTTGGATGCGCCATCCTGCCCTACCAGACCTGCTGTTGCAGGAGGGGGGATGGGTGCTCCATCCGGGTATTTGGCCTCTGCATCTGATGGCCTGGAAGGTTCTGCTGACTTCTTGCTGAGACTCAGGGACATTTTGCTTGCGGCCAGGAAGCAGTCCACAAGATCCTATGGCCGTAAGTGGACTCGCTTCTGCTCCTTTGCTTCTCTGCAGGGGTTTAATGCATTTAACCCCTCTGTGCAGGATGTCTGCACATATCTGCTCTCCCTTCAAGAGTCTGGTCCAAAACCTTCATCCCTTAAGGTCCATTTGACTGCCATTGTGGCGCATTCCCCGACAACCTGGGTTTCTTGGTTTAAGGAAGACTTGGTTTAGGTTTCCTGAAAGATTTGTCCCATGTCTTTCCAGACAACACTGTTACATCGCTGGCCTGGGACCTGTCTGTGATTTTGGCCGGTTTGCTACGGCCTCCCTTGGAGCCGTTGGCTTCAATTGACCCCCGTCTCCTGACCTGGAAGGTTGCATTTCTGGTGGCTGTCACCTCCACTAGGAGGGTGAGTGAATTGCGGGCCCTGACGGTTGATCAGCCATACCTTCAGTTTCACAAGGACAAGGTTGTGCTCAGGCCAGATGTCCAATTCCTTTCTAAAGTTGTCTCTATGTTTCACCGTTCTTTGCCACTCACTTTACCTGTGTTTTTCCAGAACCCCTCCTCGGACATGGAGCGCAGGTTTGGACATTACGAGGGCATTATCCTTCTATGTCCAGAGATCTGCTCAGTGGAGGAAAACTCCTTCCCTGTTTGTTCTCTATGATGGGCCACGTAAAGGTCTCTAAGTTTCTGCCCAATCCATGTCTAGATGGATAGTCTCCACAATTGAACTTTGCTATTAGTTTGCTCATAAGCAGTTGCCTACAAGGCACACTCAGTTAGGTCTGTGGCAGCCTCTGTTACCTTTGATCATGCGGTCCCTTTGGACGCTATCTGCCAAGTAGCTACCTGGACTTCATTCCACTCCTGAAATCTTTTTCTTTTCTTAAAAAGTAGCCATAGGAAGGTGGAGAACAATTTGGATTGGGGATGTGGTGTAGAGCAGGGATCCTCAATGTTGGGCCCCCAGATGTTCTTGGACTTCAACTCCCATAATCCCCAGGCCCAGTAGCCTTTGGCTGGGGATTATGGGAGTTGAAGTCCAAGAACATCTGGGGGCCCAACGTTGAGGATCCCTGGTGCAGAGGACAGTGGGTTTCTGTTCTGCACATACCAATTCCCTGGTGCAAAACATAATATGGGCACAGAGCTACTATTACCTGCAGAGGTGAAAACATGTAAGCACCCTCTAAAGGAAAAAGAGACCTGAGGATGGAGGAAAAAGTGGGTTGAGAATGGTTTAAGCTCGTCTGTATTTCTTCTCCACTACAAATTGCCTCCTTTTGAAGCTGCTTTTTCTTAGAAATAATAGTAGAGTTCTCTTATATGTGTCTACCGTGTAATTACACCCTAAGTGGTTTGTGTGTTTAATAACACACAGGGGCGTAACGAGGCTGGAGTGGGCCCAGAGAAAGAATTTTAAAATGGGCCCCTCGCTGATACACACACACTCACTTCACATTTGACTTGCCTTTGGGGGCCCCCTTGAGGCGTGGGGGCTCCCAGGCAGCCTCCTCCCCTTGCCTAATGGTAGTTACGCCCCTGATAACACACAATGTATCGAATAATTTTTATTATTCAATACATACCTTTACAGTATCATTTAACTGAAAGCAAATATGTGTTTTTAAGAGGAACTATGACATTTTTCACAATTTATTTTGTTTCCTAGCTTAATTTTTTAAAAATATTGCATAGTTTATTGTAATATGTTCTACTATAAAAATAAATAAAATATTCATGCACTGTGATGCTTAAAAAACATTTATTCTATTGTATTAATGATGGTGTGATGCATTTAAAGATAATTTGGCATGCAATTTTGAGTTGGTGTGTTTGGCTTTTTTGGTGAGAAGGATGAGTAGTATTTAATTAAAGAAAAGCATGTTCTTTTTAGAACCAGCACAAAGTTGATCTCAGAGTTGTTGTTTTTCCCCTTTCCAACTTTAAAATTCTGAAACTGTAGTACATTCTGCTGCTAATACCATTAATATATCAAGAGTAAATAAAATGTTTAGTGATGAGCACATTAATTATTGCCTCCATCTACTGGTGTTTAAAACTAAGAAATAATTAAATGCACTTTTAATAAGATATGGTTCTGAAGAAGCTGGATCATTTATGAATTGCTAGAGGTGCGCAGAGCTGCCTTTCCCTAGAGAGACAGAATTTATGCCAAACACCCTGCTGATTGTTCAGGAGGTAAAGAACCAATAGCTGCATGTACAGAGGTTTAATTTAAAGTGTGTTTCTCACTAGGCTGCTCACAACACTTAATTAAACTCTGCTGTTTTGGCAATGACAAATGCTGTAGTGCACAAGGAACCAGAGCAGCAGTGACTGAGAAGCTATTGTAATTTCTTTCATGTGCACTGGCAGCCAGTCTCAGGTCAGAAACGAAAGAGGGGAAAGAAAAGAAGATTTATTTGAGGGGCTTGATGGAAGTTGCCACTTTTAAGCATCTGTTTTAAGTAGCACAGAACCTTGCCTTACTTGAGGAAATAATCAGGACTGTATTTGTAGACGTTGTACCACTTGGCCATGGAAAACAACAGTCACAATTTTCTCTGCCTTTGCCTCTTGTTCATTTTGTTTGCATACAGTTTTTTTAGTAGGCAAAATGCCCAAAAGACATTTACTCCAGTGTGAAAGGAAGCCACCTAATGGCACAGCAGGGAAATGGCTTGACTACCAAGTCAGAGGTTGCCGGTTCGGATACCACTGGTATGTTTCCCATACTATGGGGAAACAACTCTGAGATCGACTTTGTGCTGGTTCTAAAAATAAAAAGCTTTTCTTTAATTAAATACTACTCATTCCCACCCACCCCCCCGAAAGCCAAACACACCAACTCAAAATTGCATGTCAAATTATCTTTCCCAGACTATGGGAAACACCTATACTGAGCAGCAGCAATGTAGGAAGAGGCTGAAAGTCATCATCTCATACTGCACGAGAGGAGGCAATGGTAAATGCCTCCTATATTCTACCAAAGAAAACCACAGGGCTCTGTGGTTGCCAGGAGTTGACACTGACTCGATGGCACACTTTACCTTTACAAGTGTGAAAGAGTACCAGAAATATTGTTTATGTATTCGCTACACCTAATATCTTTCATCTGTACCTGGAATAGCTACAACTGATCCTACATGAGAATCACCAGTGAACCTGGAAATGGAGTTTCATTTGTGATATCTATTCCAGAATGTCTTGCATCACTGTAGGTCCAACCCATAGTACAGCCTTAGTAGACAAATTCCAGAAAATTCCATGTCCCTGTTGTAGTAAAAATAGCATCTTAAAGATAACACATGTGTTTCAGCATCAGTTGTTGTGGACTACAGTCCGCTTCATCAAATGCATACATACTGCAGTTTCTGCTACATGTATTTGTTAGTGTTTAAGGTGCCACAATACTTTTTCATTAGTTTAGCCTCCGTAAAGTGGCACTAAATTATCCAAAAGCAGAGGGTGATTGATTGATTAAGTGAGGTCTAGTCGATGTCGACTCTTAGCGACCACATAGATAGATTGTCTCCAGGATGATTTGTCTTCAACAAGGGGGGTGGCAGTGTCTAAACAGAAAAAGCTCCTGGGAAATTTCAGTAATATTATCAAAGTGTACCATATTTACCTAGGGATTTTTTTAAAAACAACAACAACAAATACTTTGATTTTAGAAATGAAGTGGTGTTGTTTTAAATCACAGTTTTCTTTCTTTTGAGTACATTCAGGTATGACCTGTATTTAATTAGTATTTTTAAAGGGGTTCATATTAAAGTCAGAGTCATCTTCTATTCAGGTAAATATTTGACTGCCTTCAAAATCCATCAGATTTTTCTGAGGAGAAACTCCCAAATTCACTTGAAATTTCACTTTAAGTAAAATTTCAGTGGCAACTTCAGTATGAAGTCCACAAAATTCACGAATAATACCTGGATATGTCGAGTAAAAGGAGTTTTATTTTCCTTCCAAAAGACTGAAGCACCTGGTCAGATCTGAGTGGAGGCAACAATTACACACCTAAATTGCAAATAATGGTCTACCTTAGGTACTATACGGTGCTTTGAGGACCATATTCTACAATGGCACCACTGTAAACCTCCCTCCCCCAAGCCCCTAGGTATATTGCACTCTCCACTAGATTCTCCTGCACAGCTTTCTGCTGATGCAAAGTGCAATTTATTCCACTGAAACTAATGGAGTTTGCAGAGCTCTTCTAGGGTAGGCTTTTGATTTCTCACATACATTAATAGCATAATTTAATATACTGATCATAAAAGTGATGCCTGATGAGGTTTAGGGGGATGATTCACAGGCTTTTATGCTGCTGCATAACCCTATAGCAGTGCAAATGGATATGTTTATTTAAATGCTGTATTCTAAAAGATCAAGAATGGTAGTACAATTAAAACAAAACAAAAATTTGATGAAGTTTCTGAAAAATGTCAATTAAAATGGTGAGTGAATTGCTCTCTCAAGAATGCATGGAAACACTGTAAAAGAATGGGACATTAAGGGTGCTTGTTTCCCCCGCCAGTAAATAATACATCAAGGCCAAAAAGAAAGCACAAGAAAGAAAATAATTCTTCTATCGGTTTCATTCCAGTTGCTCATGGAGAGAGAGAGAAAGAGGATTCTGACCACCCTGTTCTGGTCTTCAGAAAAAGCTACCTATGGAGGTAAAGTTAAGCAGGACTGGGGCCTAAGATGATAATCCCTTTTATTTATACAGGGATTGGTAAAGAAACTGCTTAGATGAAATAGTGGTATTGATTTCCTTCGTTCTTCATGTGACACTCCTGCTGGGTGCCTGCTATCAAGCACTTGAGCAGGGCAGAAAAGCTCATTTCTCAATGTTGGTGTAAATCCTTTAGAACTTCTCCAAAAGACTGTTGATCTTTCTGTAAACAGCACACCAGTTTGGAGTGTTTTTTTCCAAGTCCAGCAGACATTGTGTTTAATTCAGTTTAAACTTCTCTTGCTAATTAGCTGAATGGCCTTATTTGTGTGTTCTACGTGCATGTGTTGAAGAATTGCCTGTAGTTTTTTTGAACTGAGCTGGTGCGGCTATGTGCTAGTGTAGAAGGCAGTGCTTTCTGTCTCATAACTTTCTTCTTGGCTGTATGAAGACTTCTTTAATTCATTGCATCTGCTGACGATCCTTTGATCAGTTTTAAGAACCCCCTTTGCCTCCTGGGACTTTTTTTTTTTTTATCCCCAGTGTAACTCCATTCATAAAAGCAAATCAGAATGCCCTGATTTATCTAAGACATCCTTCATGGCTGCAGGAACTGATAAGAATCCATCTCATCTGGTGAGATTGTGCCTGTGTTGGATGTACTGAAGGTTCTTCTGCAGCTCAAGCTGCATGAGGTCCAGAATACAGGACCGTCTCATGGGCAGCTATGCCACTTACACATGTAATTGCTTCCAGCAGTGGAAAATTAGATATGGCAAGGGTAAAATGGACTGTTGTATTATACTAATGCTTACTATAGAAATGGAGGAGAAGTAGGTGAAAGTCTGCAACTGAGGGTCAAGGTAGATGTGATACGGGAGATTCATGGATCTTCTAATTTTTATTTTTTATTTAAATGTATTTGATGGGGGCTGCCGCACTGGAAGAGTGGGGTTGAAATCCTCTACCATTTCCTTGACTTAAATCCATTGCGAATCTGCAATTAGGTCCAGAGGGGCAAAAAGACAGATACAACAGCATGGATGCTGGCCTTCACCCCACCCTGTGGCTAATAGCAGCTTTGGAGGAGGAGTTATTTTGATCAGGGATGTGGCACAGGGGGAAGATTTAAGCGACCTCTACCAGTCCCATGAACCCAGTCCAGATCAGGCCCACTGCCCTCCCACTGCTTTTAATCAAGAAAGAAGGAAAGAAAGAAAGAGGGAAGTTTGGCCCGTTCGTCATAAAAAATGGTCTCTCACTAACACTGGCTGACATCCTGACTAATTTACTTGAGAAAGCCCCATTGAAATTAAAAGAAGTTAGGCAAGCCTAACTTAATTTTAGTGGAACTTCTCCCTCAAGTAAATTTAGCTGGGATGTCCGCCAGTAGCTTTTGGCAACGATGGGTTCTTAATAGCAAGTTACATAATGGTTTAAAAACATTTAATTTGAACATATTTTCTTTGAAATGGCTTTATTTATTGCTGTGCTATGTTAATGCTCAATTATATGTTTAAAAATCTTACAAATAAGAAAAAATAATAAGGGGGAAATGTCTCTGACAGGGCACAAAAGACATTTTAACACCCTGAACCTTTACTTTAGGCCCTCAGTATTCCTTCTAATAGTCCATACCCTGTGTTTCCCCTTTTCTCTTCCTTTCTTTTTCTTCTTCCTATTAATTTTTCTGTGTATTCTGAGAAGTGTAGTCTCAAAAGTGAGACTACAGATATGTGAATATGTGTGTAGACATACATATAGCACACACACACAAGCACAGCACACCCACACATGCCCAAAGAGAGAGGATACCTTCAACTATTATAGCCTTAGATGATTTGCAACCCAATCCTAAGCATGTCTACTCACAAGTAAACTCCACGGAGTTGAATGGGGCATGCTCTCAAGCAAGTGTTCTAATTTTTTTTCATCTGTGTGCGGAATGAGTTTTACTCTGGGCGGCAGTATCAAGGCAGTGGGTGCGCACATGCATTCAGAGTGGGGTCTTCCAGATTCAACCTGAGCGGGATCTAAAATTAACTGAGCGGACATCAGAAAAACTTGTGAGTGTGCACATGTGCGTGTGCCTTGGAGAGAACAAATAAATGTACCTAGTATTGCAGCCTCAGGGTCTCTATATTTCAGAACTGCATTAGTTGTTCTTTGCTGCCTGCACACACACACACACACACACACACGCACACGCACACACATGCACACACTCACCACATCCCTTCTGTCTTCCACCACCATGTTCTCTTTCCCTCACAAGCAATCTAGTGACTGATTTCAAAGCCAATTGGCTGGTAAGGATGTTGCACATCTTATCCATCCCATTTCTAAGACGAACATAAAACTGCAGAAAAGATCTTGTTTAAACTCTCGATGCTCAATCATGTGTATTCCAACGCCTTGTGGAAATGTGTGCTGCCTATCCATAGTGGTTACTGGGAACATTTTGGAATTATTAAAGTAAAACTTTTATATAGTGCCTTTTACTGGCTATATATGGAGAGACAGAGAGTGAGTGTAATTCAGCCAGGGCCTATTTACCCTACACATTTCTTTTAAAACTTCAACAATAAAACCAGCCCATTTTAAACGGTAGATTAAAAAAAAGCAGTCAAATTGATGAATGCCTTTTGGCAAGTACAGTTGAGCTGACATGGGGTTTTATACATTATTGACACTGTCAGTGATTTCCATGATTGTGGCTACAGCTGGGGTATTATTATTGCCATGTTGCAGTACTGCTGTTGGGAGGCTATTGGATAGTCACAGCTGGAAGTGTTAGTGGCATTTCATGTTCATGACCTGTAGTAATTGTACTGTTTTATAGCAGGACTCCGGGAAATCCATAGTTAAGAACTGAACAGAACCCAGCCAACTGACTTCAAGTTTGTTGGCAAGAGGATGCAGTCTGTACCAGATGTGATTCATTGGTTGGCAATACGAATGATTGAGCCAGGTGGGCACTGGGAAGATGGAAATTGCTAATACTGTCACTTTGAAAGCACACCGTTGCCCAGGTGTCCATTGCTGATGGGTTGCATTTTATACGAATGCCTCAAACCTCCTGGTAACATTAGCTATCTGGTCTTATATGGTGGTGGTCCTGCTTTTACTTGATATTTACTTTCTTACACTGAAGATTGTGTGGGTAGGAAATGACTTGACTTGTACTAATTCCAGTTGGTATTAAATGTAGCAAGATTAGGGTGGTTGTTTTTTTTAATGTTCTAAATCCAAATTACTGAAATACTAACAAATGAACTGCAGGAGAAAACATGTGTGTGTGTGTGTTTTCCCTACAGGGCGAGCTTTAATGTTGTTGCAGTGTTGCATGGTGATGTCTTAGATATTTATTAATTTATTTGATTTGATTTGATTTGATTTGATTTGATTTCTATACCTCCCTTCCAAAAATGGCTCAGAGCAGTTCACACAGAGAAATAACAAATAAATAAATTTGTTTATGTTGGCTCTGTGGAGCATGTGTGTTGGACTGAACACATTAGACCGGGTCTCATGATCAGTGAGACCCGGGAGGGAGCCCTGGGTGGCCGGACTGGCTGCCCACACAATTGCCAGCTCCGTGATGGAACCGGCGGGGGCTGGGGAGCTCGGGGCCGCGTGGCCTCTGGAAGCTCCAGTATGCCCTGCACGAGCGCGTAGGGCATACTGGGGAGACCCCCGGAGCCGGGAGGCGGCTTTTCGCCTCCCCTCTGGGGGTCTACTCATGAGTAGCCATGGCATGGAGCCGCACTGCAGCTACTCACGAGCAGATATCCAGGGTTTGCGGAGTGCTCGCTCTGCAAACCCGGGCTAAGGGGAGGGGTACTTGAATGGGTTGCCTGCTCTAGAACCACCGGGCTCGCAGCCAAGCCTGGTGGTTCTCACAATCAGCAAAAATCAGGCTAGTGGAGGCTAGCCTGATTTTTGCTGATCGTGAGAATAGCCCCATTGTTTTGGAGGTTTAATGGAGATTCTTTTCCCCCAAGGAAGTATTCTTTGTGCAGGCAAGCATTTCCTCATGGGCACCCAAGATATTCTCTTGCTCATATAAGAGAACTGTCATTCAGTCACTTCATATATGAAGTTCTATGTGTGCACTAGAACCACTGGGTTTGTTGCATGTACAAGGTGGGCATTGTCATTAATATTCAGTTAAGGATGGAGGAAGTATATAAATGAAACAATTCAATTCTTTCATGCTAAAGTTCCCTTTTAAAAGCTAGGGTGTGTTTGCATCCAGGCTGGGCAATGGGAAGTGGTCAAGTTGGAACCAGGTCCCTGGACCCAGGACCCAGAGGCTAAGCCAAGTATCAGGATCAAAGAGTAAACTAAACACATACCAGAGCCAGGAGACTGGTTTAGCCCCAGCAAAATCCAAACAGGAAGCTCTTTATCGCTCTTCCTGCTGGGAAGGATCAGTGATTAGTCTGGATCTATGGGTAGGGCTATTTGAGTACCCAAAACAGTGGCTAGTGCTTATGAATATGTTTAGCCTTGCTATTTACCATATGGGACTGCCACACAGAGAGGCTGGCCTCACGATTAGCCCGCTCTCCCCGCACACGAGCAGACAGTCTGCTCTGGGCGGCCGAACTGGCCACCCACATGACTGCTGGCTCTGTAATGGGGCCAGCGGGTGCTGGGGGGAGTGGGGGCCAATTGGCCCCCAGAAGCTCCAGCATGCCCTGCACAAGTGCACGGGGCATGCTGGAGAGACCCCCAGAGCCGGGAGGCGGCTTTTCGCCTCCCCTCCAGGGGTCTACTTGTGAGTAGCCACAGTGCACAGCCGCGCCACAGCAACTCGCAGTCAGGAAGCCTGGGTTAGCAAAGCGCTTGCTCCACTAACCCAGGCTTAGGGGAGGGTTACATAAGTGGGTGACCCGCTTTGACTCAACCGGGCTTGGCTGCGAGCCCGGTGACTCTCACAATCGGTGGAAAGTGGGCTAAGCACCCTTAGCCTGTTTTCCACTGATCGTCAGAATAGCTCCAGAGAGTTGGGTGTTCTTGTTTTTAGCCCTTGAAAACTAGTGGAGTCATAGAGGCATGAGCAGCCAAGACAGGACTAAGACACTAAGACAGGCTCTGAGACACTTGGCTGCCCGTGAGAACCACCAGGAACCATGTGGCTCCTGGCAGTGCCTCAGTGGCAGACTAGGCTATGAAGCCTGGCTATTGAATGAGGTTAAGGGAGTGAGTGCTCTCTTAATCCTGTTTGACTGTGTGTCATCGCTGGCTGCTTTCAGCTGGCTCTGAGACACTGAGGGGCACCCGCCCATCACTGGGAGGATACCTACAATTCACCATGCACTTGCACAGTGCATTATGGGATTTCTGAGAACTGAAACTCCTCACTGCCTGGGGCAGCAGTGGATTGTCTGGCTGTGCGATCCATGCTTCCAGCAACTGAGACCGAGTCATCTGTGGAGGAGGGAAGCTTCTGTAGCCTTCCTCACTGTGCATCCTCCCACCTCGGTCCCTGATCATGTGAAAGGGCCCTTTATGTTGGCTTTCCATGAACTGTCATTAACCAACCAGGAACTTGTTATCCCACCTCACAGCCCCTTCTGCAATTAGCCATGATTAAAGTTAAGAATGGTTCCTGTTTAACCAGGATCTGAAACTTCAAGTTGAATGGGTTCTCTTCACTAAGCGGTACTCACGATCGTTCCAGGAGGTTGCCTCCTTCTGTGGGGAGGAAGCCCGAAAGCGCTTACCTCCCCACAGATGACCACTGCCCCCTCCATGGGTGGCCGGATTGGCCCCCCTCATGGCTGTGGGATCAGGGGCCGCCTGGCCCCTGGAAGTCCCAGAATGTGCCATGTGAGTGTGTGTGGCATTCTAAGAGGCTTGTTTTAGCCTCCGGATCGGGGGTCTCTTCGTGAGTTGCGGTGGTGCGGAGTCGTGCCATGGTGACGCACAATCACAGAAATGGGGTTAGTGGATTGCTTGGTACACTAACCTTGTTTTAGAGGAGGGGTGTTTAGGCAAGCTAGCTGCTGCTGAACCACCAGGCTTGCCCGTGAGCCCAGTGGTTCTCACAAGCTCTCAAAAGTTATCTGGAATCCTTTAGCCCATTTTTGAGTGGTCGTGAGAATAGCCTAATTATGTTATGTATGTTAACATAACATGGAACCACGGTTCGCCCTGGGCAGCCGGATCAGCCACCCACACAGCTACCAGCTCCGTCATGGAGCAGGTAGGGATGGTGGGGATCGGGGGCCTTCCAGCCCCCGGAAATCCCAGAGCGGGGCATGCTGGGGAGACCGCCAAGGCCAAGAGGCTAGGTGGAGCCCTCCGGTTGGGGGTCCCCTCGTGAGTCGCCATGATGTGTCATTGCCCTGTGGTGTCTCACGACCCAAGAACCTGGATTAGCAGAGTGAGAGCTGGATTAAGCCCTTAATCTGGGTTAAGGGGAGGGATTTATAGGCAGGCTATCCACCAGTCAACCACCGGGCTCACCCGTGAGTCCGATGGTTCTCATGCCCACATGAAAGCTTACCTCTAACTCAACAAAAGAAGCACCTTTTAAACATGGTGATGCTCTTTGAGGCGGGTCTCACGATCAGTGAGACCCGCTTTTGCCGATACTGTGGGGAAGGCGGGCTAAGCCCGCTCTCCCCGCAGACAATCGCTGCAGGAGCCCTGGGCAGCCATATCGGCCTCCCACACGATTGCCGCCTCTGTGGAGCCGGTGGGGGCTGGGGGGAGCGGGGGCCAATCGGCAAGCACCAGTATGCCCTGTGCAAGTGCACAGGGCATGCTGGCGAGACCCCTGGAGCCGGGAGGTGGAGAGCAACTGACCCTATCCATCCTTAGCACAGCATCCCTCCAGTGGCTGTTTTCTACCTGGATTTGGGAGCTGTGTGTGTTCCCAATTTGTGGTTGTGTGGAAGCAAGGTACGAGGAAAATCTGGATAGAAGTGATTGTGTGGAAGCAGGGTTGGAGGAAAGGCTACCCACAACTGAAAACTGGGAGCACACGCAGCTCCCAAATCCAGGTAGAACACAGTTTTTGATTGTGTGAATGACTTCAATGTCTGTACCTGTCCACAGGCTTCAGTACTGTGGTGTCAAGAAACTGTTTAACCACTGTTAAGGGGAAGGGAAGAATATTTTCCAGCGAGGAGAAGAGGAACTTTGAGGAGGGAATCATGTTTCAGAGGCTGACTTTGTTCACCATAGTTTTAAGCCTATGCTGACCCAATATGTCTGTATACTGTTAAATGGCATTTTATTCTTTGGCTTTGTACTTCTTATACAGTTGGTTAAAATCATGATGATTTTAAAATATACTTCCCAACTGTAACAATGATATTTATCTACAAAATTGGATCAACATACTAACTTTTTTTCACCTCCACCTGGATGCAGAAGGGGTCTATAACAGGGTAATTTTCATCCACGAAGCTACTCTATCATTATCATCATTAATCAATCTGACAAGAAGTTTAATCAAAAATAAATTTACTGTGATTCACAATAGGAAAACAGTTCCAGGAGAATGAGATTTAAGTAAAATTAATATGTATAGTTAAAAAGCCTCACAAATGGATTTTAAAAGATAATCTTGCATTTTTGTGACTAAACACTCTTTTCCATATTAAGAGTAATACCTAGAAAGTAAGTCCTTAGGTTCTTTCAATAGGTATTGCCTTTGATGAGGGGGAAAAGGCCTAGATCTGTTTACATATTGGCAAGACTAAAACCGTCTGATTCCGATATTATAGTAGTGCTCTGGAAAATGCAAAGAATAATAAATAGTGCCTCCTGAGCAATATTTTGAAGGTGCTCCTTGTATTGCCAAAGAAGTTAATAAAGTAGTCAAAAATCATTCCGCCACTTTCCCCCCCAAAGAGGATCCTACTTAATGCTCCATTTAATTTGCTCAAATGTCAAGACACATCAAAAGGGGAAATTTATTGTATTAGTCACTGAAAGAGATATAGTTGGAGCATCATGATATCTAAAGATGATTAATAAAAATAGCTATTGATTTTGCAATAGACAATAAATCCAACCGATTATATTATTCCGCAGAGATACGCTCTTGGTTCGCCTTGCATTCAGAAAATATTTCTATGCGTTTGTTTTTGGGTTCTGGGCAAACTGGATTATATAAATAAAAAGGATGACTATTCATGTATTCCGGGTGCTAGTTAGTGCCTTGTGTGCCACTGGCTTGCATAGACTTTTTCTTCAGTGAAATAAAATGACTTCATGACTTATGAGGTGACTTCACAGTACTTCATGGGATCAAATCCTCTGAGGTTTAAAGCTGCTGTATTTCAAAAATATTTAAGAATGTAAAGCTGAATGTTTAGCATTCATGGAAAAAAATGTTTCATAGTTCTTATTCTCCATTTGGAATCCAGTCATATTCATTTGGTCTAAAAGGTTAAGCCTCCAGTAGAGAGAGGCAGTGCAATAATAGAAGTATCACAAATGATCAGTGGCCAAACAGCCGCTCCAGACATTGTTTTACAGATACAGAAGTGCCCCTTCTCTTTATTAGGGGTGTGCATGGATCAATGTTTGAGATTCAGTTCAAGCCTGAACCAAGCCTTGATGAATCCATCTTGAATAACTTGAATCAATTTGAGTTATTCAACTGTCACTTGGAAGCCTGTTTTGCTGGGAAAATGGGCCTCAAAATGGTGCTTTTTTCCAGGGAGAGCTGGTCTACCAATTGGGATTGGTGGGTAGACCAGCCCTCTGCTCCAGACTTGGCATGTCAACCCCCTTCGGAGGACTGGTCCATCCCTATTGGTAGACCAGATCTCCCTGGAAAAAAGCACCGTTTTGAGGCCCAAATAGTGGGAGTGGAAGGAAGAGGAGGAGGTGCAGAGATGGTGTGATGGCCACTGGCATGCCACTAGAAAAAGGGGGTGCTGGGGAAAAGGCTGATGGAGGCAGCCAGCCAGTACCGGAGGCTAGCAGATACAGGGTAATTGTATCTCATTGGCCTCATGTGGCTTAGAGCCTTTTAATTGTCAAATTGTGTGTACATATGAGTATAGTGCATAAAACGTACATGTGAGAATAAGGGCCACGATGCAGTGCAGTAACTATTGCTACATTTTTGAGTTCACAGCACTGTCCTGTTTACCTATATGGGGGTGGGGGAGGAGGCCTATATGAGACCTCATTGTTATTAGCCTAGTAGGTGCAACTACTTCTGTTCAACCTGGCTTGTTACCACTGTTCAAATAATGGGGGTGGGTGGGGGTAGAACTGAAACAGAAGGTTGCAGATTCCCTCCCTGGCTTCTACAAGATAGGACTGAGAGAGATTCCTGCCTGCAACCTTGGAGAAGCCGCTGCCAGTCTCAGTATTGTCTACTGAGCTAGATGGACCTATGGTCTGACTCAGTATATGGCAGCTTCCTATGTTTCTATGTAGTAGGAGGTAGCATTAGCCAAATCAATGGCATTCTGAAAGCAGTCACCAAGGGGGACTTCGCAAAAGTAAGGAGCTCCTCTGTAATTTGAGCTGTGTGACAAAAGCATACCTAGCTGGAAAGAGATAAGGCCAGTAGTGGAAAACATTGATATTTTAACCATAGTGACCTCTATGACAGAATGTGAACCTAGCCAACTGTCCAGTGGTGAGTTTGAAAGCTATTCAGAATGGCAGGGTGACCACTGTGTACCCTCATACAGATGGTTACCATGAAGCTTAATGGTAATACTTGTGGAATACAGAGCACAATCTGAAATCCTGAATTCAAATGCAGAGGGGCTGTTTAGGGGGAGATTACAATGGCTCACTGTATAATTAAAATATAAAAGTAGAGCCAGTGTAATTAGTTTATCATTTATGGTGATAAACTCCCTATGCCCCTTAGTAATTTCCTGGACCAATTGATCACATTGGGTAGCAAGGACTTTTTGAGAGAGAGATTCTCATCACCTGACCTGCAACTTCCTTTTTCAAAACTCAGTTTATTGAAGTCCAAGCCTGAATATTTTAGAGGTTCCTTTTGCCAGGCTTTCAGTTTTCAGTTCTTATGAATGAGGGTGAGATTTTATTCTCATTTTTTAAACCTCTGATTCTATTGAATCATGTGATTTAAAACTGTAATTCTATCCCAGACACTCGGGATTTGGGGAGCTTGAAATTTTAATATATGTGTTGTGCCTTCCTAGTTAGAAGTAATGATGTAATTGCTTTCTATTACGTATTTCAAAATTTAGGTTTCCTGTATTGCTGTGGTTTGGGCATTGGTAAGAATATTGATGAAACATATGCTGTTGCCATGATCTGACTTCTTTATTTCATTTGTGTCAGGAGAATGTCTGACCCTCAGGTTCAGATTGTAGAATGTCTCTTGTGACACGATCATGCCAATATAAAGACAGGGAGGATAATGTTCCATTGCAATTTCATGAATGTGTCTGTAAGGCCTCTGGCTATACATGCAAGAAATGAACACATCTAAAAGAGATCTCTGTGCGGCAATGTGCACACTGGGTTAAGAAGGGGATGGGCAAGAAATGGGATTTGTAGTGGTAATGCAAAGAGATAATTCAAGGAGTAACATTCACATCCATCCTATTACAGGGGCTAATTTTCCCCTCTAAAAGTTATATTCTCCCCCTCCCTCCCTATTCCACCTATTTATTCTGTAGGTCACTGTTTTTCCTTTAAACAGATATTTGTGATAGGATGTTATGATTTTTCTTTGTACTGCAATTTGTGACTAAGGATATTTAGCATTCAGGTTTGTAATTGGCAATAATGTTATATAGTCACTGACTCTGCTGTAAATGTTGCCTTGGAATAACTAAGTGAAAAATATGTGATAACTATTTGTTAGACTTCTGTTTTTTTCCTTTTGCCTGGAAACTTGCAACTGAATTTTGAGTAGAAAATATCATAAAGGATATTCTGCAATGATTAGATGAGCAGCTTCTATCATGGAGGTTTCAGTATTTCAGTGCAGTTAAGATCAAGGCCTCTCAAACTCTGTAACAGTTTGCTGGATTGTCAAATCTCTTGACAGTTTTACCAGCATCTCCTAATTTTTTAAAAATAAATCACCCTGTCCTCCTTACATAAGGATATTTACAGTTCACAGTTTACTCTCCTACATTTAAGGAATAGTTTCTCCCATTCTTTTTCAAGGCCATTACTAATTAATCATTACCTCATTGACTTTTTCATATGTGATTATTTATATCTTCATTATTCTTTTCCTTCTTTTTTTCTCCTAATTTATCCAAATCTGGATGAATCAGAGTATACCAAATATCTGGGAGAAAGTGATGCTGGAATCTTGTCATGTGAGTGACCACTCAGTAGTTCATGTCACTTAACATTTTATCCTGTTGCTAGCTATTAAAAATCCATATTTTATTCACAAAACTTATATTGCTCACAGACACTGGAAAAAAGAGATGGGATACTTGATTGAGAAAGGGCTGCAAATGTAGTGATTTAGCATCAGATCTGCAATAGAATACAGGGACTAAATTTCCTTAAATGTCCCAACCCCTAGAGTTGCAATCTGTTAAAGTTACAGAGGTATATATAGTACACCTTTTTGCCTACTGTACTACTGCTGGATGTCTTTATTTCTGAATAAATTAATTGCTTTATGCTTTAATTATGATTTGAATGTTATACACTGCTTTGAACCTTTTAGGAAAAGTGGTATGTAAACTGAAGTAACAAGAAGCACAACAATGAATAGAGCCAACATTTAGGGAGACTCATCCTAGTTTAGAGCTGAGTATCAATGGAAGCTCTAATCCTGGTTCCTCCTACCTTTACACAAGATGTCTTGAGATAATGCTAATGGGATGTTCTACTAGGATTGGAGCTCTTTTGAATTTGGTTCCTAAGAGACTTGAGCCTTCTGGAGAGGGGCAACTGAATTGGCTGTCTGGCTCAAGTATTACTTTGGTTTGCTTCCACACTAGTCCTTTTCTCTGGAATTATAATTTTTATGTTGTCCTCTCCTGTGTTTTTCCAGACATAGTGATGGAAATAGTTTTACTAGAAAATTGCAGCAACAGCCTTTCCAGTATGGATGGAAAGAATTCAATTTGGGCTTTTAAGGTGTACTGTTCCTTTAAACTTAAAAGTTTCATCTTTACAGATTGAATTGATTTTATTGATTCTTTTGTCAGTGCAGCTGGAAGATTAGTGCTGTGTTGCCCCTTATGCCAGCATTTTGGGGAGACGAGTATTAAATTCCTGATTTCTTTCCATTTCCCCTCTCCTCCTTTCCTTTCTGTTATAGAAAGAGAGTGCTGTTTAACCATAATGAAAAGAAAAGAGAAGGACAATGGATAATACAATTATATATTAAAATACAATGTGAAACTTCCATTTTAATTCCAGCTAATTGCAAAAAGGAAATGCCTCAGCGGTGCTAAAGGGCTCTTGTGTGAGAAGCACCTTTGCCTCAGAGCATATTTTCAGGGGTACAGCATATCTCAATATGGATGGTTGTCACTAAATGAAGAAATATGGCTTGATTGTATGAGGTTTGATTGATTAATTCATTGATTAAATCTGCCAGATTTGTTATATGAATAAAAATAATTATGAAGAAAAATATACTGTCTTATTATGAAATGCAAGTTTGTGTTGCAGTGAGCACTATCTTAGAGGAGGCATTTTATTAGAAAATAAAAATAATTAACAACTTTAGAAGAAAAAAACATAAGAACATAAGAACAGCCCTGCTGGATCAGACCCAAGGCTCATCTAGTCCAGCATCCTGTTTCACACAGTGGCCCACCAGATGTTGTTGGAAGCCTACAGGCAGGAGTTGAGGGCATGCCCTCTCTCTTGCTGTTACTCCCCTGCAACTGATATTCAGAGGCATCCTGTCTCTGAGGTTGGAGGTGGCCTATAGGTGGTCGATCAGACTAGTAGCTGTTGATAGACCTCTCCATGAAGTTATTTAAACCCCTCTTAATTCCATCCATGTTGTTGGCTGTCACCATGTCTTGTGACAGAGAATTTCACAAGTTGATTACGTGTTGTGTGAAAAAGTACTTCCGTTTGTTGGTCCTAAATTTCCTGGCAATAATTTCATGGGATGACCCCTGGTTCTAGAGTTATGTGTGAGAGAGAACAATTTCTCTCTATCTACTTTCTCCACACCGTGCATGATTTTATAGACCTCTATCATGTCTCCCTGCAGTCATCTTTTTCCTAAACTAATAAGCCCCCGGCGTTGTAGCCTTGTGTGATAAGGAAGGTGTTCTAGGCCCCTGATCATCTTTGTTTATGATCACATGGTACCTGATGAATCAGAGGTAACTTTTTCATCAATCAAGGTTTTTATTACATTATCAGAATGTTAGATGGAC
Organism: Hemicordylus capensis; assembly: GCF_027244095.1. Classification (NCBI taxonomy): domain Eukaryota; kingdom Metazoa; phylum Chordata; class Lepidosauria; order Squamata; family Cordylidae; genus Hemicordylus; species Hemicordylus capensis. The sequence continues at coordinate 184,788,033 of NC_069657.1, read as the reverse complement.
CATAGATGGAGCATGTATTTTGCATGCAGAAGGCAATGGCGGATTAATAAATAGGCAGAGTAGGCATCTGACTACAGCGGCAAAATTTGAGGACCAGCAAGTTGCTGCTCCTCAAATTTTGCCATGCCTCTCTGGGGGCTGTAATACCTGTGGGGAGGGGGATGCGGGAAAGGAAATCTTGCCTTTTTGTCTCAAAGAATTGCTGCTGCCGCAACGGGATGAGGGCAGTGTAGGTGGTTGGCTGCAAGGAGGGTGGAGGTGGGTGAGGAGGGAAGAGTACCCCCCCTTTTACCTTTCAAAGAAAGTAAGTGCTGCTATCCCTGATTTGGCATGGTGGCCTCCAGTGATGCCCCCTATGCACTGGCAAGCCAGTGATGCCCCTATACAAGTAACTCTCCCTGTTACTGGAGGGGAGGGTCTGGGTCCAGAGGCCACCACCTCACATCAGGGATAGCTGCACTTACTTTCTTTAAAAGGTAAAAAAGGGGGATACTTTTCCCTCCTTGCCCCTCTCTACCTTCCCTGCAGCCAACCACCTACAGTGCTCTTATCCAGCCATGGCAGCAGCAATTTTTTTGAGACAAAAAGTGGGGTGGGTTTCGCCTTGCGTGCCCTCCTCCCCATGGTGGCCATAATCCTATTTGCCTATGGGCGGCAAAGAGGTTAATCTACCCCTGGCAGAAGGTCTCAAGTTCAGTCTCCCAGAATCCTCAAGTAAATCATCTCTGCTACCAGGGCTGACAAGAGCTTCTGCCTGCAACCTTGGAGTGCTGCCTCCATTTGGAGCAGCCACCACTAGGCTTTGGGGGTATATGGCCTAATGGCCTAGTTCAGTAAATGGCAGTGTCATATATTCCCATGGCTCAACTATTCAACCCGCCTCTGAGCTGCTTTGTCTGGTGTAGGCCACTAGATCATTCAAGAAGATATTTTAAATAAACTAAAGTTGGTGCAATAGAGAGATAATCTCAGTCTATTCTGTGTCTCTCATTTTTGTCATATAGCAGCAATGGAATATGGCTCCAATTAAGATAGTATACGATTATTCCTTTGAGTTAAAAATGCGAAAAGGGTATTCATAAAAAAGTTGAATAGTGAATAAATGCAAGGAGATTAAAATCTGCTTGTGGTTACACAACAAGCAGAATTAAAAGCTAAATTCATTGAATGAATTATCCACTCAGCTGTACAAACATGCACACTTCCTTTAAGGCATGTAGGCACAGAGGAAATCATGTCGTATCACTTTTTCTGAAACGGGTTGCTGGATGATCAGACTTTTACCCAAGAGCTTAAGACCATCTAAGAGCATCTGGCTTTTCCTCCCTTAGCTCCATACAGATTAGAATCATGGCTGAATATAGAATGTGATTTATAGTGATTTTATAGGAATGGGAGCTCTCTGTGTGCTTGACACAGTAAGATTGCTTCATAGAAAAACACAGTGAGCTCATTCACACGAGCCGCCCTACCTGGACTTGCACAGCCCTACCTGGGTAGGGCTGCTCATGTGGAGTGTCGGGATTAGTCTGGACTCTGGCACTCCTCACCGGGGTAGCCCGGGATTTTTACCTGGACTTATACTGAGGTAGAAGGGCGCAAGTGCACCCTTCTACTCCAGTCCCCAGCTGTATGAACACATGGGCTGCCTGTAGCCCAAGCATTCATACAGCCAGGCAGCTAGAGTGCCCAGCAGAGGGGAAATCCCTCCAGTATGGGATTTCTGGAGGATGGGCTTCTTTTCCCTGGCCTCTAGGTGGCTGCACCACTAGCTGAAGCACTGTTCATGTGGCTGCATGAGCAGTGCAGCCAAAGAAAAAGTACGGATCATCTGGGGGAAAGGTAGGTGCAATCCTGCTTCCTCCCCTCCCTCCCTAGCCCCACACAAAGTGCTCGTGTGAATGAATGGTCAGGAATGTGCCAGGATGAAAATGCACCAGACAGGAGGTACTACTTTGTTGACTTGGCAAGGCCAGAAGGCCAAGTTATTTATGGCCTAGCTAATCCAGAAGCTTCATACGGCCTGTCAGTCACAGAGGTCAATGCCACATTTCCTTACTCCTGTCAGTGGAAAGAGTGCTCTAGAGCCTTAATATATTCTGCTGGGGGTAGCTTATTATGTTATACTCCAGCCTCAGATGATAACGTTCCTCCCTGGAACTAGCAACTGGATCCTAAACATATACAGATTGGTTTGTACCAATTTAGCCACAGTTACATCCTTTGAGGGCAAATTTCTACCTATCAACAACAATGTTAAATAAGTGTGTAAGTTTGCAAAAGTGTATTTGTCTTATGGCAGCCAATTAGAACATTATCTTTTCCCAGCTCAGTTAAGTGATGTGCATTGCAGCTTTGAAGTAGACTAGCAGATACCATATCTGCTAAGTGTGGATGTTGCCAAAGCAATAGTGCCAGCCCATCCGGTTGCACATATGCAGTGTTTTATATTAACTTGGGACACGTATCAACTTGAGTGTCAAAAGTTATGACATTGCAGTGGTACAGTGGTCATTATGCAGCTTCCTAACTGTTCTTTGTTGGTATAGCAACCCATAGGCTTGGGCTTTGTCCTGCTTTCAGATAATTCTCAGATTCTCAAATTATCTCACTAAAGCTGTGAGAGTAAATGGTAAGGAAGTTATGAAGTCTCCTTGAATCTAACTAGCATTGGCTCAGTTTTCCTGGGTGCCTTTATTGGCTAAGAGGCAAGTGCCCTTGTTCACTTGCAGTCAGTTCATCATTCACAGGGTCTTTCTTTCTTTCTTTCTTTCTTTCTTTCTTTCTTTCTTTCTTTCTTTCTTTCTTTCTTTCTTTCTTTCTTCACTTGGGGCCTTTAAATAAGACAGCCCCATTTTCTCCCCTTCACTTTGAGCAACTTATCCTAGGACTCAGAGCCAGAGTTAATGTCATTGTGGGTCTAGCTGGCAGACAGTGACCTCCTTGTCCCCAGTATCTCTTGGGTGTTGGTCTCAGAGTGGTCGGAGGAGAGTTACTTCACCCATGCCTCCTAGCCGTGGACACCTTGTGTTAGTCCCTGGTCTCTCACCAGAAAACCCAGGTCTTATCCCCTCGGGCAACAGTTCTCTCAACCTCTGCTGTCACCACCTTTAAACAGGGTGGGACATCCTCTGCACTCCTCCCAAGCCCCGTCCTTTCCCCATAGTCTTTATTGCTCCCCTTAGGTGCTAACCCCTTCCTGCATGCCCCTGCCCATCCCCTCTGATCCCTCTCTGATCCTGCTTGTCTCTGTTCCCCTCCTGCCTCCCCTTCAGGGTCCCAGTCACTCTCTTCCTCCATGTTGCCCCTCAGTGCAGCTGGTGCTGGGCTGACTGCATCATCAAGCGGTGCCATCTCTGCCTCCAGTGCACAGCTCAGGAGCTTGCAGGGGCCCACCGCCGGCTTCCGCTGGCCTTTTCTGCTCTTGCTGCTCCTGCCCTGGGTCTCTGGCGCCAGCTGGCATCTGCACTTCACTGACGTCTCTTTGGCCCCTCCAGGTACCAGGGCTCCCAGGGCGGGGGCTGGTCCCCACAGGCATAAGAGCTGTTCTTTTTTTAGTCATAGTTACATTTGGGATACGTTTTTTTCTGGACTTGCAAAGGTCTGCTAGTGCAGAGTCTGAAAACTCCTGGATCAGGCTGACTCTCCTACTGCTGCTGGTATGTTAGAATGGCATCAGGAGGAACCTTGTGTTTAGGGGTGTTCACCCCTTGTATTATTTGGATGATAACTGTGATAATCAATCAAGAAACTCAATGTGGGAAACTGCTGTAGTCAGTAACTAAGTGAACAGTCACCATGACATGGTATTTCAGGCTATAATTTAACAAGCCAGGCTAAGAGGCAATGCAACCTTTAATAGTTGTTGTTTTTTAACTCACCATATATCATACATATTGGCCATCACTTGAACATAAAATGTGCGTTGGCTACAGGATACAGGGATTAACATGAGAACATAAAAAGAGCCTTACTGGATCATACTCAAGGCCTATCTAGCCCAGCAGCCTGTTGCTCACAGTGGCCTACTAGATGCAACAGCCGAGAGACGAAAGCATTCCCCTTCTCCTGCTATTGCACCCCTGCAACTGTTATTCAACGGTATCCTGCCTCTGGACCTGGAGGTAGCCTATAGCTATCAAAACTAGTATCAATTGATAGACTTTTGTCCTCGGTTTATCTAAGCCTGTTTTATCTAAGCCCTTTTTAAAGTCATCCAAGCTGGTGACCATTACCACATCCCATGGCAGAGAACCCCATAGATTAATTATGCACCCAGAGGGACTGGACATTTAAAAGCAAATCGGAGACTCTCCTACATTTTTCAAGAAAGCATTCAAAGCAGAAGAGGTTCAAGAAGTTCAGTAATACTTAAACCAGCAATTGTAAACCAGCAATTGAAAGCTGCTCAGAGACAGAAGTTTAGGGTGGTATACAAATATAACAAACAAACAAATAAAAATTGGCTGGTCATTCTGTAGGAGCAAAAATCATCTCTGAAGGGCCAGTAATAATCTTTTTCTGGATTGCCTTGGAGTGTCTATAGAATTGAACAAAGAAGCTCCTGTTTGTTTTGAGCACCAGATTTGAATCTGAAATTCGGAACACCCCATTCGTAACAGGGGTCCCTGAAGCATATGCAAGAGTATCAACACATGCACTAGTTTCCCTTGTGTTTTTTTTTTAAGAACACTAATCACAACTCCTCTTATTGCATTAGACACCATTCCCAAAGATCCCTTGTCTTTGAGAGGCAGGTTGTAAGGTCATGCAGAGGACTATAATTAGATGAATACTGATCTTAGATCTTAAGACCTTAAGATCTTCTTTGGAGGCCCTCTCCAAGTGCCCCTGCTAAACTAGGGATTGTTTAGGTGGTTGTACCCCATTTATGGACTAGCCTCCCCAGTGAGGTTCACCTGGCTTCATCACTTTGTTCTTTTAGGTTTATTTATTTTATTATTATTTTATTCAGTTTCTATACCACCCTTCCAAAAATGGCTCAGGGTGGTTTACACAGAGAAATAATAAATAAATAAATAAGATGGATCCCTGTCCCCTAAGGGTTCACAATCTAGAAAGAAACATAAGGTAGACACCAGCAATAGTCACTGGAGGTACTGTGCTGGGGGTGGATAGGGCCAGTTACTCTCCCCCTTTTTATGATGTGGTGTAAGTAAGGGGGAGAGTATTTTATAATACTTATGTAAAATATGTATGTTTTTATAATACTTACACCACATTAAATGGGTTTATTGATTTTTGTCCCCCCCCTCTAATAATGTATTGTTTCAGTTCAACTACTTGAAGGCTTTTTTGAAAACAACTTGAGATATTTATACTAATATATTTATACTTGAGATATGTAATACTAATGTGCTGTATTTCCCCCCTCTTAATATTTGTTAATAAATAAATAGATCAAATAACAAGTTAAATCAGGCCACAATCTACTTAGGGCAAATGTGTACAGCAATTTTATTTTATTTTATTGAGAAAAAAGAATGACACAAATGTTATGCAAATTTGATGGCAGGGAAAGACCTTTAAAATTTTGATTTCCAAATTTTATTTAAACTGTTTTTAAAGAGTTTTAAAATATGGTTTGTATTGTATTTTGCATCCCCCCCCCCGCCTTTGGTCTGTTATGATTTAATGTGTTGTGTGTTTTTATCTTATATTTCTTATGGGGTGGCTAACAAATCAAGTTGTTGTTGTTGTTGTTGGCTTCAGAAGCCACACTGTGAATGGTGCTGTCCCTTGGCCATTTTGTCCTGTCCTCATTGCCTATAAGGCTGGTGAGACGAGGCGAGTTGAAGCAAGGGAATGCTGGTCTGCAATACCTCAAAGGTTTGAAGGGGCAGGTTGACCTAAAACTAATCACAGGTAGACTGAGCCCAGAAAAGATCCCTCCTGGGCTCTGCCTCTCTGCCTAGAGACTGGAAATCTTAAAGGGGCAGCCTTCTGGAGTCTGACACTCCCCCTTTACTCGGCTCCTGCTGAGCTTCTTGCTCAGGGGTTGTGATGGTAGAGGAGAGGCTGGCTCTGTAGTGGGCGTGGGTTCTGAGGGTGTTGCTCAGAGGCAGGGAGCTGAGGCTGTGAGGTTGCTACCTTGGGGGACTCCAGCTTGACTCAGGTGCTGGTCTAGTGTCAAAATTCAGGACTGGGGCTGGTTGGGCTTTATCAGAGTCGCTACTGTGAGGGAGCAGAGTGGCAGTAATCTGAGCCATGACATACTTGGCTCCAAGGCCCATGACTTTAACAAACATGTTTCTGAGGTGGCATCATGCTCTTTGTATTTTTAACCGAATGTATACAAAATGAATTTAAGTTTTCTGCATCAACTGGCTACAAAGGATTCTGTCACTTTTGTTGAACGTGGCTTCCTCCACTTGACTGCATATTTCCTTTATTCAACTTGCTTAAAGACGTTTCCCTTCAATTTAGCAGGCGTCAAAGCAGAATAGATAAACCCTCTAATATAAATAGTAACAAGGCCAACTTTCTTATACAGACCCAGTAACGCCTGTAAGTTAAAGTGAGGAGTAAAAACAGCATTCCATCATTATAAGCCCTGAGCAAGTGCTCTATAGTCCCCCAGGGCCCAATATATAGCAGAACCTCTGCAGATTGCACTTCACCACTGAGAACCACTGGGATTAAGTAGGTGTTACTCTCCAGATGTCTGTCTTTATCCTATTGTAGTTCTGCCTTTTCAGAGCCTCTCCCACATAGGTTTCCATACAGGATTGAAGATCTTTCTGGATGGAACAGCAGTGTATACTGAACATCTTAATATAATATAAACATACAAACAAATAAAATTTACTAGCTTTGAGGATTATCTTGTAGATTTAAACTGATATTTAATACCCGGTTTGGTTGGTTTGGGCATCCCTATAGCATAACCACAAGCTTTTAGGTCTTTAAAAGGTTAAAATTGTTATTGGAAATCTAACAGACACTCTCTGTCTGTCTGTCTGTCTATCACATGGCACGTGATCAGTGACCAGCAGCCAGGATATATTGCAGAACTGCACTAAAACAATGCAAATGATGCTTTTGGTTCTTCTTGTTATGGTGAAATTGATTTAAAAAACAAAAAAACTTTGGCACAGAATCATTGTTGTCAGTTATGTGATTTTCAGAAAAATCTTGATCTGGAAAATTTTCCAGAAAAATTTCCCCTGCAGAATTTTCCTCATTTGCATAATATTTGCATGATTCTTTTTTCTCAGTAAAATAAAATAAAATTCCCGTACATATTTGCCCTAAGTAGATTGTGGCCTGATTTGACTTGTTATTTGATATATATATTTACTAACAAATATTAAGAGGGGAAAAATACAGCACATTAGTATGACATGTGGTATAAATATCACAAGTAGTTTCCTATGTAGCCTTCAAGTAGTTGAAATGTAACAATACATTATTAGAAGGGGGACAAAAATCAATAAACCTATTTAATGTGGTGTAAGTATTATATTCCAAACAAATTCAAAGTTCACTTGGTAATTATTTGTATTAGAACATTTGTAAATCTCTTAATGTGGGAGCTCAATAGTTTAACAGATTTAAACAATTATGTATAAGGAAAAATTATTATTATTATTATTATTATTATTATTATTTGATTTACATACCGCCCTTCCAAAATGGCTCAAGGCAGTTTACAATTAAAACAAACCACTAAAACAGTAAAGAGCTAAAACAAATTAAAAAACAATATAACAATTAACAATTTAAAAACACTTTAAAACAACAATTAAGCAATTACAGTGATTAAAAACCCCGAAATCAGGTTTTGAATTGTAAAATAAACCAGATATTTAAACCCCCAAAATTTAGGAAGCTGAGAAAGCTTGGGTGAAAAGATGAGTTTTCAGGTGTTTTTTGAAAACTGTCGGAGATGGGGAGGATCGTATCTCAGCAGGGAGCGCATTCCACAATCTCAGGGCAGCAACTGAGAAGGCCCATCTCTGTGTAGCCACCAAACGAGTTGGCGGTAACTGGAGACGGACCTTCTCAGATGACCTCAATGGGTGGTGGGGCTCATAATGAAGAAGACACTCTCTTAGATACCCAGGGCCTAAGCTGTTTACGGCTTTGTAAGTTATAACTAGCACTTTGTATTTTGTCCGGGAACCTATTGGCAGCCAGTGTAACTCCATCAGTAAATTACATCACAAACAGGGTTAACGTATACAGGTGGCCTTCATTACCTGCAGTTCCTGCACCCGCTGTATCACGTATCTGTGGTTGGGTCACAGGGATAAAGTTTCTTTATTCACCAACTTTAAAATGGCTTATTTTCACCTATCCATGGTTCCTGAGTGGCCGAAAATGACTTTTGACTACTTGGGCCAGGGTATTTAAGAGTTGGGATGTGCAGAACTGGTTTGACCACGAACTGGTCTGCTGTGAACTGGGCAGTTCGAGCAGTTCAATCGTGAACCACCCTGAACCAGTTCAAGCTGGTTTGTTGATCTGCTGGACAGTTTGAATGAACCAGTTCATGCCAGGGTTTGGTCTGAATTTGGTTCAAATTCAGACTGAGCCACAGTAGCCGGCCTGTGTACACTGTTTAAGAGAGTGTCTTCTTCTTCATGAACTCTGCCACCTTTTAAGATCTCCAGGGGAGGTCCAGTTGCAGTTGCCACCAGCTTGCTTGAGGGCAACCCAAACCAGGCCTTCTCTTGTGTTGCCCAGGGGCTGTGGAACACACTCTCAAATGACATCAGAATCTCCCCAGATCTGATTGTTTTTAAACCACTTTTGAAAACATGACTGTTTTATCAGGCTTTTAGCTTATAATGTTTTAAAGTTTTATTTATGGTAATTTTAATCTGTTTAATATGATTTTTAGGTTTTATTTACTGTTTGGTTAAATTGTGAACTGCCCTGAGATTTTATGTAGGGTGGTATATAAATATGACAAATAAATACATTGAATAAAATGTTATGCCCCCATTTTGTAGTGCTAAGACATTTTGTGGCTCTTTTCTCAAAACCAAAACCAAAAAACTAAAGAAATAAAAACTGAAGGACTTGGAAATTTGGGGGACATTGCTGTAGAGCTGGAGTGCAAGATACTTTGCTTATTTCTGCCCCCCCCCCGTTTTTTCTTGTGATTTCCAGCACAATTCAGTGTGCTTAGGAACTTAAGCCCTAGGGTTAAGGCTTCTTTGTGAGTGGTTTCGTTATCTGTGGAAATTGTCAGGAACAGAATCCCCAAGAATAACGAGGGCTACCTGTACTGCTTTTAAGCAGCATACATTGGAATATTCAGCATATTCCAGAAGATATGTTGTTACTTATTATCCACTAATTTAGTTGACTGATTTGAACACAGAGAAGTGTAGCAAAATGCTGTTTATTGAAAATTTTGCTAGTGGAAAATTGTGTAGAACAATATTTTACCCTGTTTGTTTTTCTGCTTTTCAATAGAAAATTTCTCAAAGCAGTTTGAGAACGTTATTGGTTATTGTTAATATTTTACAACAGTAATGATCTCTTAGTGAAAGGGAGTTGAATGCGGAGGTCTTGATCTTGCTGGGGATGAATGACTTTCTTTCAGCTCACTTTAATCTCTGGCTTGCCCCTTGAAAGTATCAAAAACCACAAGTGGAATTAAATTCAGGTGCTGCTATCCCAGGATAACGGATCACGTTAACAGTCTGTTCACCATTGTGTTTTTGTACATGGGAAAGAGGGCAGAAGGAGAGAGAAAGCAGTGAGAAGGCAAGAATGCTGGCAGGGAAAGTGGAAGGTTCGCAATCTTGGGCCATTATCCCACAAAGCAGCAGATGTTTCCTGAATCTTTATTAGTTTGAATGGGTGCTGAACCATGGAAGCTTCTGAGGCAGGCACCCAGGGAGACCTAATTTGGTGGTTGACAGAGACATTAGTGAACATGTTCCTTTAGAAAAGTGCTCTTATCTCAGACCTTGCATATGTACTATGGGTTTCTGCAATACCCATGATAAGTAGCGTTTCCTGTTTCATTGAATAGTGCAATAAATAGTCACATAAAACCCATATAATTTGGTGGCTTGTAAGTAAGTGCTCGAGGCTGTCTTCCCTCTTGTGCCTTGTTTCTTCTACTTCCAGGGCAATTTCAGTGTCAAATTGATCTATACGTGGTGTGCATTTTAGGTCCTGACCATGGTCACCTGCACAACCTCAATACCCTTCATCCTTTTGTTTTTCTTGGTTCATATCTATCCTTATTAAGTCAACTCTTGTCCCCCTTTGCAGAACCAAAGTTTATCCTCTAGAGTGGCATTTATGAGCCAAATAATCCTGCCAACAGGGCCCATTCATTTATGAGGATCCAAAGGAAAGAAGTTGTATTTGACTAACTTTGAAAGTAAAAGTGTTAATTATTCAATGGCAGTCTCTTAATGTGGCTGTTTAGGCAGATACCATATTTATCTTAAAATACCCCAGAGCCATAGAACCTGGGAAGAAGACAGGTACCTCTGGAACCATATTTATCATGTAAATAGTTCAGAAAAGGATACTGCCAGTTACATCTTTTAAATACAAAAATGCATGCATTTCACTATTTTGTAAATGCCAGAGAGATGCAGCATCCGTTAGAGTTAACAGTGCGGCACTTTTGTGTTCAGTAGCATGAATCATTAATCATGAGACAGGCCATATTCTTGTACTGCTTCTGCTTTCATTACTTGGCCTAATTAAACAGTTCTCTGAACTGGAATCTCAGATTCCTCTGTTACAGATTATCATTAATTATGGTGAAAGTGCTCAGAGATGTTGGACTCAATTATATTCTGCTCAACCTTGGCACTGTGTGATTCATTGCACAGCCTGCTTTGCAGATGTACTCTTTTCTTATCTTGCACTCCCACTTTTGTAAATTGGGCTCCGCCAGCCAACAAACTAAGAGTTATGTGCTGCGTTTTCATTAAAAACATGTTGGAGAAGCACAGACCAATTAAGGATTCTGTATTTTATATGGAGTGATGAAGTGAACACTGGATTCTGGGAGAATTAGCTTAGCAAAGAGAAAGGCTCTTTGCTAAATATATGCACCCCTTGTTGGAAATGTGTTCTTGAAGTTCTGGAACTTGGATTGGTTGTCTCTCTCATAGGTGTTTAACAGCTTAACACAATGTGCTCCAAGATGCTTTAACCTTTCTGTTTGGAGAGAGAGAGAGGATTGCAAAACCACAATGGGTTGTGGTATTGATGACAATATAATATTAGGGATGTGATATCTATCTATCTATCTATCTATCTATCTATCTATCTATCTATCTATCTATCTGTTTATTTATTTTTCCATACTGCCCTTCCAAAAGTGGCTCAGGGCGGTTTACATTAAAATAAAAACATCTAAACTCAATTATCATTTATTTAATTAATTAAAGTTAATTAATTAACAATTAATACTCAATTAATGCCATTCAAAGCAATAGCCCAGTTTTTTTCAGTCATTCTATCTTCAGGGAAAACTTTCCACATCATCCTGTCTGCTAAGTTCTGAATATCTGCCTCACAACCCCAAAGGATTCTGGGACATGTTCTGCAATGCCAATTCCATTAGCTGTTGAATGCTAGTACTAACCCAGATTGTTCGGCTTTCCCATAACTCTTGAACTGAGAACAAAGCAGAATATATATCTGCATGTTGTAGGGGAAAATAAGTAATGGTGAGCAAACTATCAAGGAAATTTGCCTGCCATTCCTGATCTTCTCATTGAAGACCCTTCAAGGGAAGAGTCCCGCAGAGCTATAGGAAATTTGCCACTGAGGTCAATAGTCACCATACCTCACAGATATTTAACAGCATGAACTTGCTTTTCATATGGCATTCAGTTTCATTCTCATGAAACTTTCCTGCAGCCAAGGACTAGTATTCCCACTCACAGTATTTGCTGTTAGTATGAATTCTGTAGTTTTCTGAAAGCTGTTTTGTAGCTAATGGTAAACCTGTCAGACTTGAACAGGCTTCCAGACAACACATTACACCCAACTGGAATGCATAAGAGGGCCTTCCCATGACTGTGGGTGCAGCCATAGAATGCAAGCAAGTTCTCGGTCCACAAGTCCTATATAGTTTAAGCACCATAATAAGCATTACATATTTAAAATTACATTACTATATAAGCACAATAAGTTTAACAGTATAATAAGCATGTACTATAATATGGTAACCCACTCCTGTATTCTACCAAGAAAACCACATGGCTCTGTGGTCGCCAGGAGTCGACACTGACTCGGCGACACAATCTTTCCTTTCCTATAATACAACTTCTGCCTTTGTTCAGGCTGGTATATCATTTTGATTTTGGATCAGTTTTGATAATTTATTTAAAAATGGAGCAACTGAAGAATATCATCCACCATATGTATGCAATAGTTAATATTATGTTTAACAGCTATTATAATCAAGGCCATTTGATATCTACACATTAGAGTACTGACAGTATGCTTTTATAATCTCTCTCTCTCTCTCTCTCTCGCTCTCTCTCTCTCACACACACACACACACACACACATCATGATTTATAAACTTTATAATTCAGATATGCATTAACTACACATTTGCAAGAGCTTCTGATTTTCCTTTTTTTATAAGCATGGGGGCAGAGGTCAACATTTCTTTGAAATGGTAAAAGGGTTATAAATATAAATATCTTAGAAAAGATATAGAAAAGACTTTAGAAAAAGACGCAAAAGACCAAGCTTTAGTAAACAATAAATGAAACTAATTTATTTGGGGTTTTAATCTAGCCCTTGGCATTTAGCTTTTGCGTGTGTACACACACTTCCCCACCCAAACACTCAAAGAACAAAAGTCACCCTTCTGGCTAACTATTCTTCAGTAATGGTGGTAAAGTGGCATAGCAGTAACAATTAAATCGATAGGGTCAAATGTAGAGATGAAATAAATATTCAGCAAAAATGTCAAGTTCTACAAATTTTAAAAATCTGCATGACATACATTTTAATAAAGGCTTTTCCAAAAAGAAAATGCAGATAGTAAATTCCATGATATGAATCTTCATGACCTGTGCATTGATTTCTGATTCATACAAGCTGTTAGGGGACTTAAATCAATGCACATGTTATTGTTGTAGTTTGTCTGTACTGAGTGCGTGCAGATGGAGTGAGTGTGTGTGTGTGTGTGTGTGTGTGTGTGAGAGAGAGAGGGGGGGGGGCTTCTGGATGTCATAGAGATGTGATTGCTGTTGGACCCAGCCACACCAAAACTGGATCTTTTAGAGCTGATCACAACATCTATGGCTGCAATATAGATGGGGAAGAGGAATCTTTTCCTCAGGTAAGAACATAACCTTGTCCCTAGCACTATACTGGTTCTCACTTAGTTAGCCTTGTTATAAATACAGTACTTTCAAGTAATCTCTGAGCAAGTTCTAACTTCTGGCCTTGCCCGTCCATTACTTTTGTCTCCTTTGTGTGGCTGATGTCCCACACACTTCTTTGATCCGTGTTGTATTTAGACATTCTTGTATATATGAGCATGGACCCACTTTATAGACTCATCTGTATCTCTTCTAACTGATGCTAGTTTCAAGGACTCATAATAACTGAGCACCAATTCCTTAGACTGCCTAAACCTATTGCTGACGGGAACAAATGAGGGCTGTCCACTCATTCTTCCTCCAGATGTATACAAATGTGTAGGGGGGAAGTGGGACTGCGACCTCACTTTGCTGCTGGCCCTATCCCTGATGTCTGTGTAGGCTCCCCTTTCGGACATCCTGCTGAATGAGCAGATGTCTGGCAGGACTGGTGGGCACAGTCCCACTTCCATTTGTATGTGCATCAAGGTGGAATGGAAAACACACAATAATAGTTCCACTTTCCAAAATATAGACTTGAACTCTTGTATGGCATGCTTAGAATGTCTCCATTTGGTTCTTCTGATAATGCACCATGTAGCCCCTCCCCCTGTGCTGATCATGAGTATAGTGTTTGTCTGCAAAGACAAATGCTGTACCAGGAAAGACGTCTTGTAATTAGGAACACTGGTATGCATTTCCAGTTTCTTCCCAAGTTCAACATTGCCTCTGTAGAGAAACATTATTAACACAGTGGAGGGACAGGGTCATCATGTGGCAAAATTTCTCCAAAGTTGAAATTCTCCCCAAATTTCAGAGTTTCCAGAGTTCCCCCAGAGTGAAACTGAAATTCTCTTGAAATTTCAGGATTCTTCTAGGGGGAGAATTTTTGAAGAATTTTCTCAGATGGTTCCTCCACATCCACATGAGTGGACATTATAAATTGAATTCCTGGATGGGGCTGCAGCTGCTAAGATATATAATTGTCAAGCATTTTTACTTGCAAAGTCAACACCTTCAATTGTTAAGCACCCAGTGTACTGTAATTGGCAACACACTCTATGTATCTGCTGTTGCCTGCCCCTAACCTTTGGAAAGTTTTTGCAACATTTGGTACTAGCTTTTTGGAAAATCTTCAGAGGAAACATCATGTATAATTCATATTACAAAGCTGAATCTAAAGGTTATAAAGGCATGAATGATGGTAGCTAGGTACCCATGCTCTAAGAAGGGGTTTCAGATACTGTTGATAGAAGTGTGTGACATGGGTACACGTGTCCAAAAGCCATGCTGTTTCTAGGATTACTCTGAGATTGCATTCTTGTATAGGGCTGGGAATGTACTGAACTTACAATAATTTGTTGGGGAAAAATACTTAGAAGAATTCATAACTTTGTGTGTGCACATGCATGTGGAGAACTTGAATGCAGAGACTTGGAGCCTTCTGCTAGCTAAGCAGATGCTCTTCCACTGTGCTATGGTCTCTGTTCCTGCAGATTTACCTTGACAATGCAGGATACTTTCTATACTAGAAAAAATGTTTCATTCATTTATTTTTGGTTGTTAAAATGTTGCCCAGCCAACACAATTTGCTCATTAGGTGGGAAGATATGTGAAATTGGCCCCACCTACCTTTTCCCAGTATTGACAAACATACACACATACCACAAGTTTGTGGGGCAGAACCATGGAAAAGTGTCTGTTCTGCAGCTTTTGTGAAGGGAGTCTAAAAAAGTGAGAGATGATGTGAGAGGTTCAGAGAACATAGGGTGCTGATTATTCATAGCTGATGCCCTAACATTTGAAGAGTTGTATGGGAGTCAGAGAGGTCATGGAATAGTTTAATGGCATCCATTATGTGCGGGTGGGAGGGAGCACTGCATCTCTCTGGGTGGCATTTGATTGGGCAAGGCCTGCCTCCTAGCTGGTCTCTGGCTTGCTTTCCTCCCTCCCCCCACCCAGCATGCTCTGACCCCACCTGTCTGCCTGGTTACTGCTGCAGCTGCGTAGGTGGGAACCTTAATCCTGGTTTCTCAAGTTTCTGGACCCCAAACAGGAAGTGAGTGGTTCGTGTGGCAGTTGACTTGATTGCAGTTGGGTGTGGTTGGTTTCAGAAGAAGCTCATTGTAATGCTGTTAAAAGCTGGCTCTCAGTTAGTCCTGAGGTAATTCTGAGCTAGATGGGCCAATTGCCTGACTCAGTGAGGTGCTTCACCCGAGCAGAGTGAAGAACCAAGAGGAGGTTTGCGGGGAGAGCAGGTTTGACCCGCTAGCCCCTGAAGACGATTGCTCACCCGTTGCTGGGCAGGCGGAGCACCTGTCACTGGGCGGCTTGACTGTGGCACTCCCGCACCTGGCCATGGCTTACCCGGCAGCTCCAGGGGTCAGGTGCAGGGAAGTGCCACTGCGCGGTGCGGCACCCCCCGGAGCCCCGGTATGCACCACGCGAGTGTGCAGTGCATTTATGGAATTCCCCTCCCCCTCCGTCCCCGAAACATTTCAAAAAGCAGTGGCTCCATTAACCTTGTTTAAGTGGGTTTCTAAATAGCTGGGCTTGCTGCCGTGGAGCCACTAGGATCGCCCTTGAGCCCGCTGGTTCTCATGAGCGAGCAAAACTGGACTGGGCTCCCTTAGCCTGGTTTTGCTTGCTTGTGAGAATAGCTTCAGTATATTTATTTATTTATTTATTTATTTTATCAAATTTGTACACTGCCCCAAACTTTCGTCTCTGGGAGGTTAACTATTGTTAACCTATTTTAAAAAACTTAAAACAATTTAACAATTTATATTATTTTTTATTATTTATTGTATATGACAGTTTCCTTCTTCCTGTCACAGGGCCTGCACTGCTGAGTAGAAGGAGGAGGCAGCACTAGAGAAAGGGCAGGCATCCAGCAGATTGCAAACTCCTCAGCTCCTTCCACTCTTCCACTGTATCCCCCAACCAGCACAGGTTAGTCATTCCCTGGTCAACCGCATGAGCTGCTCATTTGACCCAGTGAATGACAGCCTGCACAACTGAAGTTAAAGTCAGGGCTTCACACTTCTCAGCTGGGAGAGGGGCAGCAAAATCAAACTTTGCCTAATGCACTAAAATCCCTAGGGCCAGCCCTAGTTCCATTTTCCTTTGGGGACTCATAATCAGTTGGTCAAAAGTTAATATGCTTAGGTGTTTTCTCTTTTGCAGATCCTCAGTAAAGTGTTAGTCTGGCTTAGCCATAATCTTGTTTGCTGTCTTCCTTCCAAGGTAGGGCAGCAATAACCAGAGGTAACAAGTAGTTAATGATACTGTTTTAAAGTAGTGTCTGGAGTGCATACAGACGTATGCTTAAGAACAGACTTGCTGGATCAGGCCCCGTTGATAGATCTTTCCTCCATGAAGTTATCCAAACCCCTCTTAAAGCCATTTAGGTTGTTGGCTGCCACCACATTTTGTGGCAGAGAATTCCACAAGTTGATCATGCGTTGTGTGAAAAAGTACTTCCATTTGTTGGTCCTAAATTTCCTGGCAATAATTTCATGGGATGACCCTGGTTCTAGTGTTATGTGAGAGGGAGAATTTCTCTATCCACTTTCTCCACACCATGCATGATTTCATAGACCTCTATCATGTCTCCCTGCAGTCGTCTTTTTTCTAAACTAATTAAGCCACAGGTGTTGTAGCCTTGCCTCATAAGGAAGGTGCTCTAGGCCCCTGATCATCTTGGTTGCCCTCTTCTGTGCTTAGAATAAACCACTTCCTCCATGCAATTAAGGAATATTGTACTTCAATGTGAGGAAGAGATGTGTGTGCTCATGGTGCACTCATTTCTTATCTGTGTGTTCTTATCTCTGTGTTAGGCAAAGTGTCATCCAAACCAGCCACAATATTTTTATTATTTATTTAACGTATTTGTATACCACCCAAAACACAAGTCTCTTTAATATGACTAATTAAATAGCCTCCAGGGTAGGGAGATGCATATGATGCTAAAAAAGAGCTAACATAAAGAAGATTTCCACCTCAGGCTGCCAAAGGACAATAAAACCAAGCTCAATCTGCTCATGATTTGGGGCAATGTTTCCTCTAGCAGGGATTCCTAGATATTGTTGACTACAACTCCCAGAATCTCCAAGCAAAAGCCATTGCAGCTGGGGATTCTGGGAATTGTAGTCAACAACATCTGGGAATCCCTGTTTGAGGGAATACTGGTTAGGAATGTGAATGGAACCAATTTTTGTGGTGCGGTCCAAATTTGAATCGAATTCAGACTGGACCATAGTCTGCAAACTCGTTCAGTCAGACGAACCAGCCAGACCAACCAACCCAATTCAACCGAACCCACTTGAACCGGTTCGCCAGTTTGAACGGCTGTAAAGGGGAATACAGTGAGGATTCTTCTTTTATTCTGAAGTAAAAATGGTTTTTGTAAAGGGTGGGGGGCGGTGAGTGAGAGGCACTTTTAAAAGTCAAAAGGAAGGTGCTTACTGGCAGACCTGTGGTGCTCCCTACCACCATCCTTGCAGCAGCAGCAATATCTAGCCTCTGTGCATATGCTGAGGCCATTTGTGTGGTCAACATGTTGCTGACTATGCCGCAAATGGCCTCCACACATGCCTGGAGGCCAGATACCTCCACAAACTGGGCTAATTGGGTTTGATCCTGTTCAACTGTGGACCAGGCCCCTTTAGCAAGGGCCGGTCTGGTCTGTGATCCAACCGGTCGAACTGGCCTGGTTCATGATGGACTGCGGACCAGTTTGGCACACGCCTAACATGAGTGTTGGTGCCTTTCCTTGAACTAGAAACTTGAAATGAACAGCAGAGCAAATCTGGCAATGTAACTGGATTTTTGAAAGAATATTCCAGTGGACATAATTGCCAGAAAAACACACAGATTAATTTGGATATTTTGGGAGATTGTGAATGTTAGAGTTTTGTGTGGAAGCAGAGGTTGTTAGTGATATGTGCTTGTCCTGTGCATGACTTAGATATGGGACAG
The DNA here is from genome assembly GCF_027244095.1 of Hemicordylus capensis. NCBI lineage: Eukaryota > Metazoa > Chordata > Lepidosauria > Squamata > Cordylidae > Hemicordylus > Hemicordylus capensis. The sequence continues at coordinate 184,769,719 of NC_069657.1, read as the reverse complement.
ATCTTCTACAGTACATTTGTACAGCTGCAGTATGGTACTTGAGATGGAATTCTCTCTTGCCCACCTCCCAAACCCGCTTTTTAAATTGATGGTGTGCTTGCATCTTTCACAAATATAGTTTTGAATTGTTTACTTGTGATTTGTCTGTATAATCCCCAGGACACTATCAGACATTGCGGTCTGTGATGCCCTAACTGTGTCTTCTGTCTCTGCACCTTCCTTGTTGACCCATTTCTGCAGCACATACTACACTCCCATTAGCACATGGGAATGTTGCCACTTCACTGATGCATATCACTCTATACAAAAGTGCAATGAAGTCCTTTGTGTGGATTGAATATTAATGCATTTAACGTAGCCAACCTTATTTCCAATGCAAAGCATCTGATTCTTGCTTAATAGTGCCCCGATATTCATATGTTGTTTTAGCAATATTCTAAAATGAGCATTTATATATGTATATGCCATTGCAAAATCCCTGCATCTTTTGTGTGTGTGTGTGCTTGTGTGTCAGAAACAGTGCCGAATTAGTGCAATACTCCCCAAAGTTTGAAATGTAAGCCTCTTGGCTTAACACTTTGCCAGCTTTCATATCCTGAAGTAGTTGCAGATTTTAATATATATGAAAATCAGTAGTCTTGTATCTCTGCATATGTGCCTTTTGTAATATAATTTTGACAGATGGCAAGCTGGATAAATCTAGCTCGTCACTATAGAAAAGCTTGGCTTGGCTTGCACTCCACTCAAACTTGTTTTAAAAGGGCCTTTACCTTTTCTTTCTTTTTTAAAAGAAAGATTTTTTTTTTTATTTCCCCCTCAATATATTTTACTCTCTGATGGATTTTATACCTGGGGTGTGCTTTAAACAAAAGAGAGAGAGGCTTCTGCCTGTGCATAATACCACTGACTCTACTATTCTACATCTCCCCTTATTAAAAATAAATACGTTACCCTAGCCCTGTTTGCTCCATCTAAAATTCTGAGAACAATATCTTAGTATATGAGGAGGGGGGAGATGATGACAGGAAGCAGTTCCCTCTCCTTCCAGCTCCAGATAGACTGCTCATTGAAAATGTAATACACTGCTGCCATGTCACAGGTCAGCTGGCAAATGGCAATCTGAATTTTAAAAGGAATATGAATAAAATTCTGTTTTATTTTGAAAATGAACTTTGTGCCCTCCATCATGAATCCAATATATGTCTTAATCTTCTATGCTCTTGAAGCCTGCGGCTCCTGGCTGAGTCCTTTGACTCCTGAACCTAATAAGGAAATAGGTTGTTTTCTCATCCTAGTCTCATTTTTAGAAGGGCTGAAACAAACAGTCCCTATTTCAAATATAATTGACAAAGCATAAAAACATGTGTGTTATATAATTTTTGGGTTCACAATGGAGCTCAGGGCTGGGATATTTTATTTTAAAATTTGATTAAGATGTTATACCTCTGGAAATAATGCTGTCAGGATTCAGAATCCAAATTTACAAACTGTTCAGCTTCATGTTTACCTTGGAATTGTACATGCCAAGCTGATAAGGAGATGAAACAGATAATAGTACATTCCAATTGGGACCAGTTTCATTTAACCCGAATATTATTCATAGCATGGTATTGACAGCTTTGTCTTTGTGCAGATGGAATAAACTGTGTAGTATGTTCAGTATATTATATATTGTTTTTAATTATAAATATCCTATTCTCTATTTTTTTAAGCTTGTTTTAACTCAGTTTTCTGGTCTACCAAGCAGTAGATACTAAGTACTAAGTAGCAGTTTTAGGTTTTGGGTTGGATAGCCTATTGCAGTTTGGACAGGTGCTTATCTTCCAAATTCAGTAACTATTTGCCATTTATAGTATAATATTTTCATTATTATATTATAGATGACTATGAGTGAAGCCTGTATTTGTATAGTTACAGCTCTTAAGCTGAGAAAAATATTATTAGTTATGCATTTGATAGAAGGATGTACATTGATTTTGGACAAAATTACTATTTACTATGGGCACCATCCAAAGATAGTTAAGCACTTTAAAGTCCTATTGATTCCCTGCTCTGCTTGTGTGCTTCCCAGAGGCATCTGGTTGGCCATTGCTAAAAACAGAATGCTGGGTTAGAAGGACCTTTCATAAGAACATAAGAACAGCTCTGCTGGTTCAGGCCCAAGGCCCATCTAGTCCAGCATCCTGTTTCACACAGTGGCCCACCAGATGCCTCTAGGAAGCCCAAGAGCTGAGGGCACCTCTGTCATGTCACCCCATAGTTATCTTTTTTTCTAAACTAAAATGCCCCAGGTGTTTTAACCTTACCTCAACAGGAAGGTGCTCTAGGCCCTGATCATCTTGGTTACCTTCTCTGCACCTTCTTCAGTTCTATAATGTCCTTTTTGAGGTATGGTGACCAGAACTGTACCCAGTACTCCAAATGTGGCCACATCATAGATTTGTATAAGGGCATTATGACATCAGTCATTTTATTTTCAGTCCCCTTCCTAATGATTCCAAGCATGGAATTGACCTTTTTCACAGCTGCTGCACATTGTGTCGACACTTTCAACAAGCTGTCCACCACAACCCCAATATATTTCTCCTGATCAGTCACTGACAGCTCAGACACCATCAGTGTATATGTGAAGTTGGTTTTGTTTTGTTTTTTGCTCCAATATACATCACTTTACACTTGCTCACATTGAAACATATCTGCCATTTTGTTGCCCAATCCCCCATTTTGGAGAAATCCTTTTGGAGCTCCTCACAATCTGTTTTGGATTTCACTGCCCTAAAATGTTTGGTATCATCTGCAAATTCCATCACCTCGTAGCTTACCTCAACTTGTAGATCATTAAAAATAAATTTAAAAGCACCAATCACAGTACAGATCCCCAGAGGACCCCACTTCTCACTTACTTCCATTTAGAGAATAGTGCATTTATTCCTATGTTCTGTTTCCTGTTCTTCAGCCAGTTACCAATCCAGACATGAACCTGTCCCCTTATCCCATGACTGCTAAGTTTTCAGAAGGGTTCATCAAGTTCCTTTGATGAGGAACTTTGTTGAAAGCTTTCTGAAAGTCCAGGTATACTACGTCAACTGGATCACCTTTATCTACATGCCTGTTGACACTCAAATAACTCCAAAAGGTAGTAAGGCAAGATATATCTTTGCAGAAGCCATGCTGGGTCTGCTCGCCAGAAGGGCCTTCAGCACCTCTTCAGCAGGGCCTGCTCGTCTATATGCTTAACAATTTAATCTTTGATAATGATTTCCATTAATTTGCCCGGCATAGATGCTAAGTTAACTGGCCTGTAATTTCCCGGATCCTCCCTGAATCCCTTTTTGAAAAGTGGTGTTATATTGGCTACTTTCCATTTCTCTGGTACAGAGCCTGATTGTAGTAATAAGTTATTTTTTTCCCCAACAAGGTCGGCAATTTCACATTTGCGTTCTTTGAGGACTCTCCGGTAGATGCCATTTGGACCTGTCAATTTGTAATTTTTACAGACAGTTTAGAACATCATCTCTTTTCACCTCAATCTGACTAAGTTCTTCAGCCTTTGTCCCCAAGAAGCTTGGTTCAGGCACAAGTATATGCTCAGTATCCTCTGACGTGAAGTCAGATGCAAATAACTCATTTAGCTTCACTGCAATCTCCATATATTTCTTAATAATAGAGATGCACAAACAGGTTCAACATTGAATGTGTTCGACGTCAAATAGTTTTGTTACAACCATTTGGGGTTGAACCAAACCATCCTGTTTGGTTTGACCTTGGACTGAACACACACACCCCCGACTGTTCGGGTTTTTCCCCCCCGCATTTTTCCAAAAATAATTTTTTTTTTTTACTTACCCCTCTGGGGGAGTGTTGGAGGTGGCGGGGGGGGTGTCCACAGAAGTTCCACCTCCCCCTGCCAGCCTCCCTTGATGCCCATATCAGCTGTCGGACCAGCTCTTTGGCCCATTCGGGCCTTCCCCCTCTGGCGTGGTGGCCGTTTTGGAGGCTGCCATGCCTGCGCAATTGGCCTCTGCATGTCCTGGGTCATGCAGAAGCCAGTTGTGCAGGTGCTGTGGCCTCCAAAATGGCCACTGCACTGGAGGGGAAGGCCCAAATGGGCCAAAGAGCCCGCAGGCTGTTATGGGCATCAAGGGAGGCCAACGGGTGGAGGGGGAACCTCCACGGAGCCCCCCCCCCGCTGCCTCCAACAACTCCCCCAGATTAAACCACCCACCCCCCGACCGAACTCGGGGGGGCAGGTTGAGTGGGTTCCGGACCGAACTGGCCCGGTCCGATTTGGGTCCAGTCCAGACATGAACCGAATTGGACCAGCCAGTTCCATGCACATCGCTACTTAATAATCCGTTTCACTCCATCATCATCTAACAGACCAACTTCCTCCCTGTCAGGTTTCTGGCTTATGATGTATTTAAAGAAGTTGTTATTCCCCCTTAATGCTTTTAGCTAAATGTTCCTCAAACTCTCTTTTTGCCTCCTTTATTGTCTCTGCATGTCTTTTGCCAGAGTTTGTATTCCTTTCTGTTCTCTTCACTTGGGCAGACTTTCCAATTTCTGAAGGAATTTTTCTCCTTTATAGCTTCCTTGACTTTACTTGTTAGCCATGCTGGCATCCTTCTGGACTTGGTGGTACCTCTCATCCTTTTTGTTATACGTTCTAATTAGGCTTCTGTTATTGTGGTTTTAAGTAAACTCCATACATTCTGGAGTGAAGTAACTCTCTTGATTTTCTCTTTCAGTTTTTGTTTTCTTTTTGCCAAACTCCTTATTTTAGAGAAGTTTTCTTTTCTGAAGTTCAAAGTGTCTGAGTTAAACTTCCTCGGCAATTCTCTCCTCACATATATGCTGAATTTTATCTCCCTTATGGTCACTGTTCCCTAAAGGTTCCACGACATTGACATCTTGCACCAGGTCCTGGGTACCACTCAGTACTAATTCCAAGGTCACCTACTCTATGGTTGGTTCCATGACCAACTGTTCTAGGGCACAGTCATTCAGCATATCTAGAAATTTGGTCTCTTTGTCATCACTTGAATGTGAATGTACCCATTCTATGTGTGGATAATTGATGTCACCCTTTACTACAGCTCTGTCTGTCTCTGATGCCTCCCTGTCTTCCTTCTTCTACTTCCAGTCAGAATTTTGTTCAGGAGAGTGATAGCACGTTCCTAGTAGCCCAGTTCCTTTCAGGCCTTTATTGTCACCCACAGAATTTATGTGGACGACTCCAGTCTTTCTAGGTTTTTTTAGCTTGTGAGATTCTATCCCTTCTTTAACATACAGTGCTACTCCACCTCCATTTTACCCTTCATCTGATCCAGCAAGACAGATCTCATGTTCTTATGATTTCAGTAGGTGAGATTTAAGCATGTACTTAAAACATTCTCATTGAAATCAATGGGACTAAAGTGCTTAACTTTGGCTGTAACATAGAATCATAGAATTTTAGGCAACCAAGTAAGTTTCATGGCTGAGCAGATGTCTGAAACAGGGTTTCCCATATCTAACACTGCAGCCATGAATACTGTAGCCCATATAACACCCTGGCTTAAATTAGTTATGAAGTGAGACCATACTTGCCCATTACTACTCCACTACCCTGAAAATGCATCTGCTGCTGCCAGATTTGAATATGCATGTTAGTCATGTGTTGCAAGTGTACATTCAACTTGATCACATAGCAGTTCTGGAAACAGCAATGGTGCCATATGCAGTATCGGGGGGAGAAGGAAGAGCAGCTCTGAGGCTCTGGATTTGCCTCTGGTTTGGTGGTAAATCAGAGTCCCAAATAAGCCCAATGGGAAAAGGTTGAGCAAGTCTTAGTGAAATCATGCATGCAGCTTAAAGTTAATCCTAAAGTGAGTCCCCTAAGAAACTGCAGTAATTGTATGTTGTTCTAAATTAATCTATTTGTTTGCAAACACTTTTTGTATGTCTGCAATATGGAATTAAAAATATGTCCCTTTCCTCCTGTGGGAAAAGGTACATGCCCTGTTCACTCAATCAAAACAGAAGAGTCAAGTGTAAAGAGAAGGTTGGGATCACACACCCTAACTCTGGCCCTGCCTTCCATGCATTAGAAGCTTTTCTGCACCTAGCCTACATGCAGTTTGGAACCTGGTAAATGCAGTGTCCTTCCCCAATCATATGGAGAGCACCTACACTTGTAAGCTCTGTCCAGGAGAACAAATGAAATCTCAACCCCTCTCCTGTCATGATTTCAATATTTGAAAATTTTCAACTGTGGGATGAGGCAGATATACAGGTAATGAGACAGGGTGGAGAGACTCTTTGACCCCAAAGCCAGACAATCACACTGGTTGAACCCCACATATCAGGGATCTAGGGGACCCAGAGTCAGTTCTCCTACCTTGAGCTGAGGATCCTAAGGACTTTGCAATTCAAATAGAGGTTCTCTGACATCACCAGAGCAAGTGGACAACACCCCCTTTAAACTAGAGCATTCCTCAGGGATGGAATGGGGTCAGTCCATTAGCCAAGTTACATAACAGTGAGCTCCAAGCTGAACAGTGAGCTCCAAGCTGAAGTGAGCTCTAAGCTGAAACAACAGTGAGCTAACAGTGAGCTCCAAGTAGTGGAGTGAGCTCTAGGGATGTGCAAAACTTTTCGGATACAAAATGTTTTGTACCCAAAATAGGTGTTTTGTAGACAAAACCCCCTACCAATTTTCCAGATTGAAAAATTTTGTATACAAAACAAGACATCTCTGTTTCGGCTATAAAACGTTTTGTTGTTTCGGACCTCCATTTTGTGACGATCTCTGAGTCAGTCTCCATTTTGTGTTTGACAGCTCTTTGAATTTATTGCCTTTCCAGCCTTCCGATCGGTGACCTAAAGCATGGGCTGACCCTGCTGACGATTACCTCCTTGTTCCTCATTGGCTCTTTTGCTTCTTGCCACTCTTTACTGACCCCACATTGGCCAGAGGAAGGGTTAAAGAAGGGGCAAGGGTGGGGGGAGTTCAAGGAGGGGTTTTCAATTCATTCTGCAAGTTACTAGTCACCATTCTGCCTTTCTGCCTCATTGAAGAGAGAGAGAGAGAGAACTAGTTTGCAGCACTGCATGCCTCAAGTTGCCATAATGCCATGCCATTGTCTATTTCTGCCTTGTTGCCAGCCTGAGCCCAGCCTGCCAGCCTGCTATGGCTACTGCATGCCAGCCTGGGAATGGATTCAGGTGCAGAAGAGTGGGTTGGGTGGTAGTGCCCAAATGGGTGCCTGCCAGGCTGCCACAACCCAGATTCCAAAGGAATTAGGCAAAGGGCTGATTATTTGTGATTTGTTGAAGTTTACGTGTCTTTAAGGTTCTTCCCTTTAGGGAATGATGGAGGTTTCAGCAGCCTCATAACTTCACTTGGGGGGCACCAGGGTGGCCCAGAGTAAGTGGTGGTGTAGTGCACATAGGGTGCCAACCACCGCCATGGGTTGCTAACCCACAAGGTGCTGGGTTCTGTTGTTTTGGAGGTGTTTTGAGTGTAGATTCTCTGGTAGCATATGAGATTTTCAGTGACAAACTATGAATCCACTCTTAACTTAGCTCCACACATTGATGACTGTCCCATTTTGATCAACTTAATGGGACTGTGGGCTATGACCACTGAAACAAGCAGATATGACAATTTTCAGAGAAGCTGGCTTGACAAACAAAAATTTCAGATCTCTATCTACAACTATTACATACATTGTGAACTTGTATACATCATTGGTTATTTAGACTTTGCTAGTTTTTATTGTTATTGGATGTGGCCTTGGCTCAGTTTTTGAAAAAGGAAACAGAAACATTCTAAATAGTTACATAAATAAGTTGAGGTTTCTGAATCAGGGTCAGTTATGACTTTTGATGGGACAGTAATATTTGGGAGCAAAACTCTGTTTGAAAAAGGAAAAGACAGAAAGAAATATCCATTGGGATGAGCCAGGGATGTTGGGCATAATATCTACGAAGTCAGCAGAGAATGAAATTCAAAGACCTTTCGAGCTAGAACATTCTTACTATTGGTCTGACTCTTCCTCCTTCCCTGCCGCTCTTTCCAGTGCCATTCCCCGGGGAGCCATGTTACCATTGGCATAATTGCCCTACAGCTGCTCTGTATTTGTCACAGAGGGTACAGACTGGGAGCTAAAGCTGTTGTGTTTTTCAGAGTCCTCTGTGTTTCTAATTAGCTGGCCCAGAAGGAGTGATCCTAGTCCAAGACAACAGCTAAGGTTTTTGTGGGGTTTTGTTTTTGTTCTTGCTCTTCAGAGTTCACAAACTACTTTCCATAAATGTTAAGCAAATATGATATAGGAGTAGTTAGTGCGGGGCGGGGGGAATGAAGTTATACTTTGCAAGTATATCTATGGGCAGAACAATGCAATACACAGGTGCTGCCACTGAAAGCAATTTTCCTAGGAACCATGGTTGCCCCCTTAACAAAAAACACAGCTTGGTTCTCCCTATGCTTCAACTGTTTTTATTTATAAGGGACAGTCTCTCTTTTCTGGTCCCTGTCATGGGTTATCATGGGATACCTTGTTGTAATGCTGAATGTGCATTGAGCTATCATTCTTCAAGATTCAGCTCCCTCCCATGCCTTAGAAGTTGAATCTCAGGGTGCAGAAGAGAGTCATCATCTCTAGTGTCAATGCATGCAAATGAATGCATTGTACCATGCAGCACATATCCTGCCATTTCATGTGTTGCAGCTTCTGAGGTATAGTTTGAAATATTCAAACGTTGAACCCACTGGACAGAGGCGTATCTAGGGGAAATAGCACCTAGGGCAAGCACTGAAATTGCATCCCCTGTCCAAACATCTGACACCCATCTTTCAGATAACTTTACCATAAAATCAGCTGAAAAATACAAGTCAAGCTCGTTAATCTTTTAATATTTCAAAAACTATTTAGCAGCGGACGTAGCCAGACCAAAAAATGCTGGAAAACTACAAATTTCAGTATGCTGGGGCTCATGAAATACCCAAATACTATGTGGAAGTGTACTTGGAAAACTAAACAGAAGTGCCTGTCTAATTCTCTACTATGCATTGTAGCATCACTATTATATAAGTTTTAAAAATAAATGGAGAATTAGGCTTTTCCCAGATACTCTGGAAATAATTAAAGGATATGCAGAGTAAACTGTGTCACTGCTTGGAATACATTCTAGTATTTCAGTAAGACAGTTAAAATGAGAGAAAGAGAGCAAGAAACTCCCAGTAGCCTTAATACTAAGGATTTCACACTGATTCAAAGACAAACTCACCATTAATAGCCATATTATTAAGACATCACATTTAACTCACTTATCACAAGAAGCAAAGTAAGAGCAAATGAATACAATCCTAGCTCATAAGCTTCAGCTCAGTATTCACAAGCCCTGATTCTCTGTACATAGTGCCAAACTGATTATGTGTGCAGTGACTTATATTATATTTTAAAAATTTAATTTATTTTTACCTGTAGCCCCTTCCGGGGGCTTCCTAAAGGCTGGGGTGGGGTCTGCAAAGGTTTCCCCTCCCCCCACCAAGCTCTTAATTCATCACCGCAGCCTGTCCCAGGCTGATTTTCGGGCCTGTTTGGGCCTGCAAAGATCAGTGTTGTGGCCGTTTTGGAGTCCTCCACACATGCTCAAATGGCCTCTGTGAGACCTGGCAAGGCCTAGGGCCTCATGGGGTCCATTTGAGCATGTGAGGTGGCCATTTTTGAAAATATATATATTTTTAAAAATGGCTGCCAAAAACAAATGGCCACCACACATGCTCAAATGGCCTCTGCGAGGCCTGGCATGGCCTAAGGTCTCGCAGCGGCCATTTAAGCATGTATGGCAGCCATTTTGTTTTCAGTGGCCATTTAAAAAAAAATTCATTTAAAAAAATGGCGGCCCCCATCAAGTGGTGCCCAGGGCACATGTGCTGCCTGCCTCAGACTAGATACGCTCCTGACACTGGAAGACGGTTAGGTTTTCCTAGTACATCTTTAAGTCAATGAACTGCCTTGCAGTAGGTTCAGCGTTGTTTATAATTTGGTAATAGTTAAGTAATGTCCCTAGTTATGTAAGGCCCCTGCTAAGTGAGCAAAGAGGTGCCTTTTAAAAGTGGTGATTCTCTTTATTTAGCAGGGGGAGAGAAATTGGCCCTATCCATCCCCAGCACAGCATCCCTTCAAGGCAGTTGCTGGTGTCTATCTTACGTTTATTTTTCAGATTGTCAGCCCTTTGCGGTCAGGGAGCCATTTTATTCATTTATTTATATCTATGTAAACCACTTTGGGAGCTTTTTTGTTCTTGAAAAGTGGTATATAAATATTTGTCGCCACAATAACCCTTAGTAACTTTGTTTAGTAAACTTAAGCCTCAGTTTCCGCTCTGTTACACTGAACTCCACTACTCCATTTTCTGTATGCCATATGCAATCTTGACTCTGCAATCACTGGCTGACATCCATTGGGTGCATAGAGGGGCATGCTTTGACACTAGAGAGGATACATCTGCTCTGCAGTGCTAACAGAAAAATAACATTCTCCAGCGTCTAGCAATAGTAATAGCAATAGCAATAGCAATAACATTTATATACCGCTCTATAGCCGGAGCTCTCTAAGCGTTATACAATGATTTAGCATATTGCCCCCAACATTCTGGGTACTCATTTTACCGACCTCAGAAGGATGGAAGGCTGAGTCAACCTTGAGCCCCTGGTCAGGATCGAACTTGTAACCTTCTGGTTACAGGGCAGCAGTTTTACCACTGTGCCACCAGGGGCTCTTTCTAGAAAGAGTCTAGAAAGATATACAAACTGACCAATTACAGAACTGATGACTGACACAAACATTCTAAACTCTACCCAAAGCCTATACACTTGCCATCAGTGGCAAGAATAAAGACAATGAGGTGATTCTCACGATCGTCCAAGAGCGGGCTAAGGGAGCCTAGCCCGCTTTGGGGTGCTCCTGGCAGATAGCCCTCAAAAATACACCCCCCCTAAGACAAGGTTAATGGAGCAAGCACTCCGTTAACCGCATCTTTTTGCTCGTGTGTTGCCGCGGCGTGCGGCGACACACGAGTAGACCTCCCGGGCTCGGGGGTCTCTCCAGGTTGCCCCACACACTTGCGTGGGGGGCATCCTGGAACTTCTGGGGGCCGTGCAGCCCCCGATCCCCACAGCCCCTGCCGGCTCCGTGACGCAGCTGGCAGTCGTGTGGGCAGCTGATCCGGCCACCCACGTCTGCAGGAAGAGCGGGCTAAGAGTGGGTGATATGGTTGGGGCCATAGCTCAATGGTAGAGCATCTGCTTGCCATGCAGAAAATCTCTGGTTCAATCCCTGGCACTTCCAGTTAGGGCTGGGAGAGACTCTGGCCTGAAACCTTGGAGAGCTACTGCCAGTCAGTGGAGACCATACTGAGCTAGATGGATAAATGGTCTGAGTCAGTGTAAGGCACCTTCCTATGTTCCTATGGTTATCCCTAACAGTGTGCTCTCGTGCACAGGCATGTATATATTTATGGATATGTGTGTGTGTTTCCCCCCTTATGTCTTAGAATATACGTATATCAGTAGATGAACCCTAAGAAAAGAGTTGCACCATATGTTGTCCCCAGACCTAAAGAAGACACAACAGAATGGCCTGGGACATACATAACATGGAGCCAGGTCCAATGGACCTGTGGTTCTTTGTCCACCCTCCCCCCACTCCACTTTCCCCTCTGTATTCGGACGTACTGGAGAGCAGTCTCTCTTTAGTCAGCAAGACTGCAGAGAGGTGGGAGAACCTCCTTCCTTCTTCACAGGAGGACAGCCTGCACAGCCAATTGGGCTGGAGTGAGGGAGGAGCTTCCTCCTTCAGTTCTGGCTCTGTGGGGCCAAAACGATGGTGCCAGCATTCATACATGATGCTGGCACTGTAGAAATGGAGTTTGTGGCGGCAAAACTCCACTCTGACTGAAGCTTTAGAGTAGAGTTTGGCAAGGGAAACTGCAGGTTACTTTCCTCCTCAAAATCTTTCCCCGGATTGTTCGTTCAGGTTTGGAAACCGGGGGTGAAAGGACCTCCATTTCCCCGCTACATATGAACCAGGCCAACGTGTATGGATAAAGTAAGGCCACACTTTATTAACTATTTACATAAAGCGACAGAGCAAAATTAACTTAATTTAAATGTTAAGGAGGTGAATGCCTGGCCCTCCTATAGCAGAAGTGCACATTATCTATCTATCTATCTATCTATCTATCTATCTATCTATCTATCTATCTATCTATCTATCAGTTTTCCTTTCAATTATTGCTTTCCTGCGCTTGATCCTGTTAGACTAGTTCAGGTTTGGCACAGCTTCCTGTAGCCTTTTTTATTAGTCCTTTCTGAGATTTTTCACAGCTCTCTGAGCTGGGTGCCTAGGCTTGGATAAAAAAGAAATACATTTGCTTTTGTATAATTTGCATACCTGCTTGCAGAAAGCTTCTCCATTGTTAAAAATGTAATGTTTGGCTCAGCTCTAATATAAATACTATTTGGAGAAAGTGCAGGCTCAGGAAGAACCGTGTGTGTGTGTGTGTGTGTGTGTGTGTAATTTCCGCATCTTCCTTTTGCAAAAGATTCTGCTCCCCCTCCCCAACTCCCTATCCTTGTGACTGTAAAAGCAATGAGTATAGGGCAGGGCAGTAGCTGTAGAAGAAAACTTTGACAGAGACAGCCGGTTGCTCAGCCACACTGTTCCACAAGAAGACCGAGGGAGTTGCTAGCAAAATGATGCTTTTTACAATGTGAAGGGGATAGAGGAACAAGCAATAGCTTGTGTGTTTGGGAGGGCAATTTTTATTTGTCTTGCTGCTTCTGCTGAAGGAAACAATTAACATTTTGCTTTTTATGATATTGGTTAGCTGAGTAAAACAGCATGGGCAGAGAGGAAAAGTTTGAAGGGTATTCTCTAGTTGGGGAATTGTGCATTGAAACTCTGCTGCATTATACCTGGAGGATGTTGATATATTAGGAAAAGGCCCATAAAAATACTTTTTTTGAGGTCCTGCTGGCAATTTCATTGTGTTTTTGTTTTCTTCTTTAAAAAAATCCATGCCACCTATGGAGGGGCAAAACTGGAGCTTTTTGTTTAGTTTAATGAACTTCATGAACTGCACTGTCTCAGTCATATACTTATATCAACTTTACCCTAGTTTACATAATATATTTTATGGGATGCAGTCATACTCCATTGATGTGAATGGGGAAACCCATACACCAACAGAAATAAGGCCATTGATGGCCAGTTGTAGGGTACGTTTCAAGTGGAACCCCTTGACTTTCAGGTATGATATAGAGATGGAAGCAGAGAGAACTTTTTTCTGAATACACGTCTGGTATTTCATATTTCTTAAATGGCCATGCCTTCAATTTACAATGATGAAAATAAACAGATTGTAGGGGAAAGGAATTCATGAACAATTTTCTTTGATTTCTGTTTTCATTCTTCTTCTTTTTGGTGTAATTTCAGAAGTTTGCTGTGATTTAGATGGTTTTTTTTTTAATGATTACCTTTTAAATGCTAGAGGTATAGGGTGGACAAGGGGGATTTGAACCATATATGATAGAGCTGTCTTTGCATAAAAACATTTCCGAAGACTATAATTTGCTTTATAAAAGACATTATGGAATGCCAGTTCACACTAAACCCACAAGTTATTTTGTTGGGTGATTTAGTAGACAATATTGATGATTCAAATAAAATATTGATTGGCAACCTTTTATATAACAGCAAGATTTCTGGTAGTTTCCAAATGAAAATCAGCAAGTATTCTTTTGATTTCAAAACGGCTAAATAAAATATGGCTCGAGGTTAAACTAGAAAGGGCAACTTCATCAACTGGGTAAAGGATAATAACTTTTATTCAGTATAGTTTTCTCTTATGCAGTATTATCAGCTGCAGTGGTGCAGTGGAGAAGCAGCTTGCCTAGAGTGCAGTTAGTTCAAATCCCTGCCGGTGTGCTTCCCAGACTGTGCCTAGTAAATATATTTGTAGCCACCTATATTGGGCAGCAGCAATATAGGGAGGTGCTGAAAGGCATCACCTCATGCTTCATGGGAAGAGGCATTGGTAAATCACTCCTGTATCCTACCAAGAAAATAACACAGAATGTGATTGCTAGGAGTTAACTCGACGGCACAATCTTTCCATTATTGTTATTGTTATTGTTTACACAGTCAGACAGGTGTTATTGACTGGTTTGTTTTATCCAGACATCGAGTCCTTCCCAAGGACCTGGGATGACTGAATTTTATTGTCAATGTTGTTGCTGTTATTATTATAGATATCGTCGCAGAATATAGGCTGTTCCCAGTAAAGCTGCTTTTTGTAATTGGCTGATGGTGATTTCTGTGGCCCCTGTGGTGTTGAGGTGCTCTTCAAGGTCTTTTGGAACTGCACCCAGGGCGCCAATTGCCACTGGGATTATTTTGGTCTTCTTCTGCCACAGCCTTTCAATTTCAATTTGTAGATCTTTGTATTTTGTGATTTTTTCTATTTCTTTTTCTTCTATTCTGCAATCTCCTGGTATTGTTATGTCAATTATTTTAACTTGTTTTTCTTTCTTCTCGACTACAGTTATATCTGGTGTATTGTGTGGCAGATGTTTGTCTGTAGTCGGAAGTCCCATAATATTTTTACATCTTCATTTTCTTCAACTTTTTCAATTTTATGGTCCCACCAATTTTTGGCTACAGGTAGCTTGTATTTTTTGCAGATGTTCCAGTGTATCATCCCTGCTACCTTGTCATGCCTTTGTTTGTAGTCAGTCTGTGTAATATTTTTACAACAGCTGATTAGGTGGTCCACGGTTTCATCTGCTTCTTTACAAAGGCGGCACTTGCCGTTTGTGGTTGATTTTTCTACTTTGGCTCTTATCCCATTTGTTCTTAGTGCCTGTTCTTGTGCAGCCAGTATTAAACCCTCTGTTTCTTTCGTCAAGCTTACATTCTTACGCCATTGCCAGGTCTTGGTGATGTCTGATTTTCCACTTATATTGTGCAAATATTGACCATGCAGGGGCTTATTTTTTCCATTTTTCTGCTCGGTTCTTGACTTGTTCTTTCTTGTAGGCCTGCTTTGTTTCATTGGTGTTGAATAGTTTCTCGTTATTGACCATTTGAAGTGCATCTTCTTCACTGTCCTTGATATATTCTTCAAGGCCTCTTTTCTCCTCCTCTACTGTTTGATGGAATTGCAGCATTCCTCTTCCACCTGAGCTGCGAGGGAGGTATAGCCTATCGACATCACTGCGGGGGTGCAGAGCATGATTGATGGTCATGATTTTCCTGGTCTTACGATCCAGCATCTCTAGCTCTGCCTGGGTCCAGTCTATTATTCCTGCAGTGTATCTGATAACAGGTATAGCCCAGGTGTTTATGGCTTGTATGGTGTTCCCGCCATTGAGTTTGGACTTGAGGATTTTTCTAACTCTCCTGATGTATTCACTTCCAATTTTTCTTTTAACTTCAGTGTGTGCAATGTTATCAGCCTGGAGAATGCCCAAGTATTTGTAATGTTCTTTCTCTTCCAGGTTCTTGATGTTGCTTCCATTGGGCAGTTCTATTCCTTCTGTTTTTGTTATTTTTCCTCTGTTCATTATTAATGCAGCAACTAGTCCAAACTCCATTGCTATATCTGCTGTGACGCCTTTAGTGGGTTCTTTGTGAATAAAATCTCCTGTATTCGGGCCGACTTGGACTCCACTATTTCTGCAGGGTCTGTGAGGGAGGTATCCAGCAATCCCTCTTGCAGTGTTAGGTTGGATCAGTTTCAATCTGTGACTCTTGATGACGTGGAGAAGCTGCTTGGAGCGGTACGGCCTACCACTTGTTCTCTGGATCCTTGCCCAACCTGGCTGCTTCGATCTAGCAGATAGATTGTTGGAGATGGCCTAGTTAATATCATAAATGCATCTCTGGGGGAGGGTAGGGTGCCTCCTTGTTTGAAGGAGGCAATAGTTAGACCTCTTCTTAAGAAGCCTACCCTGGACCCCTCAGCGATGGATAGTTATAGGCCAATCTCCAATCTCCCCTGGCTGGGCAAGGTAATTGAGAGGGTGGTGGCTAACCAGCTCCAGGCGGTTTTGGAGGAAACTGATTATCTAGACCCATTTCAAACTGGCTTTAGAACGGGCTATGGGGTTGAGACAGCCTTGGTCGGCCTGATGGATGACCTTTACCGGGGAATTGACAGAGGGAGTGTGACTCTGTTGGTCCTCTTGGATCTCTTGGCGGCGTTCGATACCATCGACCATGGTATCCTTCTGGGTCGCCTGGAGGAGTTGGGAATAGGGGGCACTGCTTTGCAGTGGTTCCGTTCCTATCTCTCAGGTAGATCCCAGATGGTGGAGCTTGGTGACAGTCGCTCCTCAAAGCAGGAGCTGTTATATGGAGTCCCTCAGGGCTCCATTCTGTCACCAATGCTTTTTAATATCTACATGAAACCGCTGGGTGAGGTCATCAGGAGATTTGGTGCTGGGTGTTATCAGTATGCTGATGACACCCAAATCTACTTCTCCTTTTCATCTTCAGAAAATGGCACTCACTCTTTAAATGCCTGCCTACAGGCAGTAATGGGCTGGATGAGGGAGAACAAATTGAAGCTGAATCCAAGCAAGACGGAGGTGCTCATTGTGGGGGCTCAGAATCTGAGGGGTGAGTTAGATCTCCCTGTTCTGGATGGGGTTACACTCCCCCAGAAGGAGCAGGTGCGCAGCTTGGGAGTACTCCTGGACCCAGGCCTCACCCTGGTTTCTCAGGTAGAGGCCATGGCCCGGAGTGCTTTCTATCAGCTTTGGCTGATTCGACAGCTGCGTCCATTCATTGAGGAGAATGACCTCAAAACAGTGGTGCACCAGCTGTAACCTCCTGGCTTGACTATTGCAATGCGCTTTACGTGGGGCTGCCTTTGTACGTAGTTCGGAAACTTCAATTAGTTCAGAATGCGGCAGCCAGATTGGTCGCTGGGGCAACCCGGAGAGACCATATTACGCCTATTTTGAAACAACTGCACTGGCTGCCGATATGTTTCCAGGCAAAATACAAAGTGCTGGTTATTACTTTTAAAGCCCTGAACGGCTTAGGCCCGAGTTACCTTAGAGAGCGCCTTCTTCTGCGTAATCCCCACCGCACATTAAGGTCATCTGAGGAGGTTTGTCTCCAGTTGCCACCAGCTCCTCTGGTGGCGACTCGGCGGCGGGCCTTCTCTATGGCTGCTCCGGGGCTGTGGAATGCGCTCCCTGCGGAAATCCATAATTTGAATTCTTTATTAGCCTTCAGGAGAGCCCTTGAAACGTATTTGTTTGGCCTGGCTTTCCAGGGTTTTTAAATTCTAACCCGATTTTGGGGCTTTTAATTACTGTAACTGTTTAATTGCTGTTTTAAAATGTTTTTAAATTGTTAATTGTTGTTATATTGTTTTTAGTTTGTTTTAGCTTTTCATTGTTTTAGTGGCTTGTTTTAATTGTAAACCGCCCTGAGCCATTTTTGGAAGGGCAGTATATAAATCAAATAAATAAATAAAATAAATAAATATCGCTACTGAATAAACGGACAGTGTTTAGCAGTGATTCAATTTCTGACTGGGACTTTCCATATAACTTCAGATCGTCCATGTACAACAGACGGTTTATTTTACTTGATGTTTTAGATGTTTGGTATCCGAGGCATGTTTTGTTTAGTATTTGTGAAAGTGGGGTCATGGCGATTACAAACAACAGAGGGGATAGTGAGTCCCCTTGGAAAATGCCTCTTCTAATGCTAACCTGTCCAAGTGTCTCGCCATTGATTGTTAACTGTGTACTCCACATGCTCATGGCTTTTTAAATAAATATCTGAATGTTTTTGCTGACACCAGTTGTTTCTAAACATTTTAGTATCCATGTTTGAGGCAATGAGTCGAAGGCTTTCTTGTAGTCAATCCATGCAACGCTTAGATTTGTTTTTCTTCTCTTAAAATTTTCTAAAACCATTTTGTCAATCAGTAGCTGGTCTTTTGTGCCTCTGGTGTTTGGGCAATTTCCTTTCTGTTCAACTGGAAGCTGTTTGTTAGTTTATAAGTGTTGCATCACTTCATCTGCTATTATTCCAGTTAATAATTTGAACATGGTTGGCAGGCAGGTTATTGGCCTATAATTACTTGGAACTGCACCTTTTGCTGGGTCTTTCATGATGAGATGGGTTTTCCCAGTTGTTAGCCATTGTTCAACATCACCTCCTTGCAAAATGTGATTGAACTGTTTTGATATTTGTTTATGAAGGCTTGTTAGGTGTTTAAGACAAAAGCCATGCAGTTCATCGTCGCCTGGAGCAGTCCAATTTTTAATTTTCTTTGCTCTTTCACTTATTAATTCTGGTGTCATTATTAGATCTTGCATTTGTTGATTACATTTTTCGACCTCTTTCACCCAGCCTGCTTTTTTATTATAATCTATTGGATTTTCCCATAATTTCCCCCAGAATTGTACTGTATCTTCTTTATTTGGTGTTTCTGTGTTTCTTGCAGTTTCTCCTTCTATACTTTGGTAGAAACGTCTCTGATTCGACTGGAATTGGAGATTCTGCCTGTGCTGTGTCATTCTGGCTTCATATATATCAATACCACTGGGATTATTTTGGTCTTCTTCTGTCTTCTTCTTCTAGTGCCCCTGTGAGGCACTACCTTGGCGTGGTTGTGGGGCTTGCATGCTCTGAGGAAGGTGAGAGCTGCTATTATTATTATTATTATTATTATTATTATTACCTTTATATCCCGCTCTTCCTCCAAGGAGCCCAGAGCAGTGTACTACATACTTAAGTTTCTGGCCCTGAGTCACCCAGCTAGTTTCATGGCTGAATGGGGATTTGAACTCGGGTCTCCCCAGTCCTAGTCCAGCACTCTAACCACTACACCACACTGGCTATGCCAGATGTCCAACCATACTGGACAGGTCTCACCAGAGGAGCCAGATGAAGACTGCCTCTCCCATCAACAATTTGGTGCGACGTAACTTTAATAAATCTATACCGGATCAGTCATCGCCCAGGTCAACAAGAACCTCTCCAGGTGCTGGAGTCCCTGGACATATGGTGGCAAGTGGGCTACGGGACTCAGGATCTTCAGTTGAGCAACCAGGGCTGGAGACTGCAGGGTTACTGGAAGAAACAGTGCTTAACCTAATTAATTAATTAATTAATTAATTATTATTATTATTATTATTATTAACATTTATATCCCGCTCTTCCTCTGAGGAGCTCAGAGAGGAGTACATGCTTATTTGTATCCTCACAACAACCCTGTGGGGTAGGTTAGGCAGATAGGTACGTGACTGGCCCACAGTTACCCAGTGAGTTTCATGGTTGAATGGGGATTCAAACCTAGGTGGCCAGATTTGGCTTTTAAAAAGCCAAATTTTGGCTTACGGCCCATTTGACCCACGAGTATACCCCTTAGGTTCTGGCAACCCTGATTCAAACTCAAGTCTTCCTGGTCCTAGTCCAACACTCTAACCATTACCCTATGCAATATTGGATTGTATAACATAATTTAACTTGACATAAACCAATGTCATGAATTGTTTTTCTTTCTCTTTCAGATAAGAACTCATTATATACCGGGCTCATTATTATATGTATATGTTGCCTGGAATCATCACAAACAGTGTTTAATAATCCAGAGTTGTGCAACCCTCAGGCATATATTTATGAGTTTTAAAGTGTGCTTCCGTGGGAAGGAGAGATTGGCGAAAATTGCCCTGATGGTACAGCAGGATTCTGGATTACTAAATGCTGCAGAAGCACACAGCACCTCTACACTCTGAGTGAGGATGTCAGCCATTGTGTTTCATATTGGTGTGTTTTGTTTGTGTGTTTTGTTGTAGTATGAAAAAGATAAATTTCAATAAGCATTTATAGAAAAGATGACAATATGCACTACTGCTACAGGAGGCATTAACCCTAAATCAGTGATGCCTTGCAGGAGCAGGAGCTCTGATGTTCTCATATGGAGCCTCACAAAGATATTTCTGTTCATTTCAGTGGTCCCACCACTATAGGCACTAGAAAGTTAGAGTTAGATATTAGGAAAATCTTTGCAACTATGAGATCACTTGCTATTTCACAAAAAGAAACACGGTTAGGTTATGGACTTTCATATATGTAGTTACAAGAGTTTTCCAAATAAATTTGTTGTGCACACGTACACACCCCAACTAGCAGTAGGCAGCAGTAGGTAACAACCCAAAATGGGATACAAAAATGAAGTTAGCTCTTCATCTTAGCTCTAATATGCAGGATTTTCATCCCTAGATGTGAAAAGCTCAACTGCACTTTACATTTATTAAACTTGTGATGCTACTGTTCAATCCA